>NC_045134.1:26558500-27196330 GCF_007655135.1 Punica granatum | reverse complement strand
CTGTCCCATCATAGAGAAGCCGCCAGCTGCTGAGCTGAGTGGAGTGATGATTAATGTGAGAGGAGGACAATTTTGGATAACAAGTACCTTAAACAAAGAAGAGCTGCTGAAAGTTCTGAAATTTATTTCCTCTCGAGGAAAGTTTGTTATTTTCTCTCTCATTGAAGCTTTGCCTTAATGTGGAGATGATGCTTCTGAAATTGGTTTCAACAGCACAAGGTCGGTCTCTGTTGCTCTCTCGCTACACACCATATAGAGATATAGTGTTAGATAGCATAATAATATAGGAGAATGATTGAGGTTCTCTTCTGATGTATCAAGCTACACAGCTCTTAGGATGGTACGTATGATTGTTTTCGAAGTGAAAATGGTGATCTGTATCAAAATTATGTATCTTCAGCCTTTTACCTGCTGCTTCTTCACTCTATACTCGAAACTCTGCAGTGCAGAGGACTGAGCTTGATATAGTATTGACAATTATTTCGCATTTTGCGGAACTAGAGAATGCAGACATGTACTTTCTGTGGAAGGAGCATCGGACAATGGATTGAGAATGCATTTTTGTTTCAGCAGAGAAAAATAGTGCTTTTTGTTGATGCATTTGGTGAGTTCCCAAATCTAAAGCCCCGGTGGTATGGCACTCTTATCGAACTTTAATGCGTGATAGGACCCCTGCCTTATGGCCAGTTCACTTGCATTATTATAAGCATCAATGCGAATGTTCAGTCGAGCAGCCGCCTTTGAAGCTTGGCATAATTGTATTTACGAGAAGAATAATGCCCGTGGGGGCAACTCTAGTCTTCGTGACTAAGCCGTGTCACTCCTGTGGTGTGTAGGGGGGAGACCGTGCATATTCGTCATTGCATCTTTGATTTCATATATAACGATGTTTCCTTCCTGCTTGACGTTGTAATCGAAAATATAAAATAAAATTCAAAAATTAATAATATTTATAATAATATCATCAAAATATTGAAATGGCTAAGAGAGAAATAAATAGAAAAGTGGACTGGGCAAAATATAAAATTATCACATTAAATCAAGTTTCAGAAATTTACGCAACCAATAAACATAACATAAGGCAAACAAATATTGCCGCATGTCAATTTTGGAAAGATTATTCATGCTTAAACTTTATTAGTTTTGATATTTGAGTTTACATAACTTGAGAAACTTAATGTAATAATAATATTATCTCGATATATGATTATATAGAAATAATGAAAATGGTTGACTATAAAAGTATTTATAGCCCATCACTTAATAATGCAATTCGTGCTGTATATTGCGCATCCATTAGTGCATCTCTGTGTGTGTGTGTGTATATCTATAACTATATTTTTTAACGCTTTTATTTTTAATATGGGTGAGATAGTTATGTATCTATATATATATATATATACGTATATTAGTCTTACCCAATTTAGACAAGAAAGACCTTATAGAACATCCGTTCATAAGTGGATTATTAGTGAGTCCGATCAATCGGATTTGAAATATTTAATTGTGTTCGATCATCCATTAATCATTATTATATATGCACAATGTATAGATTAGTGTATGTATACTCAAACAAAATGTTGTTTTCAGCAGGACAATTGGACCTACCATCAATTATATATATATATATATATATATATATAAGGTTTTTACGCTCGGTATACAAACAAACAATTATAAATAAAAAATAAATTTATGAACATAAAACAAGAAATTAAAATTAATAAATATGGATTAAAATATTTATTGATGTCTTTTGTGAATAAGTGGTTATATCACTATTTTTAATGGATAGGTAAAGAAAATTATAAATTTTAAAAAGATTGCATAAATTATATAAATAAAAGTAAGGTAACATAAAGTTACGTAATTTTGGGAAAAACAACACTATTCCAGCCATACGCTGTAGATGCACACATTCGATGCGAATTTTTGTCCAATGACATCGAGCTTCCTACCCTTCTCAGATTTTGGACCCACTCCAGTTCAGTTTGCCAATCAACTACTTGTTTGGTGACCCCCGTCCTACAGGGAGCGTTGTTCCCTATAGCTTGACTAACCCTGCAAGTGAAAAAGAGTAGCAATCTCAAGTCTCCACTGCACAGCTACAAAATTCACAATCAAGGTTCCATGGAGATTTATGGTATCGATCTTTCCTTAATACTTTTCTTTGTCCAGTTTGGCAGTTTTGTATTTCATCCAACTAATATCCAATTTGTTAAACTCTTATTTACGTCTAAAACGATCTCTAGTATCTCTCATTTATTTCTAATTTGTTGAACTTATGATAAGGCATATCATAATTGGATCGAGCCCTGAATCTTAATCAAACCCAAGCCGTGCAAGAAGGCACTTAGGCCACTGGGGAACTTGGCATTAACACTCGATCTAGCGGGCTTCGGCCTAA
Source organism: Punica granatum (assembly GCF_007655135.1). Lineage (NCBI taxonomy): Eukaryota > Viridiplantae > Streptophyta > Magnoliopsida > Myrtales > Lythraceae > Punica > Punica granatum. The sequence continues at coordinate 27,193,923 of NC_045134.1, read as the reverse complement.
TGTAGTTTTGCCGGCCCATGATGGCCTTGTATTCTGTGATTTAGGGCTGCCATAACGATGACAGGAAACTACGAGGGCCAAGGGGAGAATTCAAGAGAGAGAGGCATCGGGATCGAAGAAGAGACATAACCATTTAGTTCGGATTTTGAGGAAGTATCCGAACCCAATTCCTTTTCTGCATATCGTCATCTAATTTGGTTTTGGTTCTGATTCCTAACATCCATCGCATCCTGAAACAATATCAATGATTCATATGTTTTCATCCCAAAAATAAAAACAAAAACATTTATACGTTGACACAAGTAGTTCCCGATAATGAATTGGCTGATTTTATATTAATTAACTTCTGGTCAGTAATTAAAGTTAATACAACAAGCAAATAGCAGTTTGCCCACTGACCTTTCGGGGCAGGCAACACTTATACCTGACCTTTAAAAATTGCATGTTAATCCCCCGACCACCAAAGAAAATAGGCTCTTAGCACCCCTTGTCAAAATTCCGATCAAAATCAGTCTTGTACCATGCATATGACATTTCTAAGGGGGCTAAAGGTTATTTGGCAGATTAAATAATAATAATAATAATAATAATAATAAACTAAAAGAGCCCATTAGAAAAAAAAAAAAAAAAAGGTGGGAGCCCCCATCTGCTACCCCACCCCCGGATTAACGTCGTTGGTGGGCTCAGAACCCTAAACTTGTTACTATAAAAATATATTCCTAAATTAGTATTTTCGTTATCGTTATGCCGGTATTTTTAGAACTATATTGTCATGATCAAATCGGTCTTATGGATCATGCGTGTATTTTATATGATCAATTATGATATTATTGAACCCCGTGCTATAATCCGGTCAGTTTAGATTGTCGTTATTCACCGGGCATCAAGCTCACCCTCAAACATACTTTTTCAGTTGTTTTACAGGTCAAGTGATGGTGAAAAAGCATGGAATATTATTGAAATTTTCAGTTATTCGGTCGAGTTTGTATTTATTGAATATTTTGAATTCGTACAGAAATGTTTAGAATTTGTATAGAAAATTTTTGTATTATTGTTTTATTATTTTTTATTGTGAAAATTCTGGATGCTATACCCCTTCACTTTCTTTTTTCTTTTCAAAATTATTTCTATTGAATTTGAATTTGAATTTGAATTTTTTAAAAATTTTCTATTTTTAATTTTTACCCAATAAAAATTTGCCATGCGGACAAATAACGGCCAACTGGGACAATTTTGATGGTGTTAAGCCTACAGTAGCAAAGTCGTAACAGTTGGTTGTGCTACAAAGCAAACGTTATAGAACTGAAACGTCTAAAATAGAACTTTTAACCATAAGATTGAGGTAAAAAAAAATCAAAACTTCTAGGATTTTTATTGTACGCTCGTGTGAAAAGGGTAGTAAACATATAAAACGACAAAAGGATGCCTGTAAAAGGAGGAACTGGATGCGATTTTTGTTTCTTGGGTATTCATTTGATGCAAAAATTAAGTGGCGAAAATGATGCAAATTGCATCTCTTAGGCAAGACATAGTCCATACGATAATGGTAACCACCCTAGACATAGTCTAGTAATATGATCACATGGCTTAATTCAGTTGGTCCCATCTCTACCCTAATTAATGGTAACCACCCTAGATAATGGATAAGTTTGACCAATTGTCATTATCTCTTTTTCTTTTTTCTTCAATTTTATGAATATCTATTATTATAGGTATTTAAAGTAGGTTTCTCGAGCTTGTGCGATGAGAAGCCTCCGATCGTGTGATTTGAGTCTGTAACGTAGAATTTGTGAGCAATTCCTCAATTCCTGATTGAGTGTCTTTTCATTCATCTTCTTTAATATAATAATCTATCGAAAGTAATTAATAAAAAAAATTAAATAATGTGAGAGATGAGCACATGTTTATTTGCATTGTAGTGCTAAAAACATCATTGGTTGTGTCAATTGTCCTGCGTTCGAAACTTTCCATCCAATTTTTCTTATTTTTATTATACTTTTTTCATATTTTATTTTAAAAAAAAGAACGTTTTTAATGTGCACTTGACAATGTTAATTTTTCCTACATGGTAATTTATTAGTGGTTACAAATTAAAATTATTTTAAAAGTATAAGAAAAATGAGAAATTTAAAAATAAATTGATTAAATCTTTAAAAAAATAATGCCAAGGGGCTAGATGGTCGCTGAGAGGGGGACCGGATCAAGGGCTCCCCCTTCTAGGCCCTTACAAAGTGACACATATATCATATGTCCAATATGTTATATGGATATGAAACTTTTAAGATAAAAGTTGCAAATATGTAACTCATATTACTACAAAATGTACAAATTATCCTATTTTTATAATATCGATACGCGAAATATGTATTATTTAATATAACAATTTATATGGAAAGCCATATTGAATTTAACAGTATGCTGTATATTGTTTATGAATAAGATTCTATGAAAAAATATATGAAACCATCTATACAAATATATTACAAATAAATTTAAAAGTTTTTATTAAAAAAAAAGTAACATATAAAAATAACTAATTTATACTCTCAATCAATGTTACATTTATTAATATATAATACTACATATGAATCATAAACATAATAAGTTATAGAAATATAAAGATTTTATTTATTTATGACAAATTAACAAAAAAAAAACAAACGCCAGCGTAACTCGCAAACATCAAATCTAAATTTTTTTTTTCTTTTATCCACCTCATTATCTGTATATATATATTTCTACTATTTCAAAGATGGAAGACACTTTTGGTTTGACTTTTTCCTTCCGAAGTTACCCATATTACTTTTTTCATCAATTGATGAGGATTATTAAATTGAGACTAAAATGATAAATTTCAAATTGCCGAAAAAATTGATAAATTTCACGTTAATATTTATCCATTAAATCTCTTTTTCACTCATTACAATTTTTTTTCTCTTAACACTCGATCTCCCTCCTCACTTTGAACTTGCTTCTTGCAGAGCTAATTTGACTAATACTAACATTGGTTTATTTTCCCTTGTAATTCCTTTACAAATTTGTGATGCTTCAATATTGATCTCTTTTTGTTTAATTTGTTGTACAGTTCTTCCACTTATAAAAATTCATTTTAGAAAAAAGTGTCCAATTTGAGAAATTTAATCGAAAAGTAAAGGAGAAAGACACCGGATTTATCAAGTTAAAGTTTTCAAATTGAGGGAAATGTTTACGGGTAATGCGAGGAGGGTCCATTGGATTGACAAATTGGATACTATAACCCTCATGATCACATTAGTATTTCCCATCTCCGTTACAAGACCCCACTCGGAAAGAGTTCCACAATCCTGTCATTTTTCACCATTCTTTCATTCTAATAAACTCAAAAATTCAAAAAGAGCAAACTCGAGAATACTCAAGAGAAGTACTCGTGACTACACAATCTGACAACTACATCTTTGCATGCTCACCTCTTTCGTGTATAAATAGATACAACATCATAAATGTTTCCTAGAATATATCCGAAAGATCCTAAATTATATCTCTAGAAAGTATCTTCTTTTGAAAGTACAAAGAGTAGAATCTAAAAATTGCCAAAAAAATTGCTTGACCGACTCTCATTGTCGTCGGAAATTGGCCATTGCTGGGTAATTTAAAACATTGCTGCGGCAAACATGATGATTATTGCAGCAATCTGTCCTTCCAGTTCCTCTCTTCGTTTCAGTCAATTTCATTGTCATTTTCGGGTTTTCGGGGTCTTCAGCACGGGTACATCGCATCAAATGTAAAATAATGTTATATATATAGTTCTGGACTGAAAGTAATAATGCCCCATGTGAAAAAGATAAGCTTATATTATAATATCGCTAATTTTTTATTTGAAATTTAAAAATTTTAAGTTTGAACATCCTTTATAATCGAGCAAAATAATGTTTTCATGAGCTCGCAACTTGTGAAGAATTAAGCATGAACTTTTGAAGAAAAAATGGGAAATAATTTTCTGCCGAACAAACAACTTGTTTGGCTTTGACGATTTAGACCAGAAAGTGGACTGATCATCGGGTTATTTTAATTATCTTTTGTAAGGCTCTCTAAAGTGATTATCTATCATCACTTTGCATGCACACAATTCAGGGTGGAGATTTGTATGGATATTCGAAACCAAGTCGTTATTTTCTAATGGACAATTAATTGGGCCTTATATATTATATATCTATCTATATTACTTATATCTTCTAATAAGTAGTCACTTTTAGAATAATTAATAGTGATTTCTTACTCTGCCGATCCGTTTTCTGTATTCCTACTCAAGTCATGGTCCGGACCATTGCTGATATCATTGTTTGGAATGGTGAGCCGAAATGGGGTGCTGACAGTGTCAATTATCTTGTGATCAAAACTTTCCATCCAAATTTTCTTATTTTTATTATGCTTTTTTTCATATTTTATTTTTGGAAAAAAAGAAATTTTTAATGTGAACTTGACAACGTTAATTTTGCCTACATGGTAATTTAGCAGTGGTTACAAATTAAAATTATTTAAAAAGTAAAAGAAAAAAGAAAAAAGAAAAGAAAATTAATTAATAAAACCTTGAAAAAAATAACTCCAAGGGGCTGGATGGTCGCTGAGAGGGGGGTCGGATCAGGGGCTCCCCCTTCTAGGCCCCTGCAAAGTGACACATATATCATATGTCCAATATGTTATATGGATATGGAACTTTTAAGATAAGAGTTGCAAATATGTAACTCCTATTATTACAAAATTTACAAATTGTCCCACTCTTATAATATCGATACACGAAATATGTATTATTTAATATAACTATTCATATGGGAAGTTGTATTGGATTTAACATTATATTGTATATTGTTTCTGAATAAAATTCTATGAAAAAATAAATAAAACCATCTATACAAATATATTACAAATAAATTTAAAAGTTTCTATTGAAATAAAGAGTGACATATAACAATAACAAATCTACACCCTCAATCAATGTTACATTTATTAATATATAATACTATATATAAGCCATAAACATAATAAGTCATAGAAATATAAAGATTTTATTTATTTACGACAAATTAACAAAAAAATTACAAGCGCCCGCATAACGCGCGGACCTCAAGTCTAGTATATATTTTTCTCTTATCCACCTCATTATCTATATATATATATATATATATTACCATTACAACAACCGAAGACACTTTTCATCTAACTTTTTCCTTCCGAAATTGCCCATATTACTTTTTCGTCAATTGATGAGGATTATTAAATTGAGACTAAATTGATCTATTAAAAATTACCGAAAAAAATTGATAAATTTCACGTTAACAACTATCCTTTAAATCTCTTTTTCACTCATTACAATTTTTTTTTCCCTCTTAACACTCAATCTCCCTCCTCACTTTGAACTAGCTTCTTGCAGAGCTAATTTGACTAATACTAAGATTGGTTTATTTTTCCCTTATAATTCCTTTACAAATTTGTGATGCTTCAATATTGATCTCTTTTTGTTTAATTTGTTGTGCAGTTCTTCCACTTATAAATATTCATTGTAGGGAAGAGTGTCAAATTAGAGAAATTTAATCGACCAGTAAAAGGAGAAAGACACCGGATTTATCGAGTTAAAATTCTCAAATTGAGGGAAACGTTTACGGACAATGCGAGGAGATTCTATTAGATCGACAAATTGGATATTATAACCCTTAGAATCACATTAGTGTTTCCCATCTCCATTACAAGACTCTACTCGGAAAGAGTTTCGCAACCCTCTCAATTCTCACCATTCTCTCGTTTTAATAACCTCAAAACTTCAAAGAGAGCAAACTCGAGAGAATTACCCGTGACTTCACAGTCTCACAATTGCGTCTTTCCATGCTCACCTCTTTCATGTATATATAGAGACAAGCTCATAAATATTTCCTAGAATATATCCGAAAGATCCTAAATTATATCCCTAGAAAGTATCTTCTTTTGAACGTGCAAGGAGAAGAAACTAAAAATTGCCCAAAAATTGCTTGACCGACTCTCATTGTCGTAGCAAATTGGCCATTGCTGGGTCAATTCAAAACATTGCTGCGGCAAACATGATGATTATTGCGGCAAACATGATGAAATTCAGTCCATTTCATTCTCGTTTTCGGATTTTCGGGGGTCTTCATCACGGGTACATCTCATCTAATGTAAAATAATATTATATATATATATATATATATATTTCTAGATCAGAAGTAATAATACTCCAATGTGAAAAAGATAAGTTTATATTACAGTATCGCTCATTTTTTATTTGAAATTTAAAAATTTTAAGTTTGATCTTCCATAGTATATTGAAAATATGAACCTCCTTTACAGTTGAATAAAATAATGTTTTCATGCGCTTGCAACTTGTGAAGAATTAAGCATGTGCTTTTGAAGAAAAAATGGGAATTAATATTCTGCCGAACAAACAACTTGATTAGCTTTGACGATTTAGACCAGAAAGTGCGACTGATCATCGGGTTATTTTAATTATCTTTTGTTAGGCTCTCTAAAGTTATTTTCTAATGGACAATTAATTGGGCCTTATACTATATATCTATCCATATTACTTATATCCTCTAATAAGAAGTCACTTTTAGAATAATTAATATGAATTATTCTCCGTACTCTTTTTCGGTATTGATGATAATTTAATTTGGATTCAAAATAAATCGGTCACCATTATATTTATAGAATTCATAGATTAACTTCATAAAATTAATAAAAATATTGCATATTAAGTAATTCCGCACTCTGTAGGTGAATGTCTAGTATAATATATTTTATTATTTTTTATTCTGCATCTATCAGAATCTGCATCACCATATATATACACATATAGATGCTTATGTTATCCTATCCCCATTGCATAAGTTATTTTCATAAATTGCATCGATTGATTCGCCCAAAAAAAAAATTGCATCGGCTGTATCATGCATCAACATATGTGTGTGTGTGTATATATATATATATATCAATTATTTCGGTCTATCCATAAGTGGATGATAGAATTCCACGATATTTCATAGTTAGATTTAGTCAAAATTTGTTGCAGGCCTAGCCCTTGTGTAAGACTTCCCCTTTCGTTACGGAAGGGAATACCACAAAATGGTCCAGTTTCATAAGTTATATATAATTAAGAAAATTAATTAATAAGAAGGTTCTCTTGGGAAATGGAACTTGTAGTGGACACGTACGTAAATTATATAATGTATGCATGCATGCTTAGTAGAGTAGGGATGTTCAAGACGAGCCCGACCTAGCTATGATTAATTAATTAGCCTACAATATTATAACATCCATGCATACTATAAGCTAACAATTGATTTTTCAAATTTCTCTAAACATATACATATTTGTCAAATACCCAATTTATTACTTATACTAAGACTTTCATAACGTCTATACTACATGGTCCTACGTACTATATATCCGAGTTTGGGTGCAGAATATGCCTTTGCTTCGGGCTATCCCTAATACCCTAGTTCAAGTTTACTATATAAACCCATCCAGCTTCCACTTAATCCTCACGCTCAATCAACCAATAATCCCTCATTACCATAAAAGAATATAAAGCAAAAGCAATATATTCCCGCTCGATCAACCATGGAAGGAACACTCAAGATTGGGTTTGTGCTCAAGGCGGCACTTCTGCTCGTGTTCCTCGGGCTGGCCATGAGGACCGAGGCTCAGACGACGAACTGCACTGCTGTAAACGTAGGCATCGGTGCCTGTGTTGACGTGCTCAACGTTGGGGTCAACATCGGGATCAACAGCCCCCCGTCCCAGGCGTGCTGTGAAGGCCTCCGCAACATAACCCAAGTCGCGGTCAGCCTCGGGAACACCACGACTTGCAACTGCATCCGGACGATCCCGGCACTGCGACCCATTATCCAGCTCGGGCCTCTAGGAGTGCAGCTTTTTGTCAGGATCGCTGACTTGGTTCAAATCCAGTGCCGGGGCATTCTCGGGCTCAACGCCAATGCTACAGTTGACGTTCCTCTTCAATGCTTGGGGTAGATGACACTCTCCTGAGATATCTCGGGGGGGGGAAGAAAAAAAGAATAATGTTGACAGTGCAACTATGCTATATATTAAATAATCGTTGTACCATGCATTAATATGCATTTCATATGTAGGTATACTACATGTGAATGAACAACGTTGTATTGGACATGTGCGCAATTTTATTGCCATCAATAAAACTCAACGGCCAGGTGTCTCTAAATATAAATTTTTATATGATATATGCTTGGTGCTGATCATAATTACTTTTTCTAATTCTACTTAATTAAACTGTCTATTTATTGTATATATACTTTCTCTCCTTCAAAAGTTTATATGAGCTCGATTGAGTTCGATTTAACTCTATTGTACGATCATATACACTTATAGATATACACGCTAGTTTTCTGGACCCATGTGTTAATGTTTAAATATGATAATAATAATAATTGATATGAAATTATAGTTTATATTAACTTGTAACAAATTTATTGTTATATTGTAATGTAATAGAAAAATATAGATATATATATATATATATATATCAAAGATATATTAAAAATTCTCAAGTAAGGAATTCATTTAATTATTAATTTAATTATAAAAATCAAGTAAGCAATTATCAATTTAATTTCCAAGAAAATTAATTCAAACTTTGAATACTTTAATTTATAGTTTATATTAACATGTAAAAAATTATTTTTTACATTGTATAAATTTTAGGGCAGTAAATTTAGACTTAATAGAATAAAATATATCAAAAGTTCTTAAGTAAGGAATTCATGTAATATATACTTCATTGCAATTATAAATTTAATTTCTAAGAAAATTAATTTTAGAATTTGAATACTTTAATTTATAATTTATATTAACGTGTAAAAAATTTATTTATTTTTATTGTATAAACCTTAATGTAGGAAATCAGACTTGTAAAAGAAGAATATGTATCAAATAAATATAAAAAGTTCTTAAGTAAGAAATTCATGTAATATATTCATTAATGGAATTATCAATTTAATTCCTAAGAAAATTAATTCAGGATTTGAATACTTTTAGATAAAGCTGTTAGTTTTAATTTATGAAAGAATAATGCTTTTATAGTCTATCAAAATTTTTAAACTTTATTATTTACGTGTGCTTTATTATTACTGCTACTCCATAAATTAAGTTGTATACATTTGAACACTTTTAGATAAAATGACTCAATGACTTAGATGAGAGGTAACTTAATTAAGTTTTTATAAGATTAGCTATAATTCTTAAAAAAAAAATTCTATTAATTTTAATTTTAAATTTATGATATTTCTTAAAATAATGAACATATTTATTTATGAAAATCAATGATTGAAATATTGTTTCATATTTCTTTGAATATTTTCCCTATATTCATGTAATGTTAATAATTATAATATTAATTATTATCATTTAATTTTTACATGGTATATTATCATAGGAATTAGTAAGTATTTTACCATTTTACCCATATTTATTAGGGTGTTGACTGTTGTCAAGTTTATATATATAGATATACACATATTCATATAATATTAATAATTATAATATTAATTATTGTCATTTAATTTTTATATGTTATATTAACATAGAAATTAGTAAGTATTTTACCATTTTACCCTATTTATTAGGGTGTTGTCAAGTTTATATGTATATATATTTTGATGGCGCAACTCAGATTGCTTTTTATCGTAAACGCACATCCTTCTTAAATATAGTTAAATAAATTTAAAATGTGCATTGTTTGCGTGGGGTAGGTGTGGTTCAATTTCCTACTCACAGTCACATGTGTTTTTCATCGACTTTATATGTTTCAAACAAATTCACCCAAAAAAAAAATTTCAAACTAGGTTAGGATATAAGTATTAGTGTCCTTTCCTTTGATACTACTTAATTTATATATCCAAAGCTTGAGTACTCAATATAATTATGAAGAAAGAAAGAACTCCTTAAGCAACATAGGTTGGTTCAAGCGATTCGACGATTGTTCCGTTTAATCAAGATCTCTGATTCGAGTCCTTGTGAATGCAAAAAATCCACGCTGAAAGAGTTTTACCTCTCAGTAGGTCGTCCCAACTAAATTGGATTTGTTGGGACCTAATTGGACCTTTAGATATCATAGTTCACACAAAAGAAATAATCTATTTTCATACTAAATACCTTTATTTTTTGCAAAAATGATTATTATTAAAACTGCTAAAATTAATATTTATTTTCCTCGAAAGAAATTATTTCCACCGGCGAAAAGAGCACATATTTTCTCCAAGGGGCACCATTTGGGTGCTCTTCCGGAGACAGACGACATTCAGTTCTCAATTCGAAAAAGAAAAACCAAACCTCACCCCTTCACTCTTCGCGGTTTCGCCCATCACAGGAAACTTCCAACAGAGAAGACTGTAACTCTCTCTCTCTCTCTCTCTCTCTCTCTTTTCAATCACTACGGTCGAAATTGTAACCAAACATGTCGGGTGAAATCTCTCTGATGCAACTTTCCATGCCATTGGAGCCAAAGTAAAAAATATTGCCCGACTGTTTACATTTCTATTCCAAGTTTACATGAACTTCAGTCTCACTTTTGATATTTTCTATCAATTTTGTGAAATCAAATTACCATTAATGGTCGACACTTTCGAGCTTGTAAAAGAATTAATCACTATTATAGTGAGCTCCTTCCCTGTAATTTCTATAACTGTATCCCGTTACTTTATCTTGAGTTTCACAATAAAATTGTCCCATTGATTAGTACAATAGTAGTAATGCATCCCTCCACTTCATAGTTGACAATACTCTATATAATACTTCAGTGCTCTCTTTACTAATATTTTTTCTTTAATACCTCCTTATTTCACCATTGGAATTTTCTCACCCTTACTTATGTTATTCAAGGTCTTTTTAAATTGAAAAAATTGCATATGAGGATTTTTTTCATGAGCTATCCTAACGTAATAGTTTGGTGTCAAATCTATCCTACCGTAAACATTCCGTCTATTTTTGACGGAATTGATAATGAAATTCCCGATATAAGGGAAGAATTACACCACAAATCCCAACCTTTTAATATTTTCTCAATTATATCCCTACATTTTTGTTTTTCTCAGTTTTATCCCAATCTTTTACTGTTTTCTCAATATTATCCCAACAGATTGGGATAAATTTGAGAAATTATGAAAAGATTGAGATAAAATTGAAAAAACATCAAAAGGTTGGGATAGAACTGAGAAACAATAAATGGTTAGGATATATGGTGTAACTTTTCCTTTATATCGAGAATTCTGTCATCAGCTCCGTAAAAAATGGACGGAATGTTTACGGCTGGATATATTAGACACCAAACCATTAATGTCATGATGCCTCAGAAAAAAAAATCGACGTTGGAATAAAACTATGAAAATATGTAAAGGTTAAAATGTATGGTGTAATTTCCCCTTTAAATTTGTCATCTCAACTGCAAGAGAAAGCAAGTGACGATTCGAAGTGGCTTATCTCTGGAACAAGCCAAATTTCCTCCAAGTATGGGACGTCAATCCGCCTTTCAATTAATGCACGTATGTGCAATAACATTTTCTCAAAATTATATATATCTTTGTTCTCATATACTTTTGCGTACTTGACATACTCAAGGAAGTTGGCCAGCCCTTATAGATTAAATTGAACTTATCAAACCGACACCACTATTTTTAAATCGACCATATTAGAATATATTTCGGTATTTTGTAAATATTCTTACCTTGTATAGCTCACTATGTATTGAGACACAATTATTACATCTTTCTTAATTATATATATGAGATATATTGGCCCAATTAGGTCACCACCAGTATTATTCACATGGTATCAGAGCATAGGGTTCCTTATTTTCCCAAACCGCCGTCCTCTTCTTGTCAAATCCCTGTTATCTCTTCCACCATCTTCCTTTAGTCAACATCTCAGACAGCACCGTGTCCCACAGCCAAGAAAATTCAAGCAACTCTGACAACTCAACCACCCTTACTACAATTCCTCCCTTTCCTAACCCCATCCTCGAAAATACTGAATTTTACTGCCCCACACCAGCTTCTGCCTTTGTTCTTCCATCCTCATCTTCATTGATTTCTGGCTCCATCACAGCACCAAATATCACGAATCTTGTCCATGTTTAACTCAATAATTCGAATTATCTTGTTTGGAAAACTCTCTTCTCCACATTCTTAAAGTCCCACGATCTGTTTGGCTTTGTCGATGGCAGTCAGCCATGCCTAGATTCTACTGACCCTATGTATGCAACCTGGTACCGATTGGATCAGAACATCCGCTCCTGGCTATTCTCGATGCTTTCTGAGTCACTGCTAGAAGAGATTAATGATTTAGGAACTGCACGGCAAGTCTAGGACGTCTTGCACAATCGGTTCGTTGAAAGATCTCGAGCCATGTATCAAGATATTAAGGTTGAACTCACTTGGCTGAAGCTTGAAGATCAAGGAGTCGAAAAGCATCAAGGAAATTGGAAAGCCCATTGACGATGAAGACCTCATTACTTTTGCCATTGCTGGACTCCCCCGTGAATATGAGTCCTTTATTACATCTCATGCTAATGATCCCAACCCCATATCATTTGATATTTTTTTGAAACAAACTAGTGTTTCATGAAAACAGAGTCCGAAAGTTCTATCCCACTCCCTCTCCAACAGCTAACACAACCCTTCAGGTTTCCATACATCCTAGAGGACAAGGGGGAGGCCGTGGACAGCAATACACTGGCGGCCGTGGTGGAAAATCTCATCAGGGGGGTGGTAAAGGTTGCAGTAGATTTCATGGAATTGGTTCTAGTCGGGGATATGCTTCACATCAAAATTTCTTGGGAAACTCCTATGGTCGTGGCAATACAGGTCGTGGCTACGCATCTAGTGGTCGTGAAGGCTCTGAGGTAATTGTTTATGACCGTGGACAACCAAACCAACTCTCCCATTCGGTAAGGCCATCAAGTAACTCCTTCTTAGTCAGTGATGGGATACTAGGGCATGCTCCTGCTGTAGTGATTTGTCAACTTTGCAATACTGCTAGCCACACTGCTCTGCAATGTCTCGATTACTATAATCAACATTAGTCTCACTCCTATCAAAAATCCTTTGCTGCTCTAAGCTTGAATGACACACCATCACCAGATACTTATTTGGACTCCGGGGATTCCTCTCACATGGTCCATAATGAATGTATTTTAGACAAAATTACATCATTCTCCGGTTCCTCCTTTATTGTTACTGCCAATGGGTCTATTTTGCCTATACATAATGTGGGTTCCGTGACCATTCCAACAAAATCAAGACCCCTATTTATGCAAAATGTGCTTCATGTCCCTAATCTTGATTATAACCTAATATCAGTTCATAGATTATGTCAAGATATTGATTGCCATGTAATACTTACTAATTATGGCTTCCTCTTAAAGGACAATCTCTCGGGAAGGATTCTCCTCAACCGCCCCTCTAAGGGGGTCTCTCTATCCAGTCCCTCTTTCACGACCACGGGCATTCCATATCTCCACAAAACCATCAGTGATCAGGTACCAGCGGCTCGGGCTCACCAATAAGTCGGTTTTGGAGGTCCTCAAATCTAGAAATTTAATTCAGATGCTTTCCTTCAATAAAGATTCATGTGATTTTTCTAATCTGGGTAAATCTTCCCGATTACCTTTTTCTACTATGAAAAATATTGCAAAATTTCCTTTGAAAGTTATTCATGCTGATGTTTGGCATTCTCCACTTATGTCTCATTTGGGATACAAATATTACGTTATCTTTATTGATGATTTCTCAAGATTCACTTGGTTATTTCCTAAATTCAAATCGAAAGTTTTTGATCATTTCCAAATTGTTAAAACACAAATGGAAAATTTACTTGACAGGAAAATAAAAATTTTCCAATGTGATGGTGGTTTAGAATTTAACAATTCGAAGTTTCGGGAATTATTCATTAAGTCGGGTATTGCTTTTCGTATGTCGTGTCCACACACTTCGCAACAAAATGGTGTAGCGGAGAGAAAGCACCGTCATATTCTCGATATGGTTCGAACATTTCTTGCAAAAAGTCATCTATCACAATAATTTTGGGTTGATGCCTCCCTTGCAGCAGTTTTCACAATAAACAGACTTCCTTCCCCAATTTTAGATAAATTTTCTCAATTTGAAAAATTATTTGGCCAAACACCGGATTATGGATTTCTATGTACATTTAGGTGTGCTTGCTATCTTAATCTAACGCCTTATGTTTCCAACAAACTCCAGGCTCGTTCCAAACTATGTGTATTTATAGGACACGCAAAGAAAATAAGGGTTATCGATGTCTTGATGCCAATAAAAATCATGTCTATGTGTCTCGACACGTTTGTTTTAATGAATCTGATTTTCCATTTGCACACCCTAATGTTATAATGAACCTAGATCAACATGTTGTTTGCCCAAATATTTTCCCCGTGTCCATTCCGCAGGTGCCAGTTCGGTCCAATGCAACCAGGTTAGCCCAAGATTTAAATTTTCGGCCTCAGCCCATCAACACAGCATGCCCACATCCAGCAAATCCTAGCCCGCCATCAAACAAAGCCCAATCTGACAGCCTTGGCCCGTCAAACTCTGTGGCCTGTCCGCCTGCTTCTCTAGGAAATTTGTTCGGCCCATACTGACAATCTCTCCGCCCAACACACCGTCCAAGCCCAGCTAGGCATTATCTCAGCCCAAATCCAGTGTCTTCATCCAGCCCAGCTAGGGCTTATCTCAGCTCGACTCCAGCATCTTCGTCTGACCCAGCTGTTTCTTCTTCATCCAGTCCGATCCAACTTTCGACCTTAGAACCTGATCAGCTACAACCTCAAAATCAACATCACATGGTTTCACGTGGAAAATCGGGAATTATAAAACCAAATCCTAAATTTTCCCTCCTAGCCATGTCTCCCATTACAGTCACAAAACCTACATGTTACTCACAGGCTATTAAAGATCCCGATTGGTGGAATGCAATGGCGGAATAGTTCAATGCTCTTATTCAAAATGGAACATGGAGTTTGGTACCTCCGAACCCCCAGGCCAATGTGGTTGCTAACACTTGGAAGTTTCGAATCAAGTATCGGGCTGATAGAAGCATCGATCGATATAACGCTCATCTAGTTGCTCAGGGATTTCGCCAACAACCAGGCATTGACTATCATGAGACCTTCAGTCCCATGGTAAAACCATCTACTATTCGTTTAATTCTTTCTCTTGCTCATTCCTTTTCTTGGAATATTCGTCAATTAGATGTAAAAAATGCATTCTTACATGGTCACTTGCAGGAGGAAGTTTACATGCGTCAGCCTCCTGGCTTCACTCATCATTTATTTCCTAACCACATTTGTCGTCTTCACAAATCTCTATATGGTCTTAAATAGGCTCCCAGAGCATGGTTCACTCGACTCAGCTCTTTCCTTCACTCTCTTCGGTTTGTATCTAGTCCTGTTGACTCCTCACTATTTATCTATCATAATGGTCGCCATATACTCTTATTATTACTCTATGTCGATGATATTATCTTCACCGGCAACTCTCCTTCTCTTCTAAATCAATTTATTAAAATTCTCTCTGATGAATTTGCAATGAAGGATCTAGGTCCCCTACACTTCTTTCTTGGCATACAAGTCCATCGTTCCTCTAATAATCTATTTCTTTGTCGGCAAAAATACATGTCAAATGTCCTAGCTAGATTTGGACTTGCAAACTCGGCAGCAGTGAAAACACCCTTACCATCCCGCAGTACTTTATCATTGACTAATGGAGAGTTATTAGGCGACCCTACTAAATATAGGAGTATGGTTAGTACTTTACAGTACCTTACAACTACTAGACCCGACATTTGTTTTGCTGTTAATTTGGTTAGCCAGTTTATGTATGCCCCACGGATAACCCACTTGCAGTCTGCGAAGAGAATTCTGCGTTACCTCCGGGGAACAATCTCTCATGGGCTCACTCTACACAAGTCCTCCGATCTCCAGATTACGGCCTACACGGATGCTGATTGGGCTAGCTACTCGGACACCCGACGATCGACAACAGGCTATGCTGTATTTGTTAGACCAAATCTTGTATCCTGGCATTCCAAAAAACAGCCTATCGTGTCCAAAAGCTCCACGGAGGCTGAATATCGTGCCTTGGCTTACGCTGTAGCAAAGACACTTTGGCTTCAACAACTCATTCAAGACATTGGTCGTCACTCTTCGAGTCCCATTATTGCATGTTGTGATAATATCAGTGTTACTTACCTTGCAACTAACCCAATTCAGCACCAGCGCTCCAAGCATATAGCGATGGACTATCACTTCGTGCGTGAACGGTTTCAACGTGGAGATCTCCTTGTATGCTATATACCGACGTCCAGTCAGCTGGCTGATATTCTCACTAAAAACCTATCGGTGTCCCTCTTCCAATCCATTGTCGCAATCCGTCAGTGTCTGTACCCCCAATAGATTGAGGGGGTATATTAGAATATATTTCGGTATCTTGCAAATATTCTTACCCCACTATGTATCGGGGACACAATTATTGTATCTTTCTTAATTATATATATGAGATATACTGACCCAATTGGGTCACAGGCAGTATTACTCACAGGCCAAGGGATCAAATCAAACACCCCATAGGATCATGGTTGAACCAGTTCAACCATCGGGTTGACTATCTTTACTTTATAATTTTAAATAAATTACAACAATTATAGAATTACTGAAATGAATATTAATTTTTATGAGAATGAAATGAATATTAAAAATAATGAAAAGATGAAACTGCAACCTAATTTTAGATATCGTTTGATGATTTTCTTGAACTTTTAAAATATTATATTTTCCAAATATAACACTTTATATGTAAAATATTGAATAAAATATATAATATAATTAATTATTAAAGTTCTGTAAATAATAATATATATTCAACTAAGTATGTCATGGTAACCATAAAAATTGAATAAAAACTTTGATATTCTAATTCGTAAATATAATATTTTTTAAATCCACTTTATTTCAATCTTTCAGCAAAAAAATCTTGAAAAACTTTGGTTTTTTTTTTTGGCAAGAAGCTGTCCAACCACTAAGGGGCCGTTCCATTGGGTCGATAGTCATTTGGGTTTGCCAGTTTCGACCGATTTCGTTTTTGTTCTTTTTTTTCCCCTCTCTCTGTTTATATATATATATATATATATATGGTTCTATTGCAAACCCACAAGGCCGGTCGGTCGTGGCTTAATCTATCAAACCAGCCAAGTTAGGTCAGTTTTGAAAGCATTGATTGAAACCCGTAGTCCCTATATTTTACATCCAAAGATTCTGTGAAACCCTGTTAGGAATTATCTAAGATAAATCAAAAGTGCTAATTAAATTGTAAATGGTTAAATCCATGTTTGGAGAGTTTTATCTTTTATCGGAGCGACCCAACTTAAATTGGATTAGTCGAGGGCCGGTGAGCTTCAGGATACTAAGGTACGTACCGAAAAAAATTGTAAATGATTTTACGAAATCAATTGATCTGTGAATCTACTTTCTATAGGATGGACTTCTATGTATCAAGTATCATACAAAGGTGACTTCACACCAAGCAACCTGGGATTTAACAAAGTTAGGCTTGATATATTGGGTGCTCATGTTAAATGATGTGATAACTTTTATGAAGGTGATAAAGATCCTACAAACAACTAGATAACGTGGAGCTTTTCTAAGGAACATATTTTTGTTTTTGTTTTTTGTTTTTGTTTTTGTTTTTTTTTTGTTTTTGAGTTTGTAGCCTTTCATAATTATAACATTTGCATATATGAGTATTTTCGCTTTTCTTCAATAGTTTTAAATTTTGGAATGAGAAAAAAAATCTTAAATTAAAGGAGAATCTAATTCTGGGAGTTGGAGAGGCGTATGATGCGAGCTCACCCATGGCCACCCTTGGAATGGAGGGGTGCAGGCCCTGCCGACAACCTCTTTCAAGCCTACATGGCTGTTCATCTTCTTGGGTTTATTTTTTCTGAAATTCACCTTTAATTGGTAAAAAGATTATTAAAGGGCTTATTCTACGAAATGTTATGATCTCATTGAGGAAAAAATCGTTTTTGAGCTTATCTGGTACATAATATTATCTACGATCTTTCAATAATTTATATTTTTCTGGAAAAAATTCGGTGGGTTCATTCAATTTGTTATTCTTTTGTTTACTTTTTCAATTTATTTGAGCAGATGCTATGACATGTTTGTTTCAACTTAATTAAATAAGTGTATAAAAGTTAGTTGTAAGATAATTATAAGGAAAAAGAAGTAAAAAATGAAAGATGGGATCTAAATTATTTAATCATTAAGTAAAAAAATCATTTAATGAAATAAGTAAAATATTTTGATTTAATAAAATGAGTCATGTTCTGCTTATTAATACTCTTTATCCCTTACAAAACTTTTTTTAATGTTTCTTTCTATATTTTTGTGTTTTCTAGAAGAAAATATGTGAATAGTTGAAGGAAATGAAGAAGTGATTCAAATAATTCAATGAAAAAAGAAGTGATACAGGTGGCTATTTAATGGCAATTTATCATATTAAGATTTATTCTTTTATCATAAATCGATAGTAAAAGGCGAACTGAATATGGACTAACCCCTCATACATATTTAGGTTCATCAATAACTTTGAAGTCATATTGTAAATAGTATCGTAAATGACTTCGACTAGAAGTGGTACTTCTTTTTTTAATAAAGAACGGTTAGTGAATGCCTTAAGATGACAGAAGATAATTCAGAAAAAGAAATTAAAAGAAACGATGACACTTTGTCTGCTTGCTCTAACATTTATTCTTACATTTGGTACAATAATATCGATGTCTGCTGCCGTTAATGTTTCCTTACCTACAGTAATGGCAGCAAACATCAAGATGATCTATAATTTTTCCGTTGATTATGATATAATCTTTTTCAATAAAAAAATATGGATGATTACCATGCATTGACCCATTTTCAAAGGGAAATTAATATCATGATGTTGTTGACAGTTTTATATCTTAATTCTAACTTACAGACCTATTCTACCTTTCTTAAAAGTCTCTTAGAGAGCCTCTTATGGCAATATGTTTAATTTTCTTTTCATTTTGATGGAGTTAAATTTTTTCAGAGTCAAGAAGAAGAGGTAAGATAAGGATTCTAGAACTAGCATTGGACCAAAAAATTAAGGGCAAATTACACAAAAAAAAATCTAAATTTTGTAAATCGTCTCAGTTTTGTCCTAAATTTTATTTTGTAACAAAACAAACCATAAGTTTCTAAATTGTTTCAAAAATGACATCCGTTATAAATTTCGTCAATTTTGCATACGTGGACTATTAACTTCAGACATAAATCAATAACCAAGTAAGATAGATTAAATAAAAAAAATTCAAATTTTCAAAAAAGTCTCAATTTCATCGTAAATTTAATTTTTTATGAAAAAACCATATGTTTTTACTCCTAAAGTCGGGCCCCAGCCAGCATCTCCTCTCATGGACCATTTTTGAGAAAATTTTAAAATATGTATTTTTTAAAATTATAAATCAAAATTTGAAACACAACTGAAATTTTTCTGAAAATTTAGGCTATTTTTGTAAAGAAAGAGAAGATAATCAGATGACGTGTAAATTTTGTGGGTTCCGTGAAATCCACGTAGGTAAATAGATGACAAACTTAATAGAATGGTAACGGGAGGTCAAATCTGAGACGATTATCAAAACATGTGATTTTTTTGTCACAAAACAAAATTTATGACAAAACAGAGATGTTTTACAAAATTTAGATTTTTTTGTGTAATTTGCCCAAAAATTAATGAAACTTATCGAATTAGATCCTAAAGAAATGCATTATAATATATATTTGATATCAGTATTTTGAGACACACTTTACTTTTTTACATTTACCGGACAGAGCTAATTAACATTTACCGGACAAAGCTAATGAACATATATTTTGGACATTGGAATGATAACTTTGTGTCAAACAACCACGTGCAATGGACACGCCATTTCTACTAGTATTAAATAAACGTTGTACCATCCATTAATATGCATTATAGGTACGTACCTCATATAAATCTTTGATATGTAGGGATACTACACGTGAATGAACAACGTTTTACTGGACATGCGCGCATGCCAATATATATTGACATCAATAAAACTCAACGGCCAAGTGTGTTTATGTTATATATATTGAACTACTTAATATATCAATGCTTCGCTGCTGATTAAAAAATTGTCTCAAATAATTATGAAATTATTATTTCTCATATCCACTTATTTATTAATTGTCTCAAATAATTATTACAAACATATATTACAAGAAATTATTATTTCTCGTATCCACTTATTTATTAATGATAATAACATCTTAAAATAATGAGTACGAAGTGCTCATAAGTCCATAAAGAATAAAGTCGTCGTTATAAAATAACTATATCCTTACTATTTTTAATTGATCTTATTATATAAATTCAAGTATTTAAAACAATTAAATATAGAAAACGCCGATAAAATATAGTATGGTAAATTTATAGTGCAACAAACCGTGCTTCATTGGGGGACTTTTTTTTTTCTTTACAGTTACAAATATTTTACAAATTAAATGACGTTGTAGTTCTTTTTACGAAATCCAAACATCAAATCTAGATAATCTTTATTTTTTTGTGAATTTCATTACAAAGATATAAAATTATATCTATTATTTTATACAGTCTTTAAATGTTTTTTTTTACATTTACTTATTCAAATTTATAAAATTTTCTAAATGTGTGAACATCACGATCATTATTTTTAAAATTTCATGATATTTTATCCTTGAAAATTTGGTATAATTTATTTTACCTATTTAGTTGAGTTCATTCTATGCTCTTTTCTTTTTATAAGAATTTATAATGAGTGATAAATCTTATTGCCGGCACATGTTTAATCTTTTTTTTTTTGGATAAACGTTTAATCTAAAATTTGAAGTTGGTAAATGTCAGACTCGTTCTTCTTAATCATCCACATTTTTTTTCTAAAAAAATTTTCAATGTGAGTTTTAGCTTAACTCAGCTGAATACATATTTATTCATATTATCATTTATGATATGATTATTTTTAGTTTATGAAGAGTACTTTAAATGCGTTAACTTCTTGTTCTATTTCCAGTTCGAGCTGCATTAGTCCATGAAAGGGGTAAAGCTCTCTCAGCATGGATTTTCTTCATTCACATGACTTGAACTCGAGACTTTACTTAACGGAAACAAGTATTGAATCGCTTAAACAAATTCATGTTAGTAATTAAACAGTCCAGTTATTGTATATATTTATGCTGCTCTCCATCAAAATTATATATGAGCGCGATTGAGTTGTCATCTACTCTACTATATGGATATCTTGTACGCATATTTAAAGCAGATCCTGTCGATCATGCATTTATGAATAGCGCGAGTGATTGCTTTTCATAAAATGCGCATTTTTTTTAACTACATATATAGTAAAGTAAATTTCAGAGTTGCATTATTTGCGTAACATGACCACAATTTTCGTATACATATATTTTCAGTGTGAATCATGGTATCCAAAAATCTAATTAGGTCTTAACTAATTCAGTCTAACCGGTTCAGCCCATTAAGGAGTACAACTCTTCCAGCGTGAATTTTCTGCATTCACAAGAACTCAAAACTGAGACATTGCTTAAACGGAATAAGCGTCGAACCGCTTGAATCAATCCACATTGGTATTATATATATAGGCGCCTCTTCCCTTCTACGTATGTTTCCAGATTTTATGCATGCGTGCAACAACTTAATTTTTAATTGGCCAGATGCATGCAACTTAATTATATATTGGGGAACATGCCCGCATTTCGCCGCGGATGCAAAAGTTCCCTCAAATAATTTGTTAGATAGATGCAATAGTACGAAATCATTATTTGTAGTACCCGCGTATTTCTATATGATTATAATATCCGAAAGTAATATATTTGGAATATTTATGAGTCTATAAAGGGAAAAAAATATTACTTGTAATTTGAAAACTATGTGCACAATAACTTTTTATGCTTTGTCTAAAATTTATTTATAATAGTTATAAAACTATATTCTATTTTATTAGGCTATTTTCTCAATCAATAGTTGTTAGCATATTGAAATATATGAAAAGAATTTATCTAATATTTTTAATAAGAAAATCATTATAATATATCACGACTTATTAGATAACTGGGGTATACACCGAAAATTATATGGTACTCTAAATTACTTTCGAACATATGTTACTATTACAAAAGTATTAAATGAATTAAAAAAACTTCATTATGTTAAAAGCCCATACTAACTCTCAAGAAACTACCTATATAATCAATTTAATTAATTAGCCTTCCAAAAAATAAGAAAGTCCTCCTCTCTTAACACCTACATTAGCGTAGAACAGATGTTTAAGAAAAGGGAAAAAAATAATTGAAATAAACCCCTTATTGATCCACTTTTCTTTCTACAAATGTATAACTTAATTTTTACTTATTATAATATATCATTACAATTTTATCTATGGTTTTAAATTAATCATTATTATTTTTTTCGAAAAATATTATTAGGATATATCATTCTTTAATAATTTTTTATATTATCATGCATGGTATGTATAGCCTCGGCTGCGAGTCTTGTCATTGGAGAATATTCACGATCGAGAGAGGTTATTCCTAAGTAGGTCGTCCTCACTCAAACCTAGATTAATAAGACCTAGTGAACTTTCAAATATTAAGCGAAACACACCGAAAAATCACAAATAAGAAGTGACTGTTTAAATTGGTGACAAATTGTTGAACCGAAAAATACAACGTGGATTGGTCACGTTAGTTTTAGGTGAGCCAGCGCTTGTTATCCTTAGGTAAGACATCGGGTACAAGTTTTGTGATTGGAGAAAATTCACGAGCGCCGGAGTTTTATCTCCTAGTGGGTCGATCTCGCTCGAATTTGGATTAATCGACTCTAGTAAAATTCGAAATAGTAAATGGTACACATAGAAGGAAAAAAAAAAAGAGATATGTATAATTAAATTTGATAAAAATACAAACTACTAAAAGTAAAACTAAAAAAAGAAGTGGAAAAAATCCACCCACTCTCCCTCTCTATGCTACAATCCTGCTTTCATATCTTCTATTTAATTTAATTAATATAATATAATATAATATATAATAATATATCAGTTTTGCTAGTTTAACCAGAAAGACCTGCTGGAACATCTGCCATAACCTGCTTATTAACACGACTGATCAATCGGGTTGAAAGTATGTTTTTAGTAAGTTCTGATTGTCCGTTAATCATCCTGATATATGCATGATGTAGAGATTGATGTACGTATATTAAAACAAAATGTTGTTTTCAACGGGATAATTGGACCTACGATGTATATACCTTGCAAAACTTTCACCGCTCTCTGACCTCTGTTTGTTTACTCTGTCATTATTTTCTCTTTTTTATGATTATATATTTAAATATTATTTAATTTATAATCTTTTAAAGAAATTTATTATGAGATATGCTATATTCTGTAAATATTCTGCAAATATTTCATTAATCTTCTAGATTAGGCATCACTTGATATTTTTCTAAAGTTAGTTTTTTGTTTCCTATTGTGGAGTAGAGAGGACTTGTATATCTTGTAGACTCTTCATCGTTGATGAATAGAATAACAGATACAATTCTTGATCTTGACATGGTATCAGAGCAAGGTTTTCTCAAAGACCTCTGAGATCGGGATTTTGTTTGAGGAAGGATGATGAGAAAGGAAGACAATGCTGAAGACTCGGGCAAAGGAGTGCAGACTTCAGCAATTTTCAAGATTGGAGCTTCAGATTCGACAGGATTACAGATTACTTCCTGTCTTCTTAATGGAGATAATTATTTGATGTGGTCAAGAGCGATGAGGATTGCGCTCACGGCCAAAGGGAAGTTAGGGTTCGTGGAGGGCAGAGTCCCGAAACCACCAGCAGGGGACCCGAACCTGGAGAGTTGGGAGATGTGCAACTCCCTCGTGTTGGCATGGATATTCAATGGGTTGGAGAAAGAACTTCAGCCGAGTGCCGCCTATGCCACTGAAGCGAAGACCCTTTGGGATGATCTCAAGGAAAGATATTCCCAAGGGAATGAAATGAGGATTTACCAATTGAAGTCGGATATCAGTATTTACAGGCAGGAAGGCAAAACGATTCAGAAATACTATTCAGGCATCAAGACGCTAGGGGATGAGCTCGAGAATTATCTCGAGTCACTGGGATGCTCGTGCGATGCAGCAGCCCGTTACACAACCCAGAGAGAAAAGGAGAAAATTTACCAATTCTTGATGGGGTTGGACGAGCAATTTCGAGGGGTACAGTCTGACATTCTCCGGGCCGAACCCTTACCTTCGATGAGCCGAATCTATCAGATGGTCTCGGAAGAGGAGAAGCAACACACTGTGGCGCGTTCCAGGGAGGTTGCACGCATGCCCAAAGGAGGAGTTGAATTGGGGGCTTTCGCTGCTAGAACCGGAAGCGAGAACAGGCAAGGGCAGAGATGGACCACGGAAGGGAGACCGATTTGCGACCACTGTGGCCGGGCAGGGCATGTCAAAAGCTCCTGTTGGGTTCTCCATGGGCAACCTGCGAATGGGAATAACAGAGGGAAAGGGAAGAAATTGGGAGGCCAAGGAAAGCAAATCACAGGACAGTGGAAGGGATCGGGCCAGTGGAATGGAGGGAAGATGGCAATGGCCAACGCTGCACAAGAGGCAGCGGTGCCGAGCGGCTCTTTGGGACAAACCAAGCAATTTTCGGGCGGCTCCTCTGGACAAAACAGACAATTTTCTGGTCTGTCCAATGCTGTACATGAAGGAAGAGTTTCAAACAATGCAGGGAACATATTATCGGGCTTATCCAATACACAGTATGAGACTCTACTGAGTATCATTGCAGCCCACGAAGGACGAAGCGAACCACTGGTCGGTAATACTGATTTCATTTCTGTTGAGAATACTAATTGGATAATTGATACTGGTGCATCGAGGCATATGACGGGTTGTGTGGATTGTTTGGATGATTTGAGATCGATTGATGATAAAATTTCTATTTATATTCCTAACGGGAATTCTACTCGAGCAACAAATATTGGTAATGTTCGACTTGGAGGTTCATTTATTTTGCGGGATGCATTGTTCGTGCCAACATTTAACTGCAATTTGATCTCAGTTGGTCAACTAAGCAAGGACATGGATTATTTTGTGACATTTTTACCTGAGTTATGCCTTATACAGGACCACATATCGAAGAGGATAGTTGGACTGGGTGAGCTCCGAAGGGGGGTATACTACTTGCGATGGGTGGCATCTTCGACTTTGGCATGTCAGGCACTAAGAATAGGCTCGGGAGATATCTGGCACAAACGTCTTGGGCATCCATCCAGTGGTATTAGAATAAAAGAGATTGATTTCGATTCTAGTTGCATGAGGAATAAGCATTGTGATGTATGTCTTCGAGCCAAACAGACTCGCTCACAGTTCAATTTGAGTTTGAATAAAGCTCAATTTCCGTTCCATCTTGTGCATTGTGATTTATGGGGTCCATATAGAGAGAAAACTATTTCTGGAGCAAGTTATTTTCTGACCATTGTGGATGATCATAGTCGGGCATTATGGTTATATCTGTTGAGAGACAAATCGGAGGCAAAGGAAAGTTTGATGGGTTTTTGTAATTTGATTAAAAACCAATTTGGAATAATGGTGAAGGTAGTTCGAAGTGATAACGGGTTGGAGTTTCTATCTCGCGATTTGCAGGATTTCTTCTTTCGAAATGAGATTATACATCAGACGACCTGTACAGATACCCCTCAGCAAAATGGAAGGGTCGAGAGAAAACACAGACATATTCTTAACGTTGCACGTGCCTTGTTATTTCAGGCATCTCTTCCAACACGATTCTGGGGAGAGAGTGTTGCGACGGCGGCATACCTGATTAATATGATGCCGACACCGGTGCTAGGAGGTAAGAGTCCCTATGAAGTTCTTTTTAAAAGGAAGCCAAATTATTCGAACCTACGGGTATTTGGATCTTTATGTTATGCTCATCACCGACCGCGTGATAAAGACAAGTTCGCGGAAAGATCTCGAAGGTGTATATTTGTAGGTTACCCTCATGGGAAGAGAGGATGGCGGATGTTCGACTTGGAGAAAGAAGATTTTTTTGTTTCGAGGGACGTTCGGTTTTGTGAAAGTGAATTTCCTTTTGAGAAAATTGGCCGTCCTACGATGAGCACCAGAAATCCTTTATTTATCGATCAAATGTGGAATGAAGAAAACATTAAAGCTGAGGGGGAGTCAGATGAAGTTCGGGACGGTGGTGGACACACCCGACGGAATTGGACGGAGCTATCGTTTGGAGACAAAGAAGGGGCCCGTGACAGAATGTCCAGCCCACGAATAAATGAACAGAGTGGGCCAGTAAAGGAAATGGAGGATGGCTCGCCATTGAACGGGCCCACAGAAGCCCGAGTAATGCAGCCCAGTTTGTGGCCCAATAAGCCTTGGGACATTCTGGACACCATGGATCTGCCCAGCCCAGGCCGAATGTCAATACATCAGCCCGAAAGGCAACTTCTTAGGGCCCAGGAGACTGAAATTCAGGATGTCCAGCAGATTGAAGCCCATCAGAATCTCCCAACTGAGCAGATTACCCGAGATGGAGGAATAGTATTTTCACGACGATCGGGCAGGGAAATTTTGGCGCCTAGGCATCTAAGGGATTTCGTTGATCATAAAAATAAGGATTTTGTTACTCACATTGCCACCCATTACCCCCCTTGCTCGTTCCATCCATCGAAATCATCAGGTACGCCGTATCCTATTGAATCATATCTAGCTCATGCGGGTTCTTCCAATTTTGATTTATCTTACCTAGTTGCCATCGATTCGGATAACGAGCCCAAGACATATCGGGAGGCTGTTCGTGATTCTAGATGGAGAATGGCAATGGCAGAAGAAATTCGAGCATTAGAGTTGAACCACACCTGGACATTAGAGAGTTTGCCCCATGGCAAACGATCCATAGATTGTAAATGGGTGTTCAAAATAAAACGACGAGCAGATGGGAGTATTGAGCGCTATAAGGCACGCTTGGTTGCCAAGGGATTTACTCAGGTAGAAGGTATTGATTTTCACGAGACTTTTGCTCCCGTACCGAAATTAGTCACTGTGAGATGTCTGCTAACTGTAGCGGTGGCAAGGGGATGGGAAATACATCAGATGGACGTGCAGAACGCTTTCCTACATGGTAGTCTGGATGAGGAAGTGTACATGAAGCTGCCACTGGGTTTCTCTTCTCGTAGAGAAGGGGTAGTTTGTCGTCTCCGAAAATCCCTTTACGGTCTTCGACAAGCTTCTCGCAACTGGTATTCTAAATTTGCTGATACCTTAAGAGGATATGGATTTCAACAGTCAGGTGCCGATCATTCATTATTCACCTTTTCAAGAGGAGACATATTTATGGGGGTTCTTGTCTATGTGGATGATCTCATAATTGTTGGTAACAACACTACTCATTGCGCTTCTTTTAAGAAGTATCTTCATCAATGCTTCCGGATTAAGGATCTTGGTCCATTGAAGTATTTTTTGGGAATTGAGGTGACTCGTACTAATTCAGGTCTCTTCTTATGTCAAAGGAAGTATGCACTTGACATACTCACCGAATGTGGTATGCTAGGGTCTCGGACATCTTATACTCCTATGGAGCAGAATCATGGACTCACCGCCACTTTGGGTTCACGGCTTGAGGATGCTAGCAGATACAGACGCTTAATTGGTCGATTAATTTATCTGACTATTACTAGACCTGATTTGAGCTATTCGGTTCACGTATTAGCGCAGTTTATGCAGGATCCACGTCAGCCTCACTGGGATGCAGCCATAAGAGTTGTGCGTTATCTGAAACAGTCTCCTGGACAAGGAATTTTTATACAGCCCAACTCTCTAGATCTTGTGGCCTATTGTGATTCGGATTGGGCTAGTTGCCCTATAACTAGAAGATCGGTTACGGGATATTTCATCACACTTGGAGGATCGCCAGTTTCATGGAAAACTAAGAAACAGTCTACGATGTCTCGTTTGTCTGCAGAAGCTGAATAAAGGGCTATGACTGCTACTGTGAGCGAAATACTATGGTTGCGGAGTTTGTTAAGTTCACTTGGAGTGAAGGTTACTCATCTGACGCGATTATTTTGTTACAATCAGGCTGCTTTACACATTGCGGCCAATCCAGTGTTTCACGAAAGGACTAAGCATATAGAGACAGACTGCCACTTTATTCGTGAGCACATCCAGTCTCGGTTCATTGCCACTGCACATGTCTCCACCAAGCTGCAACTTGCAAGTATATTCACAAAGGCATTGGGTCGAGATCGTTTTACATTTCTCCTTAGCAAGTTGGGCATTCGACAATCTCATGCTCCAACTTGAGGGGGAGTATTATGAGATATGCTATATTCTGTAAATATTCAGCAAATATTTCATTAATCTTCTAGATTAGGCATCACTTGACATTTTTCTAAAGTTAGTTTTTTGTTTCCTATTGTGGAGTAGAGAGGACTTGTATATCTTGTAGACTCTTCATCGTTGATGAATAGAATAACAGATACAATTCTTGATCTTGACAAAATTAACGGAACACTAATGGAAAAACAAATGGAAAACGGAAAATTTAATGGAAAAATGAAAAATATAACGAAAGATATACAATTGGCTATAAATAAAATAATTTTATAATTATTTGTTTTAATTTCTAATAACTTTCATGTTCATCAATATCTTAGAAAGAGAGCAAAGTGTAGATTCTTTTTTTTAATTAACCCGATAAAGAACTCCCGCAACTATATGTGACGGGCATGGAGTATTTCTATCACTATGTATCCGTCCCATGCATTAGCTAGGTTTGTAACATGCCGTCCGATCCTGAAGATGCAATTATCTAGATTTATTAAATGCCTTTTAACCTTAACCCATTATTTTTTGGTCGATTTTCATGAGATATTAGTTTGTTCCCGGGCTCATTACAGGCGTTATTAATGTATTGGTCCTTGCTTGTTATTTTCTTTTCCAGTTTTGTGTTTCATCCAACTCGTATCTGTCTGTTAAACTATTATTCCATCATACACGTCCAAAATGATCTCCAGTATTTCTAATTTGATCACAATCTAACTTGTTTTCGGTTCTTAAACTGCATCGATCGCGTCCTGCAACATATCAATGATATAATGTCGACATATTGATTAGTTGCCTATTATGAATCGGCTGATTTAATGTCCACTAACTTTTGGTCACTAAAGATGTAAAAATAGATTATTTTTTTTTTTGGGTAATAGTAAAATAGAAACTTTTGACGAATATGTTGTATAACTGTGTATGCAACATGTTGAGAATTGTATGTCTATTTTCAAACAAATTAATTGTTTGTTATTTTTTAACACGACAATTCGACCTATCCTACTTGAAAATTTCTTTTTTGTTTCGGTGAATAAAATTGTGGGAGATATTTTTCTCGCAATTCCGGAGATCAAATATTAAATGTTATTTTCTCTCCCAACAAGTACGCCTCTAAGAGCTTGAATTGTGTTCTACTCTTCACAGAAGTTAGAGTTGCTTACTATTCAACCAACGCTTTGTTGGTCATATTTAAAAATTTTTAAACCTTTTGTTTCTTAAAATGCATTAATCACATATTGCATCAACGTATATAAAATATATATACTATTTTCACCAGTTAAATATACATATATTTTAATTTTAATTAAGGAAGAAATTCTATTTTTTATGAGACTATTAGGTGTGTTTAGTCGATTGACTGAAATCATAATCTCTGTTTGGATATTGATTTGGCCCTAGTCGTGAGGAGTTAAGGAAGAACTTTAATATCCAAGTGAAGAGTTGATCAATTAATTAATTAAATTAAATCGATAGGACGCAAAAGCCGTCTAATAATAGTATTAGTGCAACTGGGATATATGGGATTTTTCTGTGGCTTTGCCAATATCATATATAAGTTGATAATCCAGGAAACGACAGCGTATACTCTCAAGCCGGCGCCGGCACCATATTGTATGTGACCAGTTGGCAGTTCTGATTATTGTCATGCCTTTTTTTTAATTAAAAAAAGCTCACAAACTTAGTATTATGAAATATAAATTCTGGTCATTATAATAAAAGAGTACGAGTAGTGATACAATAAGTATCGAACTCGAAATATCTAAATTACCATACGATAACGTGTGTTATTGCGCTACACTTTTTTTTCCTCTTTATTTTTCTGGGGCCAAGTTTGTGAGGAAGCTGATACTACCAAAGTCCTAAACATAAACCAAATCACCTCTCTTTAGTCTTTCTCTGTGACAACATCAAAACGTACATAAAAACTCTTCTATGATCTCTTTTGGGTCATCGAAAGAGGACGGTGAGCAGAGACTTTGTTACGACTGACGAGCGAGAATATGGTGGGTTCAAAGATCAGCTTGAAGAAGAAAATCGCGGACGGCAGGCAGCAAAAACCCGAGCACACGCCCGACCTCACAGACTTCATGAACGACATGTTCTTTGGGACCATGAAGACCGACAAGACAGCCTATAACTTGACGGGCCGCGAAGGCGACGAGGAAGTTGACGAGGAGGATGATTTCGAGAGCAGTACGAGGAGCAACAGCAGCAGCAGGCAAACGCAGGAGTGGCTCGAGCAAGCTAGGCGGATGGTGGCGGCGTCGCCTGCCCGGTGCGACTCGCCTTCCCCGCTTGTAGGGTCACCTCGGTTTGCAGCAGCGGCCCAGGGCAGGCTCTCACTTTCCTCCCAGCTGGACCGGAGGGATCCGCTCTCTAGGTCTGCCAGAAGGTACAACGAGAACAACTGATCATGTCACGGTTGAGTATGAGTTTTATCCGTCGTAAATTTATATGATCATAATGTAAACGTTAAGTTCATGCATGCAGGCACAGAGCACTGGACGGCTTTAGCGGCGAAATCCTGACAAAATCGGCGAAGCATAGCCGCAATAGATCCGAGACGCTGGACATAGGAGGTCCGGACTCTCCCACCGGCGAATCCCCTGCTTCGGCGGTCCAGAAATGGTTCTCCAACATGCTCAAACCACCCAACGCCACGTCGGCAGAGGACCCCACCGTAGCCCCCCACATCAGCGAACAACCCCAACCACCTCAGCGCATGCCACCTCGGCTGTCGACCCACAGCCGCAGGTCCCGCTTCCAAAGCCACCCCGCCGTGACGCAGCCGCAGGGGATCCCTCCCCCTCCGCGCCGCAATTTTAAGACATCAGCGCAGGCGCAGGACGGCCAGCAGCAGCTGCTGTCCCCGCCGAGGAATCTCGTCGAGTCCGTTCACCGGCGGTCGATCTCGTCAGCAACATGCTTCGCCCCCGACGACAGGGTCCTCTCCCCCCTGAGGAGCATCGTGGAATCGGCCCACCGGAGGTCGATCTCGTCGTCCACGTGCTCGCTGGAGAAGATTGCCCCGCCGAAGGACAACGGCAATGGGTTGGCTAGGGAAGGTGAGGGGGAGAGGGGTCTGAATCCGGTCAGCGTGAATAAGTTCCTGAAGGAACAGAGGGGCAAGATCGAGAAGCTGTTGGACGGACAGATCGATGCTAGGCCCAAGATTGTCTTGTCTGGACCTTCAAACAGTGAGCTTTCAGTCCCCATTTCTCCACGCGATTCAAGTTCTTTCACACTTGATGAAAATCCTCAGCAGATATTTTCGAGCATATTGATGGGAACTATGATTTTATTATTGCAAAGATGCTGTTGTTACTTGTTTGTTTAAGGAATAATGAATCTGATGATCGATGAACTGGAGAGTAAAACTAAATTGAGACCCTAAAGATGAAACGTTTGAAGCTACAGCGCGTGTAGACGGGTTTCGAGTTTCGTTAATTCGGTCTTGCAATATTTTGTAGGTACGAGTTCTATGGTAGCTGCAATATGTTACGCGTGGCTGTTGGAAAACCGGGTGAGCAAAAACAGGGGAAATGGTGATGAAGATGGGGGAAATGTGGTGGTGCCCGTGATGAATTTCAAGAGGTCAAGGATGTGGAAACATAGGCAGGCTGCTTGGCTCTTCCATCACGTGGGTTTAGACCCATCCTCAGTTCTCTTTGCTGATGAGGTGCTTATCAGCTTCTTCGTTTCGATTTTATACGACGTGTTCCTAGTAATTTGTCGTGGAAAATGCTTAAAACACTTGCAGAGCAAACAAAATGGATCGCATTCTTGAGTCGTCTCTGCTGGACATGTGACAGTTTGTGGTGTTGCTTTTAAATTCGTACCAGGTAGATTTGGAGAGTCTAATGATGGCTGGGAGGTTGAACATACTCGTGGTCGGTCAAGACGTTCTTAAAACCAACAACGAGGTCAGAACTGCCAGGCTTCTTCCATGTTAGAAGCTTCTCAAAATCTTATCAATGGCATTTTGTGCCTTTAAATTAATGGTATTTCTTTTTACCTCTAGGTTGGGTCTCAATGCACAATCCTTACGGACAACTATTGTGAAGAAGCCTATGATCTTCTTCAAACTGCTTTACTGAAGAAACTTTTGGTAAGATTGTTTGCATTAAAACACCTAAAAAGTCAGTGGTTGATTTTAATAAGAATTCTAACTGGTCTTCTGGCTAACAGCTTGCCGGAATACTTTTAGACACACAAAATCTAAGTGCAAGTGCTGAGCTATCTAAAACTAGAGATGCAGAAGCAGTACAGTTGCTGCTAGTCGGCTCAGCCCCCAATTACAGAAACGCTCTCTTTGATCAGTGTACGTCCTTTCACTATCATCTGTAATGTATAAATAATCTCATAAAAACTTTACAGTTTAGGCATTATATAGATAAAGAGCATTTAAGCTTATTCTCATTTTCTTTGTTGTGGCTCCTTCCAGTGATGCAAGATCAACGGGATGGTGCCTTTATTGAAGTTTTGCGTCAGAGCTATGGGAAGCCTCTTAGCGAGAGTAAGCAACTTCCCTTCTTGCTTGGAGAAGGGTGCTACCATTCCGATTTAGTAGCTATTCTTATCGTTTGTTTCCATACTACTAAAAAAACACAGATTTTCTGGATGGGGGGGCACTTGCAGAGCACAGAGTTCCGGACAGAAAGTCCACTTCTGCCCTTTACCATGAACCGGCAACGAGAGGTCCAAATACAAAGTCTAATGATGCCACAAATGGGATGCCTCACAAGGTTTCCCCAAGACCAGGTGAGATTTCTGTTTCTTAGTCATGTCAAAGAATACAGCTTAACCTATTGACACCATAAGTTCTTGCAGATAATAAAGAGAATACAACTCCTGCTCAAGCTCCAGCAAAGGCATCAGCTGAATCGGCACCGGATGCTGGCCGAGGGAAGAACAAGTTCTTTCTCGCCAAGTGGTTTGGGTTCGGTTCGAAATGAAGATGAGAGGTTTGCTTCAGTTTATTGATTGTAATTTATTTGTTGCCTTCAGAAAGGTCTCTGAAATTTCAGATAAGACATACATGTCGAGATTTCTATAGTTAGTGGTGGGTCCAGTGATACTCGTTTGGCTATTTTTTGGTATTATCTCTTCATTGTCCTCACTTTTAGATGTCAGGGGTGCCAGAGATAGTTCCATAGTTGATAAGAGTGAGCGATGCTGGCACCTTGTGGTATTCTCCATGTTTGTGTCTATTACGTTGCAGAACTTGTGTGCCATTGATATGATCTGCCATTTTGTACTGTTGAGACATGCAATTTAACGTGATTTATTCCTCATTTCATTGTTTGCTGTTGTGTTTGCTATTACCCAGCTGTTGTTTCTGGAATATGAGCTTTCTTTCCTTCCTTTACGACTTCTATAGGGGTGTGCATGGATATTAGGTATACTCGGAATTGATCGGAACCTACCAATTACGGTAGGGTCCGGGTAATTCATATTGAAAATATGATAGGATCCGAGTATTAAAATAAGAAACCGGTAAAAATCGATTCCGGTTTCGATTTTTGTATATAGAGTATCTATAACCGGTACTTGAACCCAAATAATGGTTACTAATTAAAAAAAAGAAGTTACTGAAAGTCTGAAAGACTGAAACTAAATGTAAACCTAACTAGAGCTTCTCGATTCCCCTTTCTCTTCTCTTTGTCTCTTCTCCAATCTCCATTCCCCTTTCTCGATTTCTATGAGCTAAGCTCTAATCCAACCCATACGTCTCCAATCTCCATCTTCTCTCTCTCTCTCGCTCTCTGTTTTCGACTTTCTGCTATTTGCTCCGTCCCCTGCTCCAAGCCAGAGCCTCTCCTCAGTCTTCGCCAAGTTAAAGTTTCTTTTTTTTGTTGGTTTTTGTTTTCCAGCGTCTGGTTCTTCGATCTGATGGTCACTCCCGGTTGGTCTGGTCTCAGGGAGACGCTTCTTCACTCTCCTTCAAGTATTCCGAAAGTTTATTCTAGTTTGGCATCAATTAGAAGCGGTAAACAGGTTCATCATGCTTTCTGTGCTAAGAGTGGGTATTTATCATATGGTGTTGTGATCACATCTCTCACTGATATGTATACGAAATGTGGCGAAATCATTTATGGCTTATGATTATTTAACAGCTTGCTAGTGAGGGATACTATGTACTGGACTATGATTATTGTTGGTTGTGGGCAAAATGGAAAAGCCCACGAAGCTCTGAGGTTATTCCATGAAATGATGGGAACTGGACTGGAGCCAAATGAAGTCACTTTCTTGGGTGTTTTAGCTGTCTGCTGACATTATGATCTGGTTGAACAGGCGATGACTGTATTCAATTCTACGGAGACAAAAATTTTTTTTTATAGGTTTCGATAGGGTATCTCGAACTGTATTATATAATACAAATTCCGGGTAGGTTCCAGTTTCAGGATTCAACGGGATAAAATTCAGTTTCAAAATCTTGAAATATGTCCCTTACAAGATAGGGTCCGGGTATCGTGAAAAATAATACACGGACCCGATCACCCAGTTGTGTATCCCGTGGTAGCACAGTACCTGTCATTCTTAGTTGACAGTGACTCGGAATTTGTCTTGAGCTGCCATATTACAAGTAGAAATTGTTGCTTCCCAAGCTATGAAGTTGCAGAATTTTAGGATTATTATCATAAGACCGCACTGGGGCCCTTCACGGGTGCCGGTCAAAAATGCCACCCTCTAGAATGAGCGCAGATGTTCGATAATTTAGCGGTCAATGTAATCTGGGGATAAGATAACAATTTGTTTGCTTAATGAACTCAAATCGTGGTCATATGCAGAATCATTCTTTCATGCAAGCAAGAATTCTAATCCCAAACATTACAAGTTCATATCTCGGTAACGTTCATCAGTTCTTGATCCTTTTGATCTGATCTGATGATCCCACCTTCCATAATCAATTATCTGGTGTTCAAAACTGGGGAAGCTTCACACAAGAGAACCCGACAAGAAACAGCTCCTCTTCCCCATCACATGCATAGGCATTGTCATTGCCAGATACAGACATTCACTAGCTTGTAAAACCTATCCTCAAATTCTCATGTATGATTGTATACATTAATAATATATATATATATATAATTCAGAGAAATAGCAACACAGTATTGGTTGGAAGACTTAAAATATGAGGAAAAAAATCTATATTTCGCAATTATCAAGATCAGATCAAGAGAGAGAGCATCCAATTTGTTAGAAGGAGACACCTCT
The DNA here is from genome assembly GCF_007655135.1 of Punica granatum. NCBI lineage: Eukaryota > Viridiplantae > Streptophyta > Magnoliopsida > Myrtales > Lythraceae > Punica > Punica granatum. The sequence continues at coordinate 27,158,184 of NC_045134.1, read as the reverse complement.
AGATAGGTAGATGGATTGATGGGGACGCCATTGAGGCAAATATGTAAGTGATCCAATCTGTCTTTGTCCAGTTTTGCCCCAACTTGCTCAATTCCCAGCTGTTCATGCCCATCCAATCAGCCTGCCCCATTCCTCTCCTCTCTCTCCCAAATCCAACTGCACTCTAACCACTCTCATCTTCTCGTTCTTGCTGGTCCATCACATGCCCCTTGTATACCGTTTCCGTAGGTTTATCACGACGACGGACTGAATCGGTCACAGCCCAACACGTTAATCGAGCATGGACAAAACCTTTTGTAAAAAGGCACAGACTTGCGTGTGGTCCTTTCTATTAAATCTGTTAGGCTTAAATTGTTCATTTGCCGTATCTATCATTCTACCTTCCAAGCATAGAGAAACAAGGAGAACTCTGACGTGCCTAGCGTCTCGGCTGAGCCGGAACTTCCTGTGTGAGATGATGACAGGGGAGACATAATAGCTGATGGAGAAATCGACGATAGAACCGGCTTGAAAATGAACAGTGCGTGCCTCAGCCCCGGACTAAAGAGCCAGTCGTGAACATCCCAGTATACTTCGACCCTGAGCTTGTTGACGAAGATGGACTCGTTGCCTCTGAACTTCCACTGGAGGTGCTTGACATGAACTACTAAATTCCCGTCGATCCTTATCTCCATTTCGGGCTCGACGCCATTCAGAGAGCCGCTACTTCCATTGCTATTGTTTCCACTGGTGGCACGATTCTTGCACTCGATGGAAATCTCGTGAAACTTGCCCTTCTCGTAAAACTTAGCCCGTGTAGAGAACTTCTTCTTACCAAATATATGTTCCTTCTTCGAGACGAGGATGGGCTCGATAAGAGCAGGCCTGCACCCGGTCTTTCTGTAGGCGTCCTTCTTCAGGTCCCCGACAAGAAGCACGACCTCCTCATCGCACACGACAGCCACGTAGTACTCGGAGCTCGGTTCCGCTTCTCCATTGAATTTAGCGGCTTTAAGGTCCCAGAAGACATCCACAGACTTCCCATCCACCGTGAATCTCTTCGACCCGTGCTTCCTCCAAAAGTACCACGGCTTGAGCTCGACTTTGCAGGTCTGCTGGTTCTCCCTGTTGAGGCCTTCCACCGACACGGAGAGGCCATGGAGCATCAGGTTCTTGCACCAAGTGATGGTGATTAATCTGCACTGATCAGCAACTTTCGTGCGATAGACAGACATGAACACGCTCTGCCCCGACCTTGTGACAGCCGCCGGGTCATCGCTGAGCTTCTCGCCTAAGGAGAAGCAAGCCGGAATCCCGATTGGATCTTGCATTTCTTTTTCCCTCTAAACTTTTAGCCCAAACTGCAAGTAAAATCTATCAGCAGAGCTCTTTGTTTGGGGGGATGAAACTATGGGTTGGTCAGAGCTGCAGTGAGTGAGAATATCAGCATATGGGATGAAAAAGAAGGAGGACGAGGAAGGGGAGAAAGAGAGAGAGAGAGAGGGATCTTATTTAGAAAAAGAATCCAATCAGAGACACTGCCAGGGATGCTCTTGGCAGGATATTAGCAGATAAAATTATTCATAATATATATATATATATATATATATATATATGTCCATATGCAAACTGGCATAGTAGACTGAGTCTACTGGAAAACATTTCTCAGCACTGAAAAGAGCGAAAGTTTTGTTAACCGCGAATGGTTCGGCATGCACATATTAAGAGTTGGGCGAAGGCCGTAATCGACTGGATCCGATCGCGTCTAATTTTCTTGTCAGATTATTCCAGAACTAAGCAAGACAAAAGTGGTGAATTCGAGATGGTTCAGCTTTTTTGATGCAGATATGTTTACTCTCTTCCATACAATATGGTGGAAAGGCAGAGAAGCCATTTTCACCAGATTTGGAGCATAGGTTTCTGCAAAAAAATGAAGAATAGAATAACTCTTGGATTGGTTGGAAGCATGAATATAAAAAAATAATTTGGCAGTAAACTAGAAGATGACCAGTCAAAACCACAAAAAAAGTCGAGAAAAAAAAATGATCAGTAAGAAAGAGAGAGTTGTTGTTTATTCCGATGTGGGTCTTGCTGATCTTACATGATTTGAACAAGTAAATCCATTATACATATATACGTACATATATATATATATATATTGTGTAAGAGGTAGAGTTAGGAGTTGCAGAGAAGTTCATATAAAAAAGGGAATCTTCTTCTTGTTCTTGTTTAATGTTGCAGTTTTAACTGCTGTAGATCTGGTCCAATCTCCCTGCACTTTTTAGGTTAAAATAGCTGGAGACAAGAAGGACACTCAGCTCAGAAGCCAAGCCCTCTCGTTCTTTTCATCTCTCAGTTACAAGTGATTGAGCTTGAGAAGTGGTCAAAAAAGATGATCCTCATGCATCCCTTTCACTGCAACAGTACCTTGCCAAAAGAAACAGTCCATCCCTGATATGTCACATTAAATTCCGTTTGATTGCGGGAACCATGCATAAACTACGATGAGTATAAATAAACCAGTCGGGTTTGGATTAACGTGTCAATCATGGCCCCGTGGTTTGACTTCATTTATTGTTGGACAGAGGAATCCTAAGGGACTTCCTGTGGACTAGTGTTGTTTGAAATGTACCATACGAACCATCTCAGAGCACATGATGTACAATGGGTCAGAAGTGCTTGCCCACAAATGCAAATTTACAATCATGCAGCAATCGTTGTTCAAACAAAACACATGCAGGGATGAGACAGCTGCACGTGCAGGGCCCAGAATACAGATTTAGGGCTTCAAATATGAGAGCTCTTCATATGATCTAGAGGCCCAAAATGCACTCCTACACATGTATCGGGGGCATTCTCGTCATTCTGAAATTCTACGGCCAGCTGGCAATCTTCAATTTGTAGCATTTGCCAGCTTGTCATTCTGGTCTGATGCGTTCTTGAGTTGGGTTTATCATTTATGGACTCAACTTGCCAGCAGAAATGGTTTCTTTCAAAAAGTCTGCTTGGAGAATTGAAACACTCTGGCGAACCGTGTATGAGTCGAATAGGACTCTTGCTAAAGTGCGGGCTTTTTGTATGGATTATTTGGTTTGGCTCTTCAGCCAACGAACATCTGTTTTGAGACATGCAAAATGGTGAATAACGCAAACTCCACCTTCTCGTTGCGATTTCCAATGAGAAGTCCCACTCGGTCCAACTTGCCATGGGGCAGCAGGAAATATCGCCTTGCATGACCTGCGGTATTAGGTTGATACAGCGAACCGTTCAAGATAACTTGGAAGGCGAAAATGCAGATAGATTGACTTATAAAAACCGGGCTTATCATGAGATTGGGATACACAGAGAAGGGATAGGGTCAATGAAACGAGTCCCCCATGCGACTGAAACAAGAGTTAGGATTTAGAGGAGCTACAGGAATGAATGATGGAGCATGAATGCAGCAGTAAGTCAAGGTGATGCTGTCTGCTGAGAGACAGCCGAGTAGTCGACATCTGTTCCCGTAAATTTCTACTCTTTCTTCCCCTCCAAAACAGAACAGCCTGCCTATGGTCTGTGCAGATCCTTTCAGGATGCCATGTTCTCACTTCCAAGATGAGACAGTAGTGTCCTGTTAAGTAAGGTTCCAAATGAAAGCTATCATATTCATCGTCGACTTGTTTCACTATGCCTTTACCTATTATACCACATCAAATATTTGTCCCGAGGAAACTTCGAGCCGTGAGAGCTAGCGGAGCCGTCGGCATATCTGTGGCTTGTGTATTAGAGTTAGTATACATGGAACAAGAGAGCAGCTCAGATTTTGCTTCAGTGGGCTGTCTCCTCGAATTGAATTTGCGACACTCAGACATACATGCATAAACCGATCCCACAGGGCTGCAGTCACTTCATCGCCTCTGAGCCACAAAGCCCATATGGAATATGAACATGCGATGTTGAAAGTTGAAACATTGGAACACTATGGGCCTCAGACACACCACTGGTCTTCCCGTCTCTAGACACTGTCGTGGATTACGGGGGCACGTGTCACCAGCTGGGAGCGAGTAGCATGGAGATTCTGTACCCCCCCGGGTGAGACAAGGCAGAGAAGCAGCAGAAGAAGAAGTGGATAGAAGCTCGGACGAGAGGCCATCTCTGGTTCTGCAGAGGCAAAGAGATAACTAAGAAGACCAATTCTCTCTTCTCCTCACTCTCCTCTGCTCGGCTGAGCTTCTCCTTCTTCCTCAGCTTCAGCTTCAAGAGCCTATCTTTTTCAATGGCAATGTCGGCCGCTGCCACCGCCTCTGCTTCCTCGAAGCTCATCTACCCATACGCGCCGTCGTCATCCTCGTCCTCCTCCTCCTCGGCAGCTCCCCGCTCCCTCCCCTCCACTTCACTCCGAGCGAAGCTAGCCCCTCCCCCCCAGCTCTCGTCCTCCTTCATCACCCCCTTCACTGCCCCCTCCTCTTCCGGCAGTTCTGCGGCGGCCACTGCCTCCCGCTGCCGCCGGGCCCTCACCGTGAGGGCTGCCCGCGGGAAGTTCGAGCGCAAGAAGCCCCACGTGAACATCGGCACCATCGGCCACGTCGACCATGGGAAGACCACCCTCACTGCCGCCCTCACCATGGCCTTGGCCTCCATGGGCAACAGCGCCCCCAAGAAGTACGATGAAATCGACGCCGCCCCAGAGGAGCGCGCTCGAGGTATTCTCAGTTCTTCTTGGGTCTGCAATTTCTTGATTTCCTGTCTGCAGGTTAGGGACAGAGCATGAGTAAAGGTCGAACTTTTACGTTGTCCCAACACTTGAAATCGTGTAATGTCCCATTTCACGATTGCGGTTGTAGTGACCAATCCATCATTGGTTGAATAAACTGCCTTGCTAAGTGATTTAGGGCTCTTTTTCTTGAACTTCATGATGGGGACTTCAATTCAATTGCATAAGAGAGAAGACCAATTCTTGCCAATAGAGAAGAGCTGTGAAGATTTTTGTGTGTGTGTGTGTATGCGTGGATATAGGTATCACCATCAACACTGCTACTGTCGAGTACGAGACCGAGAACCGGCACTACGCACACGTGGACTGCCCAGGCCACGCAGATTACGTGAAAAACATGATCACTGGTGCTGCCCAGATGGACGGTGCAATCCTCGTGGTCTCAGGTGCGGACGGGCCCATGCCCCAGACTAAGGAGCACATCCTCTTGGCCAAACAAGTTGGTGTCCCCAACATGGTGGTCTTCCTCAATAAACAAGACCAGGTGGACGATGAGGAGCTTCTCCAGCTCGTAGAATTGGAAGTCAGGGAGCTGCTTTCCTCCTATGAGTTCCCTGGGGATGATGTTCCGATCATCTCAGGTTCTGCTCTCTTAGCCTTGGAGGCTCTGATGGCAAATCCTAGCATTCAGCGTGGGGAGAACCAGTGGGTCGATAAGATCTATGAACTCATGGATGCTGTGGACAGTTACATCCCAATCCCACAGAGGCAGACCGACCTCCCATTCTTGCTCGCAATCGAAGATGTATTCTCAATCACGGGTCGTGGGACCGTGGCCACTGGACGAGTTGAGAGGGGCACCATCAAGGTTGGGGACACGGTGGACATTGTTGGCCTGAAGGACACGAGGAACACCACAGTCACAGGGGTCGAGATGTTCCAGAAGATTCTTGACGATGCGATGGCAGGGGACAATGTGGGACTCTTGCTCCGTGGTATCCAAAAGGCTGATATTCAGAGAGGGATGGTCTTGGCAAAGCCTGGTACAATCACTCCTCATACTAAGTTTGTTGCCATCGTTTATGTGTTGAAGAAGGAAGAGGGAGGGAGGCACTCCCCATTCTTTGCTGGGTACCGACCCCAGTTCTACATGAGGACGACTGATGTGACGGGAAGGGTGGCTTCAATCATGAATGATAAGGATGAGGAGTCGAAGATGGTAATGCCTGGAGATCGGGTTAAGATGGTGGTCGAGCTTATCATGCCGGTGGCTTGTGAGCAGGGTATGAGGTTTGCTATCAGAGAAGGTGGGAAGACGGTCGGAGCCGGAGTTATTCAGTCCATCATTGAGTGACCTCCATTCAGCATTTTGGATGCAATCAGCTTTACTCATCCTTACAAACTTATGAGATGTCAAAATATTTTGGAGTTCAATTCATCTTTTTTGCCTTGAAGGATGATTAGCCTAATTTTTAACTTTTTTAACTTCCTCCTTTGACATCTTCACCATTTTCGAGCAAGTCGGTTTCATACCCTGGACTCATCATTGAAAGTTTCAATGTGCAAGATGGAATGACATGGTATTTTCCATTGACAATACCGTGTAACCGAGGAAGATTATATATTCCGATTAATGTCTCTTTGAGTGTTTTCACGTTACATGACATCTAATGTAGAAACTACCCCGCAACAATCATGCATATTCTGTAGCTATCAGCGGACTAATGCATGCGCGTGTGGAAAATTTCAACTTCAAATTGGATTGCCCTAGAAAATGGTTGATCCAATAAGCTCTTGCACAAACTCTGCTCTCTGCCTTCTTATCTCGTAATCTTGTCCCTGAACTTCATGTGACAATGATGATGAAGCACTGCAAACACAACAGAGGTACCCATGGCAGTTTAAACACAGTCTAGTAATCAAGCAGAAAGCAAAACGGGATGAATGTACCTTTTCAAACTGGGAGCAATAGAAGAATCTGTACTCATAGTCTGATCTTCCCGGATCTTTTTGGAATCTGAAATTGGTATGTTGCAGAGGAAGGGTGATAAGAGTGGATCCGGTGAAGTTTCATTTATGTTCCCCCTATTAGTTCCGGAGGACCAGAGAAACGAGCTGAGTTCCTTCTCCAGATTCCTTGAGGTACCGGTCGAGGGGCCAGATTTTTGAGAATTTTCTCTTCCGCTGTGAGAGCTCAGGACAGCATTTTTCAGATTAATTGTAAGAAAACCAACTTTGCTCTACATGTCCGAAAATTAGAACATTAAGAGCCTAATACAATGATTCTTTTAAGGAACTGGTGTGCTGTACTATGATATGCCCAAATGCATCTTTTCTTAAGTTCGAGGCGTAAAGAGGGCAAACCTGGAAATTTTTGCAGCAGAACAGGCAGCAGATGAAAAAACTAGAACTTCAAAACACTTTCCTCAATTTTAAATCAATTCACTGCTTGATCTTCACACTGGAATAAGTGCATTCAATGAATGATCAGCTATGCAGAAGTAACAAAGGATAGCAGAGTCGATGGAGTACTTACTGCATTTTTCAAGTCAAAGCAGTGTAAGTTCTGCAAGTGACTGCACAGAAGATTTGCCACAATATAACAGAGAGGGCATGGAAAGAAAAGTCTTGCATCTTCTTCTCCTTCAAATTCATCCTACACCAGATGGTTATCTGTCACAAGACAATCAAAGCAGTAAAGCGGAGGAACTCGCCATAAAGATGAATCACATGTACAAATTTCAGAAGTCTGAGAATAACGATTGTTTTGAAAGACCATGAGACCAATATCAACATGATGCTTCAAAGATACCCTTCCATCAACCATGCACTCCCCCCCTTCCCCTTTCGCCAAACCTAATCAAAGTCTTAGAATAACGACTGCTTCGAAGGACTATGAAACCAATATCAACCTAATGCTTCAAAGATACCCTTCCACAACCATGCCCGTTTCAAGAAGACCAAAAGATAAGCCCATTTGTTGGGACAGTCTGAGCTCCTCTGCCAGAAGATTCATGTTCCAACTCATCAGTTTCTTTTCCTTGGCCAATATTCACACCGCTTATCGGAGAATGTCAAATCATCATCAGTTTCTTAAACGTCTACAACGCCGAACTCCTCAAGACCCCTATTAGCCTTCCAAGGCCTCAGGAAATCCAAGGTTACCAATTTTTCAGCTGACAGTACACATGAAATCGAATCATTCAGAACTGGCAGTGTATTGATTTTATGTACAGAGTCAGCCTCCGCCCAATTCCACTCGGACCCCTTCCGGCTGAGTATCTTCGCATACTTACTACTTTATTAGAATCCAATTACCCAACACCCTTGCCTCATCAATCAACCGGCAAACTGCCCATGACTATGGATATGAAAGGAAACATTATATCATCATGTTGGAATTATGATCTTTAATGTATGGCCCTCATTTTAATATAGCTCCCAATGATTACCCCATGATTATCCCATTTATTATCCCTCATTCCATGATTACGTTGCCATTATGATGGGAGATGGTTGAGTTATATATATCCATTGATTAGAGGTCCCCAAGCTCGGTGATTCATGAGGTTACACACGCCATCTACGTGAGATTACTGAGAGCTTGAAAGATTTTCGATCATTCTAAGAGTTCCAGGAGTCTCGGTGAATTCGGAATACTACTCGTGGTTGTTCGCTAGGCTCGTGGATTATTTAGTGATTATGTGCGAGTTATAATCCGGTCTCTCAAATACCATAATTAAAATCAATGGCTGGAGGTAATCCTAAATTCTTGCTTTCACTATTAATCGTGTGCTCTAAATTCAGTGAGAATTTCAGTATTTATCTCACATTTGGTATCATAGCCGTAAAGTCTCTGCCTTGATTGCATTTGATTTCATAAAATAAAACATACATCGAGTTATCGCACGTCGTATGTTTGATTCAATATTTTATGAATTTAATTTGCATGCTCTGATAATGGTGACATCTGGTGTTAAGTTATCATTCTTATTGAATAGCTGATCACTGAGATTAGGGCACTGCATTTGGATGGCTTATTCAGTTTGATTTCTTCTCGTATATGAATATACATAAGTGTTTGTGCATTCTGTCTACATGGGTGTGTTTTAATCGGCATCGATTGAAGCGATTCCTTGCAAAATTGATGTTGATTTATAAAAGGGCTTTAATTACGAGCAAAACCATTTGTTGAGTCATTCAAATCAGAATCTCAATATCAGTAATTTTGTGGTGGATCTCTTTCCGTTTTTAATACCCCATTAAGAAAAGGTCAATCCGAACGTGTACAGTAGAGTGAAAATGATTATCCTCTAAGGGTGAGGCCAAGCCATGGCAGATTGAACCAATGGTCTTTGTGCATGAAGAGATTGGCAGATGTAAACATGTAATTTTTATTTAATTGAACGTCTGAATTTGAGTCAAAAATCAAGATAACTATCAATAAACTGATGATTTGATGACACGGAACTTACACATATGAGGTCAAACCCTGAAAAGAGATTAGTTTATTCACTCATTTAGGGCAGTACGTAATTATAGTTGATCGGGGTCGAGATGCCCTCACAAAATTTTGATTTGTTTGAGTATTGGGGCGGATTTCGAATATCGAACACCAAAGGGTTAAAATATAACAAAAAAAAAACTCAGATATGCTGCTGGCCTTTGAATTTGATTTTGACATCGAACTTGCAATTCGACCCGCGTAAACTTTCTGATGGTTGGGCTTATGAAGTGGGCCCAATTGTTTTGACTTCCTTGCCCATTAAAGTATTTGTTACATTAGATAATACTAGTGAATTCAATGGCATCAACTGGAGTCTGGGATATTGTCGAGTTACCCAAAGGTTCGAAGGTCATAGGGTGCAAATGGGTCTTCAAAACCAAGAAGGATTCATTAGGTAATATCGAAAGATATAAAGCGAGACTCGTAGCCAAATGATTTACTCAGAAGGAAGGGATCGATTACATGGAGACTCTCTCTTCTATATCAAAGAAAGATTCCTTCCGTATTACTATGGCATTAGTAAGCCATTTTGACTTAGACCTGCAACAAATGAATGTGAAAACAGCCTTCCTCAATGGAAAACTATAGAAGAAGGTATACATGAAACAACTTGGAAGTGTTCTCCTCTAGTAAAGGTGAGCATTTGGTCTGCAAGCTCAAGAAATCCATTTACGGCTTGAAACAAGCCTCCCGTCAGTAGTACTTGAAGTTCCATGATGTTATTTCTTCTTTTGGTTTCGAAGAGAATATTGTGGATCAATGTATATACCATAAGGTCAGTGGGAGTAAGATTTGTTTTCTGATTTTGTATGTGGACGACATTCTACTTGCCACCGATGATAAGGGCTTGTTACATGAGGTGAAACAATTTCTTTCTAAGAATTTTGATATAAAGGATATAGGTGAGGTATCTTATGCCATTGGGATTAAGATCTATAGGGACAGACCTCACAGCATCTTAGGTCTATCACATGAAACTTTGGTCTTGGAGAGATTTCGAATGAAGTATTGTTCGCTGAGTGCACATCCATTGTGAAGAGTGACAAGTTCAATTTAAACCAATGCCCTAAAAATGATCTAGAGCGAGAACAAATGACAAACATCCCATATGCTTCATCTGTTCGTAGCCTTATGTATGCTCAATTTTGTATAAGGCCCGATATTGCATTTGTTGTAGGAATGTTAGGCAGATATCACAGTAATCAAGGAATGTACCACTGGAAGGCAACAAAGAAAGTCATGAAGTATCTGATACATGTTGATGTATAGACGAATCGATATTCTCGAGGTGGTAGGCTACTCTGACTCTGACTTCGCTAGTTGTCTCGACTCTCAGAAATCAACATCATGATACATCTTTATGATGGCCGACGAAGCTATTTCATGGAGAAACTCGAAGCAGACTTTGACTACTACATTTACCACTTAGGCTGAGTTCAGTGCTTGCTTTAAGGCTACCCCACATGGTGTGTGGTTGAAGAGTTTCATCCCAGAGCTTAGATTTGTTGATTCTATTGCTAGGCCATTATAGATGTATTGCGATAATTAGATGTTGTACAATTGGCTAAGAACCATAGAAGTGGAAGTCGAAGTAAGCACATCGACATAAAGTACTCAGCTATTAGGGAACGTGTGAAAGAGAATAAAGTGGTCATTGAGCACATTGGCACTAAATTAATGATCGTCGATCCTTTGACGAAATGCATGCCAACTAAGGGATTCAAGAATCATGTGAATCGCATGGGACTTGGTTCCATTATGTAGTAATAGTTGTACGAATCTTGTGTTTATATTGACACTCTTATTCAGCTTATTTCTCATACATATGTGCACTAGTTTGTGAGGAATAACAATTAAAGTTGGACCTAAAATAAATAGTTTATTCATGAAGTTTTGGTGTGAGGTTAAAAGAATGAGACACACCGTGACACAAGGGAGATAATACTCGTTCTAAGAGGACTTGTTGTCCTGATTCGTGTATCTTATTTCTTCTAAAGTTAGAAATCGAGATTTGAGCATCTAGATACTTAAAATTTTCGAATCAAGTAGGAGAATGTTGGAATTATGAATGTATGGTGCTCATTTTAGTATAGCTCCCAATGATTATCCCATTTATAATTCTCTATTCCATGATTGCGTTGTCATTATAATGGGAGATGGTTGAGTTATGTTGGGAATTATATTCACATATAGAAAATATGAAAGAATAACTATTGATTTATACAATATTTGGGTATCACCATTTATCATCTTAAATTTTTAAGTGAATATAAGCTCAGATCCGTATAAACTCAATAGAAATTCAATAATATATATATATATATATATATATATATATACACTGATTAGAGGTCCCCGAGCTTGGCCATTCGTGACCAAAAGCCAGCATATATATCCAAAATCAAAAGTGTGTGACTCGGAAAATCATGGAAGTGTATGGCATCCGGAGAAGTACGCTACTTTAGCAAAACACTGGTAAAAAATGGTAACTTTTTTCCAACAAGAAAGCAGTAGAAATTCCCAATGTAATGACAAGTACATGGGGTCAGACGGGAAGATTGGACGGCAATGAGTTGCTTGGCGGAGTTGACCCGTGAAGCCTAGAAGTTGACGTCCATGGGGCCGGCTTACTGGTCACCGGAGAGGCGTTTTGCCGGCGAAAAGGGAGGTAGGTCTGAGGCAAGAGATGGAGGAGAAGAGAAAGGAGCCATCTTTCAATCACAATCAACAGCTCAGATGATGTCATTGCGAGTGAGGGGTGGTGTTGGCTCACTGCTCTCTCTCTCTCTCTCTCTCTCTCTCTCATATATATAATATTTGCCCTGACAAATGATGTTTAAAAAAAAAATTATCTCCTCTTTCTGACACAAAAGAGCTAACAAAAAGTCGTCGATTTCTGACACGTGGCATGGCAGTCGAATTCTTTCTTATTTTCCTCATTCACACTTTTATAAGCCTTATTAATATTAATTAATTTTCTACCCACTCGTTTATTAATATATATATATATATGGATATAATTGACATTTCATTGTCAGAATGCTGAACTAATTAGTAATAATATCCATATTCTCGATTTCAGTAGGTAACTTTTTTTTTTTTAGAGAAAAAAAAATGGCGTTGCTTCAACTTATATATTCATATTTTCAGTTTGGCATCAGTATCTATATATATATATATATATATGTATGTATGTATGAAAATCTCGTTCATATAGAAGAAAACTGCACGATAGTAAATTGAGAAACGACATCTACATCAACGATTATAACATATATATGATCAAACCTAATATGACATTTTTGTCTCTCGCATGCGCTAACAATTTGTGCTTTCTCTTAATCATTTTAAACTCCTGTTCATTAATGAACATCTACATTTCAAGGGTGTTACGCATATTTCAATTTTACTGAAAATATCAAAAGTTTGCATATATTCTTAGAGAAAAGAATTTCTATATAGCAACTCAAGTTGTAAAAAGAAATATCACAAGGCTCCACCAGTTGGAAAAAGATAAATACAAGGCTTTCTACTACTAAGAAAGGATTTCTTGGTCATGATGACTTTGAAATTTGAATGGGATCAAGTGAACATTCATCAAGCAATTGATGCACGAATATCATATTAAGAGACAAAAGTAGAAACTGCCAAGACAATTAAAAGCGCGTCTCCAATTCAACAAACCATTAAATAAACCCACACACATATTCTATATAAATATATATACATTTCTGCTCAAGAGCCTACACGTATATATTAATTAATTAAATATAAAAAATGAGTATGATATTAAAAGAAATTTGGGAAAGTCCTACAAAAGACAACCCAAAAAAAGAAAACCCAGAACAATTAGATCAGCTCAAACCTAATGGACAAACCGATGCTTTGATATGGTGAGTCGGTGCCGATATGGAATATAAAGCGTGGTAAGGTGCATTCCACTTAATAAAGTTTCAATCAAAGTAAAAATTATATATATATATATATATATTAGTGCAATGAAATTACCCAAAAATATATAATGTAATGACGCCTACCTTTATTTGAAATTTTAAAAAAAATAATCAGAGAGGTACTAAAAATTTCTTGAGTTGTCATACTCCTTATTTTTCTCTCGTTTATCTATTTACGGCTCCTATAATTTTTCTTTTGGGGAAACAAAATATTTATTTTTCCTCCTATAAAGGAACGCCTATATTGGATAATATATATTCTTAGAGCTGCAGCTGCTTATCATTTTAATCATAAATAAATAAAAGAAACAAAGTAAAAGAAGTGTTCTCGTATTTAATTTCATGTTCCCATACAAAATGATCTCCCCACTAAAAGCTGTCGTTGCATAAGTTTGCTAGATAAATTAATATCAATATAATACTAAAGGAACCTTAATTTGATAACTAGCTCAATAGGAGCCACCTCTATACTTTATTTTTCTGACTTTTATCTTTCATCATAACTTGATCCTTCAACATTAATTTCATTTTAATTTAGTTTTGATGTTGTACTAGCGCAGTACTTGTGCAATCCATAAGTTTCATACATTTATTCTAGTAAAATTTGTATTAAAATATTTAAAAGGTGAATATTAGAATTAACAGTTTGCTTTTTGATAAGTTTGTATTTTGGTAGTTTTAATCAATTTAAAGTCATAAAATTAATGTTGTACACTAGTGCAATGCACAAGTTTTATATATATATATTTTTTGCCAATAAGTTTTTGATATATTTATTCCATTTAATATGACCTATTTAATGTAAACTGTAGTTCATTTTACTATATATAAATATAGCTTCTAAATTTGTTTAATTACTTATCTCTTACTATTATTGGTAGGAATATTTATCACTTTTCAAGTTAGTAGCATTTATTACTTCTCAAGTTAATTCTACTAATATATATAGATAGATATATAGATATAACTATATAATAAATTAATTTGATAATAAAAGGGAATAAAAGAAAAACATAATATTTAAATGGGACAACAAATATTTATTTATTTTCTTCCTAGAAATGAATGTGTTTGAGCGAACGATTATTATCTATATATATGTATTATAAAAGGGAGAAGGAAATTTGTTGGTATAACTTTCCTTCTATCCAGAATACCTATTACTAAATAGTATCTAAACTAAGAGCCTTTATATATATAAAATTAGGAATTAAATCGGTGAATTCATATGTTGCTTCTAACTACCATCACTTCCCTCTTATTTTTTTATTTTTTAATTTCATTGTTATTAATTTTATTGTTTTATATTTTCAATGGAACAAACTATGTTTTTTGAATTAAAAAAGTGGCAAAAAAATCTATTAAAAGACTATACTAACACTATAAAAGACATAGGATGTGGCGCAGAGGAATTAAAAGGCATTTAGAAATATTTTTCTTAACATAACTTAGCGTGAGTATAATTTTCAAATAAAATTTGATTTAACTCCGTGCATGCATGACACGAGTTCTAACCCTTCAAATTCAAATGGGCCGATTTATGGGCCACTAAGGCCCATTACTGCTAAAAATGGGCTCCATAGCCCATACACGTAACTTGATACTGCTACCCGGCCCGGATAACAGCCTGTCCCTCTCCCGCCTCTCTCTCTCTCTCTCGTAAAGACGATAACTGAAAAAGCAATTCAAGTCACGGCTTAGGCTCAGCTACGTTCTAAAAGCAAAACCCTTCATTGGAGCAGAAAGGGAAGGCTTCCCCTTCCATTTCCATGGCTCGGGACAAGGCAGTCTTTACTCCCCTCAGGCTCATTAACCCCAGTGGCGCCTGACTGAGGCTATAACGCACTTCACGATGACCTGGTTGCTCAATTAATTAGATCTTTCGATTATGTACGTGTAGTATTGTAAGTATGCGAGCCCATTCTATAGTCAACGCACTTCATGTCGGAAAATCTTCTGCTTGGAGAAGACAGGAAGCCAACACCGCGCCGGCCGGGATTGTCAGATGAGCTCAGATGATTACAACACTATACGTCGACGGATTTTGGCAGAATGACAATTCTTCTCATTGATAATGCATATAAATACTTGATACAATGACTTAAACCAAAAATACTTAAAAAAAGTATTTCACTCAACTGATTTACAAATATCTTGCCTAAATAAAATACAGAATGAATTCCCAACACATGTCCGATATATATATATATATACACACACACAATATGCCCGTTTACAAAAAAAAAATGTGAACGGGCCACTTGATTCGCTTAATTACTGTTATTGTGTTTGGTTACATAGTAGGATTTTAAAATCAGATTTTAGTTTTGAAAAAGAGTGGTATAAATGGGTCTACCCTTTGACTTTGTATGGGTTATGTTATTTTGTTGTGGAAAAAAGTGGTATAAATGAGACCCACTCTTTAACTTTATATGAGTTATTTTGTTTTGTAGTTAGTAGAATTAAGTTAGAATTGTTATTCTAAAATAATACTCACAAACCAAACAAGGCATGTATATCCGAGGAGGAGAGAATCTTAAAAGTATCTTAGGGTAACCATAGTCACAAGCAAATAACATCATTCGAGTTCTCAATCACGAAACCACATACCGCCCTCTAGTCTTGGTTAAGGTTCTTCCTCGGACCATCCGCATCAGCGTCGCAGATGAAATCAGCTGAAGGTGATGCGTGCTGACCGAATGGCCTCTTCTCTTCTCTGCTGATTAATCTTAGCTTAACTTCTGATATATATGAAAAGATCAGAACCTAATTAAGAGGAAGAGGTCACAGGATCACCGGGTTTTCGGTTGCTGCCTCCTTCATCACTAATAATAACATCTATAGTTTCCAGGCACATATATGCATTTATATATAACTAGATTTGATATTCCGGTCAGTAGCTTCGTTTAATTTTCCAATTGAAATCATTGCCGAACTTTATATTTTCGATTACATGTTGATTTTTGGACTTTTCCATCATGTTCTGTCATTTGTTTTTATTTTATTAATGGTTGGTCAAAAGGTTACGCGAGAGTTCCTCCTACATGGTTCCGAGGAATTGTCTCATCTGTTAATAATGTATATAGATGTGCTTTCAAACTCCTCTTATGTATGGGCAGGCAGGCTGAAGCATATGCTGTCCTCTGAGGGAATTGATGATGGAGAGATCTCAACCAGAGTATTGCACTAATGATGTGCTCGATGCTGGCAGTAAAGAACAACTCCAAGATCATCGTGTTAAACAAGAATTCGAATCCTCTGCCCATAAAAGGCAGAGCGTTGAGCAAAAGTCCGATAAATCTTTGATGGAATTACAGCAGGATCAACATGCTGAGGTAACCTAAACTGATTATTAAGTGGTATTTCGGATTATAGCTAGTGTTATCTTGTCTTCCCAATGCTCAATCCGACACA
Source organism: Punica granatum (assembly GCF_007655135.1). Lineage (NCBI taxonomy): Eukaryota > Viridiplantae > Streptophyta > Magnoliopsida > Myrtales > Lythraceae > Punica > Punica granatum. The sequence goes on along the minus strand of NC_045134.1, from coordinate 27,141,638 downwards.
GAAACAAAAACAAATATATAGGTACTTGTAAACGTGGTCGTTCATATGATTATGAGAACCAACTACATGCATCAGCAGCGGCCTCCATGAACTATCAAAGAAAGCATCCCAGCCGTTTACTACTTACGATGAAATGGTCTGAAATTTTGAGAGTTCAATATATACATAGTACTAATAGTCCTTAGATTTTGTATGGATATAACTGCGACAAGAACTTCCTAAAATTGCATGGGCAACAAGCTATTTTGTAGATTAATTAAGAGGTAGGTAGAACATTCCTTTGCTAAGTTAACATATTATTGTTTTTTTTGTTCCCCTCTCTGAATTTAAGTTGTCTTGAAATCCTAGGAGTATAATAAGGATCAAAGTAAGGATGCTGACGATTGCTCGAATGGGTTATGTAAGTCACCCAGTGAGCTTCTTCTCCACATCCGATGTTTCCTTCCATTAATGGATGCTGTGAGGACGAGTATCTTATTGAAAAAGTGGGGGCACCTGTGGGCCGTGGTTCTTGACCTTCACTTTCCTGAGAGCCAGAGGTCTCTCTTCCTGGAGTTTGTGGGACGAGCATGTGCTCTTCGTAGCTCACGTTTTATGAGATCCTCTTTTCTATCGTGCATGTGACGACATTAGGGGTGTTGTACCTCCGATTACAAAATTGACTCTACTTGTGTTGTAAAAATATGTCGTGTGCGGGATCTCCATCTACTCATCCCTAGACATGGTAATCCCTATAAATTACCTTTCTCTCCATATTCAATTGTGAAATCCTAGAAATGCTTGGTTGGTCTCCTGATCAAGCAATCTCATTTTCATGGATTTTGCAGTCTACCGTTTCATTGCAACTTGGATTTGATGTGATTCTTTGGCCCTTAAAGCCGAGTGAAATTACTCGAGAAGATTGAAATTAAAAAAAAAAAACTACACTTCATTGATAGAGGTTCTTGAGAAAAGATGGATCCGCAACAAACTCTTGAGCCGCCGAAATTTTAAACTGGTTGTGGTCTTGAAAGATGCAATAGATTGCCAAGATGGCTGTACTCTTATTTTTCAATCTCTCTACGTAAATATGATGACATATACGTATGTATGAGTTCCTCTAGATTGATACCAATCATTAACTAAAACCTTCAAACTTAAAGAAGACAAATAGCTAGAGCGCATGAAAAAGATGTATAGGTACTACATACTCAAAAATATATATAAAGAGTACTGATAATCGGACCAGGAGCGCTTGATTCCCCTTCGGCTGCACGAAATATATATTGGTCAACATCACCATTTCTTGTGAGGTTCACAATCGACCTCTCTTGTCACGAAACAGATCATCCGTGATGCTGCAACGGCGTACGTGCACCATTTTCTTATCCTAGAAAATGTGAGATAGAGAGAGAGAGAGAGAGAGAGGAGTAGGGTTTTACGAGATTGCTGTAACTCGGAAATGGAACAAAGGAATCTGATTCCATGAAGGCAAGAGCAAGGGCAAGGTAGAAGCGAAATTCGGGTTGATTTGTAAAAGTCGGGTGCCGTACATCCGGCATCCTGCAGTGTTTGAATTCTCCCATGAAGGTGCAAGGAGGAGATCTATTTATAGGATGATATGCATGGAGCTAGAAAGATGTTTAGAAATTACGACTGCTTAGCTATATATAAATATATATTTTTCATATCGATCGATTGATCATCCCGTGGCCCGAGCCTGAGAAAAGCTTTCTACTATAACTGAATACTGAAGTTCTCAAATATTTTATGAGGCTTAGCCGAATTACGAACCACTTATTACACCTTTCTGTCTAACAATCAGCACATGCACGATTTAGGTACGTACTTATTCTTGTGATTTGTTAATTAATAATTTGGTCAAGCATCATCAGTAGTTAATAGCTCAATTGATACATATTAATTAGTCCATGCTTTGCAGTTTGAATGAAAAAACCTATGAATATATACCATCGGTTGCAGCGGCCATTTACAAATACAACAATGTGGCCCTATATTTCATTGTCTACGGTCTTATAAAGGCCGATTGTTTACTAGTGTATTATAGTATTACCATATTAATTATAAATCGTGTTCCTGTGACCTCCATAGGTGGAAATTTGATTACTTGCTAGAGAAAGGAAGCTAATAAAGCTACCTGAGAGGTAATATTTTTATTTCTCGACACACGGCCATTGGGCATGGCATGCAAAGCCAATTACTCTTTAGATTCACAGAGCCCATTGCCCCATGTCACGTTTCCTTCAGGAAAAAGAAAAAGCAGCAAAAGGAAACAGATCGATATTAATTGGGGACAAGGAGACCTTTTCGATTTAGGATTTGTTGTATATGTTTGAAGGCAATGTTTAAAAGGCATGCATCTGTATACATGGTGCCCTAAAGCTTGGGCTCCCTTTAAAAAAGGCACGACTCCTAAAAACACAAAGGGTCTCTCTCTTTTCCCTTGTGTCTATTTATTATATATATGTACAGGAAGTTTGAAATTTAGTGATAATTTTCTTAGCTCTTTGCGGTTATCTTGTGGTCGGATCTGTCGAGACTCGAGAGAGCAATTTCTTTTGGTTTATTTGTTTTTTTCTCTCTTGGTCCTTCAAGTTGAATAATGTTGCTTGTTTAGTTGGAAAAGTTGTTGTTCATTACTTTTAAAGATTCTTTTTCTTTTGGAGATATATTTTATTGTTATTAGAAAATAATGTATCTATCAAAAGGGTGTAGCGTAGTAGAGCACACAATGCTCGATAACCAAGAGATTTCAAATTCGATATTTATTGTTGAAACTACCTGTGTCCTTTTATTTTCATTGTATCAAATCCACATGTTACCTTTGAAACCGAGTAAATAATAGAATTTATTTATTTAGTTTATTTTGATATTCGAAAGTCTAATGACTTCTGACCAATTTAGTTAGAGACGAATCGATCTATCAAAGGGATAAAACTTTCCTAATCGTGAATTTTTTCCATTCATAAGATTTGAACCCGGGACTTTATTCAAAGGGAACAGGTATCGAAACACTTGAACCGAATTCATATTGATATATATATAGAGAGAGAATATTAGAATATCTTACTGTGCGTTTAATTTCAGAGTTAAAGTAACTTTGATTTTAATTGTGGAAAATGACAAAATGTTGTGTAGTGTGTTGAGTTAAAGTTAAAATTAAAATTTTTGACTTGGGAAATGTGTATTTTTGTCGTGTAATGAGTTGAGTTAAAGTTAAAGTTAAATTTTTTGTAATTTTAATCCTGAAAACAAACGGGCCGTTATATTTCGTGGATTTAGATTTTGGATGTTTTGATTTATTTCATATTTAGTTAGGCATATATTTTTAGATTTCCTGTTTTCAGATTTTCTACTCAGCACTTAATAATTTATAAATAGCTTAATCGGCCTTGAGTCGTTTTAATATATATATAGTTATAGTGATATTTTATACACTCCCCGTGTGTTCATTTTTCTCCTATTCTTTTGGTTATTTATGAGTCCGATTTCGTCCACTTTCCAACCCTATTAGTTGAGGGTTGTATTCCACCGGGGGGGGGGGGAAGGGAGAGAGATTGCGATGGGAGTTGACAAACTTTTCAAATACATGAGTATGCCCTTCACTTCAGTCTTTATATATCACCACGAAAAGAAATGCTTAACTAACAGATGATTATTGTTTTATAATTGTCTCATCACCTCCAAAAAGGCATTAATAATTGAGACAATATCACTGACCAAATATACCAAAAAAAAAAAAAAGGAGAGAGAGAGAGAGACAATCACGCCTGAATCCCTCTTTTCAACTCTACGGCTCTCGTTTCCACTCTGTCCGTCCAAATTGAGATGAGGTTTTGTTCGAAATTTATTGAATTTTTGAATTTCAAATCATACACGCTGAAAGAGAAGGGAAGGGACATTTTTGTGGTTGCTTCCGGTGGAAAACTATGCACGGATGGATGCCTGCAGTGCCTTGGATCTTTCGACAACGTGTTATGGTAAATGAGCCCATTCTATAGCACGCCCGTTTACAAAAGTGTACCCGGTGGGACCGGACCTGACCTTTTGACGGTGGAAACTTCGCGTGGAAGACAATCAAGTTCAAGATGGGGCCCAGCCCACCCAGCTGATCCTCCCTTTCTTTAAAGTGGGGCATGGCTTTGTCCCCGTGATTGTAAACCCAAAGAAATGAGAGAAATTTTGTCGTTATCCAGATTCCAGACCTTAAAAATAAAAAATAAAAAAATTTTGACGTTAAAACCAAAAGCATGCACATACCAATTCTTACTTTATGTAAATATACACACCATGTATCACTGGCAAAAAAAAAAAAACCTTGTATCAACGTCTTTGAATTTGATAACTTATTAGTTGAGACTAATTCGATCAAAACGGGATTTACTAACTTGCGTAAGCAGGGAAATGATCTTATGGATACGAGTTCAATTATGGATCAAGTAGTAATTGGTTAAGGCAGTCGAGCTTAAACATGAAAGGGTTTTTATTTTAAGTTATATCGATCTAAGAATGGAAATTAGAGATTCATATGATCGACTATAGAATTTGACATTCACCATGACTCTAGTTTGATCGGAATTATGTAGTAAAGTAACATGCATACATATGATATATAGTCATTGGTTCATCATTGTTGAGAGTAAAAAATCTCACACGAAAAACTAAGAAGAATCTAATGAGTTTATAAGAGATTGAGTACCGCAATGTATAAGCTCGAGCTTTTGGGTTGGAGATAGGCCAAATCGCTTATAGGTTCAATGGTTATTTTACAATCATAGTGTATTAATTGTACATTCGTCACTAATAGAATTATCATAATATAATACTATATGTCACTCATAACCTTTGGAAGCCGAATTGCATTTTGGGAATTGTGTTTTTGGTTTTGGAAACAATTTCCGATAATGTTAAAGAGTTGATGTTATAATCCTATTGCCTTTCAGTGACGAACCTAGTAACTCATACACAATAGGACGTGTGAAAGTCAAGTTCTAATGGATTCTAATTAAGGCTGTTAATTGGAGATGGATTATTGGATACAACTTCCAATATGGTTGCAGGGGTGCTAGCACATTCCGAAATCGATACTGATTCATGGGTGAGCTCCTCATGAGGAAATACAAGAGTTTCCTTATTTAGAAAGTTTCCTTAAATGTAATATTTATAAGTGGAAACTATAGTCAATGACATTATGGTCTTTTATTTGTATGGCTTGTGAGGCAAATTATTGGATAACTTATAATGCAATGACCTAATATTGATTAATTAATTAATGCGGATTAATTAATAATTGCTACTTAGTTCTTAGGGTTATGTCAAGACTTTATATATAGATATAGTCGTCTTACATAACAAGTTGATCGAAGATCAATTGAGCAAGCCGCCGAGTGAGAGAGAGGAAGAGTCGGCCGAACCTTAACCCTAGTTGTTCGTCCATCACAGCCCGACCCGAGGCTAACCATGGCCTTCTAAGGCCCTCCCTCGGCTGTTCATTGCTCCTTACCGCCCCTACTCCCTCCTAGCATCTGTGTGGCTCCATTCAAGTTCTAGACTCGTGCGGGGGACTCACTTGGTGAGTAATCGTTCTTGTAGATAAACTAGAGGTCGGGCGATTGAACGGCTCATCGAAGTTCAATCAATTCAAATCGTAAGATAAAAGTAAATCAATTTCTTGTTGTCTAACTCAATGGAAGTGTTTACTAGATCAATTTATGTTACGGTCGTGTTTGATGAAGTCGAGCTAAAAATTTTAAAAACCATAATTCTCTACTACCGTTGCGTTCGGTCTAGGGTTTTCAACAGTATTGTCCATATAGATTGATTTAGTAAGAGTTATCGTCTCCAACATGATTTTTAAAGATTTATCAGTTAAGAAACTCAGGCGGTACATGCACATGGTAGCAGAGAAAATCAAAGCATGTTTGGGTTGAGGAATGCAGTGGCATAAGGCGTCACCTAGAACCAATAGGTTCATGATTCGATCCTCACAAGCGGAATTTATGTATTCTTTTATTTAACATATTTTATTTCTTTGTACTATGTTTATGTGCATCTCTTATTACTGAAAAAAAGAGAGCATGTTTGGGTTTGTAGTGTAGAATAGTTAGTTCGTGATCGAAATGTTTAAGTCTGTCTTCATCCACAATCCACATGGTATGCATATTTTCCATATGAGTATACTACTATTGTCACTATTCACTTATTAAATTGTCACCACTTTTGCCACGAACATATTTTTACTATTAATTAGCCCTAAACGTTTTCATTCCGTCTAACATTTATACCCATCTGTTAACCCCTGCAACAGAAAATATCATGGACGGCGTTATCTTCACTTTGGATGCCATGTCATTTTTCCGACACCGAGGTTAACGGAGGTATAAATGGTAGACGGAATGAAAACGTTTAGGGTTAATTAGTGACAAAAATATACTGATGGCAAAAGTTATGACAATTTAATAAGTGAACAGTGGCGGTAATAGTCTACTCTTTTCATGTTATATTTCACCGCTCATCTCAGCAGAACCGATGAAACGTAGCATCCCGACAGTACCATGGGAGTACGACCAAGAGTTATGTACGGTCACGCAACGGCGGAAAGCATCCGAATAGTATGTTGGACCTCGGCGAAGGGGGATCACGCGGCCCACGGTTATGTAAAAAGCGGACCTACCCGTTTCCTGCTTGCAATCAAATGGGCCGACTTATGGGTTCTCGAGGCCTATCACAGCCGAAAATGGGCTTCAGAGCCCATTGCAGCTGAAAAGCCCATCCAGCCCGTTCACATCCTCTCCCTCCAGTCCATCCCCCATCTCTCATGGCTCAGCTGCTAAACCCTCGTAGTAATCCCCTGAGAGCTTCTCTGGGCATTTCCATGGCATGGCTGATTGTCATACAGCACGCAGGAACTTGTGAAAGCATCCTTCACTGAAGCAGAAAGGAGAGAGCTCCCATGGCTCGGGCCAAGGCAATCTTTGCCTCCCTCAGGCTCGCTAGCTCGCTCCTCTCAGCTCAAGCATCAACAACTGCTCGGCCGCTCCTGACTGACGCAACCCGGCTATGTCTCGATAATCCTCACCCATTTTTTTCTATTGGTAAGCTATTCTTGTCGACAAAGCCAACCTCTGTCTTAGAGCTCGTGCAGAGCTGCAATTGGTCGGCTGAACTGGAAGCCGAGTTGAACGACTTGATTCCCATGCCGAACCACGAGACTGCTGTTTATGTTTTAAAGAAGCTAGACGGGGAACCAGCGAAGGCCTTGGATTTCTTCAATTGGCTGTGCAGGAAAGATGGGTTTAAGCAGAGCTCCGCTCTCTATAGCTTGATGCTCAGGGTCCTGGTCATTAAGGGGCAGATGAAGGAATTCTGGGTCCTTCTGCGGAAGATGAAGGAGCGAGGATTCTATCTCGATGAGGAGACGTATCTGACAATCGCGGGGATTCTTAAGAAGGACAAGAAGGGTACCGATGCCATGGCTCTGACCCATTTCTACAATCGGATGATCGAAGAGAATGGTCAAGATGCGGCTGTGAAGCGGATGGTCGGTTCTGTGCTGGATAACAGGTGGAGCAGCCAAGTGGAGAGAGATTTGCAAGAGATGAAAATCTTGTTGACGGATAATTTTGTGATTCGGGTCTTGAAGGAGCTGAGGAACCACCCTCTGCAAGCTCTCAAATTTTTCCACTGGGTGGGCTCGTGCCCCGGTTTCGCCCATAGCACTGTCACTTACAATGCTGCCGTGAGAGTTCTTGCCCGGGGGGATTCAATTCAGGAGTTTTGGAGCGTCGTCGAGGAGATGAAGCATTTGAATCATGACCTGGACATTGACACGTACGTAAAGATTTCGAGGCAATTTCAGAAGAGTAAGATGATGCACGATGCGGTGAAGCTTTATGAGTTCATGACGGACGGTCTTTACAAGCCCTCAGTCCAGGAATGCAGCTTGCTACTGAGGAGCCTAGCCGGTAAGGCTGATATAGAATTGGTGCTTAGGGTTATGAGGAAGTTCGAGTCCACGGGGCAGTCCCTCTCTAAGACTATCTACGATGGAGTTCTCCGGTGTGTCACTGCTGTAGGAAGGATCGATGTGGCAGAAGACATCATCGAAGCAATGCGAAATTCGGGCCACCAGCCTGATAGTATTACCTACAGTCAACTCATCTTTGGGCTTTGTAAATTAAGGAGACTAGATGAGGCCTGCGATGTTCTTGAGAAAATGGAAAAAGAAGGATGCCTCCCCGATATCAAGACTTGGACTATCTTGATTCAAGGCCATTGTGATGCTAATGAAGTTGATAAGGCATTCTTGATTTTTGCAAAGATGATGGAAAAGAATGTTGATGTCGATGCGGATGTGTTGGATGTCTTGGTGAATGGATTTGTTGCTCAGAACAAGATCGAAGGAGCTTGCAAGTTGATCACTGAATTGGTTCACAAATTCCACGTACGGCCTTGGCAGGCGACTTACAAACATCTGATCAGTAAGCTTTTAGCCGTAAGGAAGCTTGAAGAAGCAATGGATCTACTTCGCGAGATGAAGAGACAGAATCACCCACCATTCTCAGTCCCATTCGTGGAGTATATTTCGAAGCTTGGGACTGTTAACGATGCTGTTGAATTCTTGAAGACATTGAGTGTTAAGGAGTACCCATCGGTCCATACTTACTTCAATGTTTTGCAATCTTTCTTCAGGGAAGGCAGAGATTCAGAGGCAAAAGATCTCTTATACCAGTGTCCTCCTCATATTCGTCAACATCCTAAGATGACCGAACTCTTTGGCTCTACAAAGGCTCCTGCAGTCGCTAATTGTTGATTTTGATTTTCAAACACCTAATACTTAGCTAGCTGAGAACATGCATCTAGTGTGCCCCCCCACCCCTCTCCTTCCCCTTTCTTTTATTTAATTACTCTGAATCATTATGAGAAAATGTCATTAAGAAATTTTATGCTATTGTTCAGTAAGTGATTCGTTCCCCCTGTGTAGAACTTGTCTCATGCACACCTCTCAAATTTGATGTCTTCGCATAACTTACTGTAAGAAGCAAGATACTATAGTTATACACAAAAGTTTTTGGATAAGCATATTTCATTAGATCAGAAAATATTTACAAAGCCCACGACATACACACAAAGGCTAGCAGCATTTATTGAAACACACCACCCTGGCAGAACAACAGAGAAGCATAGATAGGGTAATTCTATTGGAATTTGGAAAGTAACTTATTTGTAGGTTTTCCATTTGCTCAGATGGATCCTGGGCCTTCTTTGAGTGAAACCATATGCTTCTTCGCCATAGCCGGTACCTCCATGGATGGCACTGGCAGGACTCTCACTCTTCTGCTTAATCATTTCTGCTTTCTCCTGAGGCTGATCTCTGGGAGACCCGTTTCTCTCCTCGGAGGCAACTCCGCCGTTGAAGGCCCTGTGTACATTGGGGTAGTGAGGGACCCCCGTGAGAACACTCGTTGTCTTCTCGATTCTCGAGATGTGTTCGAGGTAATCGCGGGAAGTATTGTCACTGGTTCTCTGCATTTTTTTTCCCACTTTTTTTGCTGATCTTTTGAGTCTTGCTTGAGGTTTATGTGGTTTGTGAAGGGAGCTTCAAATTTATAGATGGCCCATCTTTCCCCGGTGTTCTCTAGCGATAAAGCAGAGCATCTGATTCCTCACCTCTCCATCATTGGACAGGTAGACGGCCAAGAAAAGCAGAGAACCGATTACAGTGTTAGAAAGGTATCAGATATTTCAGGTTCGTTGTCCCTTTCACCAAAGAAAATTCACCTTATTCCTTCGTTTATGGAAGTGAGAAGATGCAATAGTTGCTGAACTTGTTTCGAAATCTGCTGTAGTATTGATTGGAAAACTTATCTCGGAAGTCATATCTTCGCCCTTGATTAAGTACAGATGCTTTTCGACAAAATCTTGCAAGCTTTATCCTCGTTCAAACGAAGGTGATACAATATCGCGTATTATTTCACCTTTTATTATTCCGTTCTATCACATTGATTGATTCTTTGCGGATATGTTTTATGACTGGAACTATCCACATTTTATGGGCTTTCCCCCTACCACGGAGGTGAAAAAGATCTGCAAAAGAAAAAGGATATAATATTTGTGTGTATATATCTGAATGGAAATCGATCTGCCTAACCATTTTTTTGACCAGAATCTGCCTATCCATTTGATCACGTGTTTTTGGACGTATTTCCTTATATATAGTCCATCTATATCTATATCTATATTACTAGTAGTAGAGGTTCGTGCATTGCATGAGATTAATTTCGCCAATCTAAAAAGAAATTGTGAATAAAAATTAAAAAGATAAATTACGTCAATACTAAATGGATGCCATATCTAAAAAGAAATTGTGAATAAAAATTAAAAAGATAAATTACGTCAATACTATATGGATGCCATATCTGTCAGAAACTGTTTGCACGTCTGCAAACTCAAGCTTACATTAATTGAGAAATCCCTTCAAAGAATAACATGTTGCCTAAAATTTTATATGCGCACGGACTCACTAATTGTGCAAAAATGATTTCAAAAAGCATCGATAAGTTTTCATTTTCATATTTTTGAAATCGAGAGTCATAAGTTAAAGAATAAAAAATAAAATAAATAATACACATTCACCTCTAGTAGTAGATGAACTTTTTGAGAGCTCGCATTCAATGGTAGCAATACATTTTTGAGGGCTAATATTGTGATTCATCCTTCTTATAATGTATTATATGAAATCTATATTATAATCTGATTTATTTTTAAAAAGCAACTATGTTTCATACTATAAAATATATGATATAATTTTTATTTTTGAATGGTCAATGTCATCAATATGTATTTAAAAAAAAAAGAAGATTATGATCTTGACAATTCAATGTTAGTGGATGTTGCATGGATAGCAAAGGGCAGAAGCCTGTTCATACATACACACGTATATGCATGTAAGTGCATGAACATTGGTGGGTCAACATGTGTTCTACCATGATTTAAAAAAAAAAAAACATGTATTCTACAGTCAGCGAGGAACTAATGTGAATGAACTTACTGAACATTTTGTTCGATTAGATATAGAGTTAAATCACGCCAATTTTAAGGTTTTTAATACTTAAAAAGTAGGAATCAGATTTGTTTTTTAAATAAATATAATATTAAGTGATTTATTATCTATTATATATATATATATATAAAATTCTACGTGGATTTACTATTTATGAAAATATATCATCTAATTTTTATTTTGAAAAATAAATATAATATATTAATTCTAAGGAAGAATGATTGGTCCCACAATCAGTAATTTATAATTTATTAGAGTTTTAAAAATTAAAAATAATTTAAAAATTCGAGAAAATTCTAATAAGATAATATATTAATTCTAGGGTTAACGGCCTAAAAAATATAAACTTATCACATATTATCAATTTTAGCACGAATTTTTTTTTCTTGATCTAAACATGCACGAACTATCAATTTGATATCAATTTTAACACGTCTCAATTTTTTTATTAATTTAAATGAGAATCAACGGCCACACCCTCCGATCGCAATAGACGAGGTCGCTAGCGACATTATAGGGGCAACGGTGGGCCCCGATGAGGTCCTCACTACCTGAATTTGAAAAAAGGAAAAGTAAAATTAAGAAAAGAATGAAAGGGGTAGGCGGTGAGAGTCTTAATGGCGGTCGCCATCCCCCTAATTGGGGGCATCGCAGACCTCTGTCGTCATGAGCAACCCCTATTGGGTAGGTGGTGGTTATCGTTGAGGCCCACCGATCGAAAAAATAGAAATTGTGCTAACATTGATATTAATTTGACAGTTTGTGTATTTTTAAGTCAAAAAAAAAGTTTATGCTAGATAAAATGTGAAAATTTTGTATTTTTTAGCAATTAACCTTTAATTCTAAGAAAGAATGATCAATCCTAGAATCAATAATTTATAATTCATTAGAATTTTTAAAATTCAAAATAAGTCAAAAATTCGAGAAAATTCTATTTAAAAACTGAGCATTGTGAGGTCATCTAATTGTGTCTCCTTTTATTCTGCTTTCATATACATATATATAGATACTATTGCATAAAACAAAAGATGAGGGCTTAATTTCACCTTTTCTTTCCAAATTTACCCTTACTAATTTTATTAAGGGTTAAATGCACTTTGCCTCCCGACTTATGAGGTGAAATTAGGTTTACCTTCCGACCTATGAAATTTGGCATAATGCCCCTCACCTAATTTAAAAATAAGCGATGTGACTCTCAAATCAAATTTCGGTCAAAATTCCGACCAAAACAAGTTTTCAGAAATTGATTATCATTAATCTAATCATCAATTGGTTTTCCTTTTTCTCCGTGACTCCAAACGTTCACCTCTGTCCCTGAAAACCAATTATGAGATACACTTTGTGATATAGGATAATATATATATATATATAAATTTGTTGATATGCTTCTTTTCATTTGAATATGATTATCACATATTTTACATTTTAAAAATACATAGGACTTAAGAGTAAAGTGTTCGACTAGATTTTAGACTAGATGAATAAACAATATTATATTAGATTGCCCGGGATTCACGGACCTCCGATGATTAACCGGGCGAAACTCGGACATCCGGGTCAAAGAAAAGAAATATATATATATATATATATATAATGTAGTGAATAAAGAAAATTAGTCATAATTACAGATTTATTAGTCAAAATTAATTTTTTTTTGAGGAATCTGAAATTATGAATTATTTTATTCAATGGCCGTTCCTCGTTTTCGTAATTAGGAGTTGAGATTTCTCGGAACTACAACATTAATTGATTAAGGAAAACTTGTTTTGGTCAGAATTTTGATCGGAATTTGGTATGGGAGTCACATCGCTTATTTTTAGATTAGGTGAGGGGGCACTCTGCCAAATTTCATAAGTCAGGGGACAAATCTAATTTCACCTCATAAGTCGAGAGGCAAAGTGCATTTAACCCTATTATTAATTAGTAAATACTATTAAATTAAAATGAACTAAGTAAATTTAAAATATTAACTACCGACTATCCATCTTTTTCTCCATTCTCTCCTCTCTTTTCCTCCCTCTTCTTCTCTCTCCTTCCCCCAATTCAACCGACCTCACTAACATTTTTTATTTAATATTACTTATTATCATAATTTTGGCAAATGTTATTAATTTTTTTTATCATAGATTCCCAGGAATTTAATTATTGTTAGAATAAGAAAAATAAACGGTTATTGTTTACCAAATTCATCAGATTTTTCGAACTCTAGCAAATGATGAGTTTGAAACTTTCAGTTAAAAAAAGGGGGATGACTTTATAATTTATATTAATTAAAAATAAAGGGCTATTTTTTTTTATAAAAATAAAATTTTATATAATTGATTTATACAAATATTCCTCAAGAATTATTAATTACTTTTTATATCACTAATCATAATATTTCATACTATATTCTTCTGGATAAATTTCATATAATTCCGAAAATAATATTTAAAAATTAATTGATTTTTAAATCACCAATACTAATTATAATATTACATATAATATTATTCTACACTGGATGTTAAATAATTATTATAACTTCTCGATATAACGGAAGTACATGGGAAGCGTATAATTTTATAGACGAGTTTTGCTAAATCCTCTTAAAAACTTTCCAATTATCTTCCTAAATTATTCACGATGATATAAGTTATCATCATTTTTTAGATCTCCACGGTTATTTTATTAGATATAAGTATGAGGAGAATCATTATACACATTTTCAAGAATAATTTAGCATTTTGAATTATAGATAGATTTGTTTTCGATGTGAACCATAGTAATCGGAAAGTAAATCGAACTCCGACTAATCCAATCGAGCTGAATCGGTCTACTTAACAGTAAAACTCTCACAGTGTGGATTGATTTATAGATAGACTATGAATGCGGAGTCATTATTATTCTTGTCATTACTTTTGCTATATATCAAGAGAAATTGGAATGCGTTACATGTCTTGGAAACTCCGCACTCTCCATGGTGTTCCTACGGAGGTACCATCAGATTTCTGGTGGAGGATATCATAATAACGAGACATGAAAAACACACGATTGAATTGATTTCTGAATAAAGAACACGAGTAAATGAGTAATTGGACTGACAAATGAATATCAGACATTTTTCTGTGGACCAGCACGCAAGCATATATTATCAAGAAAAATCGGCACGCCATGTCATATAAAATTCACGCTAGCGCTCTTTCCGATCTTAGATTAATTAATTTGTTTGGTATGAAGATATTTCTCTATAATTGTTTTCCCAAGTTAAACTTTTACAACGATGGTCGGAAGAACTTTTAAAAACCAAAACAGTTGATATTCTCATGTTACAAATTCGGGGTCACATCTTACATGTATATAAAATAATAATTTTATAATAAATTCTCAATAAATATTCTCAGCAATTTGATCAGTATAATTTTTTTCCCCAAACAAATAAATGTACTTGAATGGTGCTATCCAGAACATATGATTGAATAAATCAATTTTTGAACAATGAACACGAGAAATCAACATGTAGAGTTGAGAGATCGAGTTAAACAGTTTTCTGAACCACTCAAATTTATTATTTCATATATTTTCTAGAGAGGCCATAGGCCTAATACAAAAAAGAAAAAAAAAGAGAGAGAATAAAAGCACATGAAAAGTCCCATTAACGAGATCAAACTCGGGACCTCTGCGCTGAGGATGGCAATATTTCACCTTTAACTCGAACAAACAAGCAACTCCTTATTTATTCCGGCGGGTACTCCTATTATATCTCTGTGTGTGTATGTGTGGTGTGTAAGATAAGAGACCATGCAAGTCTCACTTATTGGTATAAAGCATTAATTCCTTGGATATCATCGTCATGCAAACCCTTAGAAACCCCCGGACTTATACTTGGGAACATGATTGCACCCGGAACCTGGCTGTGCCCTAGCCCGAGGAGGTGCCCGATTTCATGCAGTGCCACTGTCTCCAAGTGGAATGCCCCAGGAGTCGGTCCCACGGAGAATCGCTCGTCCTTATCGTAGTGGAACCACCCCCTGGTGGGGGCGAATGCATGGGCTATGGTCCCACCCGGCCCATCGAATGGCGCGCCGTCCCCGTGGTCCCTGCGTTCGAACGCGATCTGGAGATCGGCGGATTGGTAGTCTTGGACCTGAGTAAATGTGAAGTGCGTGGCAGAGGCCCACTTCTGGAAGGCCCGTGCCACCGGGCCAATCGCTTCGTTTGGTGTCCCGGATAAGAAGCCATAGGTGAGGCGGTACTTGTTGCTCGGCCACCTCGGTCTATTCGGGAAGAAACTATAGTGTCCAACCGTGTGGAGGGACCCTGGTCGGTGGTGGTTCCCCTTCCTCCCGGGACGCATCGAATTGGTGCCATTGATGATATCAGGGACACCGCAGCGGGGCTTTGTCATCTGGGAAACCGTCTCGGAATCGAGGGTCCCGGTGGCCTTCATATGGTAGTTCTGCTGGTATGTCTTAACGGCTTCCTCGAGGAGGTTGTCGAACTCCTCATCATTGGCGTGGAGGCTGGAGTGGTTGTAGTGCAAGTAACCGAACTTCTCCATGTAGTGCTTCAGCTCGAGGATGCCTTTGGTCTTGTTGCCCTTGTGGCATCCCTTGAGGCCATTGATGAACTCGAACGGCGAGCGGTTTTGGTCTGCTAGGGCCGAAGAAAAGAGGAGGGGAAGGAGGAGGAGGAGGAATGAGAGCGAGGAGATGAGCTTTACAGCTTCCATGATTCTGATTAGGGAGGGCTTAGTGGTTTGTTTGTTTGGTATGGGTTGTGGCGTTTGTGGTTCTATTTATAGGCTTCTGCTCAAAGCTCTTCGTCTGAGGTGAGCCCTTCTTCTTTTTTAACTTTGAATTTCGTCCTCTAACTCATATAAATAATGCAGTTTGGTCCTTTAACATCCAATTAAGTTGATTTGGTCAAATTGAACGTCCATATCATATGTATGTAACAACATAAAGTTAAATTTTTTGAAAAATGAACAATTTTCTCGATATAATTGAAAAAATATCCTCGAAATACGTGGTACTTTCATGTTCAATGTGTCGAATGCCCTATAAATACAAGACCTAAAAATGCTTTTCTCTTTTTTTTTTTCATCATCGTCATCATATTACTCATTATAATTTCCCAGCATCCCAACTCCTATAGAATGTCTCACTTATAATTCATGGTGTTTATTATGTTTATACGGTCAAATATATAGTTTTGAATATATCTTTTCCTAGTATCTATATATATTTATGTATCATATATGTTAAGTATTTATTTTTTGCTCATGCAAAAGCTGACAATAAAATTTCTCGCAATGTGCAGGTATTAACTAATTATAGGCCTAATTTCACTAATTCGAAGCCCCTAGTTTTTTTTTTTAATGTAATTCCAAAATTGCAAGTCCCTCTTTCATCCGATTCAATTCTCAGTAGTAGAAAATTATACTTTTTATCTCCTCCCTTTCTTAAACTTTATCAGTTCCACGAGTAGCCTTCCTTGTGAAAAGAAGACCTTAGTATTTAAATATCAGAAATTATCCACGAACGTTCTGAGGAACATCGAATTACATTTCTGACCAATCAGCTTTGAAGAAGGGGGTCTTTCTCTTTCTTTTTGCTATTTTCTTCTTTTTTTCTACCCTCAATTGGACGCTAAATCAAAGGGGTAAACGCCGGTTGGCTTTATTAATTTTAAAGTGGACGTTGTCTAGACGAGACGACCTCCAACAAGGGGAAGACAGAGAGCCATGGACTTGGAAGATCAATTACCCCTACGCTGACTGACTTTGACGATGAAGCTTTGGCAGTTCCTCCCACGACAAGCTGAAACCCCACCACGAGAACGAGATCCCGTCTTCCTCGATGTTCATACGGAAACGATGAGCTCTACATCATCTTGGAGTCTTAAATCACGGGCAATGTGACGGTGGTCTTGTATCAAGTTTATAACGGGCCAGGTTAGAGAGCTTTTGGCCCTGTTGTAGTCTCGTAGAAGCTTATTATTTGGGAATAAACGCAGCCACAAGTCTTTGGCCCAGGGAATTAATCAGACCTCACGTGATCGGGTCGAGCTCACCTTGATGGCCCAAATGAAACGGGCAATTCCCCTTAGAATCAAAACTTTGCAAATTGATCTCCTTTTATGACATTGTAATATGTGATTACATCGTCAGGCATGTAGTGATGTTGGTACTGTCAAGAATCATCGAGATACAATAATATATGCTATTCCTAGGACGGGTAGCGTACCATCCGATGGTCGGTGTAACCAATATACATGAAATGGGCCATCGACTCACTCTCTCAACGATCCTTGAATCTATTAGAATGCAAACTCTTGTGAGCACATTGATTTCTGAATAGTGAACGTAACAAATCAACAGACGGATGAATCTGACATTTTTCTGAATCAAGAAACAAGCAATGGATGGATGCTAAGATGAGTTGACAGTGTCGCACATCCCGGGGTTCCGAGCACACCAAAGAGGCTGAATCGGCTCAGCTCGAATCCCTCTACTGACCATTCTACCCCTCCACTCATTAAAGCGGTCGGTCGCTTCTGCGTACCTCTTCATGCCTTTCTCGTCCCTGTTCCCTGACCACATTGCCTCAGCCATTGCCGAAGCCCTCGGCCATATCCGACTATCCAGCACGGTGGGGTCTGCCTGCTCTGACCACAGAGCAACCTCCCCACCAAGGACCAACTTCGCCTCCTCCTCTGTCAACCCGTAAGTGATATCATAATTGTAAATTGTCTGCCAGGTCTTAAATGGCCCGCACCATGAGTTGCAGGTCCCTGTGTTTCCTGCATTTCCCTGGTCGTACTTGGAGTTGTTCCCGATGAAGTCCCCATGGCCACAGTCCAAGTAGTAGTAATCTGCCCAGGACACAATTGCTCGGTAGCCTGACGAGACAATCGCCTTTGTATTGTTGGGACCATCGTTCCATGTCTGCAATATGGTGTTTTCGGGTGGGAGGAGTGATCTGTTCACCCTGACAGTTTGGTCCAACAAGACATCTTCCCAGTAGACCACAGTTCGGTTCATCGACACGACCTAAGGGAAAGTGGAGTTGAGGAACATCTCGAGGATTTCGCTGAGACTACCGCCCTTGGAGAGGAACTCCTGGATTTCTGGGTCAGCCTTCCAACAGCCTGGCACAACCTCATCAGCTCCAGCATGATAGAAAGGTTCAGGGAACATCATGGTCACATCGCGAATGACATTCTTCAGGACTTGGTAGGTTTTCGGGTTCAACGGATTGAGTTGACCAGCTCCCGGTTCTGATGCTAGCCGGTCCTCCCATTTATATCCAGCGGGCCACCAGAACATGTTCGCACAGGCCACAATCTCGGGATATGCTTTTGCCCATGAGCCGGTATGACCTGCATATGAATATATATGTTCAAGTTATTAGTTTAGATCAATGTTTCAGGGTAAAATTTTCCAGCTCACATTTACAATCAGTATAGTAAAATGCATAAATTTGGTCCGTAACTGTTTGACGTTATACAACCAAGTTTCCAGAGTAACACTCTCCAGGCATATCATTAGATCAGAAAATATTTACAAAGCCCACGACATACACACAAAGGCTAGCAGCATTTATTGAAACACACCACCCTGACAGAACAACAGAGAAGCATAGATAGGGTAATTCTATTGGAATTTGGAAAGTAACTTATTTTTAGGGATCAGATTTGTTTTTTAAATAAATATAATATTAAGTGATTTATTATCTATAATATATATATATATATATAATTCTACGTGGATTTACTATTTATGAAAATATATCATCTAATTTTTATTTTGAAAAATAAATATAATATATTAATTCTAAGGAAGAATGATTGGTCCCACAATCAGTAATTTATAATTTATTAGAGTTTTAAAAAATAAAAATAATTTAAAAATTCGAGAAAATTCTATTAAGATAATATATTAATTCTAGGGTTAACGGCCTAAAAAATACAAACTTCTCACATTTTATCAATTCTAGCACGAATTTTTTTCTTGATCTAAAAATGCACGAACTATCAATTTGATATCAATTTTAACACGTTTCAATTTTTTTATTAATTTAAATGAGAATCGACGGTCACACCCTCCGATCGCAATAGACGAGGTCTTCAGCAACATTATGGGGGCAACGGTGGGCCCCGGTGAGGTCCTCACTACCCAAATTTGAAAAAAGGAAAAGTAAAATCAAGAAAAGAATGAAGGGGGTAGGTGGTGAGAGTCTCAACAGCGGTCGCCATCCCTCTAATTGGGGGCATCGTAGACCTCTGTCATCATGAGCAACCCCTATTGGGTAGGTGGTGGTTATCGTTGAGGCCCACCAATCGAAAAAATAGAAATTGTGCTAACATTGATATCAAATTGACAGTTTGTGTATTTTTAGATCAAGAAAAAAAAGTTTGTGCTAGGTAAAATGTGAAAATTTTGTATTTTTTAGCAATAAACCCTTAATTCTAAGAAAGAATGACCAATCCTAGAATCAGTAATTTATAATTTATTAGAATTTTAAAAATTCAAAATAATTCAAAAATTCGAGAAAATTATATTTAAAAACTAAGCATTGTGAAGTCATCTAACTGTGCCTACTTTTATTCTGCTTTCATATACATATATATAGATACTATTGTATAAAACAAAAGATGAGGGCTTAATTTCACCTTTTCTTTCTAAATTTACCCTTACTAATATTATTAAGGGTTAAATGTACTTTGCCTCTCGACTTATGAGGTGAAATTAGGTTTACCCTCCGACCTATGAAATTTGGCAGAATGCCCCCTCACCTAATCTAAAAATAAGCGATGTGACTCCCGGATCAAATTTCGGTCAAAATTCTGACCAAAACAAGTTTTCATAAATTGATTATCATTAATCTGATCATCAATTGGTCTTCCTTTTTCCCCGTGACTCCAAACGTTCACCTCTGCCCCTGAAAACCAATTATGAGATACACTCTGTGATATAGGATAATATATATATATATATATATATATTTATCATGCAAGCATAAATTTGTTGATATGCTTCTTTTCATTTGAATATGATTATCACATATTTTACATTTTAGAAATATATAGGACTTAAGAGTAAAGTGTTCAACTAGATTTTAAACTAGACGAATAAACAATATTATATTAGATTGCCCGGGATTCACGGAACCCCGATGATTAACCGGGCGAAACTCGGACATCCGGGTCAAAGAAAAGAAAAGAAATATATATATATATATATATATAATATGTAGTGAATAAAGAAAATTAGTCATAATTATAGATTTATTACTCAAAATTGATTTTTTTTTTAGGAATCTGAAATTATGAATTATTTTATTCAGTAGCCGTTCCTCGTTTTCGTAATTAGGAGTTGAGATTTCTCGGAGCTACAGCATTAATTGATTAAGGAAAACTTGTTTTGGCCGGAATTTTGACCGGAATTTGGTCTGGGAGTCACATTGCTTATTTTTGGATTATGTGAGGGGACGCTCTGCCAAATTTCATAGGTAGGGGAGCAAATCTAATTTCACCTCATAGGTTCGGAGGCAAAATGCATTTAATCCTATTATTAATTAGTAAATACTATTAAATTAAAATTAACTTAGTAACTTTCAAATATTAACTACCGACTGTCCATCTTTTTCTCCATTCTCTCCTCTCTTTTCCTCCCTCTTCTTCTCCCTCCCTCCCCCAATTCAACCGTACTCACTAACATTTTTTATTTAATATTACTTATTATCATAATTTTGGCAAATGTTATTAATTTTTATCATAGATTCCCAGGAATTTAACTATTGTTAGAATAAAAAAAATAAACGGTTCTTGTATACCAAATTGATCAGATTTTTCGAAATCTAGCAAATGATGAGTTTGAAACTTTCAGTTTAAAAAAAGGGGGATGACTTTGTAATTTATATTAATTAAAAATAACGTGCTATTTCTTATTAAAATAAAATTTTATATAATTGATTTATACAAATATTCCTCAAAATTATTAATTACTTTTCATATCACTAATCATAATATTTCATACTATATTCTTCTGGATAAATTTCATATAATTCCTAAAATAATATTTAAAAATTAATTGATTTTTAAATCGCCAATACTAATTATAATATTACATATAATATTATTCTACACTGGATGTTAAATAATTATTATAACTTCTCGATATAACTTAAGTACATAGGAAGCGTATAATTTTATAGACGAGTTTTGCTAAATCCTCTTAAAAACTTTCCAATTATCTTCCTAAATTATTCACGATGATATAAGTTATCATCTTTTTTTAGATCTCCACGGTCATTTTATTAGATATAAGTATGAGGAGAATCATTATACACATTTTCAAGAATAATTTGGCATTTTGAATTATAGATAGATTTGTTTTCGATGTGAACCATAGTATTCGGAAGCTAAATCGAATCCCGACAAATCTAATTGAGCTGAATCGGTCTACAAAACAGTTAAACTCTCGCAGTGTGGATTGATTTATAGATAGACTATGAATGCTGAGTCATTATTATTCTTACCATTACTTTTGCTATATATCAAGAGAAATTGGAATGCGTTACATGTCTTGGAAACTTCGGACTCTCCATGGTATTCCTACGGAGGTACCATCAGATTTCTCGTAGAGGATATCATAATAACGAGACATGAAAAACACACGATTGAATTGATTTCTGAATAAAGAACACAAGTAATTGGACTGACAAATGAATATCAGGCATTTTTCTATGGACCAGCACGCAAGCATATATTATCAAGAAAAACCGGCACGCCATGTCATATAAAATTCACGCTAGCGCTCTTTCCGATCTTAGATTAATTAATTTGTTTGGTATGAAGATATTTCTCTATAATTGTTTTCCCAAGTTAAACTTTTACAACGATGGTCGGAAGAACTTTTAAAAACCAAAACAGTTGGTATTCTCATGTTACAAATTCGGGGTCACATCTTACATGTATATAAAATAACAATTTTATAATAAATTCTCAATAAAATATTCTCAGCAATTTAATAAGTATAATTTTTTTCCCCAAACAAATAAATGTACTTGAATGGTGCTATCCAGAACATATGATTGAATAAATCAATTTTTGAACAATGAACACGAGAAATCAACATGTAGAGTTGAGAGATCGAGTTAAACAGTTTTCTGAACCACTCAAATTTATTATTTCATATATTTTCTAGAGAGGCCATAGGCCTAATACAAAAAAGAAAAAAAAAAAGAGAGAGAATAAAAGCACATGAAAAGTCCCATTAACGAGATCAAACTCGGGACCTCTGCGCTGAGGATGGCAATATTTCACCTTTAACTCGAACAAACAAGCAACTCCTTATTTATTCCGGCGGGTACTCCTATTATATCTCTGTGTGTGTATGTGTGGTGTGTAAGATAAGAGACCATGCAAGTCTCACTTATTGGTATAAAGCATTAATTCCTTGGATATCATCGTCATGCAAACCCTTAGAAACCCCCGGACTTATACTTGGGAACATGATTGCACCCGGAACCTGGCTGTGCCCTAGCCCGAGGAGGTGCCCGATTTCATGCAGTGCCACTGTCTCCAAGTGGAATGCCCCAGGAGTCGGTCCCACGGAGAATCGCTCGTCCTTATCGTAGTGGAACCACCCCCTGGTGGGGGCGAATGCATGGGCTATGGTCCCACCCGGCCCATCGAATGGCGCGCCGTCCCCGTGGTCCCTGCGTTCGAACGCGATCTGGAGATCGGCGGATTGGTAGTCTTGGACCTGAGTAAATGTGAAGTGCGTGGCAGAGGCCCACTTCTGGAAGGCCCGTGCCACCGGGCCAATCGCTTCGTTTGGTGTCCCGGATAAGAAGCCATAGGTGAGGCGGTACTTGTTGCTCGGCCACCTCGGTCTATTCGGGAAGAAACTATAGTGTCCAACCGTGTGGAGGGACCCTGGTCGGTGGTGGTTCCCCTTCCTCCCGGGACGCATCGAATTGGTGCCATTGATGATATCAGGGACACCGCAGCGGGGCTTTGTCATCTGGGAAACCGTCTCGGAATCGAGGGTCCCGGTGGCCTTCATATGGTAGTTCTGCTGGTATGTCTTAACGGCTTCCTCGAGGAGGTTGTCGAACTCCTCATCATTGGCGTGGAGGCTGGAGTGGTTGTAGTGCAAGTAACCGAACTTCTCCATGTAGTGCTTCAGCTCGAGGATGCCTTTGGTCTTGTTGCCCTTGTGGCATCCCTTGAGGCCATTGATGAACTCGAACGGCGAGCGGTTTTGGTCTGCTAGGGCCGAAGAAAAGAGGAGGGGAAGGAGGAGGAGGAGGAATGAGAGCGAGGAGATGAGCTTTACAGCTTCCATGATTCTGATTAGGGAGGGCTTAGTGGTTTGTTTGTTTGGTATGGGTTGTGGCGTTTGTGGTTCTATTTATAGGCTTCTGCTCAAAGCTCTTCGTCTGAGGTGAGCCCTTCTTCTTTTTTAACTTTGAATTTCGTCCTCTAACTCATATAAATAATGCAGTTTGGTCCTTTAACATCCAATTAAGTTGATTTGGTCAAATTGAACGTCCATATCATATGTATGTAACAACATAAAGTTAAATTTTTTGAAAAATGAACAATTTTCTCGATATAATTGAAAAAATATCCTCGAAATACGTGGTACTTTCATGTTCAATGTGTCGAATGCCCTATAAATACAAGACCTAAAAATGCTTTTCTCTTTTTTTTTTTCATCATCGTCATCATATTACTCATTATAATTTCCCAGCATCCCAACTCCTATAGAATGTCTCACTTATAATTCATGGTGTTTATTATGTTTATACGGTCAAATATATAGTTTTGAATATATCTTTTCCTAGTATCTATATATATTTATGTATCATATATGTTAAGTATTTATTTTTTGCTCATGCAAAAGCTGACAATAAAATTTCTCGCAATGTGCAGGTATTAACTAATTATAGGCCTAATTTCACTAATTCGAAGCCCCTAGTTTTTTTTTTTTAATGTAATTCCAAAATTGCAAGTCCCTCTTTCATCCGATTCAATTCTCAGTAGTAGAAAATTATACTTTTTATCTCCTCCCTTTCTTAAACTTTATCAGTTCCACGAGTAGCCTTCCTTGTGAAAAGAAGACCTTAGTATTTAAATATCAGAAATTATCCACGAACGTTCTGAGGAACATCGAATTACATTTCTGACCAATCAGCTTTGAAGAAGGGGGTCTTTCTCTTTCTTTTTGCTATTTTCTTCTTTTTTTCTACCCTCAATTGGACGCTAAATCAAAGGGGTAAACGCCGGTTGGCTTTATTAATTTTAAAGTGGACGTTGTCTAGACGAGACGACCTCCAACAAGGGGAAGACAGAGAGCCATGGACTTGGAAGATCAATTACCCCTACGCTGACTGACTTTGACGATGAAGCTTTGGCAGTTCCTCCCACGACAAGCTGAAACCCCACCACGAGAACGAGATCCCGTCTTCCTCGATGTTCATACGGAAACGATGAGCTCTACATCATCTTGGAGTCTTAAATCACGGGCAATGTGACGGTGGTCTTGTATCAAGTTTATAACGGGCCAGGTTAGAGAGCTTTTGGCCCTGTTGTAGTCTCGTAGAAGCTTATTATTTGGGAATAAACGCAGCCACAAGTCTTTGGCCCAGGGAATTAATCAGACCTCACGTGATCGGGTCGAGCTCACCTTGATGGCCCAAATGAAACGGGCAATTCCCCTTAGAATCAAAACTTTGCAAATTGATCTCCTTTTATGACATTGTAATATGTGATTACATCGTCAGGCATGTAGTGATGTTGGTACTGTCAAGAATCATCGAGATACAATAATATATGCTATTCCTAGGACGGGTAGCGTACCATCCGATGGTCGGTGTAACCAATATACATGAAATGGGCCATCGACTCACTCTCTCAACGATCCTTGAATCTATTAGAATGCAAACTCTTGTGAGCACATTGATTTCTGAATAGTGAACGTAACAAATCAACAGACGGATGAATCTGACATTTTTCTGAATCAAGAAACAAGCAATGGATGGATGCTAAGATGAGTTGACAGTGTCGCACATCCCGGGGTTCCGAGCACACCAAAGAGGCTGAATCGGCTCAGCTCGAATCCCTCTACTGACCATTCTACCCCTCCACTCATTAAAGCGGTCGGTCGCTTCTGCGTACCTCTTCATGCCTTTCTCGTCCCTGTTCCCTGACCACATTGCCTCAGCCATTGCCGAAGCCCTCGGCCATATCCGACTATCCAGCACGGTGGGGTCTGCCTGCTCTGACCACAGAGCAACCTCCCCACCAAGGACCAACTTCGCCTCCTCCTCTGTCAACCCGTAAGTGATATCATAATTGTAAATTGTCTGCCAGGTCTTAAATGGCCCGCACCATGAGTTGCAGGTCCCTGTGTTTCCTGCATTTCCCTGGTCGTACTTGGAGTTGTTCCCGATGAAGTCCCCATGGCCACAGTCCAAGTAGTAGTAATCTGCCCAGGACACAATTGCTCGGTAGCCTGACGAGACAATCGCCTTTGTATTGTTGGGACCATCGTTCCATGTCTGCAATATGGTGTTCTCGGGTGGGAGGAGTGATCTGTTCACCCTGACAGTTTGGTCCAACAAGACATCTTCCCAGTAGACCACAGTTCGGTTCATCGACACGACCTAAGGGAAAGTGGAGTTGAGGAACATCTCGAGGATTTCGCTGAGACTACCGCCCTTGGAGAGGAACTCCTGGATTTCTGGGTCAGCCTTCCAACAGCCTGGCACAACCTCATCAGCTCCAGCATGATAGAAAGGTTCAGGGAACATCATGGTCACATCGCGAATGACATTCTTCAGGACTTGGTAGGTTTTCGGGTTCAACGGATTGAGTTGACCAGCTCCCGGTTCTGATGCTAGCCGGTCCTCCCATTTATATCCAGCGGGCCACCAGAACATGTTCGCACAGGCCACAATCTCGGGATATGCTTTTGCCCATGAGCCGGTATGACCTGCATATGAATATATATGTTCAAGTTATTAGTTTAGATCAATGTTTCAGGGTAAAATTTTCCAGCTCACATTTACAATCAGTATAGTAAAATGCATAAATTTGGTCCGTAACTGTTTGACGTTATACAACCAAGTTTCCAGAGTAACACTCTCCAGGCATATCATTAGATCAGAAAATATTTACAAAGCCCACGACATACACACAAAGGCTAGCAGCATTTATTGAAACACACCACCCTGACAGAACAACAGAGAAGCATAGATAGGGTAATTCTATTGGAATTTGGAAAGTAACTTATTTTTAGGGATCAGATTTGTTTTTTAAATAAATATAATATTAAGTGATTTATTATCTATAATATATATATATATATATATAATTCTACGTGGATTTACTATTTATGAAAATATATCATCTAATTTTTATTTTGAAAAATAAATATAATATATTAATTCTAAGGAAGAATGATTGGTCCCACAATCAGTAATTTATAATTTATTAGAGTTTTAAAAAATAAAAATAATTTAAAAATTCGAGAAAATTCTATTAAGATAATATATTAATTCTAGGGTTAACGGCCTAAAAAATACAAACTTCTCACATTTTATCAATTCTAGCACGAATTTTTTTCTTGATCTAAAAATGCACGAACTATCAATTTGATATCAATTTTAACACGTTTCAATTTTTTTATTAATTTAAATGAGAATCGACGGTCACACCCTCCGATCGCAATAGACGAGGTCTTCAGCAACATTATGGGGGCAACGGTGGGCCCCGGTGAGGTCCTCACTACCCGAATTTGAAAAAAGGAAAAGTAAAATCAAGAAAAGAATGAAGGGGGTAGGTGGTGAGAGTCTCAACGGCGGTCGCCATCCCTCTAATTGGGGGCATCGCAGACCTCTGTCATCATGAGCAACCCCTATTGGGTAGGTGGTGGTTATCGTTGAGGCCCACCAATCGAAAAAATAGAAATTGTGCTAACATTGATATCAAATTGACAGTTTGTGTATTTTTAGATCAAGAAAAAAAAGTTTGTGCTAGGTAAAATGTGAAAATTTTGTATTTTTTAGCAATAAACCCTTAATTCTAAGAAAGAATGACCAATCCTAGAATCAATAATTTATAATTTATTAGAATTTTAAAAATTCAAAATAATTCAAAAATTCGAGAAAATTATATTTAAAAACTAAGCATTGTGAAGTCATCTAACTGTGCCTACTTTTATTCTGCTTTCATATACATATATATAGATACTATTGTATAAAACAAAAGATGAGGGCTTAATTTCACCTTTTCTTTCTAAATTTACCCTTACTAATATTATTAAGGGTTAAATGTACTTTGCCTCTCGACTTATGAGGTGAAATTAGGTTTACCCTCCGACCTATGAAATTTGGCAGAATGCCCCCTCACCTAATCTAAAAATAAGCGATGTGACTCCCGGATCAAATTTCGGTCAAAATTCTGACCAAAACAAGTTTTCATAAATTGATTATCATTAATTTGATCATCAATTGGTATTCCTTTTTCCCCGTGACTCCAAACGTTCACCTCTGCCCCTGAAAACCAATTATGAGATACACTCTGTGATATAGGATAATATATATATATATATTTATCATGCAAGCATAAATTTGTTGATATGCTTCTTTTCATTTGACTATGATTATCACATATTTTACATTTTAGAAATACATAGGACTTAAGAGTAAAGTGTTCAGCTAGATTTTATACTAGACGAATAAACAATATTATATTAGATTGCCCGGGATTCACGGAGCCCCGATGATTAAGAAATATATATATATATATATATATATATAATGTAGTGAATAAAGAAAATTAATCATAATTATAGATTTATCGGTCAAAATTGATTTTTTTATGAGGAATATGAAATTATGAATTATTTTATTCAGTAGTCGTTCCTCGTTTTCGTAATTTGGAGTTGAGATTTCTCGGGGCTATAACATTAATTGATTAAGGAAAACTTGTTTTGGCCGGAATTTTGACCGAAATTTGGTCTGGGAGTCTCATCGCTTATTTTTGGATTAGATGAGGGGGCACTCTGCCAAATTTCATAGGTCGGGGGGCAAACCTAATTTCACCTCATAGGTCGGGAGGCAAAGTGCATTTAACCATATTATTAATTAGTAAATACTATTAAATTAAAATGAACTAAGTACATTTAAAATATTAACTACCGACTATCCATCTTTTTCTCCATTCTCTCCTCTCTTTTCCTCCCTCTTCTTCTCTCTCCTTCCCCCAATTCAACCGACCTCACTAACATTTTTTATTTAATATTACTTATTATCATAATTTTGGCAAATGTTATTAATTTTTTATCATAGATTCCTAGGAATTTAATTATTGTTAGAATAAGAAAAATAAACGGTTATTGTTTACCAAATTGATCAGGTTTTTCGAACTCTAGCAAATGATGAGTTTGAAACTTTCTGTTAAAAAAAGGGGGATGACTTTATAATTTATATTAATTAAACATAAAGTGCTATTTTTTATAAAAATAAAATTTTATATAATTGATTTATACAAATATTCCTCAAGAATTATTAATTACTTTTTATATCACTAATCATAATATTTCATACTATATTCTTCTGGATAAATTTCGTATAATTCCTAAAATAATATTTAAAAATTAATTGATTTTTAAATCGCCAATACTAATTATAATATTTCATATAATATTATTCTACACTGGATGTTAAATAATTATTATAACTTGTTGATATAACATAAGTACATGGGAAGCGTAAAATTTTATAGACGAGTTTTGCTAAATCCTCCTAAAAACTTTCCAATTATCTTTCTAAATTATTCACAATGATATAAGTTATCATCTTTTTTTAGATCTCCACGGTCATTTTATTATTTTATTAGATATAAGTATGAGGAGAATCATTATACACATTTTCAAGAACAATTTAGCATTTTGAATTATAGGTAGATTTGTTTTCGATGTGAACCATAGTATTCGGAAGCTAAATCGAATCCTGACTAATAGTAAATATTAAAACTCTCGTAGTGTGGATTGATTTATAGATAGACTATGAATGCTGAGTCATTATTATTCTATCCATTACTTTTGCTATATATCAAGAGAAATTGGCATGCGCTACATGTCTTGGAAACTCCGCACTCTCCATGGTGTTCCTACGGAGGTACCATCAGATTTCTCGTGGAGGATATCATAATAACGAGACATGAAAAGCACACGATTGATTTGATTTCTGAATAAAGAACACAAGTAATTGGACTGACAAATGAATATCTGACATTTTTCTGTGGACCAGCACGCAAGCAATCGATAGGCACCGAAAGATTGTTTTGCTATATTATCAAGAAAAACCGGCAAGCCATGTCATGTAAAATTCACGCTATTGCTCTTTCCGATCTTAGATTGATTAATTTGTTTAGTATGAAGATATTTCTCTGTAATTGTTTTCCCAAGTTAAACTTTTACAACGATGGTCGGAAGAACTTTTAAAAATCAAAACAGTTGGTATTCTCATGTTACAAATTCGAGGTCACATCTTATATGTATATAAAATAATAATTTTATAATAAATTCTCAATAAATATTCTCAGCAATTTAATCAGTATAATTTTTTTCCCCAAACAAATAAATGTACTTGAATAGTGCTATCCAGAACATATGATTGAATAAATCAATTTTTGAACAATGAACACGAGAAATCAATACGTTGAGATGAGGGATCGAGTCAAATAGTTTTTTGAACCACTCAAATTTATTATTTTATATTTTTTCGAGAGAGGTCATAGGCCTAATAGAAAATTAAAAAAAAAAAAAAGGAGAGAGAGAATAAAAGCACACGAAAAGTCCCATTAACGTGATCAAACTCGGGAACTCTGGACTGAGGCCGACAATATTTCACCTTTAACTCAAACAAACAAGCAACTCCCTATTTATTCCGGCTGGTACCCCTATTATTTCACTTATTTGTATAAAGCATTAATTCCTTGGATATCATCGTCATGCAAACCCTTAGAAACCCCCTGATTTATAGTTGGGAACATGATTGCACCCGAAACCTCGCTGTGTCCTAGCCCGAGGAGGTGCCCGATTTCATGCAGTGCCACTGTCTCCAAGTGGAATGCCCCAGGAGCCGGTCCCACTGAGTATCGCTCGTCCCCATCGTAGTGGAGCCACCCCCTGGTGGGCGCGAATGCATGGGCTATGGTCCCACCTGGCCCATCGAACGGCGAGCCATCCCCGTGGTCCCCACGGGCGAACGCGATCTTGAGATCGGCGGATTGGTAGTTCTGGACCTGAGTAAATGTGAAGTGCGTGGCAGAGGCCCACTTCTGGAAGGCCCGTGCCACCGGGTCAATCGCTTCTCTTGGCGTCCTGGATGAGAAGCTATAGGTGAGGTGGTACTTGTTGCTCGGCCACCTTGGTCTACCATCGAAGAAACTATAGTGTCCAACCGTGTGGAGGGACCCCAGTCGGTGGTGGCTCCCCTTCCTCCCGGGACGCATTGAATTGGTGCCATTGATGATATCAGGTACGCCACAGCGGGGCTTTTTCATCTGGGAAACCGTCTCAGAATCGAGGGTCCCGGTGGCCTTCATATGGTAGTTCTGCTGGTATGTCTTAACGGCTTCCTCGAGGAGGTCGTCGAACTCCTCATCATTGGCGTGGAGGCTGGAGTGGTTGTAGTGCAAATAACCGAACTTCTCCATGTAGTGCTTCAGCTCGAGGATGCCTTTGGTCTTGTTGCCCCTGTGGCATCCCTTGAGGCCATTGATGAACTCGAATGGCGAGCGGTTTCGGTCTGCTAGGGCCGAAGAAAAGAGGAGGGGAAGGAGGATGAGTGAGAGCGAGGAGATGAGCTTTACAGCTTCCATGATTCTGATTAGAGAGGGCTTAGGAGATTGTTTGACAAATATAGTTTGGTATTCGTTGTGGAGTTTGTGGTTCTATTTATAGGCTTCTGCTCAAAGCTCTTTGTCTAAGGAGAGCAATTCTTCTTTTTTAACTATGAATTTCGTCCTCTAACTCATGTGAATAATGCAGTTTGGTCCTTTAACATCCAATTAAGTTGATTTGGTCAAATTGAATGTCCATATCATATGTATGTAACAGCATATACTTAATTTTTTTGAAAAATGAAAAATTTTCTTGATATAATTGAAAAAATCTCCTCAAATGCATGATACTTTCATGTTCAATGTGTCAAATGCCCTATAAATACAAGAATTGAAAGTTTTTTTTTTTCGATCGATGAATTACTCATTATAATTTCCCAACATTCCAACTCCTGTAGAATGTCTCACTTATAATTCATGGTGTTTATTATGTTTATATGGCCAAATATATAGTTTTGAATATATCTTTTCCTAGTATCTATATATATTTATGTATCATATATGTTAAGTATTTTTTTTCTTTCATGCAAAAATTGACAAAAAACTTTTCGCACAATGAGCAGGTATTAACTAATCATAGGTCTAATTTCACTAATTTGAAGCCCGTAGTTTTTTTTTTATAATGTAATTTCAAAATTGCAAGTCCCTCATTCCTCCGATTCAATTCTCAGTAGTAGAAAATTATACTTCTTATCTCCTCCCTTTCTTAGTGTTTAAATATCAGAAATTTTCCAATAACGTTCTGAGAAACAACGAATTACATTTTCGACCAATCAAATTTGAAGAAGGGGTCTTCTCTTTCTTTTTCTTTTTTCTTCTTTTTCAAAGGAGTAAACGCCGGTTGGCTTTATTAATCCTAGAGCGGACGTAGACTAGACGAGACGACCTCCAAGAACGGAAAAACAGAGACCGATGGACTTGGAAAATCAATACCCCTACGCTGACTGGACTTTGATGATGAAGGTTTGGCAGTTCCTCCCACGACAAGCTGAAACCCTCCTCGATGTACATACGTAAACGATAAGCTCTAAATCATCTTGGAGTCTTAAATCACGGGTAATATGACAGTGGTCTTGTATCGAGTTTATAACGAGCCAGGTTAGAGAGCTTTTGGCGCTGTTTTAGAGAGCGGATTTGGGAATAAACGCAGCCAAAAGTCTTGGCCCAGGGAAATAATCAGACCTCATGGGATCGGGTCGAGCTCACCTTGACGGCCCAAATGAAACGGGCGATGCCCCCTTTGAATCAAGACTTTGCAAATCGTTCTCCTTTTATGACAGTTTAACTTGTGATTGTATCGTCAGGCATGAAGTGCTGTTGGTACTGTCAAGAATCATCGAGATACAACAGTATATGCTATTCCTAGGACTTCCTAGGACAGATAACGTATCATCCGATGGTTGGAGTAGCCAATATACATGAATTGGCCATCGACTCACTTCTCTCAACGATCCTTGAATCTATTGGAATGCAAACTCTTGCGAGTACATCGGAAGAACAAGATGACAATTACGGGGAACACGTGATTGGATTAATTTTGGAATAGTGAAACGTAACAAATCAACAGACGGATGAGTCTGACATTTTTCTGAATCAAGAAACAAGCAATGGATGGATGCTAAGATGAGTTGACAGTGTCGCACATCCCGGGGTTCCGAGCACACCAAAGAGGCTGAATCGGCTCAGCTCGAATCCCTCTACTGACCATTCTACCCCTCCACTCATTCAACCGGTCGGTCGCTTCTGCGTACCTCTTCATGCCTTTCTCGTCCCTGTTCCCTGACCACATTGCCTCAGCCATTGCCGAAGCCCTCGGCCATATCCGACTATCCAGCACGGTGGGGTCTGCCTGCTCTGACCACAGAGCAACCTCCCCACCAAGGACCAACTTCGCCTCCTCCTCCGTCAACCCATAAGTGATGTCGTAATTGTAAATTGTCTGCCAGGTCTTAAATGGCCCGCACCAGGAGTCGCCGGTCCCCGTGTTTCCTGCATTTCCCTGGTCGTACTTGGAGTTGTTCCCGATGAAGCTCCCATGGCCACAGTCCAAGTAGTAGTAATCCGCCGAGGACACAATTGCTCGGTAGCCTGACGAGACGATCGCCTTGGTATTGTTGGGACCATCGTTCCATGTCTGCAAGATGGTGCTCTCAGGTGGGAGGAGTGATCTGTTCACCCTGACAGTTTGGTCCAACAAGACATCTTCCCAGTATACCACAGTTCGGTTCATCGACACGATGTAAGGGAAAGTGGAGTTGAGGAACATCTCGAGGATTTCGCTTAGACTACCGTCCTTGGAGAGGAACTCCTGGATTTCTGGGTCAGCTTTCCAACAGCCCGGCGCAACCTCATCACCTCCAGCATGATAGAAAGGTTCAGGGAACATCATGGTCACATCGCGAATGACATTCTTCAGGACTTGGTAGGTTTTCGGGTTCAACGGGTTGAGTTGACCAGCTCCCGGTTCTGATGCTAGCCGGTCCTCCCATTTATATCCAGCGGGCCACCAGAACATGTTCGCGCAGGCCACAATCTCGGGATATGCTTTTGCCCATGAGCCGGTATGACCTGCATATGAATATATATGTTCAACTTACTAGTTTGGATCAATGTTGCAGGGTAAGATTCTCCAGCTCACATTTACAATCAGTCTAATAAAATGCATAAATTCGGTGCGTAACTGTTCGACAGCATACAACCAAGTTTCCAGAGTAACACTCACCAGGCATATCAATTTCGGGCAGCACCCTAACCCCATGTTCCAGACCAAACTGAACGATCCGAGTAACATCTTTTGGAGAGTATTGCATGTCAGGCCCATAGGAGCCCTTGTCGGCAAGACCTGGCTCCGAAGGCAACAACAACGGGAAAGAGTGGGAGTCAGTGATATGCCAATGGAACACATTGAGTTTGTTGCCACTCATCGCGCCGATCATTCTGAGAATGTCCTCGACATTGTAGAAGTTTCTTGAAGTGTCCAGCATCACCCCTCTGTGCTCGAAGATGGGCCAATCCCACACTTCCATTCCCGAGGCCACGTGGGAAGGGTTGCCCCACACAAGCTGCGAGAAAGTCTCGAGGCCCCTCATAGCCCCCCAGGCTGTCTCGGCGGTAAGACTGGCCTCTACACCGGTGGAAGGGATCTTAAGGTGGTAAGACTCATTCACACCGTGGACAAGAGGCGCGGAAAGGTCATGTATAGTCACGATCAGGGACTGTACAACAGACCCATTTGTGAGATTGACTGTTGGGATGACTAGAGGGTGGTGGTGCTCAGTGAGGATGAGGTGGAGGTAGCGATACACGGCAGTGGAGAGGTATCGATGGTTCGGGGAAGTGATTTTGAATTTTGGGGAGAGTAAAGTTGCTAGCGGCAAAGGCCATGACACGATTCTTGGTTTAGGCCATAGGTTGATTACAGCACATTGGACCAATGTGGCTGAGCTGAAGATCATAACGGCCATGGAAAGCAATGTGAAAATGGCAGTGCCATGGATCTGGTTCTTGTCCATTTGGAATCCCGTAAGATCAGAGGCAAGAAAACTCGCTGCAAAAGAGATATCAGTCGGTGAATGGGGAAAAGAAAATTGTAATCCCATATCCAGATAAATGCATTAAAAGATTATTCCCCTTTCCATAGGCACGAGGGACTAGCACAACTTGAAAAGAAATCTTCTGGAGATCAAAGAACATGTATTATAATCGAAAAGCAAAAAAAGTTAAAATCTCAACTGCCTAAAGCTTGGCATGCAATGCCTTTCTTGACAGATTCTCGGTCAATGTTGCAAATGGAAAAACCTACACGAGACAAAAGATCTAATAGATGTATTCCATGGAAATGCATAAGCTTCACTAAAGAGCGAGAGAGATCAGTTCAAAATTTTGAAACTCGGAATTCGAACAGAACACGTATTGGCAAAGCAGAAATACATAGCACGACGAACAAAGTCTAGGACTTTCCCTTGCTAGGAACCACATCAGCACAAATCTAGAAGGAAAGCCAAAACAAGATGAGACACAATGCTGCAGATGCTGCATAACTTCTCCTGCCCAATTTCATAGTCGGTTCATGGATAAGGCACTGAAATTCTGAAAATGACAACCTTAGTTATAACACAATGCCAAATCCAAGCCAAAAAGAGGAACTGCTAACATTTGAACACAAGAACTGCTGCTGTTTTCCTCCGGAGTTGTCTGAACCAAAATTCGAAAAATGAGGTTCAAATTCAAAAAGCCACTTTCTGTTTATTTGCCAAGTCAACTGCATGGGCTACTTCCAATCCGACCTATATATTTGTTCATCGGCGTCTAAACAAATAGAGCGAGCTGGAATATTCTTGATAAACAGTAAGGCCTATACAAGGAAAACTAACGCCCAACAGTCAGACATCACACTGTTTTCCTCCGGAATTTCGGGACCCAAACCTTAACAAATGAGGCTAACCCGAATAGCCACTTCCTTTTCTTTCGCTATGTCAGCTGCAAGGCTGCTCCCGACCCAACCTATGAAATTGTTAACCAGCACCCACTTTATTCACCCAAAAATGCTACAGAGAGAAGCAAAGAAACAGAGACATAGCTCAATTCTTGAGAAGGGCAAGGGTATACAAAGAGCCCTCATGCCCATCAGTCAGACATCACATTGAAATCCAGAAAACACCCAACAAATTCAGCAAAACACGGGACAAGGCAGAGGAGGAGAACCCTGAGATGAGGCAGCGGCTTACACTTGCAGAATAGCTCAAACCCCCGATGCAAGGCATGAGAAGAAGCAGACAAATATATAGTTAGAGACACCAACCGTGAGGAGGAGGAAAACGAATTGAGTAATACAAAACAAGGAAAAGGAGTTGGGAGCCGGCTCGATTTTTGTCCGCCATGTGTTTGGCATTCGAAGGGCGCTTACCCTTCGAACAGAATACGATTCCATTGATGGGTTTGGGAGATCCTGACTTTACTTCTTTGTTTTCGGAATTTCCACGGCGACTTGTCAAGATTCCAATTTCCATTATCGAATTTCCCCCTCTGTCACTGTTCCTGCGTTAATGCCAAATGGAAGATGCCTAAGCTTTCATGGTGATGACGACGGCGATGATGACTATGATACTTAGTACAAGGGCTACGCGACAAGGTTGTATCTTTAAGGCCACAACACGACATGAAGACAAGTTTCCATTAGCTTCATACTTCGTTTTGCGAGAAAATCTAAGGAAGTCTCCGCTAGCTTTCTGATCCCTTTGTTCAATCAATAATCCAAGGAACACGTGATCAAGGGCCGTTTAATACGCGACATTACTCTTCATATTCTAACTTCTTTTAGCAACTCGACATGAACCGTATTTTTGTTATTTTGTCCGCCAGACAAAAATCATGGATCGGAAGCGGAATCAAACTTGTGCTTTGCCACCCTCTCGATCCTAAAAAGAATGACTGAAGCGCATTACTCGCCATTCCAAAAACTCATTGGGGTAGAGCTTGTAGACATATCCAGAGTGATCAGTCGAGAAGGCAGAGGTTAAGTCATGGAATGAGATCGCCCTGAATTCTCGACAGTTGATAGTTAATAATATAAGCCGCCTCTGCATAAGACGACTACAGCCCAAGTCGTCTTGTGTCCACCAAGGTGTCAAAATTTTCTTACTTGGGGATCAAAAAGCCTCGCCTTTCCGTTGCTGCCTATGGATCATAGCGCGACAGATGGACCAACAGAAGTTACAGATGCTTTGCTTTGCTTCTGTTTTAGGGGTCAATAACACTGATCGAAGCAGAAAAAGCAGCCGTTTGGCTTTCTCACTGATTCTGCTTTAGGGGTTTCTCCTGAATCATCACGGATCGCCATCAGTGAGCTTGTACCAGGAGACTCAGGGGCCAGGGCACTGTTCTCTGAAGTGAAGAACCGAGAGGGAATGACAGGCACAGGTGGAGAGACGGTGTACAGATGATTGAGGAGCATCTGAATTATCTGGCTGAAGTTGGGCCGAGCTTCTGGGTCCTCCTTCCAGCAAGAAGTTAGAATGAAAGACAGTTCCTCGGGCAGGTTATCAGCACTTGGCCGCACATTCTGAAACCAACCATATATAAAGATGCATTTTTCTGATTATTTATCAGTTACTAGTCGGGCAAGAAAAGACCAGCTTATAGTAGGAAGCTTGGAAGTTTTGGATATTACCTTGAAGGCGGCTGCGTAGGCTGCCTGGAGGTTTGACATGCCCTCGAAAGGCAGCTTGTTATGTAAGAGCTCCCACAACACGATTGCAAAGCTGTAAGCGTCGACTTTGTGGTTGTAATGCTTCTTCTCTCCTCGCCTTAAAGTAACAGTACTGTACAACTGCCCAATAGATTAGCCAGAGAGTTTAGCACGGAAAAAGTCCCTATACAGTCGCGTTCTCTGCAGTTAAGTGCAGTTAGCAAAGAAGATTTCGGAGTATAACAATATGGTGATTAGTTCAGGCAAAGGCAGAGTTTATGTACCTCTGGAGCCATCCACCGATACGTCCCAGTTTCTGCGGTCATCATCTCTGTTAGTGACTCTTCTCTTGCTAGACCGAAATCGGCCAGTTTAACGGTTTTGTGGTCAGCAGTCAGCAGCAAATTCTCTGAAAAAAGGAAAAACTAATGACCAAACTTCAAAGGTTAATTGGGGAAAATAAACACATTCATATCAAGTTTGACTCAGACATCGTACAGCAAAATTTGCAGTTGTCCAGGGTTACATTCCCGAATCAGTTTCCCGAACTAGCATTTGGCTTTTAGATAAAGAACACTAGGACACCTGATGGAGGTTCCATGAAGAACGCTATGACACCTCAATCAGTCCTCTATGACTGCATACTACCAGAGACCCCATCCAAAAACACATTACCTGAATCATGGAGCCTTAATAATTACGCGAAACTTTTGAGAGGTAACGTTGATATATACAAAAAATATCTTTCTTACTAAGAGCAAAAGAGCCTCATTCGAGTTAGCTGAAAAAGGAAAAGTATTTCTAAGATGTCGGTACGATAGTCTAACTTCACAAAGACCAAGCAGAGGGACACGACTCACCAGGTTTCAAATCACGGTGTATGATACCGTGACTGTGCAAACACTCCATGGCACGAGCAATATCAAGTGCGAAACCAACTGCCACTTTAGTGTCTAAGCACCGAGGCCTCATGCTCACCAAGTACTTGCGCAGGGTCCCTCCAGACAAAAGCTCGGTAACTATCACCATCACAGGCTCCTTGCAGGCACCTACAAACTGTCATAACCCAACACTATTCATCAAGCTCAATTAGTTCCCAAAACGATAGTACACGAAAGAGGCATTCGGGCCAAAAATATCGACCTTGACCAAATTCTTGTGTTGAACTCTGGACAACATTGCAACCTCCCGAGCAAACCTTGCCTCTATCTTGGCAATGTCCTCTGGTGTCTCTCCTTTATGAACCATCTTAATTGCCACAGTCTGGTTCTTATATCTGAAGAAACCGAAGAACAGAGGCATCTCATCAACCAAAAGATTTTCAACCCGGACACAAAGATCCATTCACCGTAACAATTCTCGAAGGCCAGAACGCCATGAGATTCTAGCAAGAATGCCAGGGGAAGTGGAACAGACAACAAGAGAGAATAGAGTAAGTGAATATCCACAAAAAAAAAAAAGGAACTCACTTTCCCTCATAGACTTTGGCATAAGCACCTTCACCAATCTTGGGCCCGACAAAGAGATGATTTGGGTCAATAAGCCACTTTGCATCCAAACGGAACTCATCAGCAGAGAAGAACCTGCTCCCAGATTCCATCATCATTTTCTTGCTAGAGGAAGGAGGAGGGCAGCAGCAGCAGCATCTAATTGTAAGACACCAAAAGAAAGCTTTAGAGCATCCCTAGGACTTCCATCTCCATGGCTACAAAAGGATGCGCAGGGGACAACCCAGAAGGGGTAAGGATTCTGAAAAGACAGGGGCAGACCTTCACTATGACAGGGAATGAGGATAAGCTGACATGACACAGAGGACCACACAGGACTTGCAGGAACCAGAACAGAGAGGTGGTGCTTTGCTGGTAATCTCATGGAGAAGAGAGGGGAATCCCCCCAAAGGGGCATAGAGGATAGATAACACAGGATCAAGTAATCAATCAATCAACTCATCAAGATTTCTTTCTTTCTGCTCCAGCTTTGTTTGACACAAGAAGTATTTCTCGAATGCTTCCACTGTTGATTTGCAGACAGGAATCGATCAATGAGGGAAGAAAAGAAGAAAAGAAAAGAACAGGCAAGGGAGATTTTTGTGAACATTGACATAAAGGGTGCGGGAGCCATAAACTAATCAAAAGCACATGCAAACTGATCTCGTCAAACAATAGAGACCCCGGAATAAGAAAAAGGGGCTGTTCTCTTCCAATTATTTTCTAGAGAAACAAACTAAGCCTTGATCGATCGATTATATTAATGGTTTTATTTTTGTAGACCTAAGAAAATAATATCACATCATATTACGAATGAGGAGAGGGGCAATCTTGTACTTTTGAGCTCTATTGGATGAGAGTTGACTTGATTGCAGACACAGCTCCTCCTGGTCTGATAATAATAAAGAGTACTGCACCTGCCCGTACGGTCCGCCAAAGCAGGACAGAGTGCAGAGAAGCCTCTTTATCTTCTTCTTTGACTTTTTCCTAGCGTAGTTCCTAAATGCAAATCTCGCTTGTAAATCCCCAATTAACATGCCATGTTACCTTTTTTTCATTGATCATTGCAAATAAATATTCAGATAGCAACTGAAGAGGAGACATGAGCTGCTGTCACCACACCGGTGCGACCGAAACTTCCCAGTCTCTACCCATATTACCAAGGGCACCATTAGAGCAAGAACAGAAAACCCGAATAAGCAAATAACAATGTACACAGCACGAACCCAGTCTCTATTGCATATAAGTAGAGATGCAAATAAAAGCTCTTACAGAGCATAGTCAAAACCTAAGAGAACTTCCGCCCACAGCTGCGAGAAGTTCCAAACCCGACATGACAACTAGAAAGCATATCTATCCCAACAGAGAGTTTAGTTGCAAGTACATAAATACGTATATTTATTCTAAAACAGTTCCCTCACATCTCTATATTTATTTATCAACTATAGAAAGGAAGTCCCTTAAGCCTTCTCTCCGGTGAGAAGATCCATCACGACCCGCCTGATGCTCCCATCATTCTTCTTCAGCAACCTCTTGTTCATCTCCTTGTCACAGAAACCCTGCAGTTCCATCGGTCGAGTTTCAAAGTAGACAAGAAACAATGGTGACGGATTAGATAAAAGAGTTAAAAACAGGGAAAGCTATAATTAAACACCATGATTTCACTCACTCACCATCTCCTGTAGCTCCTCGAGGATAGGATCCCAGTCAGAAACACCACAGAGATCATCCACAGACTGCTCCAGGTCATATGAGTTCATCCTCAAGACCTCCTTGTTCAAGTCGACCTGCTTGAATCCCATCTCAGCCAGCTCCTTCAGAAGGTTCTGCTCAACATCACCCTTTGCACCAGCATTTCCAGACGGTACCACTGCTTCCTTGGCAGGGAACAGTGGTGCAGAAGCAGGCGCAGAAGCAGGTGCAGGTGCAGGTGCTGGTGCTGGTGCAGCTGGAGTGGCAGGCGCAGGAACCGATGCCGCAACTTCGCCCACATCAGATGGATCAATGATGGGATACGAGATAGTCGAAGAAGACTCAGGAGGGGCAGATGCTGAAGCAACATTTCCAACCAAGAGAGCATCATCAATAGGAAAGTTTTGCTCCTGCTCTTTCCCCCGCTGCTCCTCCGCGAACGGTTGCACTGGCTTGCCGGCTGTAGTGGAGTTGCTGGGCCCGAAGAAGTCATCTACACCACCAGCAAACTGAGAATTCATCTCCTGCAGTATCGTACCAATGGTCTCAGGAGGCAGATTCAGGTTTAAAGCCCCAGAGGTCTTGTCAGCAGAATCATCTGCAGGAGTATCAACCTGTGCACAGAGGATAATATAAATCAAGCCAATACTCATGAGAATTCAATGCATTATAAGATAGTAAACAGGAAAATAAGTCGCTACCTGAATAAGGACCCAGACCCGCTGCCCAAATTTGTGACCAGAGGGAGATGCCATCCTCCAGTACGAGATGTACCGACCAGGTGAGGCAGGTGCAACAAAGTCAAGAGCAATATCAAGTTCCTCATCTAAGTGGACACCCTGAGGAGGAACCTGCCAGTGTATGGGGAAAACATAAAAAGACCACATCAAGCCCAACCATCCATGTATTTTGCAAAGATATGCAAAGATCAAATGCATTGTTGGCAGATAATACAAATAGTTATGCAAGTTATGACAGAAAAGGGTGTACCCAAGCAGTTCTCTTTGACACATCCAAAAAGCCATAATGAACAGAACCTACCTCTATTTCCACCGAATCCTTCTCACTGAAATTGTCACCTCCAATCCAAACAAGCCTTGTGCCTGAAACCCAATCAAAGTTGCCATTGTTGCGCATACGCCAAATCTTGGTGAAGGGGGTTGATGGGGCCATGACAGTTCCATCCATTATGGTGACATCAGAAACAAAGCGACTGTCTAGCTTGGGATGACCACGTTTGAACGCAGGGCGTAACACATGTGGTAGTGTTGGCGGGATCCAAGGTTGCTGAATGTGTTGG
Source organism: Punica granatum (assembly GCF_007655135.1). Classification (NCBI taxonomy): domain Eukaryota; kingdom Viridiplantae; phylum Streptophyta; class Magnoliopsida; order Myrtales; family Lythraceae; genus Punica; species Punica granatum. Next base: position 27,100,005 of record NC_045134.1, on the reverse strand, counting down.
TTGGAGAAAACAAAAGCATGTTTCAGGTTCAAAGAGACTTTGATAAACCGAAATCGATTGCCAAACAAATTAAATCATTACATAAGCCGACAGCAGAAGAGTAAACTAAACCACTATTTAAATGGCACATACAGGTACTTGCTTGAGACCCCTCATGGATCTGAAAGACATGGGCTTGTCTATGCGAATATAGTCACCCTCGCGTCCCATTTCCGCAAAACAGATGCTGCACAGGTCATAATCAGCTTTCCTGCTTGGAAAATAACAACAGTATAAATTGAAGTAATTCCAAAATATACTTTAATTGAAGCTGACTCTGTCTGGATATCATAGCTCAAACTTACACAAGTGACTTGTACCGAGGTCCAGTGATAGGATGAACGCCACAGCCATCACAGCGAATACCCCTGTGGAATACCCCACCGACATCCGTAGGCTTGCAGCCCCTTTTAGAACGACACATGCCATGCGAGGGCATATTTCCCTCATTCAGAAGAGGCAATCCCCTAAAAGGGCATAAACTAGAGCTGCCTGTAAATCCCATGGCCTGTGGGAAATTCCTATTTGGAAGAGCAGTAGTTTCTGCTGAACCTGCAGAGCAACTAGAGCCACCAGGTTTTCCACCAACCTTCTGCGACTCCTTCATATCACTGGCAGGGTTCAAGGTCACAGTTGGATCAACATTGAGATCGATCGGATGCAGATCAGCAATAACTGGTGGGTGTACACTGGGAGTAGCAGCTACAGAATCCCCATGCGGACTCTTTTTGGAGCACGTGCTACTGGCTGCTTTAGGCAGCACATCTGGTGGCATGCCTGCCTCCTTGGTGCCCTCAGCAGCTGTAGCAGGTGACGTAGAACTTGCAGAAGCACCCACCTGTGAGACTGGATTCAAGAAAGGATGCCCCACCCCCTTCTTCACCAACTGCTCAACCAATTCCACGATTGTCGGACTTGAGGATGTAGATTTCGAACGCAAGTCCACAGAGAGCTTCGAAACCGCCTCTCGAAGTGTTTCTGGCACAGTCTTCATAACTTCTGCAACAACAGCATGAATATTGGGAATAGGTTGTTGCACACTGGGTGACCTCCGTGGTGTAGAGCATCCACTGGACCTGGCGTATGACCTGCCTCTCCTCTCAGTGTTTGGCGTCACTATAATCTTCAGGAATTTCAGGTTCTGCCTCATTACATCACGCAGATCATCGTCATCAACAAGTGTCACTATGTCCCCATCCTCGTCAATGTAGGTCAGCGTCACATCAGTATCAGTAGGGAAGTCAAAGAGGCTGAAGATCTTTGCCTTCAGACCGAGCATGTCCAGATCCAGATTCTCATTTCCATTCACGCGGGCATTGAACCGCCTCAGGGTGTCCCCATATTGGACCTATGACCATGAACAGGACAAATGAGCCCATAATCCCAACTCCTCGAGAGCAGAAAATCATACACCACACGTAAAGCACCATACTGTCTTTCGCTGATAACTCAGGACAATCTCTCGTGGTCAAAACTAATAGAGAGAGAGAGACAGATAAGGCAATATTTTTACTTTCATTGCAAGAAACCTTAAACCCCAAGTTCATACAGTCATCAACTATTAGCTTGCTATAAAACCCGAACTCGTATCCTCAAGTAAGCGAATTTGATCAGCCAGAAATGATAACTTAGGGTTCAGTCGAACAATTTTAAAGCCCAAATCAATCCCCAAGCCGACTCGTAAGAGGGCAAATTTCCACAATAAAACCAAGGCTACCAGGCCACCAAACAACTAAAGCAGATAACTTTATCACCCCCAAACTCGATCAACAGTCAAGACAGGCTGAAATTCTCATGATTTCACACAAGATGAAAAATTGTAATCGAACAATGAATCAACGCATCAGACATCCAACCCCATAAACAGATTCAACTAAGACACGGTGAAAACCAGATTAATCATGGGAAAACAAAAGGCAAAAGCAAAGTCGCTCACCTTGATCACGAGAGTGGACTCCATTCCTCTACTAAGCACGCAAGTCAGTCTAACCGTTCCCGTGAGCCGCAGCAGGAAAGGCTAAAAATCAAGAACGGAAAGGAGCTAGAAAATCCAAAGTCCTAACCCTAGATTGATCGGTTCAGGAGAGAAGGAACCCTCCAAAATATGTACACGCCGTTAACGATCGCCCCCACCTCTCTGAGCACGCCACTAAGCGTACCCGTAAGCCGCTTCTCTCGCTCTCTACTCTCTCACTCCCTCTCCCCCTGGGTTTCCTGTATGTATGGTATGTCCGTGGGTTCTCTTCTCTTCTTATTTGTCGTCTGCCTTGGCGAAGAAGATTAAAAATTAAAATACAATTAAAATAATAATTAAAATAAAAGCAAATGAAAAACGCTGTTTAGTATTTGACTTTCGACTATGTCTTCTTCCCGAAGAAATCTCCGCCATTAAGGAAGCTCAGAGAGAGGACGACGCTCGAGACCACCGTGAGACTGACCGTAGGCGAGCATACCCTTCGAGGGGCATATCGCTTCCTGTTCCGACGAGAGTAGTCAGACGTGAGGAAATCAGCCGTCGGATGTGATTACATTTCAGGAATCGGACGGCAAGTCCACCATCCACGTGGTGCTTATAGTCTTCTCACGTGTGGCCTCTGGTGCTTGCTTGCTTGCTTGCTTGCTTTATTGTCGGACAGTCATATTCTTATTACTTTTTTTTTTTGGCTAAATTAAAGGCTATGTCGGGTTATTGGCCCGCAGTGGCTGCCCCAATTAAGAGAACCTAATCACCACGAAATGTTCCTTTTGTCATATCTCGTTGAGGATTTAGCTCAACTTAGTCACCGCAGTCCCACCAAAACACGAGTGAACTAAATCCAAGACCCACTAGATCAAGTATTATGGGCTGGCCAGCACTATCCCATAATACACCTACATAGTAGCGAGCTCTACGTTCTCAGTAAGGTTCGAACTCATGATATTCAAGAGGAGCGCTTGGAGTTTAACCACTAGACCGCCGTGCTGATGGTATCATATTTTTATTACAACTAGCTTTTCTTTTAATCCGTGCATGAATTTTTAAAAATGTCACAATTGCTTTTTCATTAAGTTATATATATTCTTAAATTGAAAGCATTCAGTAATTAGTGCATACAATAACAAATTCAGAATAATTGAAAATGAATTATGTTACTAAATATGAATGAAGATAATGATATTACTTAGAAAACATATTTCATTTTATGAACTCATTGTATTTTATTAAAAATAGTGCAAATAATCTATTTTTAATAATTTTTAAATAAATTTATCCAATTACTATTTCAAAAGTGTTCAATATTTAAAGTACGTATTGCATATATTATATTTTTATTTTAGTTACTAATCATATTGAAAAGTTTTTTTACAGATATTTATTTTAAGAAATTGTATTTTTTTATAAATAAATTATGAGATTATATATTTTAAATCCATAATATATTTATATAATAAAATTATTAAGTATTTAATGATTTACATGCATCTACTAATCTAGTCTTAATTGTAATAACTATTTATTTAGACATTTACTTTTATAACTTATATCATATATAAAATTACTTTCTAAATCCTATCTATTATGGGGGATATAATTGTATATAAATATAGATATTTTCTTTTTAGTAGATTAATCCGAATCAATGAGCATGAAAAGAAAAACATCAAAACGAAGAAATTACATCAAGCAAAAGCTGGATAGAGAGCTCCAGCAGTGTCAAGAAAGAATAGCGGTGATAGCGGGCTAGGGAAAACGTCCGATGCAAGTGTTAGCTGAGCCGCTAAAAGAACCATGCAATCTGCATAGGTGTTACTTGCAAAAGTGTGCGCGATCGAATGGGCTCTTATTGGGCCCATGTGGGCTGGGCCTTTCCAGTGGGGCTCTCATTGGACTCTCCCGTTGGGCTCTTTCCAGGGAGCTCTTATTGAATCACAATCGGGCGAATAAATCGTTAATTCCCTGTGTGCTTCCTCAGCCGGAAGTGCGAGCTTTGATCAATTTCAAATTTCAAGAATGCAATTCACTGCAAATCCAATGCCAACGCGATGCACTCGTACCGAAAGCTTCTTTAGACTCAAATTTGATATAGGCATCAAGAATTACAAATCATGTGGGTATTGACTTTCATATTTTGCAAGTTACAATAGGATATACCACGGTAGAAAAACGAATGAATTCATAATTTACAATCAAAAGCACATGCCATTGGAAAGATTTTACATTACATACATGGGACATTATTCGAGACACAGATTTCTACGAGACCTCGCGCCAGTTACTATTATCATGCATCCTAAAACAGTCCTGGAAGCAACGGAAACAGAGTTGTTCGACCAAATGATACCGAGTACTAACCATCCAGCTCTCGTCTTGTCTTGCAAGTTCGCCATCTTCTCCCTCGGAAAATGCACGAGGCTGCCTCTTCACCATGAATAGCCTGATAGCTTCGATCCCTTCAGACACAACCTCCACTGGTGGAAACACCAGAGGATTTTGGTCCAAATTCAGTTTCATCAGCTTGTTGAGGCGAGCGAAACTCAAGGGGAGAGTGTGGATCTGATTGCTACTGAGATCAAGCTCCTTGAGTTCGGTCAAGTCCCCAATTGTGTCAGGAAGTTCTGTGAGGTCTGTGAAGTTACTGCTCAGGTTGAGGGTCCTGAGGTTCCTCAATTTCCCAATTGAAGGTGGGAGGCCATGGAGCTCGTTGAAGTGGACATCAAGATGCCTCAGAGATTTCATCTCACCGATAGAAGTAGGGAGAGATCGGACCTTGTTGTATTGGATGGAGAGAACCTCTAGGTTAAATAATCCGTAGCCAATATCTGTGGGCAAGTAGGCAAGGTTGTTGAAGCTCACATCCAACTCCACCAGTGACCTAAAACCACTTAAACCAATCAACAAAATGTTCTTCCGTGCAATCACATGGGAGTCAGATGATAACATCAGAGTTAAAACGTCATGAAAATTACACTATCCTCCCATACTTCTACAGAGAACAGGCCATAAGACTCTGCTACAAAGACATGGGAGATCTTCTGAATGACGTCAACTTTTCGAGTCCTTCGTCCCGGATGTGGCATAACTGTAATCAAATATTATACCTGCAGCAGCTAATGGTGTCGGGTAAGGTGCTCAGCTTATTCCCTGATGCATTCAAGACCTTCATTTTGTCCAATGACCCAACTGAGTCAGGCAATGACGATAACAGATTCGAAGAAATGTTTAGCTCCTCCAGTTTGTCCAGAACAGCTACGGAGTCAGGAATGTCCTGTCAACGTCAAAGAGGAATTCAGATTTCAGAATTACATTTACAAGTAGGAACGATCTTCGCAGTGCTAGTTATCTCATGGCAGTTCACAATGATCACTTTTGCTTACTAAATCTGCTCGATTAAGACTTTATCCTACTTACTGAAAGCACAGACCTCATACCAGCTAAGGTCTAGGTCACGAATTGAGAACGTTGTCCCAAATACATATTATACATATATAAAATATATATATATATATATATATATATATAATTATGGCAGAGGCAGGGACCACGTGCTGGCTGCACTGATGAAATGAAGGTGGCAAAGCAGGAATATCACAATATTCCAGTGCATAATAAGCCTATGAATTTACTCCAATTTGTCCAGTAATGGACATTCTTAACATCATTGGTTGAAGCTTCCTATATCCCGAGTTGGGACGTTTCAGAAAGATATTGCCCCACTAAGAAAGAGAGAATTCTTTTTTTTCCTCAAAGTTAGCAAGATTTTATGACGTACAGGAAACTAGAATCTTCAGAATTTGATCTTTAGCAACTGTTTGGTGATGGTACCCTATCCAAATTGCATTCCAGAATCCATTTCGTTCTTAAAAGGGAAAAGGTGAATGTTTTCCGAAACCAGTATAAGCAATGATCACTGGGCATGGAAGAAAGAAGCCCCACAATCATTCCGATAAGATTATTGACAAAGACTGCACCCCATTGCAGATCTTCATCTCGGTTTTCCTATAACCTCAAGCATGTCTGAAGAAACTAAATTTGCTACACCGATAATCAAGGTGGAGTGGTGATCGATGACCGATTTTATATAAGCCAATAAATGAAGTCGAGAACTAAGGCTGTAACTGGCAGCTTCCATCTCCTTCTTGACTACTTCTCTGCTTTTATTAATGATTGCCTTAAATGCCTAACAACCAAAATCTCATTTTGGCCACAAAAGCCAACTATCAGTACAGCAAGAGCAGTGTGCCCCAGTCCACACGAACTTCATTTCAACTCATCAATGACGAGCTCCACGACAATCAAGCCCCTAATGATGATTACAATCAAACCCCAGATTTGATCAGATTGACCATTGAGCCAATTAAGAACTATAACAAGTCAAATGTCCACACTCAGACATATAAATCTCTAAATGTAACAGCTTTATCATTTTCATGAAGAACTAACAAGCTAAAATCCACCTTCCCAATGCATATACTATTGCTATGAGATTGCTCATGGAACAACTGAGACGAGCATGAGCTTCTCAGCTTCAACATGAAGAAGAAGCCGAGGAGAATTCTATGAACTTTGAAGAACGATATCATTGGAAAGGAATTGACTTCAGCTACTAACCTCAAGCTGATTTCCAGAAAGATTAAGCACAACTACACCGCGAATTCTCCCCATCAACTCGTCCGGCAGAAACCTCAGCCTTCTCCCCGACAAAGTCACACGCTCTAACCTGCTCTTCTCCAGTGAATCCGGCAGCAGATTCATAAACTCTAGAGAGACCCTACCGCTCACGCGAGGCTCAGCATACCGACGGTTCTTGGTCTTCTCCTCAGCTGACTCGTACATCCTCACCAATCTCTTCTCCGCCTCACGCAGCAACCTCTCGCACTCCTGGTGCATCTCATCCAGTGACACAATCGCCCTGTACGCGCTTATCTCCTTCTCCGCCGCCTCCCTGCACGCCCTCTCTTTCTCCGCCAAGTGTGCTCTCCACTCCAATCTGTCGAGGTTCTCGGGCCTCGGCGACAGGACAATTTCCTGGAGCTTCTTCGACAGCCTTGCTTCGACCTCACGGAGCCTGGACTTGGCGGCGTCGACCTTCTCGTGGTCCGGCCGCGAACCGAGCTCCAGGAGCGCCTGTCGTTTCTGAGCCACGTCGGTCACGATCTCGCCACGACAATGATTAGGAAAAAGTGGAGGAGGAGATGGAGGCGCGGGTTCCTTCGACCCCACGGACAGGGACCGAGCGATTGCCGTTGAGAGGATCGTACGGGTCCTCGGGCTAGGAGCACTCCGAGCGGCGACAAAGTGAGATGAGGAGGGTCTCGGTGGCCGTTGCGCCGCCGGTTTAGTCACAGAGAAGGAGGAGGAGGAGGAGCCGCCCATTCCGTACATGGCCGAAAAATCTTTCACCGTAGGCGTTCACCGTTAACCAGTTCTAATGGGACCGCCGGAGATGGAGGGCGGGGAAGTTTTGACAAAGAGAGAGAGTGAGAAGAAGGACGGCGCGGGGGATTAAAAAGAATAGGTTGCTGACGTGGCTCTGACCTGAGTATAAACGAACGAGCGGTGGGACCTCCACGTCAGCCCCCCGGAGTATTGGAAGTTGACCATCTGGCAAATATTGAATTAAATACACGGTGCAACAACTTTTAAATAATTATACATACGATAAAAATAAATTATTTCTATCGATAATATATTACTTAAATTTTTAATAAATTACTAATGAAAAAAAAGTAAAACAAACGTATTTCGATATAAATTAAACAAATTTTAAAGTAAATTACGTCCAAAATAAGTAAAATACTTATTCTTTATTTAAATTTTTAGTAATTTACTTGATTGGAGATGGGAAGGGAAGACTAGAAATCGATTTGCACTCGAGGGGAGAAATTATGGGCAGCTCGTGTGAACCGTGGATCGAATCATTAGGTGCAATCGAGGGTCGTCAAAAATATTTATGGGCAAAAATATGGGTATGAGATTGTGGTTTTACAAAATCATGGACATTGTACGGACGGGATTTCTATGTTGAGATCCAATATGATAGAGATATTGCCAATTACCGTAATTATCTTTTTTAGTTAATGCACCGTAGAATCACCTATCTTCTTTTCTAACACCATAAAGAAATTTATAAAAAAAATGTCATTTTCAATTTGCAAGAATGAGTTTGAGATGGGAATACTCGAGCTTACGTCTCCATATGCCAACAATACGAAGTAGGAATTTGTTGAAAATATTAAGATGGAATTGGATTCATACTCAGAAATGGAAAATGCATATCTTCTTCCGTATGCAAGAGGATCCCGACTAAGCTCACATGCATGTGCTCCACATGATACTTTCATAAAGTACGAGGGGTCCCGACTCTGCAGTCACCAGGGGCGGAGCCAATGTAATACCAGGGGGCAATTGCCCCCCCTGAACTTTAGTTTTTTTATAATTTTGCCCCAAAATTATGTTAATTTATGAATTTTTCTATGTAAAATTTGCACTTTGCCCCCCTGAAAAAAAATTTATGTACTATTTATATCAAGTAATATTTTTGCCCCCTGAACGAAAATCCTGGATTCGCCCCTGGCAGTCACAATCTACTTTTGGGAAAAATAGTTTGACGGGCATAAGCATGCTCAATTTGGGAAAATTCAAGAATCTGAAACATGTTTAGAACAATTTATGATGTATCATTTTTAAGTATGCAAAGAAATCAACATTGATTGGTTCAAGCGATTCGGTACTTGTTCCCCTTTAATAAAGTCTCGGCTTCGAATCTTGTGAGTGATTCATATCCTCTTTCTAAACATAATTCATATATATTATGCATGAATCACATTGTTATATAATTTTGATCAAACACACGTAAAACTCATGAGTTGATCATCACGTTTCGCAGCGGAAAATGCTTTCATTTATTTTATAGGATATCAATCTCCTAAATAGTGTCAAAATGAATTAGTCTATGACATTAATTTCAACCGATACATTACGAATAATTAAATTTAAAACAATAGTTATAAAGTTTATAGAATATTAATATAATTTGAAAGATTAAGCTATTTAGAATGTTTTAATTATTGTTTTTATACATCATAAATTAGATACGTCTATATCACTATAGCAAAATCGGGCTTTGGTGATTTTTTTTTTTACCTTGGCCGGCACTTTAAACGTCGGGAAAAATACTCCCGACGTCTTTTTTTGTCAGTAGTGCACCCGTTGGGAGAAATCTCGCGACACTTTCAGAGAAACGTCGTGAAAAATCACCCTAGGCCGATGCTTTGAAAGCATATGCAAAAAACCATGCATATGCCGACATTTGAAAACGTCGGCCCAAAACATGCCCAGGCCAATGTTTCCAATGCTTAGGCCGACACCTCAAGAGGTCAGCCTAAACAAGTCTAGGCCGAAATTTAGGAAGCATCGCCCAAAACCATGCCTTGGGCCACGCTATAAGTGTCGGCCTATATCATTTTTAATTAAAAATTTAACAATCCATTGTCAACAAATTAATAACTTGTTGTGAGTGGTAAACTATACCACTAGGTACATTTACCACTGACAACAGGTTGTCAAGCTTTTGACAAACAATTGTCATGCCTTAGAAATCAAGAAAACATCTTAAATCATTCAAAGAATCACAATACAATTTTCAATACTCAACCACAACTTTGAATCATTAAAATCCAGCATAAACATCTTAAATTGAAAATCATCATATATTAATGGAAGTTCTCATTCAAATGAAAAGGGGTAAAAGTAATGAAAAAAATTGAAAGAGAGAGTCCATTAGCATGAGAGATCGAGGAGAGCTTTGAGAGGTCGAAGAGGAGCCACCGGTAGTAGTGGCAGCTTCAGGAAGGAACAAAAAATTACAGCGAGGGAATGGAATGGGAAACTGTAGCAGCAATTCAAGAACGGATTTAAAAGAGGATGTCGGGACCATCATGTTGGTCTTCATATGGTTGATGTGTCCGATGGTGCTTATGTTGATGTGCAGCTTATTCTTCTCGAACTTAACGAGCGATTAGGGCACGGTCTCAGGAGGAGGAGCTGATATGAAGGTGATGATGGGGAAGGACGGGGATAGAGGAGGTAAGGAGATGGAGGACGATAGTAGAATTGATAATGGAGACAAATGAGGAGTGGAGGAGGGAGGAATGTTATAGTGGCGATGGTGGTAGAGTGAAGATGGCGGCAATGAGAGGTGATGGAAGATAATGGTGATGGTGATGATGATGGATATAACAGAGGATGGGAATGGGTCATTTATCTTTTGGGGCAGTTGAGAAGAAGAAAGGAGAGAGGGGAAGGTTGTCTTATATGCAATCCAACCTTTGAATTTTTGGATTTTCAAATTTTCAAGCAAGGTATGAATATGATACATACTTTTAGTTGTTCAATTGATCTATTGTGATACGTGGTCATGCCTTTCGAGGATGTTCTTAAGCTTTGGAGGAAATCTAGGCCATAAGAAATTTAAAAGTTATTTTATATGATCGAAATGTTGGCATTAACTTGGTCTTTTTATTTTTACTTTGAAAATGTTGTGTTGTGGTTTTTCCTGTAAGTTTTAGCGTATAAACTTGCATATAAGTTAGTTCTTCATATTATCCTTATACTTTAAGGACAATGCCTTAGCTTCTTGATTGGGCCTCTTGGAGCTTGTACCACAGTAGCAAAAACCATTCTACTATAAAAGGCTTAAAGCCATATCGTTTACTTAATAGATATCGAAAGCCTTCGCAATATTTTTTGTAAGTAAATCAGTCTTTTGATAAATAGCCAATGTGAATTTGAGTCGATCAACAACGTACATAGCAATAAGTTAGACGTTCTCTTTTCAATTTGAGACAACTATTGAAGGTCAACGTAAATTCTAAGCGATTAATTTCATTAAAATTATCATCAATAATATCTTGTCTTTTATAACAACATTGCCCTTTTCATTATGCGCTACAAATACCAGCGACAAGAAATTGTCATATGACGACAACGTGTTACCTCTCACACTTTCATACTTTGATAACACTTTTGACAATATCTAATAGTAAAATGACAATTTGTTGACAAAAAAATTCAAATTTTCGAATGAGCGAAAATTTTCCTGCTCGATTTTTTTTTTAAAAAAAAGGCCGTCGATTTTTTAGCGTCGGCATCAATCAAAAAGTGTCGACCATGGCCTCTGTATAATGACATTTTTTATGAAGTCGGAAAAGGTTCCTAAAGTGTCGGCATAGGGACAACAAAAGCCGACGCTTTTCAAAGCGTCTGCTAAAGATGGTTCAATCTCGACGCTTTTCAAAACGTCGGGATTGACCAATTCCAGCCAAATTTTCCCGATGTTTTGCGTTGCGTCGAGATCAAAACGTTGGGCTAGGTCTGTTCTTTTGTACTGTAGTTTATGTACTAACAAAAAAAAGTTATTTAATTGATTTTCTTAGTGCTTTTGTTTACGCAGTTAAAACTCTAAAAAGTTAATCATAAATAAATTTATTGTTGAATATGAACCTTATTGATTTTTGAAAGGGTACTATTGATAAAAAAAAGTAACTCATTTAAAGTGAAATTAAATTTTTAAAACTCAAACAAATATTTACTTATTAAAATTCACCACTTAATTTTTTTTTTATTAAATAGAAGATTTTGTTCAAATAGATCAAGAAATATATTATATTTTATGAATGTCGTGTGGAGAGTTAGGAGAGTTCATTCATTCAGCTTAATATATAAATTGTTATTATATATGAATGATTGATTTCATTAGTTTTGATAATCTACGAGAGAACAACCTTATGTCACTAAATTTCTAGTGGGGAAAAAAAGGGAAAATAGCCTAGAAAATTACATAATTTCCCTAAATTCTCCATTTTACCAAATTTTCAAATTTTAGCTTAAAAAATTGAAACATTTCCCTCAGTTTCCCCTATTTACCAACTCGTCAATTTCGACTCTAACAGTGCTTGTCCATTATTTCTACCTACGTTACAGACGGAGTCAGATGTGAAAAATAGAGCAATTGGCTTTAAGCTAAAAAATCAGATAGTTTGTCAATTTTTCATAATCCACCAAAATTGTTTGACATTTTTCCCAATCTATCGAAATATCAAAAACTCAAAAAATCACATTTTTCATATGTACCCCAATCTACTAAAATGTGAATTATAAGTTTGAATTACAAAGTCATATATGTATATCATTTTGAATATTGAAAAATATTGCATATATCCTAACATCTGTAATTTTTCTCAATTTTATCACAACCTATGAACATGATACGAGGCACCCCAATGTTTAGGGTGACGTCTCAAATCTATCGCAACGTCAATATTCCGTTAATTTTGGACGGAAAATCTGACGTGACAAATAATAGTGCTGACGTGGCAGCGCGTGGGTCACTCTTGTGTTGGCTGACGTGAAAAGTTCATCAGAACAATTTCAAGCTAACTATTTTCATCGCTCAGACCATAATATTGCGAATTCTTGGATGCTATGAAAAGCTCATACATAAGACTGAGCATACAACTACGAGTTCTCTCAAATCTTTTGGGCCATCCACTGCGAGAACAAAGAGAACTCGCAGTTAATGGCCCGAGATATTTGAGAGAACTCGTAGTTACATGCTCAGTCCTATATATGAGCTTTCCGTAGCATCCAAGAACTTGCAATATGGTGGCTCGAGCGATGAAAATAGCTAGCTCGAAATTGAACCGATGAACTCTTCATATTAGCCAACCTAGCAATGACCCACCCACTATCACGTCAGTACAGTTATGTGTCATGTCAGATTTTTTGTCCAAAATGAATGGAATATTAACGGTGCTATGGTTTTGAAACGTTACCTACACGTTGGGATGCTTTGTGTTATTTTCATATGTTAGAATAAAATTGAGAAAAAGTATAGATGTTGGGATATATGCAATATTTTTTGGTATACAAACTGGCATACATATATGATTTTGTAATTCAAACTTATAATCCATATTTTAGTAGATTAGGGTACATGTGAAAAGTATTTGAAATTTTTTGAGTTTTTGATATTTCGATATATTGGGGAAAAATATCAAATAATTTTGGTAGATTAGGAAAAATTGACAAACTATCTGATTTTTCAGTTTAAAACCAATTGCTATATTTTCCCCGTCTACCACGTAAGTAGAAATAACGGTCACGTCAACACCATTAGAGCCGAAATTAACGAGTTGGTAAACGGGGGATACGGAGGGAAACGTTTTGATTTTTTAAGGCAAAATTTAAAAAGTTGGTAAAATGAGAAATTTAGGGAAATTATGTGATTTAAATTTTTTTTTTAAAAGGCACGGTTTAGAGAATGGGCCCACTTGTAAACACCTTCGACTCCAACAGAACAGATGTTTTCAGACTCAGATTTATTTGAGCTAAAAGTCGTTTCATGCATTGAACCAAAAGTGAAATTTTATTGTATAAGCCTAGGAAATTAATTAATTATAGATAGATAGATATATAAATTAAATAGATGTTGCCCATTAGGATCGCAGTGCCGTCCGTGACCTCTCGAGGTAAAGATTGGACCAGCCACCCCGACACGGCAACTACTCCTATAGGGCCATTCTTATGGACATAAATTTATATATATATATATACACAGTATGATAATCAACTAGATTTCAAGATAAGAGATGTCTTCTTTTTTTTTTTCTATTTTATTTTTTCTCGGCAAGAAGATAAGAGATGGTACTTCGACAGTGATATATGTTCTCTTTTTAAAATAAAGAAATCAAAAGTTCAATTATGATAAATAAGATGTTTCATGTATATTTATTTCTCCTCATTTCCTGTATGAGACTCATGATCTTTTTATTTTAACTTAAAAAATTGAATTAACTTATTTGAACATAGGAAGAGCTTGACATGGTTGGTTTTATTATTAGATTATTGTTGTGTTATTATCAGTCACCTAGAGAAAATTCTGCATCTTTACCTACCACTTTTTTTAAGTTACTATTAGTATTAATAATAATAATAATAATAATAAATTTATTTATATAATAATATGATAATTCATATATATTGATAATGTAGTGTATTATTTTTTTTAAAAAAAATCTACGAAACCTTATCCTAAAGTATCACTTTGCATTCGGGGCTTCACAATCACCGAGCCCTGTTGACAAACCAACGCCCACTACTTTCTATCTGTGGCGGCCCAATGATCCGACCAACGAAAAGACCCTCCTCGTATTCATTCTTACTCATAAACACCGAAAGAAGTTGATTGGTAATGCCCGAATTTCCGAGTGACTTTACTTATATGGGTGCGGCGAAATTGCAATAGGATGAGTTGTGCATGGAATCACGGGACGTCCTCTTCTGCTCCAATGCATGCTATCTCCAAGCCTCATCGACTTCTCGGAAGGGAAATTACGATTTGTTCTCAGTTTCTCTGCGATACTTTTAAACGAAATCTCCGGATTGCACACAACATTGTTATGTCTCCGCTACGCATGGATTGGGCCTAAGGTCGACTGGATTGAGACCCATATGGTGACTGGAAACCGGTGATACGTAAACCTTAGGGGGCAATCTGTCAAGTATAAAACTTCTGGGTGCCTAAGGTAATTAAATCAAACATCAGAATCCCCTGCCCACGGGCGATCGAGCTTTTCAAGCTGCAAATCGGAGCTCCGGGGGGCATCAGCACAAGGGGGAGGAAGAGCGCCATGTTGCAGTTCCCGGCGTACTCGAGGATAATTCCGTCGTCGTTCCTGCTGCCGTCGCAGTGGCCCCAGCCTCAGAACGAAGAGATTCTCCTCGCCATGGAGGAAGCGGATTATGAGGAAAAGGTAAATCTTTCATCAACCCACCTCTCTCTCCCCCCCACCATTCCCCGTCGGCGACGCTAATTCAGATTGCTAAGTAGACGCTCTGTTAGGTTCCAGCACTGCGGCTGCACCCTTGGGTTTCCTTTGATTTCAGATTGATCAGTTGCTGGCCTGAATAATGACATGACTGATGAAGTTAGGGATTCTGAGTTATACTCCTTCTGTGGAATCGATTTATATGCCGCATTGATCGATGGAATTATCCGAATTGCGGTGATGAAAAGTGAAAATGTGATCGTATGTATTCTATTGGTATACTCGTACGCTGTTTGTGTAGCTAATATTGTGAAACTCAGAAAGACCATTCATGTTCGAGATGCTTGTATCGGTGTTTAATCGGTCCAGAAACTCGTAAAGGAAAGGATAGGAATTTGAGGTTTCTAGTTAGCTTGGTGGGAGGCTTTATAGTCTCCGGTGGAAGACATAATTCGGAGGAACTTCTAGACTTTGAAATTAAGAGGGTCCAAATGGGAGACGTTCTGCTGTTGTAGGAGGATATGTTCCCAAGTTTAGTTTAATCGGTGATCAACAACAAGGGGTTTCACATACCGAAGGAAATTCGAGTTCTTATATTGGCACTTTTAGATGCAATGAATGTTTAGCACGACTAAATGAAGAACATGTTTGGTGTGAAATTTGTTACTTAACCATCCCATTGTGCGTTTAAGGGAGCTGTCTTTCTAGTGTCCGGCAGCAGCTGTTTTTCAATGATCTCACCTATATGGCCTGTCTGTCTCGGAATGGATAATTTGTGCAGTTAAATGAAATCAGGAAGATCGACAACAACCTCACCGTGGTTGGGCAGACTACTGCCCACGTAGACAAGGAAGACTACGACAACGATGCTGATGATGATGATGCTGATAATGCAGAGGAGTCCGAGGGCGATGAGTTTGAGCAGGAAACGGTTTGACGCTGATGACTACCCTCAAGTTTGATCTTTTCCATCTTGCACCTTCTCTTGCAGCTTGACAGATACATATATGCATCTTGTAGGTTTCTCAGGCACTGGTATTTCTTCTTGTCTCTGCTGTGCCTGTAATATATTGACTTTGTTCCGTTTCTTTCTGGCATCAATTCAGAGTTTCAGTTTTGTCCTGTGATACTCGGTCGGTGTCGCCGCTCAATGTCAGTTATCAGTTCCATGTACAATTCTGGCCTGAATAATCTATTATTGGGTGCGATTGGACCAATTGCTAGCATTGGACTTCCTTTGAAATTCTCTCGTGTGGGAAGAATTCAAAGTTTTTTTCCCGAGCCCGATTCCCGGTCGTCGCAATTCTTACAATGTATTTGAATGGTCTGCTCCGCCAATTCAACACCCAATGTAGTCATAGCCCTTAAGCTATTAGGTGCCACATGTTATCGGGCATTGGCGTCAAGAATCCTCCATTGATGATGGACTGATGTAACACATATTTGTCCAACTCGAGCACCTTCTGCGCTGATGTTTTGC
The DNA here is from genome assembly GCF_007655135.1 of Punica granatum. Classification (NCBI taxonomy): domain Eukaryota; kingdom Viridiplantae; phylum Streptophyta; class Magnoliopsida; order Myrtales; family Lythraceae; genus Punica; species Punica granatum. Next base: position 27,083,678 of record NC_045134.1, on the reverse strand, counting down.
GTCTTTGACGCGACATTGGATTATCATGTAAGTTGCAAAGTCATCTAATCTTCGTCCCGTTCAAATTCAATGAATGCTTTGATGGGTTGGGTAGAACAACCGGCCTTCCCTGGGCCCTTATCACTGTCAGTTGGCCAACTTGCAAGGGTCCCATCTGATTGGTGAAATAATTGACCATTTCTAGGAATCAACTATCATTCCACCTCAGACATTTCTGTCCTTCTATCAAGAAAAGACTGCTTCCGCGTCCGATTAATTCAATTGATTAATTTGACGGCAGATTTTTATTCTGTTTGGTTCGATTCGATTTATGTTCGGTTCCATTAATTAATCCCATGCGGCTTTAGCCACGGCTTGATGCTTTCTGACTCAAGGCTGGTCCCAGAAGGTTCGATGCAAATGAATTGGTTCCTTGCATTATTTATTCACCACAAACAATCCCCCGTCTTCACTGACCTGCAAATGCAAATAACCCAAAAAAAGAAAAACGTCAGTCATGAGATTCACAACGCAAAATCAAATAGTTCAAAACATTTAATGGAATGAAATGGAAAGGGGGGGAAAAAAAAAAGAGGAGAAAAATAGTATGGTCACCGGGACTTGACCCGGAATTAGGACGGGAACAGAGGACGAAATGTTAATAAGATAAACGACGGGAATGGAATGACGCTTGGGGTGATGATCGGAAAAAACACGGCGATGAAGTCGGGAAAATTTTGTTTTTGAAAAACCAAGCGGAGTGGCTGCGGGCACAGATCGACAGATATCAAACCGGAAAAATCTCATGGAGTCGAATTTGTACAGTCTCGTCAAATCAACCCACAAATAATAAATCGTTTTAATCTAATTCAATTAACTATGATTTTCGTCGTCGTCGTCTCTCTCTTTTCTTTTAATTGTAATTTCTTTTGCTGTTCCTATAATTAGCCCTCAATTCCGCTGTACTTCCTTATGCGGGAGCCTGGTCCCATAATTGCAGCAGCAAGGAGCGCTGCAGAAAACCCTGGGCCCTCCGCAAGCATAGTGACGGGGGTTTATGCAACGCGGATTCGCTTCTCCGCCAGTAAATCTGACCGGGAAACGGCGCGGAGGGGAGCGGCTCCGGCGACCGTAGAGTTCGCCGGGGAAGTACCTCGTCGGCCGGTAGTTGGATATCGGCGACTTGTAACTGGAGAGATCTACGGTGGAGTGAGAAGGAGAAACTTGTTTGAGAGATTCTGGAGGTGAGAGGACGGCTCGGATTTTCTGATTCGGCGAAGATCTGTCGTACTCTTCAATGATGTTGGCCAAATCCTCGTCGGACTTGACCGAGATCAGCGTCTCCAGGTCGCCGTTCGGCAACTGACACCTCAACGTGACGGAGAATCCGCAGAACTCCACGAGCTTCACCATCAGCTCTGCAATCACACCGCACAAGCCGCGAACGCCGTTAACTCACAGACAGACAGACCTCACCACACTCCGCACCGCAGCAACAACGAAACGAAACGAAACGAAACGAATCGACCAAGGGGAATGGATCAACGGACCTGCATAGGACACGGAGCGGTCGACGGAGAGGATCCTGGTGAAGCCACCAAGGTAACGGAGCTTGCCGTCCGGTCTACGTGGCGCAATCGTGCCGCCGTAGCTGCACAGGAATTTGATGGTGCTCGAGCAAGAGCTGACTTCTGATTCTCTCACCATCTGGTTTGGCTCCGTCTTCTGCTTGGCAATGGCGACTGAGAAGGTTCTGCAGAGGGCTTCGGGGGCTCTGCTTCTAAGCTTCAAAAACCAAGTCGAGCGTTCCGGTGGTATATTTATAGCGCGGGTGGGGGGTTGGGACCCACGCTCGGGGTTTCAGTTTTATAACCTGAAGGGAGGGAAAGGGCAAGGGCGCGTTTGGTTTGTTGACGAAGTTACGACGTTTCCGGTGATTCGATTATTCGGATATTCGTTTTCTTTCGGAACGGAAAAAGTAAAGAATGGGTGGCTCAGTGGGGGGCTGGCCCACCGGGGCCCACTGAGTTGGTTGTGTTACGTGGGCCTCATTTTGGTAGGCAAGCTGGCAATTTCCATAATTTCTTGCTCACTATTTTCCCGGAAATTACGCGTGAATTATGTGTACGAAAAAGGCAGGAAATTCCGAAATTCCTTCGGCACAACATGGGTATTGCACCGTTAGTACCAAACCTTTTTAAAATGTGACATTTCGATATAAAAATAAAAAGAAATCATAACAATCGTGTACAAAAGGGTTTTAAATTGTAACAATGTTAGACAATCCGTCAATTTGAGTCCAACAGGATTAATGGTTTATGATGTAACATCCTGTGTAGCAATTGACATGCCATCTATCGTTGATGTGGCTACTATGTCGTAATTGGGAAGCACTCTTGCTTTAAAAATATAAAAAAATTAAACGTAAATATCGAAATTACCATAAAATAAAAATAGTTATAAAAGTTCTAAAAAATAAAATATAAATATAAATATAAATAATTTGAAAAAGTAATTAAATTAAACATTTTTGCCCAAATCTGAAAAAAGGATAAAAATAAAAAATAAAAAACCCTAAGATCGAGTGTGGGGAGGAAGGAGAAGGGAAGCAGCGAAGCCATCGCTCCGACTCCGACTTCGGCGAACCACCCGCATCGGAATCCTTCTACTGAGCTCGGTCACAGCGCCTTCCCTCCCTATTGACCTCAGCCCATGCTTCACCGCCACCAGCAACATCCCCTGCCTCGACCTCGAACCTTGCACCACCACGAAGCTGCATCTTTGGTGAGTTTGTGAGCTCCATTTCTCTTTACGATTTGGCCGTGAGCGCCTTCCCACCCTGTCGACCTTAGCCCATGGAGGTCTCAAATGATCCGCCCTTTCTTTCTGCGTCTCATGCACTCAAAGTTTTTTTGTTCAAACATGCACTCAAATGATTTGTCCAAATTGGAAGATCTCAGTCATTATTTTCATTATTTTTATTTATCTTTTTACTTTTTAAGGATTTCTTTTTATTTTATTTATTTTTACTCTTTTTATTTTTTCATATTACTTTTTTTTTGTTTTTATTAATTTTCATATTTTAATTTTTAAAATATTTTTCAATTTAATTTTTTAGATTTGTTTTTATTTTTTATATGTTATATTTGTATTATTAAAATATTTTTATTTCATTTCATTTTAATTTAATTTAATTTAATTTTAATTTAAAATGATATGTAGGAGCCACGTATTCAAACTTTACTATTAGCGGTCCACACAGGAAGCCACATCACAGGAGTTAACGCCGTTAGCTTCAAATTGATGAAATGTAGTATAATATTACAGTTTAGAAAAGAAACGTGCTCGATTGTTATGTTTTTTTTGTTTTTGTACCAAAGTGTTATTTTTCAAAAATATTTTGTACCAACGATACAATTTATCATGCACAACACACTTGGGTATTATATGGTATTCTCTTTTTTGTCCTCTTTTTCCTCCTTTTTCCTTTTCTCTTTTTCTTTTTTCGTGTCTATTTTTATTTAATAATATTCTTTCCATTTTGTCCATGTGGCTAGAGAATATATCAATTAAATTGTAACAAGCAAGTAAGTAAATATTAATCAAGCCAATTATTGCAATATTATTGACTCTTCCTCGTAGGAGCACTTCAGATTGGTGAGACTCGTGTACAATATTCCAACTTTGGGTCTCTATTAAAGATTCTTTTTTTTTCTGTGAATAAGGTGTATATGTTTCAATTCTTATAAAAAGAAAAAATCACCAACCTGATTTGATTCAAGCAGTTCGGCGTTTGTTTTCCTTAAATAAGGTCTTTGATTCAAGTATTATAAATGGATAAAATTCACGTTGAAAGAGTTTTATTCTCTAGTGGCCACTCGGTTCAGACTGAATTAATCAGAACTCATTGTGTAAATTTTTCATTTGGACCTACACGAACTTGAGCTCATTTACAATCCAAAAGGTTAACTTAGTAGATTGAGCCCTCAATAACTGACCATGAATCGTACGTCCTCTTCCGTGCTCAGGTGAGAGGGGATAGACACCAGACTAGCCTCAAGCTCCACACTCATGCTTAACTATAAGTGCACCATTAACTACCTCGGAACTAGACCGGGTTATTCTCGGGCTTAATTAACACGAGTCGCACTATTAGCTGCATCAAAACTGGATATAGCATGGTGTGAGCTTACACGTATGCTCGAAAGCGTAATCCGCTCTGATACAGTGTAAAATTCCCGCTTGGGCCTACACGAACTTGAGCCCATCTGCAACCAAAATGTTAAACTAATAGGTTGCTGAATCCAAGTCTCATATAAGTATGTGGTTCTTTCTCAATTTTTTCACGTGAGACAACGTATCTCAACATATTGAGTTTTCAGATATCATGATGTACACAAAAAAGGCCCATTAGTTTTAAATCTATTTATTGTTGATAATAAATGTTTTTATTTAATATTTATGGCAAAAATTTTAAATTTATTGGGAGAATTATTTTTTCAGATTATTTTCAATCTTTATTCAAGAATCGGAAAAAAGTTTTAACTTTTCAAGAAACATGTAATAAGAATGATGATATAAATAAGAATTATGTTTCCATCTTTTGGTGTATATATATAAATTAAGAATGATGATAATTTTATCAATGTTTTTTTTTACTATCTATTCATGAACTAACGCATTTTTCTAATTTTTCAAGAAACAATTTAATATTATTGAAAACTGAGGACTTTTTTTATTTTTTAAGTATAAAAATTAAGAATGATAAGAATTTCATTAATATAATTAAAATTTTCGAGTAGTCATAAAGACAATCAACCACGAGCTAATATGTTCATGAAAAGTAGTATTGTGATGCTTTCTCATATCATTTTCCAAATTTTATATATTATAATTAATAATGATGGGATTTTTCTGATTCTCAGTTGATTTTTACCTTTCTTGTTAAATAATTTGGTACGCGTAATAATCTTAATTTAAAACAATGCAAAACTATGAATATCTTTCAAACTTAGAATTGTACGTAAAAAGGATCGATCGTATAACTTCTCACTGGTCATTTGGATCCACGGAACCTGAATGCAGTGGACCTCCAGTGAACTCAACAAAAGGTCGGAGTAATCAGAGGTAACCATCCCAACCTCATACATATTCGAACTCAAGGAAACATGAGCCAAGAAAAACAAATAATAATTCCCGAAATGTTGTTTTTCGCAAGGTCTTGAAATCAACGAAATCACGTTTTTAATTATAATAATTTGTACAAAAAGAAAAAAAGAAAAAAGCATCGGAAGGTTTTGTGCGATGACGTGGAGCGGCCAATGAGATGAGAAGCCAGGCAACACTCGGCCAGTAGTTAGAGAATTTTTTAGATTCTTCTGTGAAGTAAGACAAGACAATTAATTCTGTTTTTTGTCTGAAGTGCAAAGACAAGACAGTTTCCTGAAGCTAAGGAAAGAGGATGAGCAGTGGATTGGATGATGATGATGATGATGATATTCAAATTCAGTTCAGTGGCTTATCCCTTAGGCCCCAGCACCAGCTTGGTCTCCCATATTATTTCCTCGAGAAAATGATTTTTGGGAAAACGACAAAACTCAATCCCATTTCAGTCACAGACATGGCAGATTCCCTTTGTATGGCCTGGGCTTGAGGATGAAAGATGGTGGCTTCCGGTTAAGATCCGAAGGTATCGACCATCATCAGAAGATAAAAACAAAACGGCATGTCAATAAGCTTTATCATCATGAAGGTATCCATTTTGGCAAGTTGGACCAGTTGCAATTTTACGATGGGGGGCGATGCATGGTCTGATTCGAGAATAATCAGTACAGTCGCAGACGCCCATGATGCTGGACCATGGAAAAGTCCTCTGCAAACCACAAATAATTCGAGAAACAAAAGCTCATTGCTTCGAAATTCGTATTGAGTATGCATTTTCATGCACTTTCCTAATTAATCATAGTGCAGTTGCGGCGACATGCATAGGAGGAATAGCTGCAAGATTTATACATGTATTTGTGTACTGGAGTGGGATTAGAGAGCGAAGTTGAGGGAGTGGAAGGTGAATTTTGGTCTTGTCCTAGCACTAGAAGCCGGGTGAATTTCTCGGCATGCTCTGGCCACGGACTCTTTCATGGACTCAGGTCCGCACACCAGCACTACGACATTGGACCCTCCTGACTCACCCGGAAACTTTGACAATATATCTGCTCATGCGATAATTAAGATCAATGTTAGGGTCACAGGGATGACAAAGTTCTGGTGGGACATGATAAAAGAAGGTGGATTTACCTCGGAAGTTCGGCCTGCCGCCAAAGTAGATCTCATGTTCCTCGAGATCATCTGCTCCTGTTCCTCTAGGATCTGTTTCGTAGAGATTTCTGTTGCCGGCTTTCTTGGGGGGGGAAGGTGGTATCTCCTTCTTAAGCCGCCTCCATCTCAATAGGATTGCCAATATGGCACTCCCTACGATAGATAGGAGGAATGAAGCCACAAGTATCAAGTCGATCACCGAGGATGGAATCTTGTCTTTGGCTTCGAGACCCTTCGCCTTAAGTTTGGGCTTGACGGGTTTCTTTTGTTGAGGAAGAAAGATATGGTTGAGACTCAGAAGGAGCACGAAGAAGAGGATCGCAGCAATCAGGGCAATAGCGGCCATCTCGAGCAGAGTCCCCGGCCCATGGGCTGTATGGTTAGCCGATTTCGGGTTGAAATGCACTGTCCGGACTTGAGAAAAACCATCTTGAAATATTGTTCTTGAAGTCGCATCAGACTGCTCTTCCTGGGTTACATAAACTTTCAGCTTCAGATGATGTTTTTCCCCCGTTTGCTTCCATAGAAGATGCGAGATCGAGCGCAGTAGGCAAATGTCCTGCGACTTCTTCATGACATAAATGAGCTGAACTCGTTCGGGAAATCTAAAATTGCCACTACTTTGGGAAGATCCAATCTCCTGGATTATGCTCAGAAATGGGGTTACCCCGATCCCGCCAGCGATTAGAAGTATACTGTCATATCTGCACGAGAACTGACTTTCGTTATTACATGGCCACGCCGAGCAATTCTTGGGTCCAACAGCTGAATATTCAGCCAGAGCTCCCATATGAAACGTTATTCTCCTTATACAAAACGTTATTCTCCAAGTACGAAAACATTTCGTACAAAACATCTGTCGACTGATTGTTTTGTATGAAACGTTATTTTCTTGATGAAAGGTTATTTTCCGAGTACGAAAAAATTTCGTAGATTAAATATTCAGCCGCTGGACTCAAGAATTTCTCTACGAAGAAATGACTCCTGTCATACATATACCTGAGGAAGTTAATCGAAGGAGGACCGTAAGGGCCTTCAATATATACAGGTGGGCAGTTAGTCTGCCCAGCATCTGAAGCGAGCTCCTCGTGTATCATCCGATAGAGATCATTAGTCCACTTCCCTTCGCATTTGGCTATGATAGTGATCATCTCTTCATCAGCAGCAGAGCTCGAGGTTATGCTGAAAGGGTGCCATTGGAGTTTTGATATCCTCGGAATCTTCACGAAGACAATGCTTGTAGGGGCATACTTCAATCCTACGAGTCGGAAAGGCAGCAAAATTCTCAAAAACACGAACTTTATTTGATGCATGGCAAAATAAACTCATATTATAATAGAAGATAGTTTATTTACTCGGGTCTTTTGGTATAGTGAGTTCCATAGCTCTGCTAGAGAAAATTGTTGCCGAGAGAATGCAAGTTTTGGGTCTCGACTGAATGATTCTCAGTATCTTATCGAGGCCGAACAAAAAGATTCCAGGAAAGACTGTATAGAAATGCCGGTCTCCCCCATGAAACAAGAAGAGCAATAGGAAGACCATGTATAGATGGTGAGCATAGTAGAAGATCTCGAACCGCTTTCTCCTTATCATAGGAAGAGATGTGACCCAAATAATAAGGCCTGTCATGAGAGCGACCTCCCCCGCCAGGTATATTCGACCCGTTTTTTGCCATTTCCGGATCTGCTTATCAAGAAGTTATAGAACAGAAATCGGCATAACTAGTAATTCTGATTCAGATGATGGAGAATAGGAAAAGTCAGTGAGAAAGCGATGACCTCATCTTGAATGTGGTGGCTGATTGCCCATACAAAGAGCGTGCTCGCCCCATGAAAAGTTGCAAAGAATATCAGTGCAGTCCCGAGCCATATGTGGTACCTGATGGAAGATTCAAACTGGATGCCGATAACCCGGAAGAGCGGCATCACTCTCAAGACCGGAAAGAGTAGAAGAGCCAAGCAGGCTTCTGCTAACAGGCCAAACCGAGTTGCCACCCTTAAGTACTTCAGTTGCCATCTGCAATTACAATCACCAGCAAGGTTTTGTGATTCATTTATCCTCATTCCCATACTGATGTTCGGTATGATCAGGAGCAGAAGTAGTACACTACTCACGTGTTCAACGCAAGCGATTTAATTGGCATCAAGTTTTTCAAATCTTTATATATTCGGGCATAAAAAGTCCATACGAGGAACAGAATGAAGAGGCAGATCGCTAGAATTTCTGCTGCAGACACGACACCCAGAAGACTGCTCACTACAAGTGGATTGAAGAGAGCAGTGACTGCACTTCTTGATCGCCTAATGTTTTAATCACAGAAAGAAAACAGCATTATTTCGGATTATACCTATGATCTTGAACTGTTAAAGTAAACTTCACTACCTTCGCCTCATCTCGATGGACTTGAAGTTCAGGTAAACCAGTCCAATGATGGCCAGCGCAATGATAGGAAAAGTATAGACAGCAAAGTTAAGACCTGAAATATTTATGAGACGTTTTTTAAATACAAGCACAAATCAGCAGTGTAAAAAAACCGTGCTTTTTTTCCGGACCGTGAGTTTCAACATGCAGTAGATCAGTTACTGAGAAAATAGACTGCAAGATTACCATAATAGCCGAGTATGGCAGTCCTAACGTGATCCTCGGCTCTGCGCCATTTTCTGGTCCATAAGTCAGTAGGTTTCAGAAGCCAAAGAGAAACCCAACTGCCGAGTATCAGGATCATCAGTATTCTTAGAAGGCCAACGACCAAAGCTCGTGCCACTCCCATCTTCGATAAGTTACCGCTCAAATGATGAGAGAGTGAGAGATTTTCCACCGGAAAGACTATTAGATCTCGGGTTTATTTGGTCTCTGGAGAAGGCTGTGTATATAAAGAAAAGAAAGATAGAGATTGTGGGCAGCCAGCCCCACCATTGGCGCAACACTCAGGAGTGCCCATCGCTTCGTCTGCCTCTTCTTCAATTTCGAAATCACATACTTACAATCACAGCATTCTAAATGGAGTATCCATTTCATATGATGTTCCCCTCCGCTGATATCATCTTTGAGGACAGACTCAGGCTCGGGACTGAAACTTTCATGCTGTGAGGCCTCAACTACCTGCAGGTCGACTGCTCCTGGAGCTCGGCTATGGTGGGATCACCTGTTGATACTTCGTGATTTTGAGATTAGATTTTACTGTCGTTGATAATGAGATACTCTCCTGTTAACAGATAATGGTCTCCTGTAGAGCCAAGTAGTGGAGCCATGGTCCACCAAGCACTACACTCCCATTATTCTTCTTATTCCCCTTCCAATTTGCAAATAGAAAGAGACAGCAGAGCACTTCAAGAAAAAGCTCGTCCCATACGACATCGACATGGGTAATGGTACCTCGAACATATACCACATGCAATTCGGATACTATACCCTTTTTCTACAGTCGATTTTTAAGAGCTTGCTCCATCCGAGAAAAGTGCAGTAGTATGGGATGAGATACTCTTGGAATCTCTATGAATGAAATGAAATAATCATAAGAGGATAAAGGATAGAATCATAGAGACAACTTGTTTAATATATACATACGTATGTACGTACATACACACAAGCATACATACATACATACCTACATACCTACCTGCCTACATACATGATACATATGATCTCTCAACAGCTCAGTCCTAACAACCAAATTCCCACCATGAGATTCTTCAAAGATCTTTCAGAATTTGACCCAATGGAGAGTTAGCATACTGACCAGAGAAGCAAAGATTTCTTTATCCAGTAAAGGTTTGTTTTCCTTGCGAAGTCATGGAAAAAAGGAACAATTTCTCTTTGCACCATATGGTAAAACTGCTACAGGTTTCGACCCCAAAAGCATCGGTTGAGTAAGAAGTTAGCCGATGATTGTTGATTAACCAATTCACTATTAGTACCAACTTCTGGATTTGTGAGGAGCAAATTTCTGGTGCTTGTGCAGAAAGTAATTAGTGCTAGGAGAGGAGCACGTTATTAGCCTTGACGTAGACAGAGCACTGGACCGCATATTCATTTACAGCCTCAAATTGTATTTGGTTGGATGCATTTGGTTAATTTAGCTGAAAAGGGAAAGAGAGACCACAATTTGGCACTAATCCTCTCTTGCTAATTAGGCCTCAGACGCCCGAAAGCCTTCCAATACCCACAACTCATGTCATCGAATAGAGCCCGTTGAATTGGGAAATGGTGTTAGATGGGCCAAACTAAAAGCTGTCCATTGCTGCTCAAATGCAAAAGCGGAAACAAGAAAGGGACAGATTCCTATCCCTACTTTCTGAAAAATGACTTATTCTTTTTTTTTGGATAAATGGTAGAGACTTTTATTAATCAAAAGGGTTTACATCAAGAGACCATTTACCCTGTACATCATCAACAACATTAAATAACTCCCAGTCTACACCTCAAGAGAAAATTGATTAACTATTAGCACTATCAAGAGGGTAAAAGATGTGATGGACTATAACAGAGTTTACAATTTTGTGAGAGAAACGGGGAAGCACATATAACTTTGCTTTTACATCTGCAAAGATCTTTCGAACCATAGCCGCTGTAGATGCGGCTTGTCCTTGATAGATTCTAGCGTTCCTCTCTCGCCATATGCTGTAAATATAGTGTGTCCAAAGTAACTTTAGGCAAATCACATCAAGCTTCTTGCCTCGAAGAGAGGATATCCAACGAAATTCCGTACTCCAGCATACTTGTGTTCGGTGTAAGCCGATTCGAGCCAACAAACTTCTCCAAATTCCTTGGGTGACTGGACAATCAAAAAAGAGGTGGTCGCGAGTCTCCCACTGCATATGACAGAAATCACATTCAGTTGCTTGAAACTGAATCCCCCATTTGAAAAGACGATCCTTCGTCGCTAATCTGTTATGTATACAGAGCCAACTAATAAAAGAAGAACGAGGAAAGTGCCCATCAAACCAAATTGCATTGCTCCATTCAATTCTTGGACTGCTGGGCCTTAAACACTTCTAGGCATTAGCAAGAGAATATTGCCCCGATTTGTGAAGAGACCATAAAACTCTATCCTGGTTGGAAGGTTCGAGATTAGCGGCCATGTCTCGGATCAAAAAGGCTTGTGGGTCAGAGCTCCTCGGCCAATGCCAATGGCCTTCCGTTAGAACAGCGCTAACATTTACATGCTCACTAAGAGAAGGGAAGCATTGAAGTCCTCTGCAGCAAAATTTGATCAAAGGTCCGACTGGAAGCCAATTATCATGCCAAAATGAGACTGTTGTGCCAGAGCCAACTTCACAACTAACATAAGGAAACACCAGAGGTCTAAGTTGCATTAGTTTCCTCCAATTCCATGAGCAATCTCCAGGTATACGTAAAGACCAAAGACTTCGGCCTTTTGTTAAGTGCTTCTTGGCCCACGCAACCCAAAGGGATCTAGAACTCACTAGGAGAGACCATAAGTTTTTCAGCACACAAACCTTGTTCCACAAACTTAAATCTTTGATGCCGAGGCCTCCCTCAGCTTTGGGAAGACAAACGGTCTCCCAACTGATTTTGCCCCCACCTGTGTGTTGTTCTAGACCTTTCCAGAGGAAGGATCGACATTTCTGATGCACTAGCTTTACAACTTGTTTCGGAAGAATGAAGTGGGAGCACCAGTAACTGGCCATACTAAAGAGGACAGAGTTGATCAATTGCAATCTACCTGCAGAAGACAGGTGCTTCACAGACCAACTCTTGATTCTTTTCACAATTCTCTCAGTTAGGGCTTCACAATTCCTTGAAGAGAGTTTCCCAGATATAAGGGGAAGACCTAAATAACGCACAGGGAGCATACCTCTTTTAAAATGACTTATTCTTTAGAGATGTGATGGTTCTCCATCAGAAGTTCTTAGCAAACTGCGTCCCCAGACTGAGAAGATATGAGTAGCATTAATGTTCGTTCATCCATGCATTGCACTCGATAGTCGAGGACGATGAATTGATGACAATCACATCACACTGAAACTTGATGCTCAATTTTAGACCGAACATGCATCTGTATTCTTGAATCGTGGTCCACTGCAGTTGAAGATATTGACAACAAATGTTTATTATCGCTAGGAATTGATACACGAATAGAGCTGCTCCATTGTTGACGGAGGAGCTTTTGCCAACATCTTCGCATGCATGTGCCTGACAATAGGGACATTCGATGGCCCTATGACAAAGAATATGAGGATGGTACCCAAGATTCTGGTCTTCTGGCTTTTGTTCCTCACATTGCTATTGCTGGAAGTCAATCCCATGCCAAGCACTAATAAAAGATATAAAACAATGTAGACCAAAGCAAAAAAGAATAAAACAATGAACATGACCTTCTGTTCAACCCAAAAAACAACATCAGCAAAACATATATATATATATATATATATATATATTATGTATCACGTATATATATGTTATGAGTGAATTATATATATTTGGTTGTGTGTGTGTACATATGATATATGTATTATGGAAAGGGTGCCCACTTTACACATAAAATACAGTAGTTTACTTCTTGGAGCCTGCAAACCTTGACAAAGGAGAATCTGCCCTTTCCTTTTATTTTTGTGCGCTTTGAGAGCAACGACTCCTGGCCCCTTTAATAATTATATGATGATGATGACGACGATGTCGATATCCTAATCTTCGCTCACTTCCATTGTTAACTCCTCTCACCTCAGCCCTTCTTTCTCTCCTTCTCATCCTTCTTCGGACTTATGTGAAGGAGAAGAAGATATGGAGGAAGATGGGCAGGTTGAGACCGTGCAGTACTTCAGGAGCACTGGAATGGTGTCGCCGGAGATTGTGGAGATTGGAGATGACAGCAGGAGCATGACCGGGGGTAGAGATGGCACCTGTCAGGACGTTTACGTGGCAGTCGGTAAAGATGATCTAGGTGTTGTGAAGTGGGTTCTGGATCATCTTGTTACGGCTGCCAGTGGTCGGGTCTTCCTGGTCCATGTCTTCCCACCGATCACTCACATTCCCACCCCAGGTAAGTAAAGGATCCTCTGTTCCAGGACAAGTTCTCAATGGAGCAAAACTTTCCTCAACCGGCTCATGTAGCTTTCAATTGTGTCATTCGAACTTAAAATCGTGCATAGATTCTTATGTTTTCTCAATCACTACGCTGTGGCACGGATTCAAGAATAAACAGTTCTGTTCCTCGCGACACAATCCGAAATAACTTGGATGGGAATGGTAGTAGAGACGGATAATTCTCGCCGCATTAGCTTTTTGCTGCATAATTCTCTTTCTGGCCTTAAAATTGCTCCATTGGATCTGAATGAAGTTGGGAAGTTGTCAAGGAGCCAACTGAGCCAAGACCAAGTGAGAGTATACATTAACGAAGAGACGAACAGGAGGAGGAACCTTCTGCAGAAATACATCCGCCTATGCTCCGAAGCTAAGGTATGAAGGAGGAGCATCTTTGCCTTTTGTCCCATCGATGGAAGTGTTGATTTACCAACGTTTGGATCCTCGCACTTATAGGTTACAGTCGACACTATGCTTATAGAGAGCAACTCGACAGCGAAAGCTGTTCTGGATCTTATACCTGTGCTTAACATCACAAGTCTCGTGATTGGAACGAAGAGATCCCCTCACTCGAGGTAGGATGTCCGGTTCAACTAATTTTAGTCTCACGATTTATCTGACTTGGTCTCTTGCTAATCCTTTTGGCATTTTCCCGCAAAGGCGATTGGTCGGAAAACTGTCAAAAGGAGAGTTTGTGAAGAGGAATGCGCCGGAATGCTGTGAGGTCACTATAGTGTTCAATGGACAGAAGGTTATAGAGATTAACGAGTCCAGAGACCCGAACCGCCCGTCTATGAGAACCTGTTCCCCTGGAGATGAAGCTTCTCGGCATCCGGAGAGGAGATTCTTTGAATGTGCATGCTTTCCAGGCAAGTTTGACCGATATATCATGTTGGCGCTGATTCAAGCGACAACATATCGTGTCAGTTCGCAATGTAATTTATGTTCCTTTTATTAGAATCAGAGTATGTTATGAATTATCCATAAACAGTTTGTAGGCCCAAGGTTGAAGAACTCCAAGAACCCATCAGTCAAAACTCAGGAGGCTTCAGCAATGGAAAGATTGATAGGATCAGAAGATAGTTCCTGGATAGGGGGGAACTGCAGCCCAGAAAGAAGCACAGACCAAGAGGCGATCATCGAGAGTTAGACTGCACGGTAAAGCTCGAAAATATTTTTCGGAGATGGACCAGCAGAGAAGGGCTCATTCTCTTGAAAAAGTATGTTCCATGAGAAGTCCTCAACACAAGCTCCTGTTTTGGGCTCAAACTCACTAGGAAAAGTAAAATGAAACATAGAAGACGAAGAAGAACGATGATTTGAAATTAAGGAACACGTTCAAGTAATTCAATGCTAATGCTTTGCGCGGATATATACATATACGATGTGACAAGTAACTATTGTTTTGCCTACCTGTGCGTTACACAAGCTTATTTTATTTATTTATTTAGTAAGTATTTGTATTTGGCGATTTATAATGTTCAAATATAATATTAGTTACCATGCATTTTGGATTTTATCCTTTGGGACTGATGGGGCTCGAACTCGGGTTGGTTCAAGCTGTCCAATCCTTGTTCAGCTTAAGCAATATCTCGAGTTCGAGTACTTGTGAATACAGAAAATTTATGCTTGGAGAATTTTATCTCATAATGGGTCGACCGGGCTCTACTTGATTAATCGGAGCCTAATTGAGCTTTCGAATATTAGGGTTCACACTGAAAAAAATATAATATTAGTTTTTATCTAATCCAACATGTTGTAACCACTTTTCAAATTCCTTAAAGCGAAACATATTAAAAATAAGAAAATCTCATTTCATATTCACTCTCGCACATATAACCACCTCCCGCAAACTCCTGTTCAGTCACCATTTCAAAGCTTCTTACAAATCTCCACAAATCGAGTTTGCATCAAACATAAAAGCAATCGAGCACGTGGAAGGTGCGTGCATGACGGCTAGTATATGTTAATTGCTCGATATTTTAACACGATTATAAAACTTATATATAAAATACAAATACCATTCCCCTGTAATTGAAAATGCTTATTATAAATATCATATAGAAAAGTAAATATTGTTTTTGAAATTATTAAAAAAGTAATATAAATTGTTTTAACCAAATAAAAAGAAAAGGTGAATTATTGTAATATTCTCTTTCACTGGGAACTGTCAGGAAAATCCACTTAGCATTCAAAGCCCAGAACGAAGGGCCCATGGGCTATAGGTCAAAGCCCAGTTTACTTGTCAAAGGGCAAAAGAGTGAATTCGAGGTCGATCAGCAAACCTGATAAATCCCTTCGAACCAAAACCCTAGCTCTCAGTCTCCGCCGTCCGTCTTTGCAGGAAGGAGGAAGAAGCAGGAGGAGAGGCAAAATGACGACCCGCTTCAAGAAGAACCGGAAGAAGCGCGGCCACGTCAGCGCTGGCCATGGACGCATCGGGAAGCACCGGAAGCACCCCGGAGGCCGCGGGAACGCCGGTGGTATGCACCACCACAGGATCCTCTTCGACAAGTACCATCCCGGCTACTTCGGCAAGGTCGGGATGAGGTACTTCCACAAGCTCCGGAACAAGTTCTACTGCCCGATCGTCAACATCGACAAGCTCTGGTCCATGGTGCCGGAGGATGCCAAGGCCAAGGCCAAGGCCACAGCGGACAAGGCCCCGGTGATCGACGTCACGCAGTTCGGGTACTTCAAGGTCCTCGGGAAGGGAGTCTTGCCGGAGAACCAGCCGATCGTCGTCAAGGCCAAGCTGGTGTCGAAGACCGCGGAGAAGAAGATCAAAGAGGCTGGCGGAGCTGTTGTGCTCACCGCTTAATTAGGTTAAGCTTTTCGCTTCACTGTGTTTTCTACTTTCATTACGTTTTTTGCGGATTGAGATTATCGAATTAGATGTTATGTGCTATGATAGAATTTTCCTTGTTGATCGTTCCAATGGTGAAATTCCTCGTCTTCAGGCTAAAGTTACAACCTTTGCTCAAATGTCGGCATTGTGTTCTAAAAATCCCATTTTTCGACATTGTGTCGGATTCAAGCTTGCGACGAAATGCTAATGCTTATGTTTTGGGGGTGATAGTGTGCCTGATTAGGATTGCCCTGTGCTCGTCTCTTTCATAGCCATTCATGAGCTTAAGTAGCTTAGATGGAGTAAGATGGAATTCCCGAGTGATTTCGGTGACGATTAGACATGATTAAGGTAGCTGGTGGGTGTTTTCTTGGACTGAACCATGATACTAGCAGTCAACTGGGGCATGAAAACAGACCAACAGCATGTCTTTGATTAGAAGCTATGGGGTAACTTTTGGGTTAAGGAACCATTCCTGGTTGTCGCTGGTCCTATGCCAAGTTCTACATTTCGCAATGCCATGCTTCGAAGAAATGTAGTAAACAGAATTGGCAGGAGGAATGATTGTGTATGGCTATTCAATTTTGCTCCGTATCAGATGTTGTCACGAATGTGTATACTTGCTCATTAGGCCATATAATCAGATGAGGATCCGTAACCTTATCCATCAGTAGTCGCAAAAGCTTATCCTTCTCCGCATAATTGGCAATATGGAATAACTGAGGCTGTGATCATCTTCAGTAGAGGAAACCGAGGCAGCAAACATGGAATAGGAACCTGTTTGCCTTGTCCATCACTTCACTTCTCTCAGAAGTGATGTTCATATTTGATGCCATGGAAGAAGCAAGCTCTGAAGTTTTGCTTTGTGTTTCAGCTAAATCGTGGGGCCTGGGACCATTGCAAGTGAATGGGAAACCCGGAAATGTTTTGTTTCCTTATTTTTCCGGGTGATTCGAAGGTTATATAATGTGGCAGTTTAGTTAAGAGGAGCTGCCAATTGCATTCTTTGATATTTATTGAATTGCTGCTTGAGGGTATAGTTACGAGATTGTACATGCAATATCTTTGTCACACATTGAGTACGCATACTTGAATTGCTAGTGTTCTCCCTCTGCATGCAAGAATGTTGCGAATGGTTCCGTCAAATTCCGGGATGCATCGTAAGGGTCTCTCTCTTCAGGAGATCAAATAACTGAAGGTCAATATATATGTCCCGAGAAAGGTTTCTCTCTAATGCACGGAACCGAGCATTCAGATGTCTTGTGAAATGTTCGGTTTTGTCTCCGATAATTCGCGGGTTTCCTTCATCAATCTGCACGGACTACTTCCACTCGTTTCATACTGGGGAAGTATTATTAATTATATATTCCAATTAAGGTGGGCCTTTGTTTGATGAAAGAAGCAATTGGTTTGATGATTCCTCCTAGTGGAATGATGAACTTCCTGCCGAAAGATGCGGTTGTCTTTAACCTTCTCTTTGATTATGGTTCCTGTTAAAAACGAGGTCGAATGGTGCCACTCATAGCCGATGAATTATTATTCGATGCCACTTATGGCCGATGGATGAATTATTGTTCGACAGGAATTGTTTAATATGGTCATTATCGTTTTCAATGATATTTACGTGCCATGTTGTCAAAGGGAGTTTAAGTTTTCGATGCGTTAATGATTCAACGGAGCAGGAAAGAGACAGCCATGAAAGTAGCTCCACAACTCTGCGTTTTGATTATAATCAGTTGGAAGAAGCCATGGGAAAGAACAAGAAAACATCCGGACAACGAGATCAATGAAACTGTTTGCAATCATATCATGTAGTGTTAAGAAAACTATGTGGTGTACATACCACAGGAAAGAAATCGTATGCATTGGTCAGTCGACGTCGTTTTATCTTCTCTCTCTCTAAGAATACCCAAACCAAAAAAAAGTTATCGAATGAAAAACCGTCTGATCATCGATCTCTCATACCTCCTCCGGGATGTAAGTGTGCTCGTACATACGTTCTAAGTAAATGCTCACCATATGGGAGCATTGAACCGATCAAGGTTTCTGTAGTAAGAGGGGCCGGTCGACTGAAGATGTTAACGTACATGAAGCGTACAAGTCCTGGAAAACGTCATAATCTTCTGGCATCGATGTTAAGTGATAGTCCCCAAAGTCTAATGCGTTGTGCGAAGTGATAACCGACTGTTCCTGCTGACTCCACGGACTGGGCTTCGATGCTTCTTCGGACTTAGTCTCGCCGAGCTGCTGAAACTGATAGGGAGAAGAATTCACCTTATTGCAATAGCCTGATCCCCAAGAGAAAGCTGCATTTACAGTATTTTCTAGATCATTGTTTATCTGATAATCCCTAGTCACTGATGACTCATTGAAGAACAGATAACTCATTCTCGAAGCCAGGTTGTCGGAGGAAATTGATTCTGCCCCGATGATGCTCCCATGACCAGTGCAGTTGGACGATCTCATGCTTGTGCCAAGGGCCGTGCCATAGCTGACAGGATGATCAGTAACTGCTGCTTGATGGAAGTCTAGAGTGGCCGAAGGGTCGAACGTCTGTTTGTCTGTGCTGATTATTCCGGCGTTTAGGGAGAAGTCGATGGCCGGGTGAGTAAGAAGAAATGCGGGCTCGTTCGGTCTATTAATAACTAAAGGTGGTGGAAGTGAAGAATGCTCAGCCCCGGTTGAGCTAATGTTCTCACATGTCACTTCCACCTCCCTGGTGATTGGCTTGTGGGTTGCTGGGTCAATTCCTTGCTTCATCAGCTTCTTCTTCAGGTACGAGTTCCAGAAGTTCTTAATCTCGTTGTCCGTCCTTCCCGGTAACTGCGCTGCAATCTGGGCCCATCTGAAACAGTTGTATACAGAGTAAGATACTGAACACATGAGATAGAACTTCTGTAAAAAGTTCATCTGGCAGGTAAGCATCAACATTTTGCAGTTCAACATCGACACCTCGCATGCATGCGATCGTGGTTGATGCGTGAATGAAGGGGATCGTGTTGTGGTACAACTCCAAAAGATAACTCTTTTATGATATAACAGTCGGCTGCACGAGTAATTAGGCAACAACTTCTATATATATATATATATATGATCAGCGAAATAATATATGCATATATACCGATTGCCAAGAAGCTGGTGAAGGCTGAGGATGAGATCTTCCTCTTGCTGAGAGAACATTCCTCTCTTAAGGTCAGGTCTCAAGTAGTTTATCCACCTCAGCCTGCAACTCTTCCCGCATCTCTGCAACCCTGCACGCACGAATCATTGTTCCGTGTTTCCGAATAATATCACAACCAAACCATACTTGAAAATATAGTAATATCTATGTCTATTTAATTAATAATAAATCCATAAGGTATATATAAATGTACCGGCCAGCTTGGGGACAGAGCTCCAGCAGCCGATGCCATAACGGGTGATGTAGTTAAAGAGCTTCTCATCTTCCTCGGGGGACCACAGCCCTTTCCTCAGCCTCTGCTTCAGACAACACGAGTGCCGCCCCATCGATCTATTGGTTTTGTTCCCCCTTCTCTCTCTCTCTCTAGCTCTGTCCCAATGAGGAAAAACCTTAGCTCGATCAGTCACTCCAATGATTTATATAACATACATATATAGCCTATGTAGCTATCTAGCTTTAGCTACTAAATGAGGCAATGTTGCATGGGAATACAAGAGGGCTAGCTAGCTTGCAAGGATCAGACATATATGTCTGGTTTTGTGTCTGTGATAAATATGATGAGAAGGGATTATATTAAAGGCCAGATGAACAGTTGCAAATCATACTTAGAGTTCAAGCTTATTAGGGCAGAGAGAAAGATGAGAAGGGAGATGAAGAAGAAGAAGAAGAAGAAGAAGAAGGGAAGTGATGAATGGATTATAGGGGACAAGTGGGTTTTACGCAAATGGCGGGGGGAGACCTAAGCTAGCTAGCTGGGCCTGCTGCTTTTGCAGGGCATTGGATTGGTTTTTAAGACACCTCTCATCTCTCTCTCTCTCTCTCTCTCTCTCTCTCTCTCTCTCTCTCTCTCTCTCTCTCTCTCTCTCTCTCTCTCTCTCTCTCTCTCTCACTCACTCACTCACTTATATTAATCTCGATTATTACTAATTAATTAATGCTTTAGGAAATTGGTTAATGGTTATATGTATTTGGAAAGAGTGACTAGCATGTGTAGCACAGTGGTGCACATCTCATTTCGTCAATCAAGAGATTGCAAGTTCGATTCCTCTTATGAGATTATTCGTACTTCTTTATTAGTTCTATAAGATTTATATTTCATTGTATTAAGTTTATAAATCTCCCTTATAATAAAAAAGTGCTGGTTTTGATATAGTTAATTTATTATACATAAGGATCTGGATAATACATTTAATTTTCTCTCAACGTGGTTTTTTTTTTCCCTTATGGGATCAATATATACGTAATAGCTTCAGATGACATTCGATATTTAATAGCTTCTGATGACATATTTAACTGGTATTTAAGCTCGACAATTGTATTGTTTCATATATATGTACTGCTATATGTCGGACTTATTAAATTTTTTCATCACCACGTATGAAAGATATATGTAACTAGGCAGTGATTTGTAACTAGTCCTCCCCCATTAATTGACATGTGGACATAAGAATCTATGTCTACATCAATATATTATTTAATTTAGACTCCTCCCATTAGAGCTTATAGGAGCTATTCATTCGGTTGATGAGAAGTTTTCGTTCATAACCCTCAGCTTCTGGAATATCGACCATTTGTATCCCCTGTACATTAATATATACCTATTTTTTTTTTTACATTTTCACAATCAATTTATTTTCGAATTTTTAAAATGTAGTTACATATTAGATATTTTCGAGGAGATGATTTATTTCAAAAATTTTGTTATTATAAAATCCATCCATTACAATAATATCAGTATAAAATAAAAATTGTAAAAGAATTCGTGCAACCAGCTGGATAGATGACTAGTTTGTACTTAATTTGTAGCCTTGAGGAAGCCTCCTAATGGTATAAGCATGTGTCAAATTGAAATTCTCCGCCTGCTAATCAACTACAAATTATGTTGTTGTAAATAATAATAATATTAAAATTTTAATATTATTAGTGGGGAGTGGGCATAAGTACTATTGAAAACGAAAAGGCTAGTGTCGTTATATATCATTAAGTCAAGGTAGGTAGATATAATGATATTGCTTCAATTTACCCTACCAAATAAATTGTGATTTTTATATAATATATATAATGGGGCCACATTTACCGAAAGAAGAAAGCTTATTAACATATGGCCAACTTGTTTAATTCATATAATAACTTTAGTCTTTAGGTACATGCCTGCATCTTGTGCGGGTTAAAGTTATTTTTTTTGAAAGAAATTGAGACTTATTTTCCAATTGAGATTTTTTTTTATTTTCATGATAAATTTTTATGTTTATTTGATATTTTATATAATAATTAAGTGTTATAATTAGATGTAGGTCCACATTTTAGGCAGCTTATACATATCGTTTAATTTATCAATAATTTTTTTTGAAAATATTAAGTACTTGTTCGCAAGTCGATAAATTATTTATTCAGAAATTTTTTTAATTAATGTTTATACTTTTCAATGAAGAATTAAATTCTCCGACCAGTTGAAAAAAGGATCAACCATGAACGTAACCAAGGTAAAAAAGTGAATCGTGATGCATTTTTCATCTTTTTGTACCGGTCTTGGTTTTTATGTATCATAATAGCGTCAGTTGGTGCATTAAGGTACCAGTAGGGCTATATCTCTCTGGTAAAAATATGTGTCCGATTTGTTTATGTGTTTGATTAATAATACTATTACTATCTCGCATTCGAGTAATTAACTGATGCAGCTCTCTGCTCCACGATGAGGGGCTTCTTTGATGCTGGTATAATGAGTGTCCTCGCTAGCTAACTTGTTATCGCGTTGAGTAATACATGCGGCTTGATAAAGTGCGGTTGGCAAAACCCGCCCTATGATGATTAACATCGATTAGCATCACCTATCATAAGATAACATATATATATATATATATTGGCCGGATGAATAGCTAGCATATTACTAGACTCGATCGGCCGACATATATCCTTGTCAAAATATTAATAAACATAAACATATATATATATATATATATATATATATATTTGTAGCATTTAGGTACCCATGATCACAAGTTCTGGTGTGTAGAGATTCTCGTGTCGAGCTATGGTCGTGTTGTAATGAGTAACTGTTGAGGTATGATAAAGCTTTACCACCGAACTCCTACATTGCCTCCCCGTTGCTTTTTTGACTTCGAAACTCCAAACTGAACCACCTTGAATTTGCTTATATATTCATCCACATAGATTTTCAACTGAAAAAGTTATGGATGGTTGTAATAAAATTGTAAATAAAACTGATAATTTTATTTTACAATGCGTTAACTATTCAATTTAGAACTGCTCAAAGGTCATATACTGATAATATTTTTAGGAATAAGTCTGGTTCATCGCATTTTATGCCTTCAAAATATAGAATATTAACAACTTTCAAATTGTACGTCGGGCAGATTGCTTGGTCGTCTTAATAACTTGTGGCAATTTCCAACTATGTATGCCGACAATCTTTTTATGATATCGAAAATTTGATCAAGGTCGGCTCGAGCGCCATACATAAGAATATATATGTAAATGCAAGACTCGTATATGTAGTTTGACAGTGATGTTATCGTCTCCTTTTCCCCTTCCACGCCATTCTTTTATTGGCAATAGGATGGATGTAGCTCTTGAATTCTCAATTGCTGCATGCGAAGACACATGGGTCACTCGAAAATAACATATGTATTGATACGGCAATTATTAATGCCCAACCAAGCCAAGCCAGGCCCTGGGCGACAAAGGATCCCAAAACCGATTATCTCGATAAGGTATTAAATGATGCCACATTGAATCACTTCCAAGACCCATAACCCATAGGTCAGCGAGTTCGACTCATACTCCCTTCAATGGCATGGGGATACAACCCCTCCCCCGTCATTCAGGATGTCGAACCCCACGACCTGTCCCTCTGAATGGTGATAGTTAAGATCAATAATAATTTATAAACGTTAATCAAACGGATAAGCGCGACCCCAAGTCTAGAAGTGGTATATGACCTCAAGTGCTCTGCAAACACGATAAGCTTACAAACTCACAAGAC
This sequence comes from Punica granatum, assembly GCF_007655135.1. Lineage (NCBI taxonomy): Eukaryota > Viridiplantae > Streptophyta > Magnoliopsida > Myrtales > Lythraceae > Punica > Punica granatum. The sequence goes on along the minus strand of NC_045134.1, from coordinate 27,060,308 downwards.
GGGGTCGATGGGATTGACCCTATGGGCTCACGTCGGGGCCCTCGACCCTTTGAGGATCGAAGGGCTTGGGGGATCGAGCCTTAGCCCCTTGCCCGGGCTCACCTTGGGGGCCCGATGCTCTATAAATACGAAACTCCTTATACAATTTAAGGGATTCTCAATATACAATCTCCTTACGCACACTCTCTTTACCCCACTCCACGTATTTGACTTGAGCGTCGGAGAGGGCTCTCGGGCAACCACTCGAGAGCTTTTCTTGAAGGTATGGGACAACGATCGAAGTCGAATGAAGTAACCCGAAGATTTTTTCCGCATCATGTATATATGTATATGTATATTTATATTTATTTATGTATGTTATGTTCGTCAATATATATAAATATGTTGTCGGGAGATCCTAAAGTTACTTTGGGAGGCGTTGACGATGATATATAATTGATGATGTCTAATGAAAAAATAAAAATTGTGTGTATATATATATTATTCATGTTGAAATAAGCGAAGTCCTTTATGTCTTGTATGTGTCCTCTCTTTTTCTTGTCCTTGTGACCGAAGTGACAAGATAAAGGGGATAGAAATATCACTCATGCATGCCAATCACAAGGAGAAGGAGGGAATTAATAATTAAATTTTATTGTCCCTTGCTATTACAATGCATTAATGAATACAAGATCGCTTACCGATCGATATTTTAATCATCTAACAGGTTGAGATTACTTTGAGCCAATCCGCAGATTGCTCCGACTCTATGACAAATAATCACTTAAAATGGCCACATAAACTGCCACATAGATTTTCTCACGTGTTTGTCAATGAAAATCAACAATCTTCCCAAGCGAATCTCTCGTGCATTTTAAAGGATAAAGGTATAAGAACCAATTTTCAATATTGTGAATTTATCATTCTAACAGCAAATTAATTAAATCTTCATTTTCAAGAGAAGATGATCACTAAATGATAGTGACCCCAGAGCCACTTCTTCTTCTTATTCTTCTTCTCCCGTCCGGCCCCATTTCAATTTTTCTCCTCTCACCTTTCTTCCTTCCTATCAAAATGATGGCACTTTATTGGGTCCTAGCTCACATTTTTCTTGTCTCCAAGGCAATTTCTAGAGCATCCATCGCCCATGGTTGTGCGGATGGCCCCGTAGTACTAAACCTTATCAGGTCCGGAGCCAAAAAAAAAAAAAGTTTTGATCACACTATATATAAGCACGGAAGTTGAATTTATATATCTTCGAAAAATAATAAGGAATCTAGCTAGTAGCTACCAAGGAAAAGTCATAATATTTGTTATATTACCATGATAATGAAAGGAGCATTTTTTAATATATTTTTTCTATAAGTTATTATTAGAAGATAAATTTAGAATTGGACTTTTTACTTTATTTAGACTCCAGGCTCTCGCTAGGCTAGAGGAAGAAACTAATAATTAAAGTGAGCAAACCCCTTTATGCTAATTTGGTTATAGTTGACAAGAAGTTTCCTGACCGGACAGTGTTCATTCAATAATTGATTTCATCTGAATTCTCATTCTTTATTGATCTCTCTACCCTCAAATGATTTGATATACTCGAACAAACAAAACCTACATAATTGCCTTAAACTAAGGGGTTAACTTGAGTTTTAGGTCATTAGGTAGGTAGTTTGATCTCTAATTAACCCACCCTCCCCTTATTTTGGTTTAAATAATAATTAGGTAAAGGGTCTCTGGAAAAAGATTCCAATGGCTTTGTAATATTTATGGACCCAACGAATTTATTGATGCACATAGTCCATGCACATCAATTACAATTAATTAATTTATTATGATTAAATCACCACGTGTAATGTAATTGATAAATTTGTTCTATGTGAACAAAGTTTACCTATAATGCACAGAGACTCAAGAGGCACTCAAAGGATATCGTGATCAGGCAAACACAGACACCGAAATCAGAAATAATCTCTCAGACAATAAGTTGAATATATTCGGTGGCATCTCATTAAAAATAAAAGGGTAAATTTCGACGATATCTCTTATAGTTTGTACAATGACCAACGACACCTCCTTCTTTCGAAATTAGTCACAAACCACCTATCTTTTCGCTGATTTCTACTGTTTTTTTCCCTCAAATTTGATTCAGATAAAGGAATTAGATAACGGGTAGGTTTTTGTTCCGTGTCGTGGAATTCACGCGATCAAATGAATGTTCTCTTCGTGCTAGGTCAGTGAAATGAGGGGTGGTGTGGCTAATTTTTGAAAGGAGGAATGTCGCTGGTCATTTCACAAATTATAAGGGGTATCGTTGAAATTTACCCAAAATAAAATCCATCTTATATGATTAAAGCCTTTCAAGTCAAGAGTCGCAATTAGATCGAGTGTGCCTTGAGAAGAAAAGGCCTCCCGCGGGTTTTTTCTCGACTGATTGGAGGTAAAAAAGAGAGAGATGGATGATCATAAAAGCCGACGAAATGGTTCCAATGTCTCCCAATACATATGATGTTCAAGAAAACATGATTTGACACCCCCATGATAAACCCTAATAATCGATGTCTCCCTAGAAGAATCTCAGGTCCACATCTAGCCCTCAGCTTGATTAGTGTGTGTAATTTTCAACTTTCTCTCACATCATGCATATTCTCATTTTCTCGGTTCGAAACTTGCAGCATATATCATATGTACGCATTACAGTTTACCATGATAATAAATTTCGAGATTCTAAATCTGAACGCCTAAAGAGCATAAAGGTTGTGCACGTCAAATCTTCTTAATCTTCACCTTACTCATCAGTTAATCCGAAGACCGGGTCCGAGATTTCATCTCCTAGCGGTGTCCGAGCGCGAAGGCAGTAGATATGTAATCACATTAGTTTCACATGAATAGTACGAGAATACACAACTGAGTACTAATAGACTCGAAGCCGGTTGTGCGAAACCCTAAAGCCCACTTTGGCCTAACCGAGAATTAATCAGCCCAGCCCACAGTGCAAGCCGTTAGATAAGCCGAGGCATTGCTAAGTATGGGCCCCAACTGGCGGATTTGAATGTTATAATTTGGGCCTCCAATGGACCTCGTCTGGTTCGCCCTCCAGCCTGCAAAGATTAGCTACCCCGGGCGCAGCGTACACCCTAAAGATAACAGCCGGGCACTCACAGTTGGGTCCTCCCTACACCGGGAGCATTTATTTTCAATACAGAACCATGAGCTTGAAGAGAGAGGAAGCCTGTCTTCCACATTGCTCCGCCCCGTTTGACTCTCTTCTTCCCCAAAATTTCTATCTCTCCGACAGAGAGGGACAGCATCAGTCAGTTGAGATGGCGGACGGGATGGCGGGCAGTGGGGCTTCGCTGCCGTCGGTGGGTCCGGACGCTAGGAGGCGGCGGGTGAGCTACTTCTACGAGCCTACCATCGGGGACTACTACTACGGCCAGGGCCACCCGATGAAGCCCCACCGCATCAGGATGGCCCACAACCTCATCGTCCACTACAGCCTCCACCGCCGCATGGAAATCTGCCGCCCCTTCCCCGCCGCACCCTCCGACATCCGCCTCTTCCACTCCCCTGACTACGTCGACTTCCTCTCATCCGTCACCCCCGAAACCATCGCCGACCTCGCCTTCTCCCGCCAGCTCAAGCGCTTCAATGTCGGCGAGGACTGCCCCGTCTTTGACGGTCTTTTCGGGTTCTGTCAGGCCTCCACAGGCGGCTCTATCGGCGCAGCTGTTAAGCTGAACCGTGGAGACGCTGATATTGCCCTGAATTGGGCTGGCGGTCTCCATCACGCCAAGAAGTCTGAGGCTTCCGGGTTCTGCTACGTGAATGACATTGTCCTTGGCATATTGGAGCTGCTCAAGGTCCATAGAGTAAGTCTCTTCTTTGTTTAATGAATCTGAAGTACTTCGGTGCTTGATTGATTTGGTAGATGTTCGATTTTCACGCTGGTTCATGAACTAGTCGGGTAAAAGTGAGAATAGTCTGTTCCGATGCATGCTTCTGCACATTGATAGCTTGTTATATGCTGCTCCTTGTGAATTCGCAGCGGGTTCTTTATGTGGACATCGATGTTCACCACGGGGACGGAGTAGAGGAGGCATTTTATACCACTGATCGAGTCATGACAGTTTCCTTCCACAAGTTCGGGGACTTCTTCCCTGGAAGCGGGCACATTAAAGACATTGGAGCTGGTTCAGGGAAGAACTATGCCTTGAATGTCCCGCTGAATGATGGAATAGACGATGAGAGTTTCCAGGGAATATTCAGACCCATCATTCAGAAAGTTATGGAAGTATATCAACCTGATGCAGTCGTTCTACAGTGTGGGGCTGATTCCTTGTCGGGTGACCGCTTGGGGTGCTTTAATCTGTCCGTGAGAGGTCATGCCGATTGCCTTCGGTTTCTGAGATCCTTTGATGTCCCCCTGATGGTATTGGGAGGGGGAGGCTACACTATGAGGAATGTCGCGCGTTGTTGGTGTTACGAGGTTGCCCTTCCTTTCTTTTTAAGCATACTAATTTTGAGATGTCTCCTGGTATACTGTCCTCTAGAAGTATTTTCTTTGTGCAGACAGCTGTTGCAGTTGGTGTTGAACCCGATAATAATTTGCCTTACAATGAATACTACGAGTACTTTGGTCCCGATTACACTCTTCATATTGACCCTTGCAGCATGGAAAACCTCAATGCACCGAAAGATTTGGAGAGAATCAGGTGATCTATTTACCATTCTTTGACTTGTTTTACAAATATTATTTGAACTTTTAGTGTCTTATAAAGTTTGTTAAGTAGATCAGTTGCAATGGAACTCGTATGGTAAGGAAAGGAATGGATAGAAGGGAAAACCTTGGTTCATTTTCATTTACTGTGTCCAGAGGTCTTCTGCTAGCTCAGCATGCGTTGTGTGGAATAAGGAGGTGCTGCGGGTGGTTGAAGTTTGATATAGAAACTCTTTCTACGTGTCTATTGGATACTTGTAAAGAGAAGACGAGCCATCCATGATATGAATTATTAACTGAGATCCTCATGGATGGACATGATTCAGTTTTCACCGTTGTTTACTGTTGTTCCAATGTTACCTCTGCAATCCTTATTCGTTCCACTCCTAGATGTGTGCTCTTTGCGTTCTCATAAAATGTTGTGCAGGAGCATGTTATTAGAACAACTCTCAAGAATACCCTGTGCTCCCAGTGTTCCGTTCCAGACAACACCAGCCACCATGCAAATCCCAGAGGAGGTTGGTTTTGCAAGAAGTATAAGTTCCTGCAATTAATTTTCAATCTGTGGTCTAGTTTCGCTCATTAGCGCAAGTTACTCGAGTGCAGGAAGAGGAAGATATGGATGAAAGACCAAAGCAACGCATTTGGGACGGTGAAGGCTATGACTCTGAGTCTGAGCAAGAGGATAAGAGTCGACATAGATCAATGGAAACTGACGCTCTGAAAGTTGAAAACATTGAGACGAGGTTTGGTGTTTCTCATCTCTTTTCACATAACCGGCTGCCTGAAGTTGTTGCATTACATAGCTCCTGTGATACTTCCCCATAAATTTGCTTACCAACCATCATGGGCACCAGGTTTCCTTCTGGTAGTTCCCGTGTTTTTGCAACTTAAACTGAAACTAGACAGCAAATCCCAAGAGTTCAAATTTAGGAAATTATCAGGCATCTTATCCAGCGATAGTATTAGCCACGTCAATCAGAGAGAGCCTGGGAGAAAAAGGAAAATGGGGCACCCAGCATGAGAGTGCCGCATCACTTTCATTCTTCTGGAAACAGAAAACTTGAAACGGCTAAACTGGTTCTGCACGTGTTAAGAGTACTAGTCGGATCACTGGGCAAAACTAGTTAGGCACATAGTAACGTAGTGCAATAGACTAATGTCCTTTTTAGATCTCTCCCTGGTTTTTATTCTGCCGATCATATTCAGTGCACCCCTCTCCGCGCGGAACGTTGACATGATTGTTCTTCTCCAATACAGGGATGTCCCAGTTACAGATAAAGAAGAAGATGCAAAAATGGACGAGCATCCCTTGTGATAGATATTGGCTTCGTATAAGATTCTAAGCCTTATCTATATCCATTTTGCACGAGAAGTCCCTTAGCATGAGATTACTGTTTCGACGCAACGGCTTGTCTTTCTCGAAGGCGTATATTTTATTAGAGCTTCTCTAGGAGTGTCCCGCTGAAGGTGAAATCTGTGTAGTTCAGTCAACAATAGAACAGACTCTGTATCGTCGACATGTCATACATATATTATGTTTCTTCATGGACGTTTTTGTTTCGTGAAGCTTGATGAGTTGGGATATTTTTATTTTCGGTGGGTGAGACAAGGGGACATCCATAATCTAATCCTCGCTCGGGCATCGATTTTGGCCAGCAACATGATGTTTTGGGCTATTGATGACCGAACAGGCCCATGGAATTTCCTTATCTTTCGGTTTGTTTTTGTTGGTTCAAAGTTCGCTCTCAGAATGCGCCGAGAGTCTCAGTGAGACAGAGATAGAGAGATGTCATTCGCCCTCAACCATATTAGACCGTTAATCTCTCACCATAACCAAATTTCCCTCCATTTCCCCTTCTCGAAATCTCGGAACTCGATTCCCACCTCCTCCCATTGTTCGGAACTGCCCCGTCTCGATCCCTTGAGATCGAAACCCGACACCCACGGTGATGGTATCCCTCCCGAGGATGTCAAGATCCTTGCGAAGTTCAAGTCCCGGTGCAACTACATTCGTGTGCTCGAGGTCTCCCGGAAGGCGGACCACCCTTTCGCTGGGTCAAGGCTGCTTCTCCTCGATGGGCCCGGGAACATCCACAGCATCTCCTTCCTCTTCAAGTCCCTGACAGGGACTTACTTTGACGTGTTTGCCACTCTGCCGCCTATCCTGCCCCCCGGGCCGGTGGGCCTACTGGGGTTCGGGGCAGGGTCCGCCACGAAGCTGCTGCTCGAGCTGTACCCGGAATTGGTGGTCCACGGTTGGGAGCTCGACCCATTGGTGATTTCCGTGGGGAGAGAGTTCTTCAACCTCTCAAAGCTTGAGAAGGATTACTCAGATAGACTATTTATCCACATCGGAGACGCGCTCCAAGCGGGCGTGAAGGACGGGTTCTCGGGGATATTGGTCGACCTGTTCTCAAAGGGGAGCGTGATCCCGGAGCTCCAGGATCCGAATACTTGGAAGAAGCTGAAGAAGTGCTTGAGGAGAGATGGGAGGGTGATGGTGAATGTGGGAGGAAGCTGTGTGGAAGCAGAGGACTCGGGACGGGAGGGGAAGATGGCGATGGAGGAGACATTGAAGGCAATGAAGAAGGTTTTCGGCGGGAAAGTTCTGCTCTTGTCTCTGGGTTACCGGAAGGAGGATAGCTCGATTGCTCTCACGGGCGATCTCCCGAACCGAGAATCATGGAAGGAGGCACTGCCCCGAGCTTTGCGGGGCTACGTCGATATGTGGACGCCCTTTTAGCTTCTAAATGAGTTGTTACAGTTGAGGTGTTCGTGTTAATTCCTCAGAGAGACTTGCACTATTGTTTATTCATCAATATATTCTCGAGTCGAGCAGATTTTTGGCGTTCGTTCCCTTTTCTCAAGTCGATATGTTCCTCCGTTTTCGCTTGCTTCTGTCCGAGCTCTCGAAGTTCCAGCAGACCCTCTTGAGAACCAAGCAGCTGCACGCTTTGATCTTGAAATTGCGCCTCTCCGACGATCCGTTTTACGCCACAAAAATCGTTCGTTTCTATGGCATGAGTGGCGACTTTGACTATGTGTGCAAGGTGTTCGATGGATGTCACCACAAAAGTGTCTTCCTCTGGAACTCTATAATCCGTGCCTATGCACGGGCACGGAGGTTCAATGAAGCATTTTCCATGTTCAGTGGTATGCTTCGAGGCGAGACAAGGCCCGATAGCTTTTCCTATGCTTGTGTTATACGTGCTTGTTGCGAGAGCAGCGATGTCAACAGATTACGGCTTTTCCATGGAGGAGTTATAGTTTCAGGGCTGGGGATGGACCCAACATGTAACAGTGCACTGGTAATGGCTTATTCGAAGCTGGGACTTGTGGAGGAAGCAGGACGTGCTTTCAGTGTGATATCTGAGCCTGACTTGGTGATGTGGAACTCGATGATTTCGGGCTATAGTTGTTGTGGTTTGTCAGTATGCAGCTTGAAGATGTTTGTGGAAATGCAAAGGCTGGGGGAAAGTCCCGATGGTTATACTCTGGTTGGGTTGATTTCGGGTCTGGCAGGTCCTGATTCAATTCGTACTGGGGAAGGAGTACATGGTTTCTGTTTGAAAAGCAGTTTCGAATCGAATCCTCACGTGGGAAGCTGCCTTGTGAACATGTATGCAAGATTCAAGTGCATGGACTCGGCTCAAAAAGTTTTCGCAGGTCTGATCAATCTTGATTTGGTTTCGTGGTCAGCTCTCATAACGGGATATTGTCAATGTGGCGAATACGAAAAGGCGAGTTACTTCTTCAGGAAAATGATGGGCACGATCAAGGGTAGGAAGGTTGATCCAATTCTGATTGCGAGCGTATTAGCTGCAGCAGCCCAATCAGCAAATATAGGAATGGGGATTGAGTTACATGGATCTGTTCTTCGGTGTGGGCTGGAATCGGATGTGATGATCTCCTCTGCCCTCATCGACATGTATGCGAAGTGTGGCTTGTTGGGCTCGGCAAGGCGTATCTTCGAGAACATGCCCAAAAAAAACGCTGTCTCCTACAACACAATAATTCAAGGTCTCGGGCTTTACGGGCTAGCTTCTGAATCATTCAGAATGTTTGATGAGATGCTTAATGCCGGACTAGAACCCGACAGTTGTACTTTCTCGGCCCTCCTATGTGCCTGCTGCCATTCTGGTCTACTGAATGATGGTAGAGAGCTCTTCACAAGAATGGAAGATGAGTTCCATGTCCGCCCCAAGGTCGAGCACTATGTATACTTGGTGAAGCTTCTCGGAATGGCCGGAGAGTTCGAAGAGGCGTACCAGTTGATTGATTCGTCGCCTGGACCAGTAGATCCTGGAATCTGGGGTGCACTATTGTCTTGCTGTGAGGTCCAAGGAAACTCAGAGATGGCAGAGGTTGCAGCTCGGAAGCTCTTCGAGACAGGTGCAGAGAAGGGCGCGTACAGGGTCATGCTATCAAAGGTATACGCCCGGGATGGAAGGTGGAGCAATGTGAATGAGCTGAGAGACGAGATGACGGATGCAGGACTTAGAAAAATGCCCGGGTTGAGCTGGATCGGAGGCACCGGCACCTACTCTTGAGATCACCTGTATTTGAAGACTAACTGCACAGAGCTACTGAAAAAAAAAAAAAAAACCCAACTACGGAGGATCGTGCTGTAATGTTATGTTAATTTTCATCGGATCAATCACGGTAACGGCCTCGTGAGACGAGTGTGCGGGTTATCAATTCTCTTCCAAGTCTTGCCGTGGATGTATTATCTTCCATTTTCAACTGTTGATTGCATACAAGGATCATAAGTTGCTGTTCCATCCATCCTGAGTTCACTGGGCCTGATCACTAGCCCACGAGCACGTTCATTGTATGGGCCAGTCCATAATCCCCTGGCCCTAAGATAATATGCATGCTGCAATTGCTTACGGATAGTACATTAATATTTTTACTATTTACAAGAAAAGAAAAACGAAAAAAGGGAAAAAGAAAAGAAGGCTTTCAATATAAAAAAAAAACAAAAAACAAAAAACAAAAAAAGAAGCATAATCACATGATGGGGAACATAATTAATTGATATTGTTTTAGGCTTTTTAATGATTTTGTGTAGATTTAGGTCCAAATTGGGCCACTTTATAGGGCTCAGATGAGATTCTGAGAAAGCCTATATGCATACTTATGCATACTACAAAAGATAGATATATATATCATATATATGTGATGTATAGGTAGGGAGGCTTTGCTTTCTCGCAAGAGAAAAAAGAATCAGAATCTTTTTGCGGCGAAATTGAAAAGAGAGAATGTTACATGTAGAAAAAAGAAAAAGGGGGTTTCTTTGAGCCTTTTGCAGTCTAATCTAATCTATTGAATTGAAGTTAAACCCTTTGGCTCTGGGCTTTAGCCTTAGCTTAGCTTTAGGCGCCCTCTCTATTTATGTTTCCTTCCCTCTTTGCCAAATTAAGCAAATCTCATATGAATATATATGCAAATGGGCTCATTCTCCATCTCCCCTCAAGAGGCAATCAAGAAATTCTTCCCGATTAGTCTTTGCTCCACGAATAGAAGTTATTAAGAGATGCTGGGATCGAGAATTTCGCAATGTGGTTCATAACTTGTAAGAGGAGTTGTAATTTTTATCACTGGAGTAAGCATATGTGGTAGGTAGATTTTATGCAAATCGCGGTAATAGTGAGGTTTTGGCAACTTTCCATAAGACTTTTATATGTATTTTTTTTTATGAATGGCGAATTTCATTAATCAAAGTGATTACATCTGAGGCCATTAACCTAGTACAACATGAAAGACTAAGCCCCAAACTCTACCCCAAAAGGGAAACTAATTAGTTGTGACCAAAATCAGAAGAGTTAAACATGTGACCGACTAACGTAGCATTTACAATTTTTTGTGAGAGACGGGGGTAAACACTCAGTTTCGCTTTCACATCTGCAAAGACTTTCTGAACTATTGCCGCTGGAGGAGAGATATGCTTTTGGTAAATTCTGACATTCCTCTCTCGCCATGTACAGTATATGTAGTGAGTCAAAAGAAGCTTGAAGCAAATAACATCAAGCTTCTTCCCTCGAAGGGAAGCAATCCAGTTGATTTCCGTATTCCAACTCATCGTAGTTCGGTGCAAACCGATTCGAGCTAGCAAACTTTTCCAAATTCCTTGGGTAACAAGACATTCAAAAAAGAGAAGATCACGAGTCTCCCTCTGCATACTGCAAAATTCGCACTCAGTTGACGCAAGCTAAATCCCCCATTTTGATAGCCGGTCTTTAGTAGCTAGTTTATTATGAACACTGAGCCAGCTAATAAAAGAAGAGCGAGGAAAATGTCCATCAAACCATATTGCACTTCCCCATTCCACTTTAGGGCCTCTCGATCTAAGACACTGCCAGGCATTTGCAATAGAGAATTGCCCAGATTTGTGAGGGGTCCATAAGACTCTGTCCTGGTTTGAAGATTCGAGAGCTGTGGCCAAATCCCAAATACAAGTAGCTTGTGGGTTCGAACTCCTCGGCCAGTGCCATTGCCCTTCCACCAGAACTGCACTAACTGTTGCATGCTCCCTGAGTGAGGGGAAGCACTAAAGTCTTCTGTAACAATATTTGATCAACGGGCCAACAGGTAGCCAGGTATCGTACCAAAAAGACACAGTTTTGCCTGAACCAACCTTGTATCTAATATAAGGGAACATGAGAGCTTTGATCTGCATTAATTTCCTCCAATTCCATGAGCAGTCTCCAGGCATCCGTAAAGACCAAAGACTACGGCCTTTTGTTAAGTATTTGTTTGCCCAAGCCACCCAGAGAGAGCTCGAATTTATAAGGAGAGACCATAAGTTCTTCAACACGCACACCTTGTTCCACAGAGTTAAGTCCTTGATACCAAGACCTCCCTCAGCTTTTGGGAGGCAAATGGTTTCCCAACTGATCTTGCCTCCACCTGCAAATTGCTCAAAACCTTTCCAGAGGAAGGATCATATTATATGTATTACTTTTGAATATTTGAATTCAACTATGTATATATGTGCGTGTGTCTCAGCTAGCTAGCTACGGCACGCTTATACGTGTCTAGATAGAATATTGCGCAGAAACATATTATATATATATATATATATATATATATACATTATGTGTGTGCCTTTGAACTAAAAAAAGAAAAAAACATATGGATCGGGCAGGCGTGCTTCTCTTTGCAGTCTTGGTACTTGACATTCTCTTCTCTCCCTTTTCTTCACAAAGCAAGAGAATTAATATATAAGCTTTCCCCTATGATATAGCACATTATTATATACCTGCAAATCTACAAAACTTCATTGTAATTAATTATCATCGTACATATATATACATAGGTCAATTTACATTCATCGAATCTAATTTGTTAATTAGCTAGCTAGCTAGCTAGCTAGGAATGCAGCCAAGCGATGTATATTTTGGGGAACGAGCTGAGCCCAGATTGGTCATAATTAAAAAACAAGCATGTGATAAACGAACTTGTTCATATGTATATATACTTCTACCTCTTGTTGAGTCACATAGGCTAAGCTCCTCTTCTGCTATCTTCTTCGTGTTTCTTTGGTCTGATGTGGCTGTGAGGGTCTTATTCGCTTGCATATTGACCGAAACTGTTGGGGATTTGTACTTTGGGAAGGATGGTTCGGAGACGAAGACGAAACCAACCTCGAGGTCGGGGAAGATGAACTTCAGAGATGGTCGAAAAAGGTGATGTCGATCATGAACTCGGAGCCAAAGAAAATGATAGACACGATCTTCGATGTTAAATAATTGCTTCGAGGCACAAGTCAACGCTTTCCGAAATAGTTATTCGCCCCCACACAAAGTTGGTAAAGGGTTTCAGCGAATCTCTTCGAGGATACAACGAAATTTTTTTTGTGTTCTACGATTTAGCAAACTCGTAAAATACCCTAGCTTGCGTTTGGTTTTCAAGTTGGATTATAATCCAACTCAACTTGATTTTGTGCAATAATTATAAGTATTGACAAATATATTAATGTGTAAGATTATATATGTAAATATATTCGAAAGTATATGATGAATTTATTATTAAAAAATTAATTATAAAACAGTTATAAATTATTATTTAATGGCATAAAAAACAAAACTGTAATGATTATATTATTGAATTTGGGAAATAATATAATTGAGTTGGGTAGAGTTATATTACTATTCAAAAACTAAATGGAGCCAGCTCACTCAATATTCTGGAATTGTTGTTAATTAATTGGTCAATTGACTTTGGTCACCAGAGCCTCTATTTATTTGTTTTCAAATAGGCACAATCGGGGAAAAAAACATGTCTTTTATTTAGGTCGTGTCTCATGAAGAAACTTTTTAATTAATTAATTAATTAAACTTTCAGTCACGTATTAACCATAACCAATGCAATGCATTGGTTAAATGAACATTGACACAAATAACCACTTGTGCCCCTTCAATGCAACACCGCTTAGCTGTAATCTTCCATCAAACACAATTGACTATTTAGATACGTACATATATATATATATATATATTAAAATTTCAATTCCGTCTACTAAATACGTGAACTTCACCAAGTAATTACTGAACATATAAACCCATTGAATTTACAATCTACTTTCTCAACAAACTAATCCTCTCCTAATGAGACAGGCAAGTGCACATTCGCGTGCCCGTGATTTATTGCGCAAGAAGAATATATAATGCTCGATAGAGTTAAAAAAAAAGGAAAAAAAGAAAATCTGTGAGCAATTTCTATTTGGCAAGAATCTAAACTTGTTCTAATGAAGGTTGGATTTCGATGTTAGGTTCTCATGGTAATATATATATATATATATAATGGCATGGGATAGCTTTTCCTAGAATGGCAAAAGCTGCCCTGCAACCGCGGATAGATGCTCGGCCCCTCCCACAATAATTGAGGGAACATAACTGATAGATGTGAAAAGAAATCATAGGACGAACAAGCATAATTTATTTTAACATGCAACTATTTATACATATATCCCCTTAAAAATTTTAAAAAAAGAGAAAAAAATGCAACTCTATATATATACAATTGGCTCCAATCCAATAACTTGTTCAAGCATTAACCATCATCATCCTGGGCGATCATATGCACACTCATTCATTGACTGCCTGGTGATGTCGTATAATTACAGAAGACACAATGATCGCATGACCATCGTTGATCATAAAATATATAAAAGTCTTTAAATCTTAATTTCTGAATACGTACGGGGTGGGGACCTAAATTATTTTGCCCTAATATGAGTGCAGTGTCCAAGAGAGTTTGTGACCCCCACTATGCATCTACTCCACTTGGGGATTGAGAAGATTTAGTCTATTTATCTCTTCTTTATATACATATATATAAATATATTATTGTCAAACAGAAGTGTGTTAAAAAAAAAAGAAAGAAAGAGGGGAAGGACAGAAAAGAATAGGGAACGACCAAGATGGTCGTGTGGGAGGCAATTGAGAAAGTGACCAACACCAACAAAACGTTTATATATATATATATATATGCGTGTATATATATATATATGTACATTTTTGTTATATATACAGGAAAATTTTATGATACATCTATACTATTATTTAAACAAAAGTACGATTTTATAACAACTTTCACATTTGTAGAATAGTTGAAAAGTCGAAAATACCATTTTATTTTTACTTTAAATATCATATAATTCAAAACAAAATAAAATATTTAAGAACAATATTGTCAATTTGATATTGTTCTCCTCTCTTTTTTCCTTCCACGTATCATTCACTCTTTATATTTCTATATTCTCACTCAAAGTCTCAATTCCACATTCTATAACTTTTTTTTTTTCAAAATTTGTCTCCAATATTTACTTTTTCATTTTGGAGTACGCATTCCGCTTGTAATGCGGGTAGATCCTCTAGTATGCTTGAAATGGCTTTTATAATACATACATGTATTTACTTGAAAATTCTCAACTAATTTACCTATAACTCAAGTAAGCTATATTAAAAATAAGTAAATTACTTGAGATCAAATAATTTACTTAAAAAAATACAAGTAGTTTATTTATATGCATCATATATATATATATATATATCTTCAATCGTATGTATTGTAGACCAACCCGCGTATACATGTACATAAGTTTATATGATTTGTTGACTGCCAACATAAAAAACAAGAACAGTTTCATAAATAATGATTTTTTCGTTTAGACCATGTACATTGTGAGTCTCTCTTTGGGTCTCTATTGAAGGCTCACATGGGTTCTACAAAGACACCACATTATTCGAAGAGAGACCAAAAAAAGAGAGATTTCGAACTCCAATGGTCTGCCTCTCATCGGTCTCTATTGTGGTCTCACAATTTTTATTTCTTAAAGAAAAAAAGATTCCTTAAATGTGTGGTCCACTGTTCGCCACGTGACCTAGAAAAGCAGGCCACACGGCAAAAGAGCGAACGAATCCTTTGCCTATCTCAGTTAAAGGAAAAAAAAAAAACTACTGCCATGCAGTGGTAGCATGGCAGCCCTTGATTGGACGAGCAAGCCAAGGGAGACGTCCCTTTGCAGAGAGATGCATCTCTCTCCGTGTGCCCCCTACAGCGCCCACGCGTCTCAGTCTCGATCTCTCTCATTGTCACGTGGGCATCAGAGACCGAGTGGGAGATCCTGCTGTACATGGTCTTAGAGTAAGTTCAATGGGAGTTTTTTTTTTTATGCCACATCAACAAGCAATGATCCACTCCCATAGAGGTACTCACTTGAAAAAGTCACTCCAATGGTTAACATCCACTTTAGGTGCCCATAGGGGCCACACATTATTTAAATTATATATATAAATAAATATGTATTTATATAATATTAATAATTAATTAATTAATTGAGCATATAAGAATTAATTAATTAAATTAAATTTTTTAAAGGAAAAATTCTTTTTTTCCTCAATTAATTACATTATTATTTATGTTCTTTTTAAATTAACTACATTATGAATTTTTTCATTAAATTCTTCTTTTCTGTTTTCTAAGAAAAATTTAAAAGTAAAAAACAAGGTCAAAGAGCCATTGGGTTCTTTAAACTTGTTTTTTAAAGAAAAGTTAGAAGGCAAGCTGCATCGACTTGAGAGCAGGCCATGCCGCCTACTCTCAATGGTTGAGCACTCGTTTGGGGGAGTGCCTCCACAAAGGCACTCTCTCGAGGACACATAACCCCACCCCAACGGGAAGGAGTGTTGGGACCTATGTCACTTACCCGCCACGTGGCAAGCGACACTCTACTAGCACCCCATTGGACTTGGTCATAAGGACAACTACATTTCTCTTTCTTCCTGAGGCCCCGCTTGACTCATAGAATACAAACTGATCTCACTTCCTCTACCTCTATATATACATACATATACTCGTACATATAGTTATGTATGACTATAAAGTATTACTATACTTTCCACATTGTAATAAGTTTACCAATTAGTGATTCGACGCGATTCGGACTAGATTAGTTGGGACCCTTTGAATTATCGAGTACCAAGAAACACACCAAAAAAATGTTGCTATACTTTCAAATGTCCTAGGTTGTCCCTTAATTTCCATAGTTGTGATTATTAATTACTAACTCACAAATACCATTCTTTTTTCGGTTGCAAATGAGACTTCTAAATCTAGTACAATAAAAAACAATATATATAGTAAAGGAACACTGATAATCACTACTAAAAATATAGGGATTAACGAGGGATCAAATCCCTTGCTAAAATTCCCTCGTTAATCCCTACCTAATCCCTTGCTAAAACTTAGCATGGGATTAGCGAGGGAACATTAGGATCCCTCGCTAATCCCTAACCAATTTAAAAAATTAAATCAACTTTATCGAGGGATTAGCGAGGGATGGAATCCCTTGCTAATCCCTAAACAAATAAAAAAAATATTAAATAAACTTTAGCGAGGGATTGATGGATTAATGAGGGCCAATCCCTCGCTAATCAGAAAAAGAAAATTAAAACTCTGTCAACATTTGACCATTAGCTAGCTGGCCTCCTATCTGCTGTCTTCCTCGATTCCTCTCTCTCAAAAGTGATTTTGCACAGTTTGTACGAAAATCCCAGATATATTTTATAACTAATTTTGCTTATATATTAATTATATTGATATTATACCCAAATTTTATAGCAATTATAAGCTTCAAATATTAAATGGAATTTTCTAATATAATTTATATATAATAATGTGTATGCAGTTTGTAAGTGGATATTGTGGATAATGGTTCGTATGTTTGTTTTGTTTCCCAATCAGAGGACTTGGTTTGTTTTAAAGTGTAACAGGGAATATTTTTGGTATTTACAGAAATAAAAATACAAAATATTATCATAAATGTAAAAGTATAAGTAATATAAATATAATTAAGTGTAGTAGAATGACAAGTCAAATTCGATATAGCTCAACGGTTAAGGAGTTTGCCATGAAACGTGTGAGGGGCGGATATGGAGGAGAAGCGGGAGGTCCCGGGTTTGAGACTTGGTAGATGCAAGGTAACAGAGAGGCCTCGTAATTAGGGAGGGGCCGCTAATCCCTCCTAAATAACAAGGGAAAAATCCCTCACTAAATTTAGCGAGGTCATATTTGCGAGGGATTTGGATCCCTCGCTAATCCCTACATTTTTAGGGTGAGTGTCACAAGAATTATTAAATCCGAGATATGATGATTATTATACCCTTTTAATCACAAATATCACTCTTCATTTCCATGTTCCTCTTTTTGCACTTTCTTCCTCATGAATAAAAACAAAAGAGAAGAATAATCTTTACATATAATTTGACTCTCTTTGTTATATTTATGACATGTCTAACCCAAGCATGAAGTTGATTTAAAAGGCTGAGTGGAAGAAAATTAGTTGACGTTAATCTTCTATTTGAATAGAGGAAAATGAAAAAAAAAAAAACAGAGGAGAAGAATAGAGAATTTTATATGAAAAGTTTTGAAATTTTCGTATAATTTTAATTTCTCTCCTCTCACTTTTTTTTCCCTTCATTTTACCAAAAAAACGCGTCTTCACTCTTCATCAGCTAAATTGCCTTATATATATATATATATATATATATATTTATACATATGTATGTATGAATATATTCAATGTGGCCTTCCATTGTTTAGTATTTATAAGGGCTTAATTTGATCACATCATGTTTTTTTTTTTATATCTAACATACTATTATTTAAGTGAGAGGTTGATGCTGTAACTGCGATTCTAATTATCTAAGATTAATCATGTTGAAAAAACATAAAAATGTTGAAACACCGCGATATCTGCCAATTAACTTCTCAAATAACTGCCCCATATTTTTAGCAACAAATGAAAGGTAACAAGATAAAATTTCACAATATTCACACTCATAATTCATGACAGTTTCAAGCAAAACTTTCTCCACACCTCCCCAAATTTCACGCTCTCTTTCTCCTAAAACTGCAACTGCCACAATAGTCTTCCAAATTTAAGGCCACTGTCGCTCTCAAAACTGTAACTCCAAAAGGAATACACGTGGATGTTTGGATCTATATTAAAGATCATGCAAAAAGAAAGTAAATTTTTAGAAGTTTAATTTCGTTTGAGTCAAGACGAGTGTGAATTTTTCTAAGATAAGTGAAGGGTATAGATTTTAAGTTAAAATTATATATATTCTCGTGTGTAGCGCGAGTCATACTCTAATGTATTTTAATTGCATGCACGGGCGTTAGCTTATTACTCACTGCCCTGGCTAATTTTCCTATACCATGCGTCTATTAATTTAGATAGTTTTCCAAGTAATAGTATTCATTAATAATTTATTTTGATGACTGATAAGAAATATCATTGATTAAGAGTAAATAAAGTACGCATACAAAGCAGATATTACCAGATCCCATCAGACAAAATATCACCAAGAAAAGGAATTAGCATCATGTCGGGAGAGCTTTACTCTTTAGTGAGTCAACCCCGCTCGACTAGATTAGTTAGGATTCAATTGGACTTCCGGATATTAGGATTCTCACAAAAAATGAAGGAATTAGCATAAAGACGTTGGAAAAGAAAGGAAACAAAAATCTAATAAACAGAGGTAAAATGTCACAACCAAACAACAAAATCTGCAGCTCTGTTAACTCTTAATTTGACCAAATAGTTCGCAAAAGCATTTGAATCTCTAAAGATGGTATAATGGAAGGTTAGACATGACAGATTTTAGGAGGGTGAGACGAGCGCTCAAAGAAGAGTATCTTGCTATGTGGCCAATCTAGATTTCACTTTATCTAAAGCAGACTTCCACATAGAGAGATTTATTATAGGGGAGAGGCCAATAGGCAGACCAAGGTAAGAGATAGGGAGTATCCCATATCTGTCCTTCATAGTTATTTGCAAAAAGAACGGCATGGTCATAGTTAACTCCAATACCCCCTAAAGAGCTTTTATGAAAATTCACTTTCAGCCCATAAATCAGTTGGAAATAGCATAGTGCTTTTTATATTATCTAAATAACAAAATTTATTTGGGCAAAAAAATGAGGGCGACACCGGCAAATTGAAGGAGAGAAATGTTGAGACCTGAACTTGGTAAAGATATACCTTTTGTCAGGCACAAATGTTCAGCATTCCTCATAAGTTAATAAGAACCTTCAAACTAGTAAGTTAAAAAGAAATGGTGACAGCCATTACTAGAATAGCGACCCGAGCAGTGGACAAATATTGCATGATCCATCCTCTCCACTTAGCTCCGAAACCAGTGGACTCGATATAAAATCTATGAAGCTCCACGTAACTGAATAATGGAAACCAATTAATCTTGAGCAGAAAGTCCTCCAGCTTATTTTTCTTCGTACAATCAATAAGTTAAGAAGCGATAAGAACACTGTTTAGAGATTAATGTCCCTTCATAAAAGCGTATTGAACCTCGTTGATTACATTCTTCATGACTCCGTGGAGTCTTGAGGAAGATAATTTCTTTTGCTAAAGGGGAGCTTCTACCTCATAAACAGAGTTTAGGGCCGCATCGGAATAAAAATGTATATATAAATTAATTAGTTTCCCAAGTTATATTACCACTATGAAAATATCCATTGATAATTATGACCTATGGACCAACCAGTGATGATTGAGGGAGAAGCCTAACCATAGGGGCCCCCCCAAAATTCTATAAAATTCGAAAGCAACCAGCAAACTCTGTACCTGTCAGAAAATTCAATCCTGCAAAAACTTTTCATCCCATCCCATGTAAATATTTTCACCGTTTCACCTTCACGTGTGATAGATAGTGGGAAAGTCAATAATTTTGCAACCATTGAAATAGTCTTCGGACCAACAGACAATAGCCAAACTGTCTGCAAGGAAAATCTTCTTTGATTTCGAAAAGCTGAGAAAGTGATATATATGTTTATTAAACATATATATAAACGATATACAAGAATTAATATACACAGTCCCTCTCATTATAAACTGAAATTCATGTTTATACTGATCGATATTCGGAATGAAGTGGCTCAAGGCCTTCATCTTATGATAATACATTGACATTATGATATAAAAAGGAAAGCAAGTTCGGAGACTGCTTCTATGTCACTATAGATATACATATTTACATTCCCAGTCAATAATAGTCAAAAGCATGTTAATTATTATAAACGTTTATATGCAGCTTTCCGTTTCTAGACAGTTACATACCGGCCGGGGTCTCTTCTCTTTTGACTCAAAATTAGATAGTGAAAACTGCTTCACAATTATAATAATCTAATTGCGAAAATTGTTTGACCTTTCTGATTGTTTTCCTTTTGAAATTCATGAAAAGCAAGACGTATTGCAGCATATAGTAAACACCATATATGCACAAAACGACATACATACAGATTTTTTTCGTTAATTAAAAAAAATCTATATGTATGTCGTTATAATGGGTCTTGGCCTATTTATAACGACATACATATCGATAATGCTCATAAAAAAGACATAGATAAAACTTCTCTTATAAAATTGCCACAGGAGATAAGAGATGCTATATATATATATATATATATTACCATTTATCCTGCTTTAAAATGGATTATCTTCATCTACCCTTATTTGGTTTTCTATTTTTTTTTTCTTTTTGGTATACTATGATATTCAGAAGCCAAAAGGATCGGCTCATTAACATGCAAAACTCTATCCCAATAAAGGTTTTCCCCCTTTTATTTTCTAGGGCACCATAGAAGTTCTTGCATTTTCCGTTTTAATGAGTGTACTTATATATTAGACTCTAAAGATGATTCCTAAGCTACCTTTAAATAATGAAGTTAAAGTCCCATATTTCATACAATTTATATATTTTTCTATATGTGCTGCCTCATAAGCACCTTTAATTTGCGAAGTACACTTTCCATATGTAATGACAAATTAAGTATATATATTGTTTCCAGTGCATGAGATATAGATTTATACCCTTTTGATAATGAAAACATATTTAGAGGGAAAGGGAAGGGGGAGCGGTCGAGGTCGTTCTTTTCATCGTGTACTAGTCATTTATTACATTTCTCTTCTGCTTCCTCCCCCAATTGATCAAACCCTATTCCCTCCATCCACTAAACAAAAAAAAAAATCAAACCACGACATGAGATGCAATTAGTTTATTGTGCTCCTTATAAACAGACAATAATTAATTACTTGTTTCGTATAGATGTTTGACATACCAGACGCAACTCATGATTAGGGTCAATTCATCATCTGAATGAAAGTTATTATCAACTAAGAAGATGAGAGAACACATGTGATCCCATCGAAAAAAAAAAGAGAAAATGAAAATAGAAATTCTCTTTGCCTTCCTCTTCACACATTTGCCTCTTTTTGTTGCTATTGAGTTTTTATTAGCATTCCCTGTGTGTGTCTGTCAGGGCTTCTCCTCTCTCTCTCTCTCTCTCTCTCTCTCTCTCTCTCCCCCCTCTCCTCCTACTCCTCCTCCCTTCTTCCTTGCTCTCTGTGTCTCTACCTCCTCCCTATCTACACACTGTGTCCAATTAGGGTTTCATGTTCATCCATATTTGATTTGCTTTTTTCTCTCTAGCTAGGAAGAAAGACTCTTCCAAGCTATAAGGGGAGGTTATATCCTATCACTTTCTACAGTCTCACAGAAAGAAAAAAGGCTTTTGAAAGAGAGGGGTGAGATCCCTATAAGGCAAAAGGTAATTCCCTTTCCCATTCTTCTGATCAAAACTTGCGCATGTACAGAGACCTAATTGATCGAAAACCATGTACACACACACATATATACATATATATAGGTATGTATGTCCTTTCTGCTGAGCTTTCCTTGTGTCTGAGTCTGCTGAGAAAGAAGTAGGATATTGTGCAGGATGTGTTAGGTAAAAAATTTTCAATTTAGCTAAAGGGTTCCTGCAGTATATAGATAATGTAATATTTCATAATTATATCATCATAGTTGATTAAGTTTACTTTAACTAAATATTTACATATATATTCATTGAAAAAACTTTCACATACTTAACCCAAAAAAAAAGGAACTTAGAATCGAATGTTATATATATCTATACATACAAAATGTAGAGTTACTTAACCCATAGCCAGCTGGAAAAACACAATCTAGAGTTACACATATATGCATATTCAGCCAATGATGAAACATATATTTGTTCATGCAAATGGACACAGTTCCTGTCACCTAAAAGAACAATTCATTAATGATTAAGGAAATTGTCCAACAATGTCAGAGAAAGGAGAAGAAAGAGAGAGAGAGAGGGTTTGATGCGTAGAAGTCAGAGTAAGAAGAATTAGTTTCAAGGCAAAAAAAAAAAAAAGCTGAAGGAGTTCGAGGATTTGTCAGAGACTCAGAGGAAATATATTTCCATATATAATATATATACATAAATACAAATTGTGTAATGCATGTATATGAGTTTTAATTAAATTCGTAAGATCCATATTCAATCTTTCCACAAATGTTTCAGAAAAAGGATTTTCAATCTTTCTGTTCGTTTTCCTTCCGAACTTGTGACTGGTTTGAAGCTTAGAAGGATGATTTCTCCTTTCTTCTGCAGATTACAGCAATGATTCTTTTACAAAATGGGCATTGTTTCCCACCAGGAAAAAAGAAAATGGAGGCATTGGTTCTGAAAAGAAAATGAAGGCATTGGTTCTGAGTCGATTGTGATTGTGATTAGTCTAATTAAGACACACACAAATTCATCCCAAAAAAATTTGAGACATTCAAACCTACAGAATGAAAATCTTTCTTAAACTATATATAAGTCAGAATTAGTGAATGAACTCCCAAATTCATAAAACAAGTAAATAATTCCATGATTTAGCAGCATTTACAATGTCAAACCAGTCGGTATACATAATATCATCACAAGTAGCCAGTAGGTATATTTTCTCTGGATAAGTCTATTGATTGAACAGATTTAATAACATCATCACTTAGCCAAAATTTACCCAAACAAAAAAAACAAACAGGTTGTTATATAAAATGCAATAATTGTAAATACAGCCTCCAGGAAAACTCCGGTAGTATGTTTTACAACAATTAGCAACATAAGCTGGTATTATATAGCGGGCACGTGTTATCTGATTTTTCCATATCAAAAGAGAGGAAGATGCATGCAATTAGTAAAACCATTACAAAATTAAGAATTTTAATTAGTAGCTAAAGTAATTGATATTTGAATGCACGGCTCCACTGTGCTTTCAACTGAAGGAAAAGAGTTCTGCTTTCTCAACAATTCATGTGACTTTGTTTATGTGATTTAATGGAGAAACGAGCATCGAAAGAGATAAAATGCATGCATATACTATGTTTCATATCCATAATGATCAGCCAAATAATATATATATATATATATATATATGTAGCTTAATTTATGAGTGTAATTAGTGGGGTTAATTTTTGTTGTACATATGTGTGGGGTGGCAAAGATTATGTCGTCATCGAACAGCTCCTACAACTCACCCTGTGCCGCGTGCAAGTTCCTGCGGAGGAAGTGCATGCCCGGCTGCATATTTGCACCCTACTTCCCTCCTGAGGAGCCCCAGAAATTCGTGAATGTTCACAAGATTTTCGGGGCGAGCAACGTGACTAAGCTGCTCAACGAGCTCCCACCGCATCAGCGGGAGGACGCAGTCAACTCCCTGGCCTACGAGGCAGAGGCCAGGGTGAGGGACCCGGTATACGGCTGCGTGGGAGCTATCTCCTTCCTCCAGAGACAGGTCCAGAGGCTCCAGAAGGAACTTGATGCAGCCAATGCGGATCTCATCCGTTACGCATACAACGGCGCCATCCCTCCATCGGCTTTGCCTCCCGGGACAACCTCAATGCAGCCAGTACTACCTGTGGCTCGCCGGCGGTCCTCAATGGAGTTTGCCGCAGACCCAGGCAGCATAAGCAACGGAGGGGGCGGCTTCTTTCAACCTCCTCCATATTCCCTTCCGTGGGACAACAACCTCTCGGGAGACATCAATGGAGGTGGAGGAGGAGGTGGTAGTATGATATGAAGAACTGAAAGATCATCAGTTCTTGAATAACCACTCCCTCTTTATATGCTTAAGGTGTGGGAGTATATATACGAATTATTTATACCGGGGATGATCTCTATCTATATCTATAGTATATGTGTCACATGGACTAGCTTACACAGCTAGGCCAGGATTTTTATTTATTAGGGTTATCTATATATATATATATATGTATATATTATATATCATCTTCCCCTGCTAAAAGACCATATACTATATAACTAGGTTTGAGCAATTTGTAGTAGTGACAATGCATTCGAAACCTAGAAAACAGTAATGGGGGGGCTATATATATAAATATATATATATATATATATATATGCATATGTGGTGTGTGTAAGTGTATGTGGCTTGCTAAGGATTTTTTAGCATAAATTGTTATTTGACGTCAATATTTACTTGGATGCAACTCGATCACAAAGCATGTGTATGCATGTGGAGTTGCTATTCTCCCTGTCAATTATTTATGTGGTTAATAAGGGGAATAAATCAGACACAACTTTACTTAAGTTTAAAGCTATTGCATGCCATTATTCTCTCTCTCTCTCTCTCTCTCTCTCTCTCTCGCGTGCTTCAG
Source organism: Punica granatum (assembly GCF_007655135.1). Lineage (NCBI taxonomy): Eukaryota > Viridiplantae > Streptophyta > Magnoliopsida > Myrtales > Lythraceae > Punica > Punica granatum. The sequence goes on along the minus strand of NC_045134.1, from coordinate 27,035,556 downwards.
TCTACGCTCTTGTGATCTCATGTATATATGCATTCAATCTACAATCCTCTCATCAAGATTTTGTCAGTGCCTTTACTAACTTTATCTTGCTCTCTTTCTGCCGCTTTTTCTTGTTGATCAGGACCACGTTTTTTAATTCAACTTCTGATCAATGGATTGATTTGATCCCGATCTGCGTTTCTTAGCCCACTAGATTAATTAACGGCACCTAACTTGTAATTAAACTTTAATGCCTTTCGATATGCATAAGTCCATTGCACGGTATAATGTATTAGTTTTCATTGGGTGCTTTTAATCTAGCATATTTGGGAGTGGTTTGCTGACAGTTGGTGGTCGTGATCGGTGTGAGGTTATTGTTGCTTTTCTGGTAATAGCTAGGATCGCTCGCCAATTGCAGCTATTCTACTGTAATTTTGATTTCATTAAAATGAAATAAGATCTTCTTTCTTATTAAAAAAATAAAAGTTCTTCGCACGGTGCACATCAAGGAAGAAATATATATACATCGACTAGGGTTCCAACATATGCAAATTAATGCATATACAAATATCTATTACCTTTAGCTAATAAAAGCATATGATTGATGAAAGATGAGAGTCTAAACTATTTAATCATTAAGTATAAAATCACTTAATGAAATAAGTAGAAAAATTTTTACTTAATGAAATAAGTCATTTTTCACTTATTAATGCTCTTTACTTTCTCACAAAACTTTTCTCATCTTTATCATCCCTCCCCACTTCTTACACATTTCCTCCCTTAACTAATTAAGTGCTTAATTTTTAAGCACTTATTTTATCAAACACCACCTAAGTCCTTATACTTTTCCTTGAGCGTCCAGCACATTTCGATTCAATTTGTTAATGCCCCATTCTTGACTATCTTAACCAAGGTCCAAGGCCACAGGCCAGAATATTAAATTTTCTTGTATATGTCATGTAAATGTACGCTATATACACTTCTCGATGAATAACATATATATATTTATATATATATATATATATTTCCTTGTTACACCATTAAGATACACAAGCGAAGTTGGGCAACTTGCTAGCAGTCGGCATTCAAAAATTGAACTCGTTCATGTCAAATAATGGGACAAGATATTAACGTTGACAAGATGTAAACAAAATAAAGGAAAAAGAAAAATGAAATCTCTGTTCCGGAATCACACAAGACCAGTGTATGCGTCCGTGTGTGTGTGAGACCGTGACGTAGAATCGGTGGGGTCGTCCTTCCTTCCGATGATCGATCATGACTGGTAAAAGATATAATAAATAAAGCATATAAATAGAAGTCCTGACTCATGAGGTATTATTAATTCAATAAATTAAGTAAAAATATTTGAGGAAATTAATATGGGAGAAGATCTCTCGGATTCTGAGATTTCTCTGATCTGCTGCAATGCAATTTCACAGTGAGAGAGCTGTCACGTCCGGCCGCTTGTCCTCGATCGATCCCTCCATCTCCGGATCATATCCACACATACCATTCACACACAATCGCAAAGAAACCCTAATCTCTCTCTCTCTCCCCCCCCCCCCCCCCCCCCCCCCCCCCCCCCCCCCCCCCCAAATTCTTTCTGGGATCAGATAAATTAGAAGCCATGATATGAAATATGGTTTGAACCCAAAATATTTCAGGACAAAACAGAAATTCGTGCACCGGCCAGCAATGATGTTGCACCCGATGGGCTTCGCAGCTTGGTTGTAAATTGTAATGCTCACCAAATACACTTGGTGAACTCTTTCTTTTCCACTATTGACTTTTTTTGTTGTTGTTGTGTGTGTGTGTGTATGTTGTTCTTTGTTGTTTTCCGGATTATTGTTTGATCTCTAGTTTGTGATCCGTATGAAGGAACTGTTGAGGACATGAATATATACCAGTTGAACGATCTATCCCGTGAAAGTAGTAGAATTGTATCTAAATCAATGAAGGTCATGCCATGCTTCAAACAGTGTTATTTGGACGAATGTCTTATATTCAAAATAGTTCATCTTAATAATAATTATATGCTATATATATAGATAGTGGGGGTTCCTTTTCTTAGGACTAATTATTGAACCGAAGGGGGAGGAGCATTATTTTATCAATTAAACCGTACCAATTGCGCAGAAGTTAATAATATTCTAAAAAAGTGGGTTTTGGTCGTCTCTACTGTAAGCTGAGAGCAGCGGCAGCGGCAGGGCAGGCAGTCAGTCACTAGTCAGAGTTTGTGTGTGAGTGTATGGGGGAAAGGAAAGGAAAGGAAAGGAAAGTAAAGGAAGGAACAAGGAAGGAAGCTGTTAGGGTTTGTCTGCAAGAAATGAAATTGTGTGTGGTGGGGTGTGGTGTGGGCCGGGCTAATTCTGTTCTTGGCATGCATGTAGGAAAAACAGCAACAGTTCCCCACCCCACCCCACCCCCACTGTTACTGTACGTTATTGTTCCAGAATCCCTCTATCAACCCGTCAATCTCTCTGCTGTTTTTTTATTTTGTCTCCAAAATATTTAGACGTAGAAACGAAGCAAAAGCTAGCAAACAGAAGAGAAGAAACTGTAGACACAGTTGTATATATGTACATCTACACGCACATATATATAGATATATCATGTTCTTGTATATATGTATACGTAGACATTAAATTTTGTGGTGAATATATATGTAATTACTAGAGTTGGGAAAAAGAAGAATCCCCGATCGAGGATTAAACGTTTTATGACCTGATCAGCTGACGGAACATCATGGTCTCAGCAAAAAAAGAAATAGAGGACAATTGGTGGGGCAGGTATTTATTATACAGTAGATCAGGGTGAGAGCTGCAGGGCCGTTAGATCCAATAGAATCTGAAGCAATGTGTGTATAGTATGGTATCGTATAGTGTACTACTGATCAATATTCCAAGCAAAGGAAGGAGGAATGAATTTGAGGGGGGGAATTCCTTTTCATAAACCCTGTTGCTCTTGGTGGGGCTCAGCTCAGACATTAATCTTGAGAATTGAAAGGGAAATTATTAGAAAGGTCTTTTGGAGTTTTCGGAATGGATGTTTTTGATGTGCCATAGCACAAAGGAATGTCTTTGTCTCTCTCCACTCCTTCTCTCTCTCCATCTCCGTCTAACTAGCGAGAAACTAACACCATAAAAAAGTTAATGTTATTAAATTAAGCAATTGTCATAGAAGGAAGATGGTGTAGTGTTATGGCGTATACTCTCGCCTATCAATCAAGATATTACAGATTACACTCTTATTGTGGGACTATCGGTACCCTTTAATTAGCTATTAGAATTTTTATTAAATTGTATTAAGTGGACCTCCTGTATAATCGGGAAAAAAAAAACAATTGTCATCTCCTATGACTAGCTATTGATGATCACAGATATGTGTATATACATATATTTATCCACCTTATTTGTATTTGCTATATAATGTCATACCATTTTTATCCCAGTTATTTTCTTATTTGGCTATACAAATATGTTTTATCAATTTCTCACTTTCTAGGCATGCAAGGTGTAAAACAATTTCTACTTGATAATTATGTGATAGACTTATGATTAATTGAAACTTCAATATATTCTATTTATATTAGATGCTTTACTACATTTTTATGGCTAATACTACATGGTTGAGCAAGTCATAAAATATAGTTCTCAACTAATTCCTCAAATAGTTGAAAAAATTAATTTTTTATCCTCCATAATTCTTCTTTTATGTGAAAACAAATAAATTAGTCTAACAATAAAATAATGCATGGATCCAGGGCCCATAAATTATAGGCCCCAATGGAAGAATATTGTAATCAACATATATATATATATATATATATATTGGTGAATAATATACATATATATATATGTATGTATGTATGTAATACTAGCTTTTTTGTCCATGCGATACACGAGTTACTATCTAGAGTAATTATTTTTAGATGGACTTTTAAAAATTTTCATATCACAAATGAAGTTTTCATTATATTATATATTCTTAAATTGAAAGCATTCAAATATTAGTACATATGATAACAAGTTTAGAATAATTACAAATGAGTTATAATACCAAATATGGATGAAAAAAATAATATTATTTAAAAAACATATTACATTTTCTTAATTATCAATTTCTAAAAGAATGCAATGGATAACCTCTATGTATTTTGTAAAAAAAAGTGCAAAAAATCTATTTTTTAGTAATTTTTAAATAGATTTATCTATTACTATTTGAAAAGTGTTCAATATTAAAATATACTTATTGCATGTGGTAGATTTTTCTTTTAATTAGTGATTATGTCGAACAGCTTTTTATAGATATTTATTTTAAGAAATTACATTTTTTATAAATAAATTTTGAGATTATATATTTTAAATCAAGAATGTGCTTATATAATAAAATTATTAAGTATTTAATGATTTATATGCATTTACTAATTTAATCCTAATTATATATACATTTATAATTATTTTATTTAGATATTTACCTTTATGACCTTATACTATATATGGAATTACTTTTTTAATCCTATTTATTATGGGGATACAACTTTATATATATAGATTGTTACTCATAGTAAATTAAGGTTTTCTTTTATTCTATATATTAATTTTGACTCCTCAGTGACAACTCTCATTTAATTCGTGCAATAGAAGACTTTTATAGACAATTTCTTAACTCGCGATGAATCGACACTTTAAATCCATACCATTGATAAGAATACATAAAATTTTACAAATATTCCATTCTTTAACTAACATACACTATATAAATTAAAATTAATGTACTATAATTGTTGTCTCTTAGTTATTTCTCCGATAGCACTCAACATTTTTCCACAAGTAAACTAACTAGGAAACCATGGTACAATAATAAATTAGAAATACAATAAAATAGAAAAATACAGAATGTGCACATAACATATACAAATAATCGGAATACAAAAAAAATTATGTATGTGGTGAGTTGTGGTCCCTCTTCAAATAATATTCATAAATTCGACTTTAAAAAATTCAAAGTAAATACAGGAAAATACAAACACTGGCACAACTTGCTAATTATCGGACTCCATCATCAATAATACACATTTCATAATCTCAATTATCAATAATACGTTTGTTAGTATAATTCATAAAAATGTCAATTAAAAATATTTCAAAGCATTATTCCACTGCATTTCTAAAATATATCTCACAATATGTTTAAAAAATATTTCTCATAAAAAATTGATTAAAATATAAAAATACAAAGGTCCGCACAATGCGCGGCACCAACGCTAATATTTATACGAGATAGACCGCATGAAGTCCAAGTCACATCGGCGATAATTAATGTCATTAATCACATATAGACTTGGAAATTAAATAGCGCAAACTAGCTGGATAACAAAAACTGTGGGGACCTCACTAATTTGCAAATAGTAAAAATGACCTTGAGATTTGTAATTGGAGATTAAATTTTCTCTAGAAGGAGGAATATAATGCAACGCGCTTTCACTTAATAATGGATAGATTATTTTAGTTCATTTCTCACGGTGAGATTATTTGTATCACTTTATTAGTTATTAAAATAAAATTTTTATTTCACTATGCTAAATCTATAAAGTTCTTTTTATAATAAAAAAGATATTTCTGGTTCAATTCACTTTTTTCACAATGTTTCCATTTTCTATATGATCATTTCCGATTTGTTTCACACAATTATATATTTAGTAAACTGCTCATATTTCATGAAGTTCCCAACACGATCGAGGAGAATTACAAGAACCTCTGTATTAATTCGTCTCGCAACGTTTGATAAGCCAAAATCCTCCTATTGAGTTATTATGCATGCATGCATTCAGTATGCAAAAGCTCGTAGAGCATTCAGTATATGAGATCAACGGAGAAAATTCTCTACAACCAATATATTAGCAATGAAATGGACATGCATAGATATATAGAATTGATCAGAGGATTGATACACACACACACATATATATTTATATACATATCCAATTGCTGAGATGCACGCTTGATAGAATATTGCCCTTGCTTGCTAGCTAGAATCTTCTCAGACAATTTGATGTCAGATAATTGACATGATCGTCTACCTGCCCCCATTTCATATTTCATCTGCACGCTTTATCCGAGAATTACCTATTATTTAGTTGGACACACGCAAAATATATATATATATATATATATTATATCTGTGGAGGGATGGATATAGGGAGGCGGGGGAGTCGCCCCTTTCTACTCGGAAAAAATTATGAAATTTTTATTAAAATTTATCAATTTTATTTAATTTTTAATGAAATTATCATATTCTCTTTGTATCGTACAAAGTTCCTTTAAATTTTATCCCCTTGGACCAAATTCCTAAATATGTCTCTATATCTGCGTGTGTAACATTAAATTAGCCCATTTGGTAATGGAGTTACACTCCATTTTCCCTCGAATTCAATATAATTATTACTATTTTATCTTTTTTTCCTATTTAATAATAAATTCTTACATATATATTTTCTTAATCATTTTTACAATCAATTTTTTAATAATAAATTCATCACTCCACTTCGTTCTTCTATTAATTCAACAATATAACCATTATTTTTTTCTTTTTTCTCATATTTAATAATAAATTCTCACACATATTTTTTTCTATACCATCATTATAACCCACTTAAATATATGATTAATTACATAGAAAAGCACGACTTTTATATTTTTTTTCTAAATATAGCACGACATTTAGAAAATAACACAGAAACGCACAACTTTTGCATTTTTTCCTAAATATAGTACGACCTTTGTATAGTACGTTCTTTACACTTTTTTCTATATATAGCATGACCTTTAAAAATAACACAGAAATGCAGGACCTTTAGACACGATCTTCTTTTTTAACGTGTCAGAATTGCAGCTAAACCTGAAGGTCGTGCCTTTTTTTTATGTTTTTTTAAGTTCATGCTATATTTAGGAAAAAAAAACACGCGTGTTGCACCCGAGACTTTAGAATTTAAATTGTGAAAACACTTTTTTCTTTTTTTTGGGTAAGATAACGAACTAAGAGTAGAAAATGTTGGAAAAATAATATGACAACATGATTATGATTAATGGAGTTAATAAAAATGCAATATAGTATTGTACGTATATATATAAAAGTTGAAACTTTTCACCTGGTTTCAATTGTTACTATTCTCAAATTCTTATTAATCACCAAAGTGAAAAACAATATATATAGTCTAGAAAAAGATTCTTAACAAACTAACTAATAATGAGAATACCCTCTCTTGCCAATTGTTTATATGATTATGTTCTTGATATTGCCTCATTTAGTCGATCTGTATTGTTCATAGTCTAATCTCTCCATAAGCACGATTCCTTCAACTTGCCTTGTCAAGACTACCGGCGAATGTGTTAGTTTTTCTTACCAAGTCATACAAACCTTTATAATATAAGTATTAATACCTTGTCTGTGCATATATGCATTATGTGCCAAACATAAATATTTTTTAATTGAAAGATCACGTGTTTGGTCCTGGTACTCACGCATGTTGTATTGCTTTGGTCTTGGTACTCACTATGCCTACATTTAAAGTAAACAATATAGAATGATTCGTTGAAGATTCTTGTAAGATGAAATTCTGTAGATCATTTTATAAATAGTTAATTGATTATATTGGTTGTAAATAAAAAAGGTATTTGACGCATCGACAAATAACATTTTCTACCTTTAATTATATATATATATATATAATATAGATGGTGCTACCTTCTCATACCCACTTTATGGGCTAGACTTACATGCAAAAGTAAAAGGAGGTTCAAGTACCATAGGAGAAAAATAAATAGATAAGAGCCCTTGAAATGAAAGTGCGTGGTATTATTTAACTGTAAATAGTATTACCTAAAAATAAAGAATGAAAATTTACGATATCTTTTCATCTAAAATTGCAATGTAATTAATAAACTGAAAAAGAGGTGAATAACGCAAATAGAGAATTGCGAATGATGGACACATATACTCTAAGCGATGTATATACAGTAACTTGCCTTTATGGTGACAATGTATGACATGTATTATGACTGATTGCTTTTTCTCTAATAACTTGATTGAAATAGAAAAATATTTTTTTCAGACGATACACATTGTTTTATCCTTATATTAGTGCTGAACTCTTTGGAAATTAAGATAGGTGGCTGATTAATTAATTATAATAAGCGGATGAATCTAGATAAAAAATGCAATAGGTGGTCCTCTAATGGGGCAAACCATCCATTTGATTTTGAAATCTATTTGATGCTTGATAAAGAGTGCCCAACTTAAAAAGAAGATTACTAATAAAAAGAAACTTAAAAGGGAGATTATAACAACATTCGATGCCATTTCTAAGTAATGAATAAACAAACAAATTCACATTGAATAAATAACCGGATGAAAAATTGCTGGAAAATGGCAATAAAAAACTCATTAAAATTGAAAAAAATGGTCTTGTGATTTAAAATACTCAAATATGTAGGCACTTATCTAAAAGACTAAACTTACATCAATGGATTAATAGGGAACTTCAAAAAGTATACGTACATGATTGTAATGCATATGTTCACTTTTTATTATTATTAATAATACAATGGAAATCCATAAGCCTATCGTACGAAAATTGAAACTGAAAATTAATAAAATGCATAAGTAGTCCCACGATGATGATCGAACCTGTAGTTTCGTGATTGTCAAACGAGAGCCTACAAACACTCACTTTTTTATATTTTCATTTGACGATCCTCTTATCACAGAAAACTTTTATCATTCCAAAGTGATTATCCACCATCTCATGCTATTGGAATTCACTCTCATTTTGAGAGACATGTGGCCCTGAAGAGGTAATATTATGCACCATATAAGAAAAAAATCAAAAGTATTATATGTTCATGAAAAAAATATTACAATACTAAAATTTTAAAAAATGAAATATATAACCCTTAAATGAAATGAAAAGTACTTTCTTTCCGTGAAAAAATATATATTGCAAGATATAAGAAGCACATATCTATGGAAAAATTAATTCTCGCATGTTGTTGCATGTCCTTACCGAATATTGATTTTCTCATTTTATAAGAGAAAAGCCTTCAACTACAATATTTCAGAGATATTAATGGGAGTTCGGCTGATCTTCACATCGCTTACTTTGATGAAGAATGGTATAAAGAGACGGTGTCTCAGAAAATCAATGAGGGAGAAATACCCTTGGACCCCTAAACCATGAGCTGGGAGAAGTCTAATTTGGCCTGACCTAAGTAGTTTTTTGGGAATTACTTCGTCCATCATCACGAAGGAAAATCCAATCCTGCAATTTCCAGTGGCCTCATAAAAAATAAATAAAAAAATAATAGAAAATTCAATAAAAAATTGCCAAAGCGAATTAAAATCACAGCGTGCTCGCACGCCCCACGACGGTGTGCCGTCCAGCCACTGCATTGTCAACGTCCCCAGTGGCCTCAAATGCCACCAACAACCTCGCATGTGCCTGGAATCTAGCCACCACGGCACGAGAAAGTGAGAATCGAAGAGAGGGAGGGCTGAAGGAGAGATCCACGAAGGGACGGCGGCTCGATTCCAGCCATTACAACTATGTTCGAAGTTGCCAATACTGTTTGCGCTACCGTAAACAACTGATAGATCTCTTTGTGCCATCTACTTCAGAGAAACAGTGTCGGTAATTAAACAATCAAAACGAAAATATGCAAATCTGTCGTTCATCCAAATGATTCCGATATATGATCAATGGATATAACAAATTGTCTCGCCGTTAAATTTTCGCTTGAAGATACATACAAATTTTCGATATCAATAAGTTTCAGTTTCTGAAATCTGTCGGTACACAATATGGCCCCTTTCACTTCGACAATGCCCCCCTTTGTCTTGCGAGAGGATGAAGAGACCAGCGACCTACACCTACCTCCTCCTTGCATCGCATTATTCCCGGGCTCTTTCTCTTTTTGATTCAAACTTCATCAGGTAGTGGTGGCTCGATTACGGTAATCACAGCTATGGGTTAGGTCGCTGGTGACATTCCAGGGAGACTTCGAGCACTGGCCTCAACGATGAAGTGACAGGCCGCCATGGAAGGTCTTTTTTCTAATGTACGCAAGTTTATTTTGCCTTAAGAGGTGCTATTCATTTTCATGAAAAGACATGTGGTGTATAGATTCGTTTTTTATTTTGTTGTAAACTCCTTTTCTTTGTTCAAATTGGAATCGAAAATTCTTATCATCAGATTACCGGAACAAGGGTTAGGATCATCATAATTATTAAATTCAAATCAGCAAGTATGGCATTTCTACCTAAATTGAGACAAAAAAAAAAAGTTTGACTAAGTGTTAAGCAATGAATGTTGAAATCGGACATGTGATGCATCAATCTTTTAAAATATAAATTGATATTGAGAAATGAGAATTGAAAATTGAAAATTGAAAATTGAAAATTTGGAAATCCATACCTTGGATAACTCGGTCGAGGATGACGTGAGGCCCCAAAAAAAAACACCGCTGGGTGGACATTCTTGGACATGCTGTCGGCTGGCCGAATTGAAGGAGGATCTTTTCACTTTTTTTCAATAAAAAATTCGTAACAATATTTTAAGGAATAAAGGAAATTTAGGACAACTCTTTCGTAATAAGTGAGTCGGCTATGGCATTTTGGTAATAGCGATCAACATTCGACCGCACAAACAAAATAATGATCATCAATCTTGGCCTCCGAGCAATTAAACAAAGGAAATTTGAGAGACAATGTTAAAATGAAGATCCAATTCCTGCCTAAGTCATCATAATCATACGTACACAACCAGTTACAAAAATGAAGCGCAAATATGTAACCGTTTTAAGAAAATAGAGCAAATGTATCTGCAATGATAAATGAATCTTTCAAAAAGGCATTTCTAAAGGGACCTCAAGCGACAATTGAAGATAATTTACAATGAGTACAGAAATGGAACATAACTATATTATTAATGGTAGGATCAAAAGTCACGAGTCGAAAGTGTATGAGAAAAAATCATGAGAGTATAATCGTACTTTCTGAATTATCAAAATTGGAAAATCACTTTCGAAGTATTCATACTTTTATATACAGTATAAAATTTTATTTTTAACACAAACATATATACATATATATATATATATATCCTTTTTTTATAACAACTATTCTGATTTGTGTAATATATTTGCTATTTAACATACAATAAAATATGCTCTAAATTAATAAAATTAGACTAATTTTGAATGGTTTGATAAGCATTTTTCAACTAATGGTCTCAATGCACTATATGTTTATCTAATCGAACAATGTGTAATATGTATATCTTTACAGATATTCACACAAAATCTATTATGCATTTTTTTTAAATACAAAAATTTAATGACATTCTTATTTCAAATATATAATTTTTATTTTTTTACATTACCATAAATTCACATATTACAATAATTTTACCTTTATAATAATAGAAATTAGATTAAAATATATTTGCATTCTAACACAATAAAATATGCTCGAACTTAATTTGAAGTTTTATACGATAATCATTTAATAAAATTAGGCTAGTTTTTAATGGTTCGACAAATATTTTCCATCTAATGACCTCAATACATAATATATTTATCTAATAATTGTATAATATACATATTTTAATAGATATTTGCAAAAAATTGGTTACGCATTTTTAAGTACAAAATTTGATGACAATATTATTTTTTTTATATTACCATAATTCATATATTACAATAATTTTACCCTTATACCAAGAGAAGTTAGATTAATACCTAATTGATAATTAATTGTTAGCATACTTAATTGTCGCTCATTTTTTAAATTGGGCCTTCTAATAAGTCGAGAAGATATTGGGTTTACATAATTGGGTTTGACCTAATTAAATCAATTCTCTTCATTTTTTGTATATTATTTTAATAATACTTTCTTTTAATGAGAGAGCATTTACTACAATATGATACAATTTTATTTATATATATGGATTTGAAATGGTAATGGACTTAAACTACACTCCATAGTAATTTTCTATGTATCGTACATTTGCGCACATGTCAATCTTTACCGTGATATATTCTTCCACCTTCTTGTCCATCATGAGACCATCTCCACCGGATATTTTGGGCATGTCTCTCCCCGATGGAGATGTCCCCCCACAGAGCAACCATACATGAACCGTCACTTGGTGGCTCATGTCAAAAAACTAAGCACAGCTCTTTTTGCCTTGCAGGACCCATTTCTCCAGCCAGTGGCGTGTAGCGGGGCCACACAATTACTTTTCTTTTTAAAAAAAATAAAATGTTGGGGCTTTTTAACTATGGGGGAAAAAGTATGAGACCACAATGAAGACTTGATCAGAGACCGATCATTGGAGTTTCAAGTATCTCTTTTACTTAGGAGTATCTCTCATCTATATGGTGCCTATGTGACAAAAATCAGGCCCACTTTAAAGACTCATGGAAAGACTATTGCTGGAGATGGTGTAACCATGTATCATCCATTGTTCATAGACGAGACATTTTCTTTTAGATGGATACAATCTTTTCGAGAAATTGTGCGGTGCACACAACACAAATAAATACTATATGATACAATCTTTTCTTTTTCTGGATAGTTACGGTATGATACAATCAAGTAAAGTGAAAGTCTAGGTTTTCATAATCTCTATAATTTAACACTTCAAAACATGTGTTACTTACATTCGTTTTAAAGTGATTTACTACGGCTGGCAATCAAAAAAATTATTTCCTAGAATTTTAAGTACTTTGATTTCAAATAATTTATTTAAAAATTACATAATTTACTTGATATTGTGGTACAATCACTAGCTACCATAAATGATGCACATTGTATGTTGATGGATATGCATGAAGAAAAGTATATATACATAGGAGAGAGTCTTAAGGCCGTTTGGATTTAGAGTTAAAGTTACATTGATTTTGATTTTGATTTTGATCGTGGAAAATGACAAATGAGATGTGATTATAAATTTGATTTGGGAAACGTGTGTTTTTGTTGTGTAGTGTGTTGAGTTAAAATTAAAGTTAAAGTTAAAATCAAATTTCTTTGAATTCAAACGGAGTGCGATGGTCAAGACACCGACTTGAAACCAAAAGGTCTTGGATCCAATCCTCACTAGTGGGACGTATGTACCTTTTTATTTTGTCTAATTTTTTATCTTTGTACTAGACTCATGAGCATCCCTTATAATCGACCAAAAAAAATTATATATACACAACATCTATACGTAGATACAACTAAAACTGTTGCATATTGGGAACAATTGTCAAGTTAATAATTTTTTTCTATTTTTTTATTTTCATTTTCTTGCTTTTATAATATGTGTAAACAATAGCACATGACCTTAAGTTTTTAGAAATGGTATGCACATTTCTCTTCTCCACACATTTAGGTAGCAGTGACGAGTCCAAGTCCATGAGTCCTGAAGTAGTTACGAGTCAAATCTTACATCCTGCTGTGGATTTGGGCTCATACTATTATGGCCTATAGGAGTTGCTACGTTGATCGCCACCCGAACCCTATTATTCATAAAAAGAGAAAATAAAACTTACATTGCCACAAAAGTGAATACATTTTTGTGAAAAATAAACTTCTATACAATTTAAAGATTATATATCAATTATGTTAAATAATGACACAATAGATAAATTTCAATTTTTCAATTTCATTAATGATTAAATTATCAAAATTTATTTAAAAAAAATATAAAATGGAGCCCGCAATCAAGTGCGGGGCCGTTTCGCTAGTACGTATGTATAATCTGTGTATGCATGTCTTCAGCAATAGGCACATGATTTGAATTGAGGGGTGAAATGAAATCCTTAAAAGGACCAATCAGAAGATGCTGATTCAGATTAGGAGGAATTTTATCAAAACTTGAATAATGATGCATGAATTTTCTTAAAACCTAAAAATTTTAGGAATGACAAGATTTCTACACGTCATTTATGGACTAGAGTGGGATTTCTTTTTTCTTTTAAACTATTAGGATTATATGCAGTCGGCATAATAATTAAACAAAAATCAGATCACAGCACATGCACCGACTTTGTTATGGTTTGAAGCCCTCATAAACCTTCTCTTTTTTTTGTTGGCATCACTTTTTATTAGCGCTGAAAGCACAATATATATAAATTAAACTGATTTTGTCAGATCTCCAATGATAATGCTCATGATGACTCCCATCTACATGACCATATAATTTAATATAAATCATTGAAATTGTATATCTGCTCTATGTAAACGGGGGTGGACTAAATATTATTCTCTCCGGCCCCTTTAGGATTTACAATAATAAAATATGTTCTCTGTTTTTATATTGCATTCATTATTAATCAAATCTTGAAAAAATGGAGAATATGAGGATACGTATCTCACCATAGATTTCCTGCATCGACTGGGGAGAGGGGACGCCCTTTTTAACTTTTTCTGATTCCTCTTTTCCCTATCTTTTATTTATACAGTCAAAGTTATTAATTTATTTTGATCAAAAAACATTAATTTATTAATATGAGACGACGAATAATATGTTGAGAGAATTTAATTGTCACTTTTGAAGGCGGCTGCTGTTGACCGATCACCCCTCTAGTAAAGATGCTTATGACAGATGATCATTCATTCGAAATTGGTCCGAAGGAATTCACGTAAATTCCTTTGGACCGTGGAAATAAACAAAGGGGAACGCACAGCATCCGTTAGCATATTTGTAACTGCATATTAGATATTATCTGGTTCGCTCGGGATTGTGGCGTGGATCGAAAATTCAAGAACATCATTATCATTATATATGCGAATACTTATCTCTACTATTATTATAAAGGGAGAAAATTTTAGTTGGTCACTCTTACTTGTCAAAAAATACCCATACTGTTTTTTTTTATATCATTAAGCTTTGCTCTTTATTGATAACAGCCATCAAAATTACAAGCTCAAGTATTTGGGAGAAACAAAAGAAAACAGAAACTGCAGTACAAACGGAAGAAGAAAATAGGACACAGCAAGCTACTGAGGAATCCCCAAGGCTTCAAGTAATCTCTTTCGTTGTGTAGTCCTTATCTTCCTCTGCAGATTCTCAACCCCCATAAGCCTCCCTTGAACTACAGACTTGATACCAGCAATGTTCTTCTCGAGTAATACCAATAATGACCAAAACTCTGCTCCATACTGGCAATCTCGTAACCAAAGGATAGATGATCTCTAGTTTCAATGGCTGCAGAACAGATAACACAAGTGCCGCCAATACCTTTCCTCCATCTGCAAAGCTCTATCCAATGTGGGCAGCCTATTGAGGAAAGCCAACCATGTGATAAAAAACTCTGTCAAATGTGGTACACAAGGGTGGAACCAAAACAAACTTGTACCATTCCACCTTCTCCCTCTTATGCCTCAAGACATTCCATGTACCTGCAACAGAATAATTCCCTTTACTATAAGCAAGCCAAACAATTTTGTCCTCATTACTGTCATCTGGACTGATTTCAATGGCAACAGCATGAAAAACTGATTGCATCTGTCTATGCCTACTCCTTTCCCTTCTCCAAAAATCACTAGAAAATGCAGTCTCAACAGTGGCTTGAGGAGAAATCCCGGTAATTAAAGAACCATTAGGAAATTGGTCTATTAAAGGACTAATAGACAACCAGTTATCAAACCCAATAATGCGTGTTCCTTCCATTCCCTGTAGTACGCTTCACCAGTGAATAAGCTGTGTGCCTGAGTTTGAGCAATTCTCTCCATGCATAAGAGCAGTCACTAGGGCCTGTAACAGACCAAAAGCTTCTTCCCTTCAAAAGATAATACCCATACTGTTTATTATTCAATTAATAAGGAATTATTAGATCAAGATTAGAAAAGTAAATTCAAAAAATAACCTGCAACTACCTCTTCCCTACTTTCCTATTTTTCTCTCCACCTATTACTCTCTCCATTGATTTTTTTTTTCATTCTCATCCACCTTATACATTGTGCACGATGATCTATAATGAAGAGCTAGGTCCCGTTAAATCTTTTTTCTTTTTACGGGCTTCTTTCTCTTTGCCGAAACTGGGAATTTGAGCTTTTGGGCATTCATCACGATATCTTGCTGAGAGAAAAGAAGGGGAGAAAATAAAAATAAAAATAAGAAGACTGAATCTGTAAATAAACATTCAATGAGTGTCACTCAAAAGTAGAAAGACGTGGGAATAGGACTCCTTCAAAAAGCGAAAGGACCGTCATGTACAGCCCACTCTAATGGGCCGGACTAAGCTTGAGAGGCTCATTCGTACAGGTCAGCAAAGTAGCCTAACCGGGTGTAAGTGAGTCCAAATGAGATGGGCTTGGGCCCTGAGTCAACCACCACGATCGGCCCGTAGAAATCGACCCATACATGGTTGTCAGCCCAACGTAGGCAATGGCCGACAACATTCTCAAGATTCCGTAACGAGTAAGATACTTCCTCGGTGGCATAACCGACTTTCTAGTTAAATACATTGCTTTTCCGTACTTCCCATTTTAGCAATTACTGCACCTTCGACCTGAATAACAGATACGAGTGTCCTCAATCCCCCTTTTCATTACTAACAAAATATTCTTCACAGTTGATGTTATTTCATTCAGCATTTCATCATCACAAAACAAGCCGACTCCCGAGCGAGGACTAATTCAAGTCTATTTAGGACACTCGTGGACTCGCCGGAAACGGAAAAACTTGAGATGAGATTGACAAAAATGATGGTGACCGATGGAGATGAATTCATTCATGGGATATGTACGAAGAGAAGTCCTGAAGAAAGGAACAAACTTGTCATCTCATGCATTGCATGGCATTGCTTCCATTTAAGGCAAGTGTCAATCTCCCTCTCCACGTGTCCCCTCCCCTGCCTTCGCCTCACTTCCCATAAACTCCCATTGATCCCTCCCTCAGCTCACTCTTCCAGACTATCCATTTCACTTCGCTCCCCCCCCAATCATCATCATCATCACATAGCTTTCCAGCTCATCAATGGCCGAGCACCACCGTCTCGCACACCACCAGCGGCCAGCCGCGGACACGCAGAGCATCAGGGAGCTCTTCCGGATGGGACCCACTAAGTCCCAGGTGGTGGTCGTATTGACCCTCCTCCCGGTCGGGGCCATCCTCCTCCTCCTCGCTGGCCTCACCCTCGCAGGGACGCTCATCGGCATCGCGGTCACTGCCCCTCTGTTCGTCATCTTCAGCCCCATCCTGGTCCCTGCCACGCTCCTCATCGCCTTTGCGGTCACCGGGTTCCTGACCTCAGGCGCGTTTGGGATCACCGCCCTGTCGGCAATCTCGTGGATAGTGAACTTCATCCGAAACATGAGGGGGGCTTCGCTCTCTGAGCAGGTGGACCACGCCAAGCTTCGGGCCCTGGAAACGATCGGTTACCTGGGCCACCGGACCAAGGAGGCGGGTCAGGCAATACAGGACAAGGCCCACGATGAGGGGCGAACCCATGAGGGTGGAAGGACGCGTGAGGGCACAAGGGCCACAACCACAACCACATGATAGATAAATCTTCGGGTTATCGGCTGGTTTCAGGCTCGTTATGGACTCTATGCATATGTTGCTTTGATGTTGTTTCATATATTTCAAATAATGGATAACGGACTTTATGCTCCTTGCTGTAGTCCTCATCTGCTAAAGAATCTTGCCACGATGAATTCGACACATCCGTGCTTCTCTCATCGAGATGGTTAATGGGTACGGACCTTCTAAATCTTGTCGAATCAATCGGTAGATCTAACTTCGCTTCTCCCATACCATAGCCGGAAGGGATAGCGTATGTACAAAAAAAAAAATAGAGTACAGGCTCTACCCAATTAGAGGACCTGCCTTCCCGGCACGGGTATACAAATTCATAGCAGGGTCCTCACGAGCATACAAATTCGTGGTGTTCGGTGTTCATCCCAATAGAATCATTTTGTGAATCACAGTTAACCAGAAACAGCACCGTGACATTAAGCTCGGCTATGTAAGTTACGCATAGGAACTTTGCACAATGACAAACCATCATAGGACAAGCAAACACTAGAGGCATAGACAAACGCTCTGCACATACACATGTACAATGACAAGCAGCAGCATTTTTAGTTTTGAAGATCAAACCGGAAGAATCTTCTTTTCCGACCATATCTAGGGGAATGTAATCTCCGACATTATCACCGATTCTGTCCCTCATTGGTCAGTATGTCCAGGACCACATTGAGGTCCACAGGCTGCCCTCCGTCCTCAAGCCTCTTCACTGTGGCTCTCACCACATCCCTCCGGAACCCCATCCCGACAACCCTGTCCACAACATCATCAGCCGGCTCCTTGTTCGTGCTTCGATCAGGACTCCGCTGTGGATCTTTGATGGAGACGGTTGGTAATGCCTGTGGCAATATCCGGGCCGTGGGCAACTCTGAGTACCCACCATTATTACTAGACTGCATGGGATTAGAGGTTTCCACGGTCGGATTGCCCCTGCTACCCCTGGAGAGAGAGTTAAAATCAGAATCCATTGATGGATGGGAAGGTACGTCCATATAACGCCTATTTGTTGGTTGTTCAGGCGGCTTCAAGTAGGGACTATCAAACTGCTGGAAAGAACCACCAATCAAGGGCGAGTAGAACGGATTATGGGTGCTTTCCCCGGACAACCAAGGTGAGTAGTGAAGGAAGTCATTGCAATGAACACTAGATGGCGCTTGTTGGGTAGGTGGAGGAGGAGTAGGAATAACTGGTTGTTGATGGAACTCGTATATTCTGGGTGGAGGTATAGGTGAGGGTTGATAAGGAAGATGATGAGGCTGCGGTGGAGCCGACTGCGAATGTGGAATGGGTGGGATCTGGTAATATACTTCAGGAGGTGGCGGGGGAACCGATGGAGGAGGAAGCTGTGGAGCAGGTGAAGGGTTGATGTGAGGTGAATGAGGAGAAATGTGAGCTGGGAGAGTGCTGGCCTGCTGTGAAGCTGCCATGGGGATGGGGATGGGAAGTGATTGAGCGGATTGTTGAGGGACGGAAGACGAAGCTTCTTGAACTGCTTCCGTCTGAGCAGTGGTCTCCGGCTTTTTCAGGTGTGCTTGAACCTTCGACATTGCAAGCTTAGAAAGCTCTATTCGGGCCTCAGCTATCTCCTGTTTATCCCTTATATCCCGAGTGCAGTCTTGGACCTGCCATTTTCAGGTACTTGCTTAGTAGAGAAAATGAACACACAGCAAAACTTTGAGAATGCAAGCTGATAAGCATACCTCTCTTAACAGATGCTCAAGCTCCCGCAATTTCCCATCGGCCCTTCCATGGTAAGAGTTAAGAGATTCCTTGAGATCATCGACTGCATTCTCCATTCGACGCGTCCTGCTCTCAAGTTGAGTGAGCTGTGCACTTACACTATTGACAGCATGAAGCACTTCATCAGTGTGCTCTTTCATTCTCCTGTCGATCAGTGAAAGCAAGGCTTCATCGAAGGAGCTCCTGACCTTCCCCTGCCCACATTTTGCAGTATCAACTTTAGTGATCATGGAATCATCGAATGACAATAATATCATTTCTTGAATCAACAAAGACGCATTGCTACAAGACGGCTGAGTTCAAGAAGAAATTCTCAGAATGTCCATGACACTTCAGATATACAGCTCTAGAGCACTTGAAGGGTCATCTGGAGTTTCAGTAATAACTAATAACCCAAGAGCATTCCGACTACCCAAACCCATCTGCTGAGTTATTTGCATCTCGAATCACACTATCAGGAAACTATGGTGAACTAACCAAATTGCTACTAAACACCATCAGAATGATCAATAACAGCAGTATACTGGAGCTGCTAACCTTCCCCTGCACATGTTCTGCAAATTCAACCTCGGTGACCCATTAAGTCTAGTAATGTTTGCGAGCAAGAAATCATCGCTTGGCACTATAAATTACCTTCATAACCAGATATGTTTCTCGATTTAGTGAAGATGCCTTAGCTACAAAGACTGTTCTCTTAAACCAGAAATTCTCTGAATGAACTATATAGCTCAAAGAGCACTAAAAGGATCACCCCGAGTTCCTGTAAAAACTTACGAGCATCCCGACTAGCCGATCCCCAAAAATCTCCCGAGCCATCTACACCTTGAATCGCACTATATAACAAAATATGATAGCCTAACCAAATTGG
Organism: Punica granatum; assembly: GCF_007655135.1. NCBI lineage: Eukaryota > Viridiplantae > Streptophyta > Magnoliopsida > Myrtales > Lythraceae > Punica > Punica granatum. Next base: position 27,015,394 of record NC_045134.1, on the reverse strand, counting down.
TCCAATCTAGACCATCACTAAAACTGTACACCACCATCAGAATGATCAAGAACGGCAGTGATCGAGAGCTATGGAGACGACCCAAGTAGGAATCAAGCTGAAAATCCAAAAATCCGCAGGAACCATTGACGTCCTAATGAACAGCCAAGCAAAGGATTATAACACACAGGCAGGGAGCAAAAGAAAGAGAGAGAGGAGACAGTGATCATACTGCGTCAGCAGAAGTCTGAGGCTGTGAAGGGTAGAGGCCGAATCGAGGCGAGAGGCTGTCTTCGTAATCATAATCATCGCGGGTGTTCCCGTGACCGAAGAGATCATCGGACAGGGAACGGGAAAGCCCAGTGATCTCCTTGTCCATGTACTCCGACGTCTTCATCGAAGGGAGCTCAGTTGAGAAATATCGCTGCTTTCTTCGTCTTCCGAGCTGTTCGGTGAGAAAGGAGGAACCTTTCTACAGGGCCGTGGACTTGCAGGTGGCAGAAGAAGCCAAACCCTTTTTCCTCCCTTCGTCTTGCTTCTTCTTCTTCGTTACGTCTCACCGGCGACCGGAGGGCCCAAGGCTAATCATCGAGAAAAATATTCTGTGGTTAAAGGTGCGTTTGGATTGAGAGTTGAGTTGAGTTGAATTGAGTTTTAGTTTTAATTGATTTGTAATGATTATATTGTTGAATTATGAGAAAAAGTGTGAAAAAATAATAAATAATTGAGAAAAAATAATAATTAAGTAATGATTGTGTTGTTGAATTGTAAAAAAGTAATGAATAATTGAGAAAATTTAATATTAAAAATTGAATTGAATGATTAAAAATATTTATAAAATAAAAAAAAATAATGATTGTGATGTTGAATTGAAGATAAGTTAAGTTGAATTAAATTTTATTGTGAAAATAAACAGACCCTGACAGCCACTCGATTATGTAAAATATTATTCCCAAATGACAAGTATTCACTACAATCCTCTTTCTTATTTGACGTATTACATAATAAAGTGATTGTGTATTATTATTCATTGAAAATTTTCTCTGATCATCATCATATTTTCTCCTGTCCACAATGGATATCCACGTGGCGAGCATCGGTTCATCCGAAGCCGTGATCGGAGCTGAGCTGTCATGCAGGTGCAGGCTCCACCTCAGGACACAGTTCCTACACTGGGTGTACATGGGCCCGAAGAAGTCTGGGATATCATATCTTGATCGGGATACGTTTGCCCACCGATGAAACTGTTAATTTCAACAACACATGGGTTGAAGACACATGTCCTCATTGAATCCCCATTTGTACATAAGTATATATGTATATACATATTTTTTATATGAAAAATTAAAAATCAAGATTTACTGAGAAGGGATTTCAATTTCCTTATGATAACTAATGAAAGATGATAAGTCAAGGCTTATGGCAGTAGTTTGGACAACCTATCGTGGGCTATAGAGGGAAGAACAATGCGGAGCCGCTGCAAGCGTCAGTGACTGGAAGATGTTGCCCGATGCTCCACCGTTTCGAAAGGCAGAAACTACAGTGTGATCGGACTGGGATGGACGGGAACGGCGTAACTTTGAAGGTGGGAAGCCACAATACACATCAGAACAAGTAATACAACCAACCCGACTTGTCCATGGATGCCCAGCAAGAGCTCGTTACAAACAAGCATGTATTAGAAATTATAATATATGATTCTGTATTTAGGGAATATTATATATCTGTATTGGGAATTAACAGCAAGAGATCATGACAACATAGACAAACGCATAAAGAAGGGAGGGGTCCAAACAATGAGAGGACAATTAGGAGTAATTCCTGGACAATCTTTAAGGCATGGTTCCACGACAACCGGGACCTTAATCAGGTCAAGGCCCTCCGTCTTAAAGACAAACTCCTTGGTGTTTACCAGTTGCAAAGAGAAGCAAGCATGTATCTACATGAATAGAAAGACCAAGTAAGAGTGCACTAAATGCGATAGCAGAAGAGATAAGAGGCAGCAATGCATCGGTATACGGAAAACCATCTATGATATCTCACTTAGTGCCGCTTATTCGGTTTTGATGTCTCATCTTGAACCACATGTTTGGTTCGATTCCTTCCAGTTATAAACCCAGGAACCCGCTTGCAGAAGTGAAGATTCCATCCATAGCTCTTCCTACACTGTTTTGATTGCCAAAAAATGCTTCAGGTACCACGAAGTTACAATTACTGAAAGGCCATTAATACAGAGTAATTGATTTGTCGATATTCCAATTTCTGACCATATTTGCAAATTCACATGGCTGGAACAGATGCCACCACTGATGAACTTGTAAAACCTGTCTAGAAGAATTCTTTTAAAGATTGTGGCATCTATATTACAAAGCAAATGGACTACATATCCCTTATGGATCAAAACAAGTACTCAATCACAGACACCTCCTTGGAGCCGGCCCATGGCACTTGAACTTCCACCATTTGGTCAGCATATCGAAACTTCACCTCTGCCCCATTAATCTTACAACTTCTCGGCTTCTCTGATGTGAAAACACTCATCTCTCCACTTCCCCGAACCCCAACCCTCACGGAGCCTGCCTCTTCATCGAACTCCATTGACTGGACTGCTCCGCCGGTGTTGAGCATGTTCACCAGCCCAATCACAGCAAATTGAATGGAGTTTACCTCATTCACAGGAGAGACTGTTAGAAGCTCGTAATTGAACGGTTCGAGAGAGACCTCAAGGCGGTCCTGAGACTTCAGGAGCCTCACCTTCTGTTCTTTGAACATGTAGACCGCGAAAATTTGAGCATCCTTGAGAGAGACTGGGCTGCTCGTGTTGTTCCATTCGATGTCATTAGGACTTGCGGTGTAAGAAACAGCATGTGAGAATTCGGAGAAGCTCCGGTTCTTTCGGGTTTCGCGACACCATCCCCCTCCTTGGCAGTTGAAAAGTCCTAGGACTCCTGTGTACTGTTTTACAAGCAAATCACGGATGATGCATGAGATCCTGCATAACTTAAGCAACTGTAGTGATCGTGATCGTGATCGAGATTGAATTCAAGAAGGGCTAGGCTATAATGGATGGATTACCTTATTAACGTTCCATATCTTGAGCATTGTTTTGCCATCGTGTAAAGGGTCTTCGAAGAGGCAATCTCTAGTGGGAAGTGCATAGAATTGGCATCTCAGGATGGAACCGTCGGGCAAGACCAAACTCCTGAGCAACTTGAAATCATGTTTGCCGACACAGTCGCTTACATAGATCGGCCCACCAGAGATAGCCCTCGAGGCAGCATGGAATTCCGCACAAGGGTGAGTGGACTGGAACATGTCCCAGTCTGGGTGTATGAAGTTGACCATCCACAGGCTGTTATAGGCGCAATGCACCATGTGGCAGCCCTGAAGCCAGTACGTACCGTCCGGGACTCCCTGCGGGTCCGTGCACCAGAAATCATCACCTGAGTGCAAGAAAATGATTGACTTAGTACGTATGAGGATCTATATTTACAACTAGTGCTATTTAAGGAGCCAAGGAGAGTCTAGGATCTCAGGACACTTACCAACACGACCAAGAGAAATGGCCTCCGTGCCGAGGAGCATGAAGTCATTGCAATGTTCCATGCTAGCAATCACACCGTTGCCATTGAAATGCTTCCTAACTGAGGTAGTGAGTGCCTTATAATAGGCTTTAGCAAGCTCCACTCGACCACCGAAATCCTCACATAGCATCTCAAGCAACTATAGGAATCAACCAAACAACAAAACAGTCAATCAATAGATCAAAATTTTGGTCAAGGTACCGTTTAAATAAGAATTATATTCAATTAATAAGCTGAGAACATCTCGTGGTTCTATAAAAAAAAAGGCCCTTTAATTTGATCTTATGGGCTTTTATGATTATTGGCCCAGATATTCAATATTCTTCTGAAGAAGCCCAGCCATAGCCTGTACACTTTGGGCCCATTTTCGAAGAAAAAAATACAAACTAGATAGTTGATGATGCTTTATATGTGATCTATATATGATAATCTACCTACCTATCTATCTATCTATCTATCTATCTATCTATCCATTGAAGAAGTAAGACAAGAAAATAAAGTATTTCATGGATTTTTCGTATACGCAGTGCCAAAATCGATTGATCGATAATACATAAATAGTTGCTTGATTATTTCTTTTAATGCAATCGGACTTTGGCCCCCAATTTACCAAAAAAAAAGAAGATACTTTAGGCCCCGTTTATTTTCAAAGAATTTGATTTTAACTTTAACTTTAACTTTAACTCAACACACTACACAACAAAAACACACGTTTTCCAAGTCAAATTTATAACTACATCTCATTTGTCCTTTTCCACAATCAAAATCAAAATAAAAATCAAAGTAACTTTAACTCTGAATCCAAACGGCCCGTTAAATACTCCACAGCCACGACTGTCCACAAGCGCAATTACATGCTGTCTAGACAAGTTGGTGCATTAGAACTCACCGGTAAGATTTGTTTAACATTTTAACTCTAAAACGAGCCGCAAAAATGCTAAAACGAACCGAATTGCGACGAGTACTCAAGGAACGTAACTAGTCGGTCCCTCTTCGGAGTGAATCAAATGGATTTGAACCCTGCAAGGGATCGTCTATAGACTTTGATCGCTGTATACACTCATTGTTATTGATTGAAAACACTTTTATTTATAAGACCATTCATGCTACTGCAACGCGTAGTCTACTCAGATTGGCAGCAACAAAAATCCGATCTGGTCATAAAGATTTCAACATCGCGTCTAGATTTCTCTACGACGTACTTACATATAGATGTCTTTGAAACTTAGAAGATCTGGTCATAAAGGTTTTTCTTTTATTAAATTCATATTTCTCGCTTGTAATAATAATAATAATAAAATCATCAAAATTCAGGGACAAGATGAGCGATTAGAAGTCAAAGCATTCAACAGGAGAGAGCTTTCCAGAGACTTACATGGATCACATCGACCTTTACGCCATCAATGCCGACGGACTGCAGATGTGCGTGCAGTCTCTCGTACATTTCCTGCACCTCCTCCGGTGGGACCAACCCGATCCCACTATTCACTATCTTATCCACTGCTAGATCCTCCATGGTCTTCTCGAGCCCCGGGGACAGCCTCGGCCTGATCACCTTCGACTCGGGCATGCCCGGCACGTCTGGCCTCACCCCGCCCCAGTAGCCGCACAGCGCGTGCCACACGTACACGTGCTCCACGCTCCCAAACTCCTCCTTCAGGTCCCTGATGAAGTCTCCCATGCCCTTGGCGCCGGGTTGCCGGGGGCTCCTGTAGTCCCGGAACTTGTAGTTCTCCTCGAACCGGACGAGCCTGCAGGGCATCTGCTCTCCTGCAGCCGTCCGGTTCACCCCTTCCTGGTCCGATATTGGGTCATCGTCGTGGCATATCGACTGCCATCCGTCGTCGATCAGGACCATCCCCGGAGGGCACCCGCCCTCGACTAGGCCCTTCACCCCTTCCCAGACTCCTCGAGGGTCCACCTTCAGGTAAAATGCGTCCCAAGTGCACCACCCGAATTTATCCACTATGCCTAGATATTAATTAATAATTGACTATTAGTTATTTTTATATGATTGATGATTAATTTACGTGACGGAATATCTAATCAAGTACATAGACGAGAATATCTCGCGAGTTAAAAATAAAAAAGAAAGTCGTACGATTATATATATACCTGGAGGAGTTTTCTCTTCAAGGAGCTTAAATGACCCCAAGTGGACCCTGACTTCCTTCATTGCCTCCCGGACTAGACCGAACGGATCGTCACCGGCTTGCATATAGAGGCAGCTCCGGAAGCTGGATCCGAGCACACGAGTCGACCCGCTCTCAACGCAGATGTCCAAATTGTCATTCTCCCCGGGCTGGAGGGAAGCGCGGAACTGTCCTTCCAGGAGGGGAAGTAACAAGACATAGGGTCGTCCTGTATCATTCTTGTCCAGGATCATCATCTGAGTCTCGTGCTCCACGTCCCGCCCATTGCGGCCCACCAAATGTGTAGTCCACCACACCTTGAACCTGATCAAGCAAATATCATACACATGATCAATCAATAGTATCAACTAGATAGATATACGGAACAAACGGACGGTTTTGTGTTTCGAAACTTCAGGCGACGTCTATGTACAGTTATTGAACCTGAAAATGCTCATGAAGCGTAGGTTCCTAAGCCTGCCAATGGGAACCACGTGGCGGCTCATCGGCTCAGCGGCATTGAACCCCACGAAGCATCCGACGGTGGTCTTAGCCTTGCCCGCAGAGATCAACAGCGATGGAGTGGCCATGATGTTCTTGGGGACATCGGTCAGGATCAGGTGGCCGTTGGCGAGGAAGTTACCAGCTTCAAGGGTCACCGTGGATGGGAACGGGATCTTCCCATCCGCCACCCCCATTACTTCGGCCGAGTTCTTGGTCAAGCTTGGAGGAGCCATTGACACCGTAAATGGGAGAGTACGTGGGAACTTAATAGAGTGGTTGTTTGTTTATGATCGAAGGAGAAAGGGAATATGGGGAAGGTATTTATAGAGATTTTGGGTAGTGATTATGTCATAATGAAACAAGATTACGCCAAATATTGGTATTAGCCTATAAGTCGAGGACACTATGTGTTCTCCCCGAAGAAAAGTTGTACACTTAGGAGGATTTGAACCGTGCAATATACCTTAGTACAGAGGAAAGGAAACTTGGTTGTGGATCAGTGGTCGTTTTATGTTTTTTCTTTCGATGGATCGTTTTTATTATGTTTTTTTTCCTTTTCTCGCTCAAAGGATCGTCTAATGTTTGTAGGAGCAATAATATGCACAAGTTTGGAAGGAGTTTCGCTCTCACTTGATTTATTAAGGAATTATATGGATAAATAATCACCACTCAGAATATGTTGTGTATTAGCATTATATATATTAGTTTCAAGAACAATAGTAACGGGGGTTTTCAAACGGTTCGGCGTTTATTTCGATTAAGCAACTAAGATTTCGGATTCGAATATTGTGAAATGAATAAAATTCACGCTGCGAGAGCTTTACTAATGAATTGACCCAATTCGATTTGGATTAATCGAAATTCATTAAACTTTCAAATATTAAAAAATACATCGAAAAAAGAAAAGTTTCAAGAACATTCACTTTACATGCGCGTAGAAAGTGGTCCGAGGCTACTAATAATTGGACAAAAGAGCAGAACATCATACACCGACGACATGTGTTTGCTTTGCATGGTATGTTACATATTAACTGAGCACCGGATGGGATATCTGAACAATAAGAAAGAATCGAATTTCACCATCATATAAGATTTTTCTTTTTTTTGGTTGATTATGAATTTAATATAAAAATTAAAATTAAATAAATAGATACGGATTATGCCATTAAGGAGAGACGATCGAGAACAACTTAAATCCTAGGGAAATTCACGGCTGATACTTCTTCTCATGGTTTAAGAAATTTTGGAATTTAGCCATCAAATCATTCGTTGCCCACTTTTCACCATTATAGATCAACGGTAAGACGCCTTCAAGTGTTGATCTGACATTGAAAAGAAGGCAAAGGAGCGGTTCAACAACTGAACACGAGCAATCCCCAGCATACTTATGTCATAGATTATCGTAGAAGAGTGAGGAACTTTCGATTATACGGTGACTATATTTATAGAGCTAACGGGGAATTATATGAGAAATGAGATGGAGACAACTAGGTGAAATTTTAGTACGAGAATTGAACCGTATGCGTATCATTCCATGGAATATCAACGACTAGACAAATCAACTTGATCGAAGGCTTTCTCCAACATGAAGGATCGTTTCTTTCTGGGACCAAATTTCAGAAGGGGCCCCACATGCCGCAGTCTTGGGGTCGGGAACTGGGCTTTAATTTGAATGAGAGGAGAAATATGATGCGATGATGTAAATGGTTCTCTTATCTTTATATTTCTTTATTACCCTTTAGGGTTAATAAAAAAAAAACATAAATTGTCATATTTTAATAATTTTAGTATAAATATTTTTTAACTTTAAAATACACAAACTTTATATTTAATAATAATTGTAGCACGTCGTCACATTTTTCGTTAATTTGAACGGAATCGAGGTCACAGAGGGCGCCAACGATCCCAATCGGGAGGGTGATGGCCTGGATCATGGCTCCACCCGCCGGAGGGTGGGGGTCTCGATTCCGGCCACCATCCTCCAATTAGGGTTGCCGGCGACTTATCCCAATTAGGGTCGTCGGCGCTCTCTGTAGTCTCAATTACGTTCAAATTAATAGATAATTTGATGTTATACTAGAATCAAATCGAAAATTTGTACATTTATAGATTAAGAAAAAAAAAAATTCGTGTTAAAAAAGCTTATGTGTACGTGTGTGTTTTATTTTTATTAACCCTATTCTTTAATTTATTCGAAATTCTCGACCTTTCGTTTGCTTTTCCAGACGTTTCTGGTCTCCTCTTCGGCAACTTCCATGGCAATTCCCCCAAACGGATCATTTATTCCGGAAATCATGCAACTTCAGCGGTACGCCGCTACCATATGTTAATTAAGCAATTAATGCTTTGATGAGATGCATCGATCGTCCTCCACCCGGAATTTTTATTTTTCAATGCCATGAGGAACACGTACGGCAATGAGAGATAATTAATAGATATGTTATATCTCAATCCCGTAATCAATTCAAGAACGAAACAAGATCTATATGTATAGGTATCGATTGGCTTACCAGCTTGTCGGTGGTAGCAGCATTTCATTGAGCTCTATCGATCATTGCATGGATAATTGTCAATAATGTAGCGGGAGGTCTAAAGCGGAGAAACTTACACGACTATAATATGCATGTGTCGTCGTGAATCTTTGGCCCACCACTATTTGTATGACCCATCATCGTATTCGCATCACCCAGCTTGAAGTTATGTTTGAGCCTATGAGGAATCCGAATTATATGCTCGCCGCAATTGGCATGTTAGCACTTCAAGTGGGCTTATTCGTACGTACCTATAACCCCAACATTCTGTTTTTGGTTGTATTTGCTCAATCTTAGGCAACAACTTGGAGTATACTTGGGTAGTATAATTAAGGTGGCCGTTCCAGGATTTTTAGATACTAGGAAATAAAAAATAAGTTTAGAAATTTCAGATCTCATGAAATGTTATATTACAGTGTTTGATAAATATATTATATTTTTGAAAAAAGTATACGGTAATACTATATTTCAATGTTCGGTGCGGAAAATAGATTGATGAAAAAGATATGTAATTTTATAATAATATTTTTGTTGATAACGTATTTAGGTGAGCAAAAATTTAAGTCAAAATTAGATTTATAATTAGTAATAAATATTTACTTCTTATTTCATTTAATAATAAATTAAAAATATCTATAAATAAAACTAAGAATTTCAATTTACTTTTTTTGGCAATATCAATTAAGAATTTTACTTTTTAAAATGATTATGATCAGTGTTTTAAAAACAAATAAATTGAAATAAACAAAAAAAATTATATATTTTCAAGTAAAATATCTGTTTTATAAATACATCAATAGGCCTTTTTCTTTTACTTTATAATTGCAAATATTTATAAATACTAAATAAAATGAATAAATATATTTTGTTTTCAAAAAAGATGAAACTTAAAAATAAAATTAGACAAAGAAAAAGGTTGAAGCTCGGGTAAGTGGGTATAAGAATGTCGAAGTAAAGAAAAATTAATAATAACAATAACAATAATAATAATAATAATAATAACAAAATGTTTGTCTTGCTTGTCAATACTTTACAACAAACAATTCCACCAATCTTTGTTTAAAGATAGTGTTTGGTAACGAAGTTAAATTTGATTTTAATTTGATTTGCGGAGATGAAAACAAAAGTAACTGAGGAAACTATGTGAGAGAATTTAAAGAAGAAAATAAAAATATAATGATTGTGTTGTTAAATTGGGAAAAAAGTGTTAAAATTAAAAAAAAAATATTGAACAGTTGATATAATTTAATATTAAAAAATTAATTTAAATAATAGATAAGAAGAAATATGAAAAAAAATTTGAAGAAAAATATATAAAATAATGATTATAATGTTGAGTTGATAGGAAAGTAAAGTTAAATTAAATGAAATTTAAACGAACATTAATAAAACCAAGGGGGAAAATTTTTTGGAGAATTGAGGCTACTGGGCACATTACGCCTAAAAAGACAATCCAGGCCGTAGAGTCTGGATTTTTTTTCGTGAAAATCCAAATTTTATATCCAAACAAACAGGCTTGGAAAAATCGAGATTACCGATTTAACATCACACCCAAATATATAACTAGGGTCTGAAACAGTATAGTACTTCTACTTATTTTTATTATTTTTTGTTTGAATTCAATATGAAGGTCGAAAAGTTATAATTTGTACAAGATAGAAATTGTGAGAGACGAGAATCTCACGAGGCATGTCCAATCAGATGGAGATATTATTGCACATGATCTTCTCGCAAGGTATCTGACCTAAATAATAATAACAACTATAAAATGAAAATAATAAATTCACCTACCATAGAGTTATCTCTTTTCGTGAACTATTATCATGCCCCGTTTGGATTCAGAATTAATTGATTTTAACTTTAACTTTAACTTTAACTCAACACACTACATAACAAAAATACACATTTCCCAATTCAAAAATTTTAACTTTAACTTTAATTCGATACACTACACAACAAAAACACACGTTCCTAAGTCAAATTTATAATCACATCTCATTTATTCTTTTTCACAATCAAAATCAAAATCAAAATCAAAATCAAAATAACTTTAACTCTGAATTCAAACGTCACTGAGTTATCTAGAAATCCGTCCTAGCAACTTCGGAAAAAATATATATATAGATATCGATAAAGTGTTACTCATCGTGGCCAGTCTTTTTATTTTCAGGAATTCTGATGGGTATTATGCAGCCAATGTGACTAAGTAATAACTTCGGACATATGCCACGGACACAAACAGCAATATATTTGTATTTATGAGCGTATTATGGAAGCCAGCAAGTGCAGTTAATTAAGGAATTGCCGCATCACTCCTTAAAAAATGAAACAACCTTTTTTACCATCAAAGTTGACGATCTAGTAGTTCTAAATAGAACCGGTAATATTTGACACGATATAGATACGATACGAAATTAAGCAGAATGGGGTTAAGATTAAATGTGTTTCATGTCTAAACAGGTCAAACCAGTTTAGACATGATAAATAAACGTGTTTAAATGAATTCAACTTTTGTAATCCGTTTAGACACGGTTAGACAAGTTCATATTATGTGTTATTGTGTTAATATTTTTTTTTCACATACTGTATCAATTTATAGAAGGAAATACACTAAAATCATCTAAATGTATTTATATAAATCATCGGTTTATGATTTTTTATCATGTCAATCGTGTAGTAACGTGTAATTAAAGTTACTAGTGTCGTATTATATAAGTATAATATCTACCTAAAGGTAATAGTGTCATATCGTGCATGTAAGTATACATACACATTTAGACACACTTAGTTAAATGGGTTAAACGTGTCGTATCCGTGTCAATCCGTAATTAAACGTGTCGTGTTCTGGTTTAGAGTTTTTTGATACGAATCCTTTTAGACACGGTCTGTTTAAACACGATACGACACGTATTTCCACTTCTAGCTCCAAACTTATTCAAGTGCTATGGTAATGTCAAGATCCCAAGTTCAAATCCTATCTATGCATTTTTGTCAAAACCATTTGCTTGAAGCGTGCTCTTTTCTTGGATTTGAGGGATACCAACTTTTGTAAACTATACTAGGCTTTAGGTGGTGCTACGCTGATAAGGCCAGTGCTACAATAGTTATTCAGTTCGTCTAATATGTTCGCAGTTGAACACAAGAGTTCGAACATTGTGTAAGGGCGGCAAAGTTGCCATCATTACTGCTCGTCATATTACTCATTCTTGAATAATTATAATTATTTTCCTAAGAATGTAAAAAAATAATTAAAAATAAATATTAAAAGTAATCTTTAAATAATTTTTAAAATTATTAACAAAATTTTTCATAAATATCAAATGAATTATGTTTTGTTATTTTTATATATTCGTAACACAGGTAAGCTTGCACCTTGTACGAGAACAAAAATAATGACCAAGGGAATTTTCATTGGATTATTCTACAAACGGACTCAAGAATTGAATTTGGGACGAAGTTTTTTTATTGAAATCAAAATATATGAATTTTTTTTTTCTAAAAAGGAGTCTGAGTATAGGAAATTTTATCAATGGAGAATTTTATTAAAATTTGAGGAGTAATATGCTAAATTTTCTTAAACGTCAAAATTTTAGAATAACGATTGTCTTTCTCAATTGGCCCACAATCAATCCCTAAATTAATCAAGTCAGAACCTTTTTTATTTTTATTTTTAAGTGGAATGCTATGGTCCTAATTATTATGATTAGACAAATGGGCCATGATCAACAAAATTACAATGATAACTCTATAAAAAAAAATATTTTTATCTTCGTTACTGCTTATATTAAATATTATGTTTGATTAATATTATATATTTTCTTAAATTTTTAATATTTATGTGCAATTGCCTCAACTAAAATAAAAAACCATCAGAAACATATGAACAGTTCAATGAATTTATTATATTAATCTTTTCGTCTTTCATGATCGTAAATAATTTCGATTTCGTGAAGCTATATAACAACATAATAGTATATCACCTATGATATAATTATTGGTGACCAGATAAAAGATCATGCAAGGAGAAGTCTCATTTATCCTACATGGGTGATGTTCTCACCGGAGTTTTAGTATTTTATATAGATGTATATATATATATATATAGATACTTAGCCTGCAAGAATAATATATAATCTCCACTGTGTGTGAGGCGTTGAGTTGAGTGTCACGAGGAGCTGCCATGAAGAATACACGTAGCCATTGTGTTGCATGGGGCTTTCTTTCCCGTGCTTTTTTCACGTGATGCCATGCATCGATTTATTCCCATTTTACCCTTTTTTCCCCTCATTTTTTACATTCTTATTTTTTTAGAAGTAGATTTTATTTATTTACTTATTTATAATATCATGTTTGTTGAAATCCAAAAAACCGTCGAATTAAGTGGCAGATTCCTCTGCATGCATCAGTGTTGTCCTGATAACTCATTTTATTAGTTGCCCACCTTGTATTTACATAAACTTGTCAATGAGAGGAAAAGAATATTGCATTACTTTACTGTCGTTTTTTCGTATGCCATGTTGCTATTATTCAGCGCGACTTCCATATCCTTTTATTTTCCATGTCATATTCCGAGTCACATTTCCATATTATCGATTCCAAACCCGAGCTATGTTTTCATTCACAGTTCAGTTCCCCGCTTCTCATCGTATACTATACGGGTCGTATATGATGATCCAGTGGACACAATCCACGTTCAAAAGCCCATAGCTTCGAGGCTCTGATACTGGGCTAAGGCCCAAATATATGCCCATTAGCGGGCCTCTTCCCGGGGTTGTTCAGCCCAACTCCCAGTTCGCCGGCAACGTCAACGGAAGCGACTTCATTTTCAGTCCTCTTTCATTGACCATCGATCTGCGTCTTTACTTCATTATCGGCTCAGTCGAAGGTATGATACAGAACAGAACCAATCTTATTTGCTAGGCAAAATTTATCTGTTCAGATTTCTTACTCGGAGGATGTCTCAAAACTAGGAAATCGTATGCCAACTTCTGCTCTACTTGGGGAAGTACGAATTACTATTTCCAACGGCTATAAATCATTCATTTTCTGGAAAGAATCATATCGATTTTTTGGACAATGTAACAAAGTGGAACCGAGTTTTACGGTCGTTAATTTATGCTAAGTTGGAACCACATTAGTTGCCATATGTGATTCCCATTCCACATCATCAACACTAAAAAAGGAAAAAAAGAAAAAAGAAAAAGAAAGGTAAAGTTAATAAATCATAAATGGAAAATTATCTACACTCGCACTGTAGAATATTAAATGGGCACAGGTCCACGGTGGGTGTCGAAGAGCAACTTCTATGCGGGAGGCTGGTTTTACAGTTACTGTTTCTTTTCTTAGTGTTGCTTGAAAATCAAGAAAACGATCTGAGTTATCAGATCATGCAGAGACTCTGAAATGCGAAGGACATAATATAGGAAGATGAAAATAAAATCACAGTTTCTTTCCATTTCTAGCAGTTGATGAATGAATAGTCATAGTCATGTTACATGCCGATCTGCTCGCATTCCTAGTCTGTCAAGATTCGTGAAGGCAAATCTCACAATAATCCTAATCTTACTCCATAACTGACTGATCATTTTGGTTTTTGAGGCAATGCTTCAGATCTGCAAATGGGACATTTCTTCTTCACCCGGAGCCACTTCTTTATGCAATCTGAGTGGTACTCATGCCCGCAATTGAGAGTCTGAATCTCATGCTGATCCTCGTAGACATCCTATACATATTAATGCATTCGAACGAGACAGCAGTCAGAAAACGCAGATGGGACTCGAATTGTGTTCTGGAAGTACTCGACAAGAGGATGAATTGGTACCAGACAAATGGTGCAAGAAGTTGCCTCGCGATTCTTCAGAGAGGTTGATGGCTGCTCAATTGTCTCGAGCCGTCCGATAATAGTTTCATCGGCCGACCTGGTACTCGATCTCATTGATTCTATTATGTCCTGCAACCATAATAATGCTATAATGAGAGGAACATGTCAAGGTAAGATTGCAAAAGAAGTGCAGATTTTAGCTCGGCTCACTTCAGTTATCCTTGAATCAACGGTTACATGATTCTGTGTTTCAGCATCGACATGGTCTTCAGTTTCCTCATCATCTGAGAAATCTATTATCAAAACTTCCTGCACACGTCCCCCGTGAAAAAGACAGACAACACACATACAGGATAGGTATTATCAGCACTTGATAACAGAAAAGGATCAGAATATGAATTGTGAGCGTAGAGAGGATTATACATCATCAAGCAACACTCTTGCGTGGAAATCTCGGTTCTGTCTCGAGTTTGTCTCGTGCCCAGGCTCCGCTTCTCGAAGCTGCTGTATCACAGAAGTAGGAGGACCCGTACTCCTTGGTGCATTCCCGAGTATTCCTGAGCCTAAGCCAGGGGGTGTATTCGCAGAAACCTGAGGAGAATCATCCCTCGGTGCCCTCCTCTGAATGCCTGAGGACGAGCTTGCATCCCCAGAAACATGTGGAGAACTATACCTCGGGGCAGTGCGTGATGGTGGTCCCGGGCAACACATAGCATCATTGTGGCCCGGCTGGTTTCTTCCTCTAAGACCAAGATGTTGCGTGTCGATGGGATTGTGATGCGGATTGCTGATATAAGGAATGGGAATGTACACCGGCACCTGAGGAGGTCCGAAAAATACTATGTTGCTCCCTGGAAAGAGAGACAACCAAAAAAAAAAAATCGAAATCGATCATGTTTTCCAATAGGTGAGAAAAGAAAAGCAATTGCCATAAGGAGAACGTCTGATCCCAAAATCCTGGGAAGAAGAAACAAGAATACCAAAAGCTAAATGGCGAAATTTTTCAAGAAAATTTAATCTTTTAGGCAAAATATCAAGAAAATGAAGTTCTAAGTCCAAAACCGACAAGTTCCATCCACACGAAGCACAGGTCTGTCAAAATGCATAGATTTATCTACCGTGCATATAATCCGTAGCAACAGGTTGATTCCAAGCTATAGCTCCTCCACCTCCATTGAAAGAACTGATGCTTGGCTCTGATCGGTACCACCAGCTGTGAGTGCTGACTGCAGCGCTGTATAAACCGCCATTTCTGTTAACCAGTGAATTCATTCTGTATGCAGCAGATGGTCCTCCAAGATCCACATGAGCGCTCGGAAACTGATGGCCGGGTACATAAACAAAAAGGGCCGAATATATTGTTGGGCCCACACCAGGGTAATATAGATATGGAGCCGGAAAATGAGTAGGTTGAGAAATACTGTGCTGTGCCATTGCCCCGTTTGGTTCATTATTCTCATGATGCTCGTGTCTTCGAGAACAATAGTTCTGCTCCAAATTGGAGCATCTGTCTTCAGAACTCATGGGAACTTATTACGCCAGATTGGTTGATCCTACAGAAACGAACAGCGTTGTTCAACAGATAAATCGACACTCAACAAAATATGTAGCAAGGCCCCGTCGATTCATACGGGATGAAGATTTGGCTACTCTAAGGTCCAACAACCGATCTTTGGATACGTGGAAACAGCAGAACTAGAAGAAAAGTCTGTATTGAAACAAAAGGATCCTTTCCTTCTTAAACTTCACCTGATCTGCAAAACGTGGGAAAGATTGAGTGCAGAGCTTTGTCCGCTATAAACGACTCCACCAAACTCAATGAAGAAAAGGAATAACCAAGAAAAGCGAATCAAACGTATAAACCTTTTAACAAGAATTGAACTGATCTGAGTTATACATAATAACTCGATGAGAAGATAAACTAATACGAGAAACTATACCGTGCTTGTGGCTGGTCATATACACAGACATAAGAAAAGCGAGAAAAGCTAAGGTTACCTTGTTGACTTAATGATGGAGACTCAAGCTTGCGGAGTTGTAAGTCCTGCAAGACTCGAAAGCAGAGACAGGGTAACGTTTTTTATTAAATGTTGCAAAATGTGTCAAAATCCGAAACCGAGATATATAACGGAAGCAAGGAAACTGAAAAAATCCCGGGAATTTCGACAAGTTCTTTTCAAGAACCAAGCAAGAACCCGGAAATTCAAGAATCCAGAACCAAAAAAAGAATTAAGAACCGTTGAAAAGGATGAGGCTTTGATTTGGGGTCCTGGAGAAAGCTCTTTTTTCCGACTATTTGTTCTTCTCCCGCGCTTTTTGAGTAACGGTAAACCGCCAAGCCTGGAACATATTTATATTTATACAGAAAAAAATATATTCATATTTAATTTAACTGGATTCGTATATTTCTAAAAGGAACATAATTGACTAATAGCTAATGATTCTTTTCTCAGTGGTAAATATTCTTTCATTATTTCCATTTTTTTAGGAATGTTCAGAACTTTTATGGATTGAATCTTCATCGGCAGTTCATAATCTTAGATTCTGCTCCATTCGAATTCGGAGCTAATAGATTTTATAAAATTTCCATCAACTTATCAACAGTGATCGAAAATTTCTTGCCTACACGTGGTTTTTACATAAAAATAACGAGCTCGTTCGATGTTCGGAGACCCACATGACTCCAGAGCCGGGCTCACAGTGCATCGATGACTCCTATTCTCCATGCATAAACGTCGAATCAAGTGTAAGCAATAACTAAAACCAAGATCCTCATTATTCAAACATACTTACCAACAGGCAACACGACAAGAAGATGAATAACAAACGCCATAAATTAAGCTTGATGGCCTTTTGTTATAGGAATTAGATGGACCGGGGTCCAGGCTATGGGCCTGCCCATTGCCCGATGGAGTCAAGAGGTCAGCCCTTCTTCCTCTTCCCTCCCTCCCTCCCTCCCCTCCGCTCTGCAAACTCTGTCGCAGAAATTTTGCAGAGGCTGAGGAAGAAACAGACGGTGAGGACACAGCTGTAGAAAAACCGAAACTTCAACTTCCAGCAGCTCAACCCCAACTGGGCTGAGCTCCAGAAAATAATACGATTAAAGCTGTTGATTTGATTCACCTCTCGTTGGTGTTCTTGCAGAAGCTGCAAACCCTCAGCTCGAAACCTCGTAGACCCTCGGAAGCGTCGAATTTGGAACCTTCTAAATCGGTGTTAGGTACCCAGAAACACAGTTTGATGCTTCTCTTCTTTCATGCCTATTCAGACTTGAGAATGGACTAATTTCATTTGCTTCATTGACTGTATTGACTAATGAGTAAATGTGGAAGCTTTATCTGAAAATTTCCTGTAAAAGAACAGGGAGAGTAATTTGAGGACTTTAAATGTAAAGAATAGTTGAAAATATATATTGGATTCAAGAAAACATTGCTGTATTGAGTTCTTTCGCCGTGCGGTTTTTACTCACTAGTCAATACAGTCAATGAATCACTTTTGATTTTCTGAATGCTGTTGGTTGTGCCTTTGCTTGCAGGAAAGCGCAAGGATCGGGATGATGCAGAACCTGATGATTCTCGGCCTAATCCTCTGATTCCAACCAACGATGATTGCGGACTCCATAGTATTGTATATTATTATTTTGTAACTCCATTATACATTATTTCCGGATTAATTACCCACATAAGAACTTAGATTCAACAATGGCTTCTGTAATGTATCATATATCCGGTTAACTATCGCAAAGTATCATACATCCAGCTTGGAAAGAAATAATAATAATAAATTAAACTGATGATAATCTCGCCAGCTATAACATAAGAGATAAAAGGTAAAATGTTCGAGAGTCCTCAAATAATATATATCAGCACCTTCATCATTGTCTAGCTAGAGTGAAAGAAAGCTATTACATGCCTTTGACGAGGTATATATCAATCAATTGACGTGAGGCGAAACAAGACTCTCAACGTAAGTCTCCATATCTAGATATAAAGCGGGACAACCTTGATCCGAAAAGGCCGGATGGGTAAAGGCCATCAATGAATCTTCCTCCAGGTAATATGTGCCTATCTGAGGACCACACCGAGGTACAAAAAGCATGATAATCTTCCCATCTTTCAAAATCGGAAACATTTGAGCGTATTCAGCAGGTGGACTAGCGAGTTTATTCTTAAATCAATCATGTGAGAAATAGCACGACTTGGTCCAAGTTGAGTTTAAACCACGGTGGTCCTTTATAATCCAAACCTCGGATTCGTTCACACGATTCTGATGATACACGACGAGGCATCCTCCTCCAGTAACAGTTAACTCCATATATCATTTATTAGGATAGGGCTTGAACTTAGACAGTGCCAACTTAACATCGCAGAATATCTGCTGGTGTGAACGGTGTACCCTATTTAAACAAAATACAATACATAAAAATAAGAGAAAGATACACATATTCCAATATTGGAGAAAGTAAGAATTGACCTTACATTTTCCATCAGCGCATCTATCATGTGGACTACTACGTTTCATAAAAAAACTTAACAGATCTGTAAAGCACTTATTATTGTAATTCATATAATTACAAGTATCACCCAAGATTTTGCATCTCCTTAGACCCCTATCTTATCATTGACTGGGTAATCTCATCATTGCCGCTCTCCAACTGCCTTGATCAACTGAATCGAGATATTTATAATTTCCATGAAAATTATGAATTATCCTCATGTACTCATTGAGATGCTATAATGTCACATGTCCTCTAAGTAACTTGTAGCGGTTACTGTTTGAAAATAAAATGACAAGTATCACGTGGCACAAATAACAAAAGGAGTGAGGATAAGATAAGATAATTCAAATAATTAGAATAACTATTCATATACAAAAGTATTAGAATTATAAGAAAGTTTTGAGAAATAGTACCGTATTCCGAGATCCTGCAATACATACATAAACTCATTCATGTCCTTTGGCAGGCTTATTCTTCCGAACATATCCTTAATAATGTCATGAAGACATTTGAAGTCATCGTTTTCAGCTTGCTCTTTGTGCTGAGTTGTACCACTGAGCAGCCTATATAGTTTCACATCGATAAACTTTGCCTCACCACTTGATGAGCTTGCATTATCATATATTAATACAATGTTATCTATAGAGAACTTCCTTGCATATGCCCATTCCTTTTCGTGAATGCATATCAGACAATCCAAAAATGACTTTATTACTTTCTCTATATCATGATGGATATACAAAACCCTAGGATGATACTTCCCTTGGTGACTCTGTGTATCTATCAATTCATAATTGCTTGGAGCTAGTCCAAATTTCACAGCGCTCGTACATAATTGTCGATCTTCCCACGTCGATTATGAAGGAGCGAGCGAGAGACTTGTGAGTGATATTGAGTGTCTCCACCAATTCTCCAACACCATTGTTTTGATTATATCCCCTTAATGAAACTTCGAACGGGTACTGTATGTCGTCCCTAATGATCACAATTGTAGTCCTCTTGGCATTCGTGATAAATTCAACTGGTACTATCTGCATCTCTATTAATTTTTTGAGGAAAGAAGGAGAATAATTAGCGAGGCTGACATCTATATTTTTGCAAAATTCAACGATGAACTCCAATAGAGGATAAAAGCGAAATGTTCAGTAGGATTCAAGCTCTCTCATGCAAAAGTTCAAAAGCAGAATCAAGAGGTATTCTTTCTTGGGTGAGCAAAGTATGATAGAAATCAAATACACTTGGCCCGTGAAGATATGATGGCAATCTAAACTGGCCGCTAAGTAAACTTGCCATAAATTCTAAAGAATCTTCCAAGTAAAACCTCAAAACCCCCCAAAATATATGCCAAATTATTCTTGAGATTAGCCCCCTCTAATGTACCTCAAAAGACTCACCACCCCTGAATTGCTAAATTTTGGTTTCACCCCGCTTTTAGATCCTGAGTTTGGTTGTATACGGTTTGTTATGTAGGCCACCACGACGCATGTAGTAGGGTTGTGTTGCAATTTTTATATGGATCAACCCTATATTCTTTTTCATTTTCCTTGTCTAGCCCAAGAAAGGGGGAAAAAATCGGGGGAAATCTTGACTAGAAATACCATGGTCCCTACATGGACCTTAAAAGGGACACATATCACTTAGAAACAAACTCAACAGAGCAGAGTGGCTAATAATGCAGCAGTACCCTCCACTCCATCAAAACATTTAAATAGAAGCAATTTGGAGAATAATAGACTACTTAATTGAGCTCAAATTGCAATCATACATCAAGCTTGGAAAGAAATAATAATAATAATAAATTAAACAGATAATAATCTCGCTAGCTATAACATAAGAGCTAAAAGGTAAAAGGTTTGAGAGAAATCAAATAATATATAGGGAAAAGCACAAAAATCTCTTTTGTGATTTGGGATCGGGACAAATTGCACAATATACTTTTGTTAGGGACAATTAGCCCCCTTGTGGTGTACTCCGTTATCGTTTTCAGTATTGAGCGTCTCCACCAATTCTCTAACACCATTGTTTTGATTATATCTCCTTAATGAAACTTCGAACGGGTATTGTATGCAATCCCTAATGATCACAATTGTAGTCATCTTTGCATTCGTGATAAATTCAACTGGTACTATCTGCATCTCTATTAATTTTTTGAGGAAAGAAGGAGAATAATTAGCGAGGCTGACATCTATATTTTTGCAAACTTCAATGATGAACTCCAATAGAGGATAAAAGCGAAATGTTCCGTAGGATTCAAGCTCTCTCATGCAAAAATTCAAAAGCAAAATCAAGAGGTATTCTTTCTTGGGTGAGCAAAACATGGTAGAAATCAAATACACTTGGCCCGTGAAGATATAATGGCAATCTAAACCGACCGTCAAGTAAACTAGCCCTAACCTCTAAAGAATCTTCCAAGTAAAACCTCAAAACCCCCCAAAATATATTCCAAATTGTTCTTGAGATTCCCCCCATCTAATGTACCTTAAAAGATTCACCGCCCCTAAATTGCTAAATTTTGGTTTCATCCCGCTTTTAGATCTTGAGTTGGGTTGTATACGGTTTGTTATGTAGGCCACCACGGCGCATGTAGCAGGGTCTGGTTGCAATTTTTATATAGATCCAACCCTATAATCTTTTTCATTTCCCTTGACTAGCCTAAAAAAGGGAGAAAAAACAGGGGGAAATCTTGACTAGAAACACCATGGTCCCTACATGGACCTTAAAAGGGATACATATCACTTAGAAACAAACACAAACAGAGCAAAGTGGTTGATAATGCAGCAGTACCCTCCACTCCATCAAAACATTTAAATAGAAGCAATTTGGAGAATAATAGACTACTTAATTGAGCTCAAACTGCAATCATACATCAAGCTTGGAAAGAAATAATAATAATAATAAATTAAACGGATGTTAATCTCGCTAACTATAACATAAGAGCTAAAAGGTAAAAGGTTTTAGAGTCATCAAATAATATAATGGGAAAAGTACAAAAATATCTATTGTGATTTGGGATTAGGACAAATTGCACAATGAACTTTTGTTATGGACAATTAGCCCCCTGTAGTGTACTCCGTTAGCCATAAGGGATTACGACGTTAGTTTTTTTTCATTTTTAGTCCTAAATCTTTGACTTTTTAATCATTTTGGTTCTAAATATTTTTTTCTTTTATCATTTGTATTCTCAACTTTTCATTTTTTTCATTTTAATCCTAGAAAGAAAATTGAAAGAAAAAGAGGGGTCAGGGCTGCCAATCAACGATCATGACCCCTCAGCGAGGTTGCTGGCGTCCTCCGTGAGTATCGGCGACCTCGGTGGAGGGGTGAGCTCGCCGATCTGCGACCCCAACACTTGAATCGATTGGGAACTCCGAGTCGGAGTTCAAGTTGAGTTTAAACCACGGTGGTCCTTTATAATTCAAACCTAGGATTCGGTCACACGATTCTGATGATACACGACGAGGCATCCTCCTCCAGTAACAGTTAACTCCGTATATCATTTATTAGGATAGGGCTTGAACTTTGAAAGTGCCAACTTAACATCGCAGAATATCTTCCGGTGTGAACAGTGTACTCTATTTAAACCGAATACAACGCACAAAAATAAGAGAAATATACACATTCTCAAATATTAGAGAAAGTAAGAATTGACCTTACATTTTAAACTAGCGCATCTATTATGTGGACTACTACATTTCGTAAGAAACTTAACAGGTCTGTAGAGCACTTATTATTGTAATTCGTATAGTTGCAAGTTCACCCAAGATTTTGCATCTCCTCAACCCCCTATCCCATCGTTGATTGAGGAATCTCATCATTTTCGCTCTCCAACTACCTTGATCAGCTGAATCGAGATATTTATTATTTCTATGAAAATTATGAATTATCCTCATGTACTCATTGAGATGCTGTAATGTCACATGTCCTCTAAGTAAATTGTGGCGGTTACTATTTGAAAAGAAAATGACAAATATCACGTGACACAAATAACAAAATGAGTGAGGATAATATAAGATAATTCAAATAATTAGAATAACTACTCATATACAAAAGTATTAGAATTATAAGAAAGTTTTGAGAAATAGTACCGTATTACGAGATCCTGCAATACATACATAAACTCATTCATGTCCTCCGGCAGGCGTCTTCTTCTGAACATATCCTTAATAATGTTATGAAGACATTTGAAGTCATCGTTTTTAGCTTGCTCCTTCTGTTGAGTTGTACCATCGAGCAACCTATGTAGTTTTACATCGATAAACTTTGCATCACCACTTGATGAGCTTGCATTATCATATATTGATACTATGTTATCTATAGAGAACTTCCTTGCATATGCTCATTCCTTTTCGTGAATGCATATCAGGCAATCCAAAAATGACTTTATTACTTTCTCTATATCATGATGATATACAAAACCCTAGGATGATACTTCTCTTGGTGACTCTGTGTATCTAGCAATTCATAATTGCTTGGAGCTAGTCCTAATTCCACAGCGCTCGTACATAACTGTCGATCTTCCCATGTCGATTGTGAGTGATATTGAGCGTCTCCACCAATTCTCCAACACCATTGTTTTGATTATATCCCCTTAATGAAACTTCGAACGGGTACTGTATGCCGTCCCTAATGTTCACAATTGTAGTTCTCTTTGCATTCATGATAAATTCAACTGGTACTATCTGCATCTCTATTAATTTTTTGAGGAAAGAATGAGAATAATTAGCGAAGTTGACATCTATATTTTTGCAAAATTCAAGGATGAACTCCAATGGAGGATAAAAGCGAAATGTTCCGTAGGATTCAAGCTCTCTCATGCAAAAGTTCAAAAGCAGAATCAAGAGGTATTCTTTCTTGGGTGAGCAAAGCATGATAGAAATCAAATACACTTGGCCCGTGAAGATATAATGGCATCTAAACTGGCCGCCAAGTAAACATGCCCTAACTTTTAAAGAATCTTCCAAGTAAAACCTCAAAACCCCCAAGATGTATGCCAAATTGTTCCTAAGATTAGCCCCCTCCAATGTACCTCAAAAGATTCACCACCCTTGAATTGCTAAATTTTGGTTTCACCCCGCTTTTAGATCCTGGGTTGGATTGTATACGGTTTTTATATAGGCCACCACGACGTTTGTAGTAGGGTCCGGTTGTAATTTTTATATGGATTAACCCTATAATCTTTTTCATTTCCCTTGACTAACCCATAAAAGGGGGAAAAAACAGGGGGAAATCTTGGCTAGAAACACCCTGGTCCCTACATGGACCTTAAAATGGACACATATCACTTAGAAACAAACACAACAGAGCAGAGTAGTTGATAATGTAGCAGTACCCTCCACTCCATCAAAACATTTAAATAGAAGTAATTTGCAAAATAATAGACTACTTAGTTGAGCTCAAATTGCAATCATACACCTAACTTGGAAAGAAATAATAATAATAATAATAATAAATTAAACTGATGATAATCTCACTAGCTATAACATAAGAGCTAAAAGGTAAAAGGTTTGAGAGTCATCAAATGATATATAGGGAAAACTACAAAAATCCATATTGTGATTTGGGATTGGGATAAATTGCACAATGTACTTTTATTATGGACAATTAGCCCCCCGTGGTGTACTCCGTTAGCCATAAGGGGTTACGACGTTAGTTTTTTTTTTTCATTTTTAGTCCTCAATATTTGGCTTTTTAATCATTTTGGTTCTAAATAATTTTTCTTTTATCATTTCTATCCTCAACTTTTCATTTTTTTCATTTTAATCCTAGAAAGAAAATTGAAAGGAAAGGAGGGATTGGAGCCACCAATCAGCGATCATGACCCCTCCACAAGGTCACCGTCGTCCTCCGTGAGTACCGGCGACCTCGGTGGAGGGGTCGAGGTTGCCGATTTGTGACCCCAACCCCCGAATCGACTAGGAACTCCGAGCTGGAGTTCAAGTTGAGTTTAAATCACGATGATCCTTTGTAATCCAAACCAAGGATTCGATCACACGATTTTGATGATACACGACGAGGTATCATCCTCCAGTAACAATAAACTTCGTATATCCTTTATTAGGATATGACTTGAACTTTAGCAGTGCCAACTTATCATCGCAGAATATCTTCCGGTATGAACAGTGTCCTCTATTTAAACCAAATACAACCCACAAAAATAAGAGAAATATACATATAATCAAATATTAAAGAAAGTAAGAATTGACCTTACATTTTTCACCAGCGCATTTATCATGAGGACTGCTACATTTCGTAAGAAACTTAACAGGTCTGTAGAGCACTTATTATTGTAATTCGTATAGTTGCAAGTATCACTCAAGATTTTGCATCTCCTTAGCCCCCTATCCCATCGTTGACTGGGGAATCTCATCATTACCGCTTTCCAACTGCCTTGATCAACTGAATCGAGATATTTATAATTTTGGTAAAGATTATGAATTATCTCACATGTCCTCTAAGTAACTTGTGGCGGTTACTATTTGAAACGAAAAGGACAAATAGTACGTGGCACAAACATCAAAGCGAGTAAGGATAAGATAAGATAATTCAAATAATTAGAATAACTACTCACATACAAAAGTATTAGAATTACAAAAAAGTTTTGAGAAACAGTACCATATTCCGGGATCCTGCAATTAGGGGTGATAATTCGTGTCGTGTTGTGTCTAAACGGGTTCGTGTTATCGAAGTCATAACCCGTACACAACACGAATATTAAACGGGTCAGGTTTTAGAAACTCATACACGACACGTTTATATCCGTATCAACCCGTTTAGACACGTTTAAACCCGTTTATTGAAACGTGTCATAATAGGTACATGTATGCACGACACGATTATAAACGTTATCCGAACACGTTAACACAACTTGTTTATCCGATTAACTCAGTTACCCGAATACATTAACACGATATGTTTATCCGATTAACTCGTTTACCCGAACACGTTAACACGACATGTGTTGGATTTGATGAAAGAAAGGAAAAAAATTAGTTTAGGGACTTAGGAAGTTAGGATTACATAAGGATATTTTGGTAAATCCAAATACATAAACGGATTAACGGGTTACATGATTATAGTAACACGATTAAACATGTCTAAATAAACATGTTTATTCGTGTATAATGGGGTTATACGGGTTCAACCTGATAAGACACGCTTATTAACCGTATTTAAACGGGTTTGACCCGTTTAGACCGATTATCAAAAATGTCCAACCCAAACCTGTTTAACTCCGTGTCGTGTTATCGTGTCGTGTTAAATATTGCCAGCCCTATCTGCAATGCATACAAAAACTCATTCATATCATCTGGCAGGCTTCTTCTTCCGAACATATCCTTAATAATATTATGAAGACATTTGAAGTCATCATTTTCAACTTGCTCCTTCTGCTGAGTTGTACCATTGGTCAGCCTATATAGTTTCACATCGATAAACTTTGTCTCACCACTTGATGAGCTTGCATTATCATATATGAATACTATATATCTATAGATAACTTCCTTGCATATGACTCTTCCTTTTCGTGTATGTATATCAAGCAATCCAAAAATGACTTTATTACTTTCTTCATATCATGATGGATATACAAAACCAAAGAATGATACTTCCCTTGGTCACTCGGTGTATCTAGCAAATTCACTTTTCTTGGAGCAAATCCCTGAGGCTAATTCCACGGCACTCGTACATAACTGTCGATCTTCCCACGTCGATTATGAATGAGCGAGCGAGAGACTTGTGAGTGACATTGAGAGTCTCCACCAATTCTCCAACATCATTGTTTTGATTATACCCCCTTAATGAAACTTCGAACGGGTGCTCTATGCCGTCCCTACTGATCTCAATTGCAGTCCTCCCTGTATTCGCGATAAATTCAACTGGTACCATCCACATCTCTGTTAATTTTTTGAGGAAAGAAGGTGAATAATTAGCGAGGCTAACATCTATATTTTTGGAAAATTCAATGATGAACTCCAATGATGGATACAAGCGAAATGCTCCATAGGATTCAAACTCCCTCATGCGCAAGTTCAGAAGCATAATCAATAGGTATTCTTTCTTGGTGAGCAAAGCATGACATAAGTCAAATACACTTGGCCCGTGAAAATATAATGGCAATCTAAACTGGTCGCCAAGTAAACTTGCCCCGACTTCTAAAGAATCTACCAAGTAAAACCTCAAAACCCGCAAGATATAATTTTTATATGGATCAAGCCTATAATATTTTTCCATTTCCCTTGACTAACCCAAGAAGGGGGGGAGGGGGGTGACTCTTGGCCAAGAACATGCGGATCCCTACATGGACCTTAAAAATGACACATATCACTCAGAAACAAACACAGTAGGGCAGAGCAGCTAACAATGCAGTAGTACCCTTCACTCCATCAAAATATTTAAATAGAAGCAATTTGGAGAATAATGATTATTTCATTGACCTCAAACTGCAACATTATCCACTCAACCTTATATATAAAAACACCGAGACACACATTATATGTATATAAATCCCCTAATACGTAAAAAAAAAAAACACATGGTAAACCCAAATACTGCATCAGACCTGTGCAACTCATAAGTTCATAATCCTATAACAGAGTACACTCACTCGGCAACTTTTTCCTATTAATATAATAATATCTCGAATATCCAAAACAACAAGAGGAAAAAAAACATATATGTCTGGCAGGAGGCTCTTTGACAGTCTATTGGACTTGAATATCACGCGAAGATGCCAATGTTCGTGAAATGCGAAGCTCGAAGAAGGACAAAAAATGAGTATTGAGAAAAAAATGATTTTTACAGCAGAGAAGTAATACAATGCAAGCATGGCGCTTAACGAGGACGACAATCTACAGGCGGGGTGAGGAAGAGAGAGAGAGCTCGAAGAAGCTCACCTTAGTAGGAAGGATGGAGGGAGTGGAGCCTTGGAAGAAGAGAAGAATAATCTTTTGCAGAGAAACGAGCGAGAATGATAATATATATATATATATATATATATATATATGAAGGACTTTGCAGTTTTTTTTTTCCTTTTTTTATTATTTTTCTTACAGATCATATGTATATCTTCTATGGGAATGTAAATTTCTTATTGCTTTTTGCCGTTTGCAATTTGATAATTATTTCTTTTTTTTGATAGGTAGTTTTGATAATTATTTCGATTCCAATTATATAGTTAACATTGTACTGATTTCTTTTTCTCTCAACCCAATTCCTTCTTCCCTTCTATATCGGTTACGGGAATAATTTGGTTCTGGAATTTGAAAGGGAAATTGGTTACGGGATGGTTAAAAGTTTTCAAAATAAAAAATCGTGGTTAACCGTTTTATGCCGAATATATATATATATAGTTTAATTTATATTATTATTAATTATTATTAATGTTAACATAATATAAATATCAATGGGATCTTTGTATAATCTAAATCAAAGAAATGTCAAACAATATAATATAAATCCCTAATCGGCATGAATGTAATGAAGTCTGTTAATTTCTTGATTTCAAATTTTTTTTTATTTTCTGAAGATCACTACGGTAACCGGTTATTTTTCGGAACG
Source organism: Punica granatum (assembly GCF_007655135.1). NCBI lineage: Eukaryota > Viridiplantae > Streptophyta > Magnoliopsida > Myrtales > Lythraceae > Punica > Punica granatum. Next base: position 26,986,790 of record NC_045134.1, on the reverse strand, counting down.
ATTTTTTATTTTTCATTTTGATACGATTACGGTTACTGAAATTCTTGAACCGAAAATTTGGAATGGTTATGGTTTATGCTAAAAGCCGTACCGTGCCCCACCCCTACTTGAGCTCGCGGGGGAGGTGAGAGATCTTGGGAGCGATGATGCTCGCCGGGGAGCTCTGTGGCGAATGAGAAGCTCGTGTATGGTTTCTTCATGCTTAGACTGTCCAAGGGAGCTCAGCTGTTCGATCGGTCAGCGGCGCCGTCTCTCAGCAGCTTCCGCAGCAATGGCGGTTTGTAGGTGAGTGGTAGTAATTTGAAAATTCGATGAGATCAAAGGGCATAAATTAGGTTGGCCCGGGATGAATATGCCTTATTGCACCACACTGAATGCTGCTTCTGGATCGGGCCGGAATTGAGTATCCATCGGGAAAGCTCATCCTGACAATTTAATTTCCTTTTCTGATTAATTTCCTTCTTTTATTTTATATTTTCCGAATGCTGTTGGTTGTGCCTGAGAAAGTAATACTCTTGCTTGCAGGATACCGCAAGGATCGGGATGATGCAGAACCTGATGATTCTCGGCCTAATCCTCTGATTCCAACCAACGATGATTGCAGGTATCTGACTCCATATTCTTGTATATTATTATTTTGTAAATCCATTATACATTATTTCCGGATTAATTACACACATGAGAACTTAGATTCAACAATGGCTTCTGCGAGAAAGAAAGCTATTACATGCGTTCGACGAGCTATATATCAATCAATTGACGTGAGGCGGCACATAAGTCTCCATATCTAGATATAAAACAGGACAACCTTGATCCGAAAAGGCTGGATGGATAAAGGCCATCAATGAATCTTCCTCCGAGGAATATATGCCTATCCGAGGACCCCACCGAGGTACAAAAAGTATGATAATCTTCCCATCTTTCATAATCAGAAACATGTGAGTGTATTCGAAAGGAGGACTGGCGAGTTTATTTTTAAATTAATCGTGTGAGAGATAGCACAACTTGGTCCAAGTTGAGTTTAAACCACGGTGGTCCTTTTTAATTCAAACATCGGACTCGGTCACACGATTCTGATGATACAAGACGAGATATCCTCCTCTGGTAACAGTTAACTCCGTGTATCCTTTATTAGGATGAGGCTTGAACTTTAGCAGTGTCAATTTATCATCGCAGAATATCATTCTGGTGTGAACGGTTTACTCTACTTAAACCAAATACAACAAGGCCTGACGCACCATCTCTTGATCCTCCATATATATATAATATATATATATATATAGTGTGATCACCTATTCCATATAGTACTATACATAATATTCTTTGAAAATAATCATCCTTGGTTGGTGGATCACGAAATTATAGGGGCATATATAGCATTATATATATCATATAGTTCTTTTTTTTCCCGGTTTGGTCCGTATAATTGGAAACTCGCCCTCCGCTTGAAATCTTTCTATACTATATATATATACACACACATACTAGTAATTAAAGGCCATGTGTTGCTGCGGATTTTAAAATTTTGAGTTTTATAATTTCTTATTCACAATTGGTACACATGTTGGAACTGATGAAAGAATTACAAAATAAAAGATACCACGTTATAAAGGAGATGATGAGATGATTATATGAAATTCAATTTGAAAAGTATGAACTGAAATTTATTGAAATTTCAATGATATATAAATTATTAAATAATAAAAAATACATAATATCTGTTTCAAAAACTTCTCTTAATGGAAAAAAATTTCTCACCTAAATATAATAATTTTATGTGAAACTTAAATAAGCAAGAAAATAAAAATAATAAAGAAATAAAAGAAAATGAAGTTATTATGATGATAATTTTATGAGATTTTGTTAGCGGAAAGATGGAGACGGGGGAGCTATGTAAAAAGTACAACAATATTAAAATGATTAAGACAAGAAGAAGTTGGTGACAGTAGATAGGTTTATCCCAATAGTTAAAATAGTAAATGTATATTTTAAATATATATAAATACTAATAAAAGAAATAGGATAGAGTTGACAAATGCAACCACTCTTGAGAGTAGATATTTTTTTGCTACTTCTCTTTGTAGACGTCTTTGTGACTATGCTTTAGCTTATAAAATATAATATAGTATAGATAGATATAGATATTTGTATATTGTTTGCATTTTACAGACTCGGAAGTAGGAATATACACATGTAGATGTACTTCTACTTAATATATTCTCTTAATCTATTATTACTAATATAAAAAAAAATCTCATTTTTGTGGCTTTTTTTTTGGTAAGGCATATTGTAATAATTATAATCTACATATAATATAAAGTTATATCTCATGCAGTAAATATGGTTATAAAGGTAAATATTTATAGATATAGAGGTACAAAGGTCAATATCTATACAATTAATAGGGTTAAAAAGGTAAATGTTTATTGAAATAGGGTTAGAAAGGTTAATATGTACATAATATTTACTTCTCTAAATAATTTAGATTAAAATTAATTTAAAAATAATAATTAGAAAAGAAACTTTACCTGAATTAATTATTGTAGCTATTTTACCATCATTCTAGATAATTTTATTTATAAAAAAATTGATTTCTGATTGATAGGTTAACTATATAATTTATAAACGAACTAAATCTTATACTTACAAAGTTCAATATATTATTAAACTATTGCAAAACAAATCTCCTATAATTTAAAATTTATGTTGAAAATTTTATGATAGCAAATAAAATTTATATTATTTATAATAACAAATTAAATATTTTATGTGCATAAAACTACAATATAATTACATGTGCTTTTGATCTTGTATAGTTTATGAAAAATATTACTTTATTTAAAATGAATCTATAATTAAACTTGAAAAACATAAAAATTCTCCACCATAAAAATTAATTATAATCACATCTAAAGCAAGAGATTTGTAATTATAATCACATCTAAAGTAAAAAATTCAAGAAATCTCTGTAAAAAATTTATTCGTGCATTACACGGGTGAAAGAAGACTAATTTTTTCCTATAATATGGTGTTATCATATAATTAGAGTCCAATTTTTTCTCCTACCATGAGGGAACTAAATTGAAAAGAAGGTAAAAATATCCCCAAAAATGGGGCAATAACGTACACACATACATGAATGTTCTTAAAAAAATAAAATCCCGCGTAAATGATAAAAACCCCCACCCCAAAAAAAGAAAAAAAAAAAAAAATATATATATATATATATATAGATATATCTACTAGATTATCAACCCGTGCTATGCACGGGGATTTTAACAATTTTATTTAAGTTTTAAAAATTGATTAGTTTTAATTTTATTAATTACTTAATTAGTTCCAGCATTTCTTTCGCATCCTCTTTATCTAAGTAGGATAAACATTTGCCTGTTGTTCACACACCAATATTATTCCTCCAATAATGCATGCATGGGATAATTTGCTAGAAGGAAATAAAAGTTTAAGGGTGAGAACAATGTGTAAAAACAATTGCAGGGGAAAAAATTGAAATGAATTGAAGAAAAAAGGTGTAAATGAAGACCGTGGAATGCTAGTGAGAGAGAGGGAGAGGCTCATATATTTATTAGTCAGTTTGAATTACAGTTTTTGAGTTGATGACAGGTAAACAAGTGGAGGTGATTTTGTATGTAATGAGTTTGTTCGCCCGATGGATCGTGCTGTTGACTTCCGTACACCTATTAGTGGCATTCAACCCCGAGATTTAAGAAAAATTTGGCAGAAAACTCTCTTCCCCGCCCCTAGCTCTTATCTTATTCTGTCTATATCCATCAGTAGATGATTAGGTCTTGAAATACTAATTAGTAGCATAACTGAAACTTTACAGCCTTCTCCTGATAAAAAATTTTCAACAGGTACTGCTATATATATATATATATATATATATATATACTCATATATATTGAGTCATCCAGAGGACGATATGAGGGACACCTCTCAGTATCAACTCTTTTACAAGTAGCTATCTGTCTCTTTACATTTTCAAAATGAAAATTTTATTACACACGCTTGGGCACACGTGTTTCCATGAGAGGGGTGTGGGATACGCCCCGGGCAGCTTCTTATGCTGCGTTTAGTTTCAAAGTAGGATTTAAAATCAGATTTTGATTTTAAAAAAGAGTGGTATAAATGGGATTCACCATTTGACTTTGTATGAGTTATTTTGTTTTGTTGTGAAAAAAAAAAAGTGGTATAAATGGGACCCACTCTTTGACTTTGTATGAATTATTTTGTTTGTTGTTGGTAGAATTAGATTAAAGTTGTAATTTTAAAATCACATTTGCAAACCAAACAAGCCATAATTATGGACTTACTATGTGATGATACCCCTCTTGTTAATGCAGAGAAGGGCGCCGAGAAGCTCTACGGCACTTTGCGTCTGAGTTCCTTGGTATTACCATTCAGAATGGGAAGCACAATCCGGTAATTCATCTCTCTGGTACATGGTCAATAAAATTGCATAGAATACATGACATGAAATCGCGAGTATGTGCTGGAGTTGTATTTTTTATCTGATTTATTTATTATTCCTTCTTCTGTTACAGGTAGAGGATGCTCGTGCTGCAATGATGCTATGCCTGAAGAATTGTAAGAGATGGGAGATCAATATCATCATAAGACCAAATCAAACTCCAAAAGAAGCAGAAGAAACAGAAGCCAAAGAAGAAACCCAGACAAGACGACGCTTCTTTACAAGACGGTCCTACTTCGACTGCATATATCCTAGCATATCTCACGATTTGACCGAATTCCATATGATCCGCAGAAGCTGACCAAGCAAAATTAGTAAACACTGCGAACGGCCTGATTTTAACAATTATTATCATTATTCATTTGTTTGGAGACCTGAAAGATGATGCAGGACCATCGAAGAAGAGGTCAACTTCTTCTTCGTATTCTTCTCGCAGTTCTCGTTCCTCACTTGGTGAAGACTTCGAAAAGCTTTCTGATGGGCTAACAAGTGGCAGCCTCGATCAACTGTAACACATTAGAAAGAGAGAGAGACAGATATGTTTGGTTACCATATCTTCCTCATCTTCATATGCATCAGATGCCCTCAAACTACTGGCATCGGGTATGATAACCACCTCAGACTAGCTTGGGTCGTGAGAATGTCGCAGGTAATGAATTCTCTCTCATCTCGGGTCCTCTTCAGTGTTTTTAAATAATTTTTTCTTGATTCCATTTACACGTCTGCAGTTTTTCTCTTGAAAACTGGAAACCAGCTCTGATGTCCTGTTTGTTCTGCATTTTTCTTGGAGATTTGAAACCGAGGATGGGAAAGCTAAGCATACGTCCTCAGCCACAGGAACAGAAGACACATGACTAGACTGTCTCTCTGATCCTTGCCCATGTTCCTCGGACTACACAGCTGTAACAGCTCTCGTAGTCCCTCGGAACCCATGAAGAAACCCGAGAAGGAATCATCCCAGGAGGTTCTGCTCCGTGTCCCCAACAAAACCTGCCCTCCCGTGGAGAAGAATATTGACAGAAGAAAATCCTCGTCCAAGAAGGCTGTTCAGGATTGCTTTTCCTCCTCCTCTTCTTCTTCTTCTTCTTCTTCTTCTTCTTGTGATGACGATCAAAGTGGTCACCTTCATTCGCCATCCTCGGCTGAGAAAACGACTCTCGAGGTGTGGAACGAAGCAGTTAGAGGGAAAGGTTGTGATGGAAATGAGAGAGATCGAGTCAAGGAGGAGATCCCCGCGTCCCGTTCTTCCAAGGGCTCTGTCTCTACCGCCAAGTACAGGAAGGGAAGAGGTGGGGATTGATGAAAGACTACCGACAAACTCTCATCCTAGAATGAGCAAATCCAACAGGCAGGACTCTCTCAACCTCTCCGATTTCTTGCCACGGCAACACGGTTAAGAGGCAACGCTGCGATCACGAATTACTGAACTTTACTGAGCATAATATTTTCATACTCAGTCAATGATATATAACACTTTCGGCTGCAGAACATTTCATTCTTTATCCGCACTCATCCCACCCACTCTTTTAGGGTTCGATGTGATAGAAATCGTCTATATCTTTGATTTCGTCACCAGTTTCCCCAATGTGTGTTACTTTCCCACGTTACTCTCCTCGAAAAGCATATCCAACAGTTTATCCCTTCACCAAGGAAAACCGGAAATGCTTTCAGAAGCATCACTTATTTTCCAGGGGACGTCAAATTATAGATCTTGAATAAGTAGCAAAGAGGACATGAGGCGGCCGCCTCTCTGTCGAACAAAGTCGATAAAGAGCAGGGGTGCGCTCGAGTATGAAGAGTTGCATGTAGGTACTCCGATACCACATGTAGGAGCTCTCACAAACTCTAACTAATATAATTCGGTTCCGGTGTGGTGAGTTATTAAATCTCGAAAATATTACACAATACACACACACTCTCTCTCTCACAAACACACACTCTTTAGCACACTCACGCTCTTGAGCACTTACATTTCACACCTCTGAGGTGCTTTCCCTGTTGCGTGTGCTCACATTCACAGCACAATGCAAAGATCAGCATCGGCGGACACGTAAAAATTAAATAAATAGATACGGATTATGCCATTAAGGAGCGATCGAGGACAACTTAAATACCAGGGAAATTCACGGCTGATACTTCTTCTCATGGTTTAAGAAATTTTGGAATTTAGCTATCAAATCATTCGTTGCCCACTTTTTGCCATTACATCAATGGGGCCTACTTTCCGCCATGGATCAAAGGTAAGACGCATTCAGGTGTTGATCAGACATTGAAAAGGAGGCAAAGGAGCGATTCAACAACTGAACAGAAGCCATCCCCAGCATACTTATGCCATAGATTGTCGTAGAAGAGTGAGGAACCTTCGATTATACGGTGACTATATAGACAGAGAGGGAATTATATTAGAAACGAGATGTAGACAACTAGGTGAAATTTTAGTACAAGAATTGAACCATATGCATTTATCTTATTATAGAATCGAGAAGGAGTATCATTACATGCAAGGGCGGAGCCAATGTATAATTAGGGGGCAATTGTCCCCTTAAACTTTAATTTTTAAAAATTTTACTTCAAAAATATGTATTTTATGTCAAATTAATATTTTATCCTCCTAAAAAATATTATTTATGCAAGTAATATTTTTGCTCTCTCGATGAAAATTCTGGATCCGCCTGATTACATGGAACATCAACGACTAGACAAATCAACTTGAGCGAAGACTTTCCCCAACTTGAAGGATCGTTTCTTTCCGGGACCAAATTTCAGAAGAGGCCCCACCCTTGGGGTTGGCAACTCGGCTTTAATTTGAATGAGAGGAGATATATGATGCGATGATGTAAATGGTTCTCTTATCTTTATATTTCTTCATTACTCTTTAGAGTTAATAAAAACAAAAATATAAAATTTTCACATTTTAAAGCACCAACTTTTTTTTATTAATGCACGAATTTTAAATTTGATAATAATTATAGCACGATATCAAATTTTTCGCTAATTTGAACGAAATCGATGTCATAAAGTGCGCCAACGACCCCAATCGAGAGTGTGATGGCCAAGGTCGTGGCTCCACCCTTCAAAATCGAGAATATTTCCAATTTAAGGGTTCTTCCGATTCCGAAGGTAGGGGCCTCGATTGCAGCCATCACCCTCCAATTGGGATCGTCAACGCCCTCTTTCGGATTGGGGTCGTCAACGATCTCTATGGCCTCGATTCTGTCTAAATTAAAGAAAATTTTGATGTCGTGCTAAAATTGTTATTAAAGAAAAAAATTCATGCTAGAATTCTTAAAATATGGGGAGTTTGTGTGTGTGTTTTTCTATTAACCCTATTTTTTATTTTATTCAAAATTCTTGCGTTTGCTTTTCCAGGCGTTTCTGGTCTCCTCTTAGGCAGCTTCCATGGCAATTCCCCTTAATGGATCATTTATACGGGAAATCACGCAACTTCAGCGGTACGTAGCTACCATATGTTAATTAATTTTTCAAGGCCATGAGGAACACGGCAATGAGAGATAATTAATAGATATGTTATATCTCAATCTCGTAATCGATTCAAGAACGAAACAAGATCTATTTGTATAGGTATCGATTGGCTTACTAGCTTGTCGGTGTTAGCAGCATTTCATTGAGCTCTAACTATCGATCATTACGTGGATAATCAGTAACGTAGCGGGAGTTCTAAAGCGGAGAAACTTACACGACTATAATATGCATTTCAATGGACTTCTTTTCTTAGTATAATCAACGACGACGGTCTCCGGTACACCTGTCGTCGTGAATCTTCAGCCCCCACTATTCAACGCAACTTCCATATCCTTTTATTTTCCATGCCATATTCTGAGCCACATTCCCATATTATCGAAAGCAGAGATTGCTAACTAATTATTCTCCCACGTTCATAATCAGCCTCCACTTCCCATGAACCAAACTGCTAAAGCAAGACGGAGCATTCCGATTCCGATTCCAATTCCGATTCCAAACCCAAGCTATGTTTTCATTCACAGTTCAGATCCCCCGCTTCTCATCGTATACTATACGTGTCGTTTATGATGATCCAGTGGACCCAATCCACGTTCAAAAGCCCATAGCTTCGAGTCTCTGGGATACAGGCCCAAATATATGCCCATTAGTGGGCCTCTTCCCGGGGGAGTTCAGCCCAACTCCCAGTTCCCCGGCAACGTGAACGGAGGCGACTTCAGTTTCAGTCCTCTTTCTCCTCAGCTTCTGTCTTCTCCGGCTAGGACGAACGCGCAGAGCAAACTGAAAATCATGGCGGGAGATCCACCGGATTCGCAGCAACCAGATTGCTCCTTCGTTTGGGATGAGGCGTCTCAGCTGTACTACCATGCCGGGTATCCTCTTTTGCTCTTCAATGTCTGAGTTCTTTAGGATTCTTCTGTTGAAGGGCAGGATCATGTTCATCGAATCAAGATACAATCACCCGTGAGCATCTCTTTTCGACTCTCCTGTTGAGCTCTTGGGGCTTGATTGCTTCTGATTCAGAGGCTGCAGCTGGGGGATTGCTGTTGACGTATCAAGATTTGTGCTTTTGTTAACGAGTAGTCATAAGTTCTTTTGATTTTTCTTCAGGACTGGATTTTATCATGAACCGAATGGCGGGTGGTACTACAGCAGCAAAGATGGTGTTTATTACAAGTTCGAAGATGGGAATTATGTGCCTTTGGAATCTAACATGGTAGCGTTCGTGTTCTGGTGTCAATCCGGTTGTGATCATTGTATCCTCTTTGCTGTTCATCTGAGCTGCGATGATCATAATTCTCCATTACCCTCTGCTTCAGGTGGAAGAATCTGACGCTCATCAGTGTGAAGGAAGTTCTTCTGTGTACCCCGTTCAAGATGAATCCTCTTCTCACTCGTGTGCTGGTGGGTACGAGAAGTTATTTGTAAAAGGAGATGGACAAGATATAATTGGAGTTGCACAAGACAATAGTTTTTCCGGTAAACCATCTTTCGGCACACTAGTTGCTTCCATTAACTAAGGAATTATGAAGATAAATGGTTACATGACGTTGTGAAGTTTTGGGATTTCCATTTATTTGCAGCCTCATGTAAGCATAGGGTTTTGCCTTAGACACGCTCAAGAGTTTATTGATAAACAGATGGTCACACATTGGATGTCTCGGTAACGCTTAACAAGTTAGGTGTGTGGTTCTTATGACATAAATCTTGCTTGTTCCGACAGGCAGCCTTTGTGCGGAAAGTCCTACTCCTCAAAATCCACCCCCACCATCGGAATGGTACTGTTATATTTCTGACATGTACATTTAGCTCTTCTATATTCTCTGTGGTTGACTTTTGAAACTAATAATTTTAAGTTCTGTCAGGTTAGAGGATACACTCATCGAACTTTATTTGTCCAATTATTCCAAATCTGGAGCTGATGCTAGTGAAGATGCGGCAAAATCTGTAGAGGCATGTAACAGGACCGATGTTAATCTGTTATCGAATGGTTAGGGATATGTCTTCTATGCAATAGTTATATTTTTGTGTTCAACAAACTGCTCATATGGGCTATGCCTTAATGGACATGATATGCAATGCAGAAGAGAGTGAAGATTACGAGTTAGAGGAAGGAGAATGGATTCCAGAGGATGACTATAATCCATCTGATTCCATTGGAAATACTTTATCTGAAGGTATTTCAGTTTATGCGATCTGATCTTTTTAATCTATGTCCATAACTTTGGTTTCTAGGTTTCGATGCTGACAATTTGGCAACGTCTGTAAAACCTTGTGCTCTGAATTTTATGATAATTAACAAGGTAATTGACAAGGTGGTGCAGAATTTTGTGAGGATCTTGCTTAATGTAGTCAAATTTTGTAGGTCAACACTCTGAATGCTTATTCTCAGTTATAACTTCAGACCAGAAAAGAGGTTGTTTGCCCCTCAAAGGATAAAAGATTTTTATGGATTTGGTATTTTATCTCATGCAGGATTCAATGAGGATGAGGAGAACTGGCGAGCTCAATATGGTCAGGTCACTCAGGTTCGCGAAGAACTTGTGGTAGATTTCCCAGTCGTGGATTTGTGGGACTGGTCTATGGTAAGAGGAGCAGGAAAGGATGGAAAAGTTCAGGTGGCCCGTTTAGTTGGACGACCTGTCAAGCAAACTGTTAAGCTCCATCCCTCAGTGCCCGCTGGTGGAGGCCTTCTAAAGACTGCTCCAATATGCCAAGTGAGCTTCGATCTGGTACGAGTTAGGACAGGTTTGGTTTCCATGCAGATTTTCGCCATTTACATATAGTTCTTTGAATGGAAAAAAGAAAAGAAAATGTTTGTCCTTAATTAGTATCCTCAATCTTTCTCTTTCACACCTTGGAGTTCTTCTTTGCAGGACAAGTATACAAGTTGCGAAGTCCTAGTGCAAGATACTTAGCTTCCCTGTCTTCATATGATTCTTCCAATCCAACAAAAGATTGGGGGTTCCCTGACTTTTCAGTCGATGACCACTCTCTTCCCTTGTCCAAATCCCGCAAGAACAGCAAACTTAAATTAGCTGATGAGGCTGGAACTAACATTATGTTAGATCAACTGTTAGGATCTGAGAAGGTAGGTATTAAAAGAAGGGTACTGTGGACCTTCTAAAAATTGCTTGCAGCTATAGTAGTATGGCTTGCAAGTTGACCTTATCGTTCATGTTAACAGCATAAAGAACAAAGATATAGGGACAGAGCTGCTGAGAGAAGAACCTTGCATGGTGGTTTCAGTTTTGGCCCTGGACAGAAGAATTCTCTATCAAATGCTGATGATGCGCAATCTTCACCACCTTCTGTGTCCACAGAGGAAGCTGCAGCAGAGGCCATGAACATGACTTTTGGAGCTGGTAGTTATGCCCGAAAGGTCCTCGAAAATATGGGCTGGAAAGAGGTATCTACAGTAAATCAAGTCTCAGTCAGTAGTAGAACGTGCTGTATCAAATTATAAAGCTGAGATCTTCAGCTCTATTTACTTGCAATTGTCTGCGTGGTTTAGCCAATTAAAATTTTAGTAACTTATGAAATTACCTCTTATCATCAGGGAGAAGCTCTAGGCAGCAGCACAAAGGGTTTACTCGAACCAATTCGGGCTGTTGGGAATGTTGGCAGTGCTGGGTTGGGCTGGCCTCAAAGAGCCAAACACAAATGAGATGCTCAAGCTCTCTCTTAAGAAGTATGTATGACCACAGTATGTATTGTTTCTCTTCAGAGGGACCTTGTGCTTAGGGCAGTAGATAAATGTCTTGTTACCTAATGATGAATAAGATAAATAGGATAGTCCATGCTTATTCAACTTGAATTAAATTTTTCTAAATGAAATATTGACATGTTGATTTAAGATGAAGCATTCCCTCAATGCCTATCATTATGTTCATAAACAGTATTATACTTTGGATCATCCTGTCTTCTCATATGAAAATATTGGGAACATGCTGACCCTTTAAGCATTCTAAGATTAATAATGCAAACTCTATCCATACTAACTGTCTCATGTTATTGATGTGTTAATGCTGCCGAAAACATTTTGGTGTTAAAATTCATTGTTAGATTCACTGTCAAGTAAATGAAAACCTGCAGGTCCGTTGACTTCTGTATCTAGTCTACAATCTAGAATAATAACTCCAGATCAGTTGTGATAGGCTTCTCTCATGCTACAGGCTGTGAATGGGAAATTCTCGGGTTCTTCTCTGCAGTTAGTAGTAGTATGTTGAAGTTATTTCTGAGGTTGCGCTTTAATTTCAGAATAATTGATGGTGTAGGCCGTCTTCTTCTTCTTCTTCCTCCAACTTCATCAATGGTTGAAATTGCTGCATTTTTCTGGCATCGATCATACAACTTAACCCATCTAGTCAGTCTCTACCCCCAAAAAACTTTTGCTGCCTCCTCTTTTCACCTTCTGTAGAAACTCCATTCGCTCCAAGTCCTCACTGTGAAAATGGCAAACACTTTATTCTGTCCTGAAATGAGTTTTGCTGTTGAGATTTGATTTCCTCTGCCGACTCTTTTGCTAACACCCAGAAATATTTTAATCAGTAAAAAATGAAAGCAATCACAAGTTAGCAAAGTTGATTGTCTCTGCAAATGAGTGTCTATGTGGAGGTTTTGTGCCCAAATCTTTCAATCAAGATGGCATGCTAGTGCAACAAAAGGTCCTAAGCTACTTCTATCTTTTTCTTTTTTATATGGAATTTAAAAACCCTGGAATTCATCTCTTTTTGGATAGATTTGCTTCATGGAGATGAAGACAAGCGACCTTTTCTTGGAGAAAATCTCTTGGTGTTGATTATTGCTTAACATGTTGATTACTGATTACCATTTGCATAATTTATTGGCTGATAATCTTGGATTAGAAGGCCATGATGAGAAAAGATCTCAGCCCTCGATCATGTTTCCCTTTCCCCCTTGATTGGCTCATACTGGTTGCGAGCCCCACCTTCATGGGGGACCCCACCTGCCATCCCACGATTGGCATTTGGCACGTGTGGAGCTGCATATTCAGAGTGATATTAATTTTTTTTGTGACCTTTTCTCTCTCTCTCTCTCTCTCTCTCTCTCTTCTTCTTCTTCTTTTTTTTTTCCCAATTGGAGGCTACTCTCAATGTTGTTCATGGTTGACAAAAGTCTGGCTTAGGTTTGATGATTGATCGGAGGAAAGTTGAGTGCTTGTCGGCAGGTTCTTGTTGAAGCTTCTTGTTGAATTGAATCAATTCAGGTAGAGAAATAAGGAATTTTTGTTGTTGGGAGGGGACACGATTTGGACATACGGGCCCATATGGGTCTTTGATAGGGGTGTTCTTGTCATTCTACCTCTCCATCATGGGAATTTTGCTTTATTCTCATCCCTTTTTACCTGTTTGGTTAAATGGTAACAAATTTGCAAATTGTTGGGTGGAGAGAGGCTTCATTTTCTGGGTTAGGTGGCTAATTGTCTTACTTAAGGGGTTACATGCTATTCTAAAAGTCCATCTTGTGGAGTTGTTGGCCTGGCATATTAGATACATCGGCCGTTTCCGTTCAGATTAATTGAATGTAATCGAAATGGTCTCTCCGACGGTGCAAAACAATGGTACTTTTAAATTTTTCAGGCTTTTTAAGGCACCGTATAACATTTTGGACGCACAGTTCCAAAGACCAAACTGGATGGAACGGTGCCTGGCTCTGCCAACATGGATGCACTAGAAATTGTTTCCTAGTTCTTCTTGCAAGCTCAAACTTCTTCCGACATGAAAATCCGAATTCACCGACCCTTTCTTTCTCTTTGATGAAGCTAAGAGCTCTTGCCCGCTTTATGCTTTTGAATTATGGGGATAACATGGCTTTTGTGCTCAACAAGAAGGGCAAATAAAAAGCACAGTGAAAATGCACCATATATAATCAATCTTCACTTTGACCCTTTTTAGGGCCATAATTGTAATAATGGATAAAGCATAGCACAGCAATTGGGTGAAATTGAAATTGAAAGGAAGAAAGATAGACTAGAAACCAAAGCAAAGACGATATCACATGTGAAACCACAGCATCAAGTGCTCCATAAACCAGAGGCAGCTCTATGAGAGTTGTACTCAACTTGGGAGACCATTAGGACCCACTCCTACTCCCAAGCAAAAGACTTCATTGTTGGAGGGTCGACTTCGACCTCGCCTTGCCCTCTAAAGTATCGCTTCTTTTCAGACCAGATCAATAGTTAGCTGCATTAATCCGTGACTAAGGTTGTGGGGGGAATATGATGATTGACCGACTAGGTTGATCGGGTCGGGAAGAGTCGCATTTTATCTCCGGTCTCAGGGTCGGAAATGGAGCTATCATGTCTCTGAGTGGAAGATAATGGAAAAGGAAGGCAAGGGATGGTCCAAAATTGCGACAAAAGTGAGGGTTGAGAGGGACACAATAGCACGCAGCAAAAGCGTCTTTGTCTGTTCCCAATCTCTTCATCACTCACTGAAAATTTGGAACTTCTCGAACGTATTTGTTCCTTTACTGATGATGCTGTTGTCAATTATTTGTTTTTGTACATGTGCACGTGTAAGACAGTCCATGATGTGGTCTGCTGCCCCCGTATTCAAACTTGAGAGACACGGAAACTCGACATAAACGTTTAATTTGAAGTACGCAGACGGATCGAGTCGAAACAGTTCGGATGGACAGCCTACAACAAAAGCACATAATAAAAAGTAAAAAAGAGCTGATAGTGTTGTTTGTTCATCTTGGCTATTGATTTTGCTTGAGAATAATGAAACCATGATTAATGTATAATTAGTGTTTTATAATCTGTGAAGTTAAGGAGTCATGTGTTAGAGGACAATTTGCTTCCCTAATTGTCACATCCAAACTACTAATCACATTGCCTCACCTAAAGTGAAAAGGAGCAAAATCTACAGTTCCGCAAAACTTTTACCTAAACTTTCACCCACCAAGAAGTGAAAATTCTTGACAGCAAGTTCAATCGACCACTGATGACAACACCCTGATGTCATGGCTGTTCCGTGTTATTCGTGGTTCTCTCTGCACACTGTCAAGCTCAGCCTGCATGCAGGAAGGAGTACCGGTATAGACCGATCATATGCTTGAGATATGTTCCTGATAAACCATCCATGGAACTTAAGCACTTAGACATATGGTCTACCATTGAACACTGATAGGAATCATTGCAATAAAGGAAAATGTGAGGAGTTGACTGTAGATATTATAATTAGGAGAGAAGACAAGACGCTAAAAAAGTTCCATTTTCACACTGACAACATATTAATACCAAACCACGAGATGCAATGTAACTAGTAAACTGTATTTTATAAGGGTTCGAAATCATCTGAAAGCACTTTGTGAACCAAGCCTGAATGAGAAGTAGTGTAAGAACTCGGAAAAAGGAATATTTCAGTCCCAAGCTTTGGTTTGTGCTAATTAAGGACTTGTGCTATCTGTCTATGGACCACACACCGTGCAATAGTTGCCTTCTAGACCCACCAACCGTATCCCAAATATGGTCTCCCAAAGTAAACCAATTAATTATTATTATTATTATTATCACTTTTTTTTTCAAAAAAAAAAAAGGAAGAAGAAAGGGGAAAAGCCTTGAAAAACTCTGACTTATGCAGCAGATTGGTTGGTTCTCAGGGTGTTGAGAGAGAGGGAGAGTGAGCGGGAAGGGGTCAACAGAGAATTATGGACTATCAGAACATTATAAATCCTCTATACATCTGTGGCTTCTTCCTGACAAAGCTTGCCTCTCTGTGTCTTGAACTCCTCAGCTGTGTCCTGATGAAGGAGACCCTCAGGTACTTGGCAGGCATTGCAGGCCCGAGCGGTTACGGTTCCAACTCCACTGCCGAGCAAGTCACTGAGTTGCCCTCCTGGCCATCATGCTCACTCTTCTCTCCTCAGCTCACCGCCATTGTCACCGGTAAGTAAGTAAACTAATATATAATAGAAATAAATCTCTGTTAAGTAGTTTATCTCTCTGCGTCTATAACGATGAAGCTGTGGAATATGTTTTTCCACACACTCTCTTCCTCCTCGGAGCTTGAGCTCGCCGACAAGGTCCCCCTTGGCAGTTGAGGATCCCTGCAATCTGTGCTTTGCATTCCTCACTGTGGAGTGTTGTTTCTGCTGTGCACAGCTCACTGAACTGGCTGCAGGTATATCCTCGGGTGGAGAGGATAGCCGATATATATCGAGACGATTGAAGAGAGGAACATAGTGAAATTCGATTTTGGATTGTTCGAGTAGAACGTTTGCACAATTCTTCGCTTGCTGAATTCTGATCGCAGTCTCTTCTCTCAGTTGACAAAATATTCATGCAGCAACACTACGCATTTATATGTATTCTTGCTTTTCAAAACTTCCAAGACGAATCTCATTCTTCCTCACTGCCCTATCCATCCAGAACACGCCACGTGAAAAAGCTAGAAGCGATTGTCAGACAATTACCAGTCTCTCATTTTCGTTCAAGTGTTTACTGTATTCCATATCCGATTACTGTTCTCATCAAACATGTGAAGAATAAACAGTTCTATGTTGTCCCCCCTCCACCTCCTCCATCCACTCACCATTACACGAATTCGCGCCGAGATCCTCTCACGCTCAAGTCTCTCGGCATGATTTGCCATTGAATATATTTGCAGGACCAATGGCAGACATAGTTTCCATCAGCTTACGTATATAATAAGTTGGTAGCCATATCATATATCATATATATATATATATATTATTTCGTGTGGCTCTTTTTGACTGTAGGAGGATATGGTTTTGTCTCTTGTGGGGCCTCATCCTGGACTACATGGAAAGGAATATTCTTAACATTAGATTTCTCTTCGGTTAGTAAGATTACGAGATGTCATTCGAGCGTCAACCTGATCTTAGTTATGATGTATGTTACACTTGGAAAACCGGAGTCCATGCGAATGGAATTATAACAAATGAGCAAAGAACTGATCTCCTTTTTTTACAGGGGCAACTTCGGGAATAGGAGCTGAAACAGCAAGGGTGCTGGCAAAGAGAGGGGTCAGAATAGTAATTCCAGCAAGGAATCTCAGGAAGGCTGAGGAAGTGAAGGAGAAGATTCTGAGGGAATCTCCACGTGCTGAGATTCTTGTTTTGGAGATAGACCTCAGCTCATTCACTTCCATAAGCAGATTCTGCTCAGAGTTCCTCTCCCTAGGACTGCCCCTAAACATCCTCATGTAAGTTAACAAGAATTTCCCGAAAAACGGGATGTCGTGCAGTGTCACACGTCCCTGGCCCGGAATCATAGAGGTCCTAGATTTGGACTTCTCGTGTCCTTATGTTTCTCTTTCCTCACAGATTCGACCTAAAACTTATTTTTCTTTTGCAATCGGACCCTCGTTCTGCAGAAACAATGCAGGAGTGTTCTCTCAGAAGATGGAGTTCTCTGAGGAAAAGATGGAGATGACATTTGCAACAAATTACTTGGGTAATTAATTTAATGACCAGATAATCTTATTTTTTAAGATAAGATAAGAAAAACTGTGTTAATATTATCTTTTGCTATGTTTACAGGGCATTATCTGCTAACTGAGCTGCTGCTGGAGAAGATGATAGAAACAGCCGCAGAAACAGGCGTACAGGGAAGGATCATCAATGTTTCTTCGGTGATCCACAGCTGGGTTAACAAGGAGACCTTCTGCTTCAACAAAATGCTCAGCCCAAAGATGTAACGTCCTCCTTATCTATGATTTGTTGCCATATTCTCGACTCAGTCCCCCAAGAAACATAGCATATGTAATTCCCGCTTCATTTTGCAGTTATAATGGGACCCGTGCATATGCTCAGTCGAAACTGGCCAACATCTTGCATGCCAAGGAAATGGCAAGACAGCTGAAGGTATAATATGATAATATCCTACCATATTACATTCCCGGAGCCAAATTCCAATTATTAGGACTCAGGTTATCATCTATTTTCCCATATTTTCTTTTCAGTTCGGGGGAAGTATGTAGTTTCCAATATACCGATACGCTTCTTCCTTTCTGATTTGATTTTCTTCTGCAGGCAAGGAATGCGAGAGTAACCATAAATGCAGTGCATCCCGGAATCGTGAAGACTGGAATTGTTAGGGCACACAAAGGCTTTATTACAGGCATGGTATTCTAAAATATGCAACAAATTTTACCTTTAAAAGGGACTAAAGGAAAAAAAAAAATCTAACCTAATGCATGAAAGACCTTTGCTTCTGCAGATTCCCTATATTTCATTGCATCCAAATTATTGAAGACCATATCTCAGGTTAGCCGCATGCACCGGCATTTTCTTTCAATAATTCTGTTGGCTCAGCTGCGCAAGGGAGTTTACAACATTCAATGACCCATGACATTAAAGGAAACACATGTGGTTGCAGGGGGCATCGACAACGTGCTATGCAGCTCTGAGCCCCCAGGTGGAAGGGGTCAGCGGGAAGTACTTTGCAGACTGTAATGAAAGAGCCTGCTCGGCTCTAGCGAATGATGAAC
Source organism: Punica granatum (assembly GCF_007655135.1). Taxonomy (NCBI): domain Eukaryota; kingdom Viridiplantae; phylum Streptophyta; class Magnoliopsida; order Myrtales; family Lythraceae; genus Punica; species Punica granatum. The sequence goes on along the minus strand of NC_045134.1, from coordinate 26,968,340 downwards.
GCGAAGCGAGAAAGCTATGGAAGCAGACCCGAGTGATGATTCAGAGGCGGTTGGGTCAATGACGAGATTAACCGAAAAGATTCTTTCTAAACATATACGAGCTCATGATTCGTGTATATAAATATAAGCCTAGAATACTCGAAAGAGAAGAAAAAATGTAGAACTATAGGATCTCAGAGTCTATAACAATAGACGATGAAGAAGTGAAGTACATGTAAATAAGTTTCTTCACAACAGCAGGAACAAGTGTTACTATTATAGCAGATCTAATAATGATCAGCTCATGTCATCTCAAAATCGAAATGAAATCCCAGAAAATTTCTTTCATCGGCTCTTTTGCAGCCTTTCTTGCGACAACAGTATCTTTCCTCCATCGGTGAAATACAAAATAAATTACATAGTACGATCACCAGACAGGAAAGCAAATGTTCTCCCAAACAACCTTATTTCACAAAACGAAACAATGATAAAACATCGCAGTTGTGGGAAAGACAAGCAACCCGAGAATAACACCTCTCAAACATGCTAATTTGACGAGTACAACCAGGGACCAATGGTAAGCTGACGTCTAGTTACCTATGGCCACAGGTTAGATGCTTCATTTGGATGATCAAGAAAGCAGGCAAATTTTGAGTCTAGAACACAGAGTAGCAGAGGATGTACTTCGGATAATAATTTGTCAACATGGTCACAAGACATGATCTATCTGTGACTAACAGTCATCATTTTGTAACCTGCCATGACAAAAAAGGATTATGACCAACGGATCGCCAAAACACAAATGGAACCATGAACATATCATTGACATAACTATAATATTTCGAACAGCTGAATAGGAATAGATGAAAAAACAGAAACAAGACATACAAAAGTACAGACTACACCATTGAACCAGACAACACCTTAGTAAAACGAGAAGAGCGTCGAAGAGATGATGCTGATCCAGAAGACAAAGCTGATTCTTTAGCGGCTCTCCCGGGGTTAGCTTTCTTAACATTCTTGTTAACTTTGGTATGTTGAAACTGATCCTCTGGTTCGCTTGTTGGAGTTCCGCTTATCTCAGTAGAAACTGATGTGACTGGAGCAGACACAGAGACTGTCAAAGATTCTTGAGGAAGAGCTACCATTTGGGGCAAGGATCCTGTCAGGTCAAAAACTCTTATCAGGAATACAAGAAATTCTAGATAATCTGAACTAAAGCAGAGTGGGTTTCCATTAAGAATGAATGGAACTTCTGAATTTACAACGAATTGGACAAAGAGTAAATAGATCATGAGGTTGTCATCTACCTTCTGCTGCTTCTTGAAATTTTCTTCTCATAATCCTGACAAATTTATAAAGATCATTGCTTTTGTTCAACTCGAGGACCAACTCCTTGGTGCTGTCTACAAGTGGATCACACTGCAATACTGAGGCAACGAGGGAGAAATATGAGTAAGTAACCAGAGTTCAGCTTCTTGTTGCAACTTCAAAGCGTCAATCAGCAAAAGCAGTGGAAGTAAAACAAATACTTACATGTGTATGTATCATTTGCATGGCGAATGGTGAAGGAGTACACATGATCCGGTCTTTTCACATCAACATTGTTGAACATGAACTTAACCCCTACAAGGACATGCCACCTATTTATATCCCACCATGAGAAAGCAACAATGGCATGTGTCATCAATGATATGCTTACCACTTCCACCTTCAATTCTGAGACCAAGGACCCGACTGTACCATGAGATTGCCTCCTGAATCTCCTCCTTCCATTTAGCTCCTTGTTCATTCTTCTCTTCTGCTGCTGCCAAACCTTTAATTGGAAAAAGTAATTGAATTAAAAATGCCAGATCGACTAGATCATTCTTGCTAGCTCTAGCAGACGTTTCTGGCAGGCAACAGATCAACAAAACGAAGAGGCACATACCCAGTGATTCACGGGACATAATTGCCGCGTATTCATCTCTCCGAGCCTTCTGATCCTGCAAAATTCTCTTAAGTTCCTCGACCCTAGCTTTTATTGCAGAAATGGATTCCGTAGTAGCCATCCGCTTGGCCTCAGTACGGGTCTTAACTACATAATCAAATGCGACAAGTTCAACGAAACCACGCTTCAGCAACGGAACAACTGATATACTAATATCGAACAAATCAGGGGGCAGACCTGCAAGGGCTTTGACAAGCTCATCCTCTGCCTCTTTCAAGCTGCTTTTCATCTTCAACAACCGTCCTAGACACAAAAGTTCGCACATTTTCAGCTTGATCCATCTAAAAACCAAAAGGGGATGCCCTAATTTCCGCTTCAGACTCCACGGCCGAGAAAGCAAGGGTAGAATTCCATTCAGGGATGTGAAGCCGACAGCATGAGAAGTAGAGAGGGGCAACAACTGACCTTGATTTTGGACGGTCTCTTGCGATTTGGTCTTGATGGAATCGAGTGCGCCGAGAAACGATGAAGCGAAGGAGTCCATCTTCTGCCGGTGAACTGACATCTCTCGGTCGCACATCAGCCGCAGCGACTCCATCTTCGTTCTCGCGGGCTCTTCTTCTCTGATCTGCATCGCGCTTCTCACTCTCAGTCACAGAGACAGTGAAGAGAGAGAGAGAGTGTGTGTGTGACTGCGTTTGAACGATACCTCTTTCACTTCAGCCCGCGCCATTCCTGCTTCGAAGATAGACACGGCTGCAAAGAAAAACGTATAATTGGAATCGGTACTTAAAATTTTGTAGTTTCTAATTGTAGTCCTCATACATTCACTATTATCCTATCGAGTGCTCAAACTATCCACAAGCTTTAGTTGGGCTAGTGGATCCTCTGATGGGCTCTCTTGGGAGGTTTCTTCGAGGTTTGGGCTCCTGAGCCTACAATCACATGTTTTTGAGCCACATGCATGTGGGAGGCACCCATAATCGAGGTCGCTCGATAGTCTCTGCGCTCCGACAGTAGTTTCAGGCATGAAACTAGAGGGGGTCATTTCGGAAACGGATCCCATATTGTTAAAGTGTTACCACAAACATGATTTATATGGTCTCGATAGAACGAACTGCAACATCTGCGGTTACCATAAACATATTTTTATTGTCACAATCGTATCATGAATCTGATAATATGTGACATGTTGTCATCTTGTTGATGAAACTATCCACAAAATCAAATTCTAATTAGAAAAATGAGGTTCGATGCTGTAAGGATTACAAAAATTGAAGGAAAATGGAAAAGTAGTAATTGTGTTATTGATTTTTGTTGTGTAGTGAGTAGAGTTAAAGTTATAGATAAAATTTGTGTTTGGTTTTAAAGTTAAGAGTTAAGTTTTTTATTTTAATTGAATTATAATGATTGTGTTGTTGAATTATGAGAAAAAATATAAAAAAGTAACGAATAGTTGATAGAAAGTAATGATTATGCTGTTCAATTGAAGATAAGTGGATTAGAGTTAAAATTAAAATTAAAAATGGTTTTTGAAACCAAATAAGCTTGACTTGATTTGATTCTCATTGTTAGATTTTTTCCCTCCCTATCTTTCTCTCCCCCACTTTTCCCTTTCCCTCTCAGTCAAGGATTAAAATGGGGCAATAAAGTTTTGACTGCTTGAGCAACCCAAGAAAGTGCAGAGACCAAAAAGCATGGGGAACCACTCCATACAAAGAGAACATCACAGCTGTTCTTCTTCTGCAATTTCCTTGCTTTTCACAGCAAAGATTTATCCTTAACCTTCACTCTTTCTAGTTTGTTTCCTCCTGCACATTTCTCCTATTTGTTCTGTAATGTGCTTCTAATTTGCCCAACAACAGCTTCAATATGGCAACGTCAAAACAAGACACTGCTGATGTATGTCTATGTTGGGCTTGATTTGTACATTATATAATCTTCGTATGAAGTATGTTTAACTGATCTTTCAGGAGAAAGGGGGAAATTCCATTCTCAAGGGATTAGAAATGACAAAAAATTCATCTACATACTTGCCGTAAAATCTAGTTCATATTCCTATTATGGACATCTAACATTCCTCCCGGGACCGCCATAATAGAAGTACATTCCCCACACGCTGTTCCTCCCTTGCCTTATGTCGTAACAGTTTGGGTGGTCTGCCAAGAGGCGTAGGTTTTGTGGAGGAATCAAGTTGTTGTCCCAATCCACAACCTGGAGGTTCCGGAAGTACGAGGCCTTCCTGAACCCTTCCCCGGAGAAGTGGCCGCTGCCCATCTGCGTCGCTGTGTGGATCCCTCGTGACCTGAAGTTCACGATTTCTCCCCCGAACTGAATCATGTTGGCGTGGTTCCTTAGGTGGCTGAATATGAATGCAGGCCAGTACCCGACTAGTAGCCCAGACCCGAATTGCAGCCACCAGTGCCCATGCTTCGGGTCCTACATAACATGTTCCGAAATTTGTTAAATTTAGGGAGAGTCATACATATTCTAGCCTCATAAAATCGAATCATTCTTGTAAGATAAGTTCTGAATTATATCTACTATTTTCCACTCGTAGTGAATAATGTGAAATGAACTTACCTTCCAGATCATAACACTGATATCAAATTGCCGGCCATTGTAAGAAGACCTCGGGGAGATGGCTGCCCCAATAGCAATTCTACGGTTCGTTTGGACAAAGCCTGAGCAGAACAGGTTGTAGCATCCAGTTGTTTGGTATGCATCGGTCTGCAGAGGAATCTCAATTCAATACATCTTTGAGCTACAACTATGTCTGACATTCCGATGAAAGTAAGCAAAAATATCACTTACAGTCCAGTAAGTGAAGAACCTTGGGTTGTTATCTCCATATAATTGTGGACTGACCTGTTCGGACAAATTGCGTCATGGATAATTATGTAAAAGTTCTTCGGCGCAAACTTCGTAAAAAGGAAAACAAGACCGGAGCGTCTACAGACTTGCCTGCCATCCTGCTTCTATGGTGTTAAGATCATTCCCGAACGAACCCGAGATGACCCAAATCTGTGACAGGCTAAACTCGTATTGTTCCGTAACGCGTGGCGCCCACACGTTTATGCTCGCCTTCGCTCCATAGTACTGATCTCCGTTGACGAATGCTACTGCATGCTATAGAATGGACAGCAATCAATCGGGTGATGGAGAATTGAAAAAAGAGGGAGGAAACAATCAATCCTCGTCTTGTATGTTATGTCAGGTCAAACATCAGAGGCTGTTGTGCTGTATCTTTCATTACTAAATGCTTGGCCCTCCCATGAACTTAATGTATAACATGACTGAAAACTACATAGTTTTGATTGCTGCAATATGAATGGTAAAACAAACTGTTGTTTCGAACGGAAATTGAGCATTTTCGGTGAAAGACCTACGAGGGGAGCCGGAAAACAAGACAGAGAAGCATCCCATGTGAAAGAACTTTACCTCGTGACCACTGCCGGATGAATCTCTCCTTACACTCCTTCGCCGCTTTCTTCCGAATCTCCGAATAGAACTTGCTCGAAGGACATCCTTCTCTGTCGTCCTTCGGATTGGAACAGTTCCTTCCGGGCATGAATCCCCATTTTCTGCCCAGAGCTGAAAGATATCAGAGGACTCTTCTGCACTTGTTGAGGACTCATTGGCCTTTGGTCGGTCGGGCGGATCCTAAAAATTTACTTCCTTTTATTAACTCTCAAATGTCAATGGCAAAACAAAATTCGACAAAAAAAAAATCTAAACTTGATAATTCAGGAAGAGTCGGTGAAGCCATAAAATTGATGAACGAATGAGACGGGCGCCAATTACCAATGGCTTCTGCCCTTTGAGGAGGGGATGGTCAAAAGCAGGTTGAAGGTGAGCCTCAACACAGTCTATCAAATCACCGTCAGAGCTCTGCAATCACAAAACATGATAACAGACAACACATTATAAAAATCCCACCTTTTTTGTATTGACGAGACAGCATGGAATGGAAAAAAGAGAGAGAGAGAGAAGGAAAAAAAAAAAAAGAGCAGGCCTGAATGGTCTTGACAGAGGGCTTGTTGATTCTCTTAAGCAGGGCATTGACTCTTCTCAGCTTCCTCAGCTCATCAACCAGCCGGAGAGTCTGGTTTGCTGGGGTGGAGTGGCCGGAAACTGCTGCCTCGGTGGTCACTGAAGTGGCAGGGGATAGCAGGGAAGCAAAAACAAGGAAGATGACAAACAACATCGAAGGACTTCTGTTAATGGAAGAAGAGGAAGAAGACAAATTTGAGGAATGTCGTCTGTTGGGTTGTTCTATGTCGTTGTTTTTTTTGTGTTTTTGGGAGAATCTTGGGGGTGTTTGTCCTGTTGCGAGATAACCAAGAAACGGTGGGAATGAGCTCTTGTTCTTCATGATGATAGAAATGGAGGATCAATCTCCATTTAAGCTACGGGAAGAAATAAGAAGAAGAAGAAGAAGAAGAAGAAGAAGAAGAAGAAGACCGAGGGACAGAATGACTGGAAGAGAGGACCCCAGCCCCAAGAGGAAGAAAGAACAAGTCACTGCCTCCTTACTCACGATTTTCACCGTATGGAAGAAGCAAAGACTCTGTCTCTCTCTCTGCAAATGGAAATGGAAAGGGAAATAAAAATGGGAAATTTCTGTGTGCGGTCTCTCGTCTCCCTGACAGAGATTTAGGAGCCTAGCCTTCCTTCAGGTACAAGCATATATTAAGATGCATGGTCCATGGCGGCATGTTTATATGAGCTGTACATTTCCATGTCCTAAAAGAAGCCCATTAAAAAAATATTAAAAATAAAGCCTCTATTATTCTCACATCGTAATAAGAAACAAATAACAAAAATGAAAATTAAAGAAACATATTAAATGTAATAAGCTATGAACACGATCAAGTGAATGATGATCGTCTAGCTTGGTTTTTAAGGCGATGTTTTTCTATTGGAAGTGTTAACATGGTAGACGGCTTCAATAATCTCGTGCTACCAAGTTCTATATATGTACCTTCTTTTTGTATATTTTTTTTTCTTGGGGTTATGCGAGACAAAAAATAGATAGCGGTTGTGTTTGCTCTCGGCAACCTATGATGGGATCAAGATGTGAATATCTGTGTCTGTAATGACATAACTATATGTATAAAGCTAAGGGTGTGCTGTGCACGAGTCTTGACGAACTAGATGAAGGGCCCGTTATTGTGCATGGATTGTTGAATTATGCAAATAATTGTTGATTAATAGTAAAAATTGACGGAGGTAATGAGTTGAAGGAAAAAGAAAATCTCAAATATGAGTTTATAATATGTTGGAACATGGTTTTTCCAAGCGTCACATTGTTTTTTTTTTTCGGTAAAGTCAAGGGCATGGCCCAAATTACAGAATCATCACATAGTTGCTGCCGGATTTGTCTTCCATATCATCATTGCCTTAAATACAAGCAGATTTCTATAACAACACAAAAGCCTTGGTGATTTTTACTCTCTTTATCGTTTTGAAAGGATATACCTTCAAAGAGTAACTTCTCAAGAGATTGCTTCATCGAATAGAAGCGTGTATTTTCAATAATGAATTCTTAGAGAGATTTTGCTAAGTTACATTTATATGTGAATGTGTATGTGACTATTGAAATTTCACTAATGGATAACTTTTGGGCTTATTCAAGTGAAGAATTTTTGGACTTCGACTGAGGACTAAAAACTTTCGTGAGTGGAGTGAGTCGAGTGACATTACTATATTGCACCATTTATCAACTAATTCGTCATCAATGAGAACTTCAAAAGTCATTCAACCTAAAGGACCTCCATCCTATGGGAATCTTCTGTGGTGTTGTTGTTCCGGCTTTTGTTATTGTATATACAAAGATATATGCCAAAGGCTATTGAATCAACAATTTAAGTAGTCCAAACACAATTCAAGTTATAAACTCTACTCAACGCCAATCATTTCTCTCGTCTCAACTTTTATTTCTTCTTGCTCTCAAAGAAGGTTCTTTCTTCTTCTTCTTCTTCTTCTTCTTTTTTAAGATTCCCGCTTCGTTGGGAGGTTTTGGAATAACTATAGAAATTATATTGCTTTTCGAAGAGTTCTGAGATAACTACTGGAAGTCGAACTTTTTTCAACTACATATACGTGTCTTATGCTTTCCATGAGTGCGAATCTTCCCAACTTCTGTAACCAAGGTCGACAAATGATATTGAGCTATTTGTCACAGTTTTACTTGTATTGACACGAAAGGTCACGTAATTAGAGGCTGGCTTCATTCTACGTGCTCCATTGCTTCTACTCTTCGTTTTAGCTTTTACAGATTGTATACAGATGAATAAATGCAGTTTCCACCATACGAAACCATAAACAATTGCATATCTGTGTTCATACTTTGCTTCTCATCTCTTATTTCAAAAATACAAGAAGGTTTTCTCAATTTTAGTATAGAAAAGTAATTATTTATCATGAAGAAAAGTTTTTTTTAATTATATATTCATTTCTCTATAAAAATGAAATAATTAGCGAGAGTGAAAATACTTTTGCTTTATTCTTTTGAAAGTGGGAGAAAATATACTAGAGGAGAATTGTTTTTATCAAAAAATTTATAATGCTTTGTTTGGTTGTTAGTGTGATTTTAAAATCACACTTTAACTGAATTTTACTCACAATAAAATAAAATAATTTATACAAAGTCAAAGGGTGGGCCTCATACATAACCATTTATACAACTCTTTTTCAAAATCAAAATCTGATTTTAAAATGTTACTTACAAACCAAACGCAACATAAATCTTGTATTTTCTTTTTGCCGGTTATGAGGGAGAACCATGAATCTAATAAAATGAAATATAAATCCTAATAACTAATAAATGAGCACAAGTAATCCCATAATGAGTACTGAACTTGAAATCCCTTCATTATCAGAGGAAAATGTGTCCGACTACATTACACCGTCTTTAATATCTTGTGATTTATTTTGCTTTCCTTGTGCTATTACTTACTAATGGAAAAACTTATCAAAAGGTAATTTCCCATGTCATAAAGAAAACTAATGTGCAGTAGTGACACTTAGTTTCGGTATAAAATTAAGAAGTTTTAAATTCGCTATTATTTAGTGTAATTATTTATATTCATTTATTTATATATAATATATAATTACAAAATGGATATTGAAGATTAATGTCATCCTTCCAATCTTTAAATTCTCAGCATCTCATGATCCACCCCTTCATATACTCCATGACACAATTAAGCAATTTTATTTATTACATGATTGACATTTATTAACCACCACATCATTTAAATCATCGCATTAATTGAACCATAAAAATTCTAACATAACATTAATTAATCCATAATATTAATCTATTCCTCACAATATAATATAATTATTATCTAATTATCTGTAAATAAAATAACATAAAATATATAGTTGGATAATAATCTCGCTCAATGATCAAGCGAAGCGGTTAATTTATATTATTTCATTACCCTTGTAGGTACATAAGACTGTCTTATAATCTAGAAAAAGAAAATTTGAAAAGTTATTCGTTAATTGATCAGAAAAGAGTGGCAACTTTATGCATCAGAAAAAAGAGGAATTATAGCAATTTAATTTATAGCAGAATAAAGTTAATGCTTTTCTTGGTTGTCGCTCGAACAATTTAACGCTGATTATTTTACAAAGGGTATAATTGCTGGATGTGGGCAGTATAAAAGAAAAAGGTAAAATGAAAATTCCCAAATAAAAAATAATATTAATAATATTTTGCTCAAGTCGAGGCAGTATTAAAAATGAAAAACGTGTCCAACTCAGCAGAAATGATGACTGAGCCCACGGTCCTCGCCATTCAAGAGCCTGGCCCACACTCCCCTCCTCCTTGATGGTGCGTTAATTATGATGTCTTCAGGACGTCGCGGCCCCAACAAAAATAGGACCCATTTATTTACCAAAAAAAAAAGGACCCATTTTACCAGCAATAAGTTAATCAATAATAATAATAATAATGATAATAATATCTCACTTGCTAGTTAATGAAATTAGATCAAGAAGAGGCATCAATGCAAATGCTACCATAACTAAAAGATTCAGATTTAATTTTCGCGAAAGTAATTAACTTTGCCTTTTTGTTAGATAGTTTTTTTTTTTATCTTTTTATTAAACTCAGGAATCTTATGATTGAAAAAAAATTCAATTAATATGTAAATATAAATGTTTATATTTTTCTAATAAAATATGTGAAATAATTTAGAAGTTTATTAACCTACAAGGAGAAAAGAGGCGCTTGATGTAATAACTTAACAATGATGATGAGGAAAAATTGTTCGTTCACAAACTAGTGTTTGTTTTATTAATATGTTCAAAGTGACGAAGGATTATAAGAGACAAAATTTTACTTGATTAGATTGTCCTCGGTTTCACGAGGAGGATAACCTTCCTCGAACTCGTAAGGTGATAGCAAATACTTCACTCCTTATTCTATCTTAAGAGTGCGTGCCGTTATAGTGACACCGCGTCGGATCTGCGTGAGACCCGCAGACACTGTGACATTAGACGGTGAAAAGACGTGGTGTCACCCTTACTTATTATCATGTTAGAAAACGCCTCTATCTTAAAACTTGATAACGAAAATGAAATTATAATAATATCTCTGTAAGACACTTTTTGGCTAGGTATTTTTCCCTCTTCTTCTTCATCATCATCAAACAAATTTAAAATAACAAAGACACTTATTCCTAACTTTTCACAAGACACTTCGCCAGTAACTTAAATCTATCATATTTCAACAAATGATTATGAATCTATTAAACTGCCATAAATAAACTTATTTGCTAAGGTTTCTATTTATTAGTCAGTCTCAAAACTGCAAAGATAAATTTTCCATTTCCTACTATTTACCGCAGACTATATGCATGTGTGTGTGTATATATATTTCGTATATTGTACTATGGTTGTCATTATTAATTCCAGATAGGTAGCTACAACAACCCTTTCGGTAGTGACTGAACCTTGAAATTCCCTTAGGCATGCCTACACTTATGATGGAGAATAAAGTTTTCATGGGGCCCTTTTGGCATAATCTTATCTTTTTCTGGGGCCCTGTGCAAACAAAAAAGGTTGCATGCCACTAACCTAGGACTTTTCCATAAATTTCAAGTATATCCCTCAACTTCTTCTCATTTCACAGGTAAACCCAAACCCTCTAACTATCTACTTTTCTGCAGCAAAATTGAAAGCAATCACTGTCAAGGAATATTGCTCCATCGCCCCAAATTTAAACACCAATAGCCCAGCAATGGTCTTGGCAGTGAGGCTGAACCTTTATGGCTCCCTTTTAACTGTTGGCCCTGCAGGATTCTATCCCGGCTCGATATTCTCATACCGAAGATCATCACCCGATTAGTTTCCATAGATAAAATCCTGCACTTACTCTACCCTGAGAGAGTAGTTATTACGGATCTCCAAATCAGACTTATTGAATCTAGTGGGGACTGCTTCTGCTGGGGTCAAAAGGCTTAAAGGCTGCATTCAGTCTTAACTGTAATCCCATTTTCAAATTTTGCAGTGGGAACAATAATGCGGTTTCTAGAATGAAGTAGCACGAGATAATTGAAGCTTAGATGACTATAAGGTATTATTTCTGCAGGCTGCAGCAATAATACCACGTCAAGAAAAAATAATCCTTAACTATGCTGTAAATAATCCTTAAGCAGAGACAACTGCAGCAAGAGACTTATTCGATATCCATCGGTTCTTGCGACTTGGATACTGATGTCTTATTCGTACCTAGAGGGATAGGATCTGATACCGATGTCATGAGTCGAACTCTTGCTCTCGCTCCCAATACGCAGCTGTCTCCGTTTATCTTTTCGGAAAGTTAGAGCTGTCAATGCAGCTTTTGAGAAGCTTTATGTTCAAGATTGAGATGAAGGACGGACACAAGTTTGATAAGAACTATATTGTTACTTCCAATTTAACTTTCCCTTCAGGGAATATTTGAATTTCCAATAAGACGAAAGAGAATAATGTGATCTCGGGAAATTTTCGAATCTCATACTCCGCGCATCACGGCTTATCAGCTCAAAAAGTTTAGGAAGTTAGATTCTCGAACAAGCAAAGTGCGGTTTCTGAACTCTGCCAAAGTTGGAGCAGAAAAGAGGATGAAGCATCTTCACCTTCTTTTCTACACTGTTCCAGTACTTTCACCTGAAGCTAAGGCATGGTAAAATCCTTTTAGTATAGTTCCGATTCTGCATAGCGAGTTCGGGAAAAATGTCTTGTTCATGGAGGGAAAATTCCCAGGGGAGTGGAGAGGCCTCCAGCAGGGGGATAGTCAGGAGAATGGTAAGCCTGCCCCGGACTGTGATCGGAGAATTCTCAAGAGCAGTGGGCCAGGGAATGGACATGATGGGATTAGGGAGTAGAAGACGCCAACCCATCCCTATTAACTACCCGGCTCATCCCCTAGAAGAACACCTGGTCTCTGCAGTCCCTGATGAATGGGCATTCCTCACTGCTTTCGAGCAACAATACGGGCCTAGTCACCCCTTCTTCTACACCTGCCGACTGACTGAGGCGCTGAAGATAGCAGAGCAGGACAAGAAGTTCCTGTTCCTTTACCTTCACTCGAAGGAGCATCCTTTAACGCCCTCCTTCTGCAGAGAAACACTGTGCTCCGAGCTCATGGTACAGTTCCTTGATGCAAACTTCATTTGCTGGGGAGGCCTAGCTCATAGAGGTGAGGGTTCGCAAATGGCTGCAACTTTACAGCCGGGAAGCTTTCCATTCTGTGCATTGGTTGCTCCTGCTCCTGGGAATTCCATCGCCGTTTTACGACAGGTCTGTCTGAAATCACCGTTAATTAGTACCTGCAATAATACCAGCCGGTGTGCCTGTTCTATACTGTTTTACAACTCTAGGAATGTCAGTCAATGTGAATTCTGCTTACACTATTGGCAACCACGGTACTGGCTTAATCTTTGTAGTAGGTTGTTCGAGGATCACTTAAGACGTGATAGAGCACCCGTCCAGTTCGAAGCTTAAACTATTATATAAATAGGCTAACGAACATTACAGGAGAGCAGGCCAGTGCTCAATTGTGGTTCTAGTAGACTTTTGAGTTTGTCACTTGGTTTATTATATTGAGTGCGTCGTGTGAGTAGATTGAAGGCCCAATTTCACCTTTCGAGCTGGTGGAGATACTTCAGAGGACAGTAGAGGAGCAAGGACCGGCATTTGGCCTTGGAAGCAGTAAAGCCGAGCAAGAAGAGAAGGTAAGAGCCGACCGTAGGCTCAGAGAGGAGCAAGATGCTGCATATCTTGCAGCTCTTAAGATTGACAAGGTAAGGACAACAGGTATACTCGATACTGACTTACGATACTCAGTGCCACAAAATATGAAATGGACCAACCTTTTTTTGCCCGTACTAGGATAAGGAGTTAAGGAAAAGCTCACAAATCCGAGATATCGGTCGAAAACCGGTGGAATCACCAAAGAAACACTATCAGAAACCAACTGAGACCCGAGCTGCTATAGATTCCACTGACAAAGTCCTCGCACCTCCAGGAAAGAACCCGCAGACCACACAGGTATAGCATTTTTGTGTTCAAACGAGACTTTACGATCTGTGCTTTAAAACTAAAGTTGCTGTTTTTATTTGAATGATTGGAAATACTGCAGATACTGATACGGTTTCCAAACGGGGAGAAAAGAGAGCAGAGCTTCTCCTGCTCTGATGAGATCCGCTCAGTCTTCCGTTACATTGATTCGCTAGGCCTCTCAGCGATTGGACCTTACAGATTAGTCTCGAGCTTTCCTCGGAAAACATATGGCGCAGATCAAATTGGGATGACTCTTAGAGATGCCGGTCTATATCCTAGAGCTAGCCTCTTCCTGGAGGCCCTCTAGGCGCTTCATTTTCATAGACATTTTATGTGCTAAACTATGATCTTATGCAGTATAACATTGCGATAAAATTCTCTTATGGAAGCTAGTGTGGAACTCTTTGCCCACTTGTTCTCAGCTCTCGGTTTCCGTTGCAAGAAACCTTATGTTTCTTCTGTCAAGACAGAAGAAACTTTGGCTCACTTATTTTTGTATTGCCCTTTCTCATCTTTAGTTTGGGCAAACCCCTAAGATGGCCAATTCGAACTCAGGGCATGTCGGATATCTCGATCTCAAATTGGGTTAAACTCATTCTTGGTATTAAATCTTCTTTAAATACTACACCAGATATATGCCTTGGAGCCGATATATATGGATAATTCATATTTATGACAATGATATTTATTCTGTTATTCATAAATAGTTTATGTTTCATGGAGTTAGTCCATAAGAAACTTGACAGATGTTTCATTCTCAAAAAAGTTGAGAGTATGAGTGACGGAGTATTCTGATATAAGTTTTTTTAAACTGTTCACAGCCCTAAGAATTTTAGCTGAGCATTATCATTCCTAATAAACCGTCACATCTATCTGTATCCATGATTCGTATAGAGATACTAATCAGATGGAGTAGCGAGTGACATGCTATTTGATAGCTGATATCGAGACAAACATGTGGATATTTATAGAGATAAATGAGTCGAACTGTGACATGCAAATGATTCACGTTGAGCTTGTAAAATATCCACTTGGGCCTACACGGACTTGAGCCCATCTGCAATTCAAAAGTTTAAGCTGATAGGTTACTGGACCCAAGCCTCATATAAGCTTGTGGTTTCTTTCTCAATTTTTCGATGTGGGACAACATATCCCAACACCCGCCCTCACGTGGCAACGTGTGGTCCAACATGTGCCACGTGCCTTAAACATCCGCCCTTAACAACTGACCCGAGCTGGGCATCCTCTTCCTTGCTCGGGCAAGGGGGGACAAATACCAAACTAGCCTCGAGCTCCACACTCGGGCCTAACTAGAGGTGAACCTTTACCTACCTCGGAACTGAACCGGACCACTCTTGGGCCTGATTAACAGGAGGCGCACTCTTGGCTACCTCGAAATCGAATCTGGCGTGGTGTGAGCCCACATGAGTGCGCGGAAGCATAACCCGCTCTGATACCATGTAAAATACCCACTTGGGCCTACACGGACTTGAGCTCATCTATAACCCAAAAGCTTAAGCTAATAGGTTACTGGACCCAAGCCTCATATAAGCTTGTGGTTTCTTTTTCAATTTTTCGATGTGGGACAACATATCCCAACAGAGCTTTATTGTTATTAATAAATATTATCTAGATCGTATTAGTGCATATAGTTTTTAGACCTGAGATGGCACGATTATCTCATATGTAGGTAATTAGAATTTGTTCCTGCTTATATACTTGTGCTAAGCATGGGCATCCGGCAGATGGTGGTCCCAGTTAGTTGTAAATAGAGGTGGGTGTCCAATCGAGATGTAATTTATTGACCTAAGTAAACATGAAAATATTATATGGGTTTGAGTTCTGTTTTTTATCAGGAAATCCTTGGCCAATGTGGATGGATTTAAATAAAAAAGAGTATCTAGTTTAAGTTTTATAGATCTATGAATATAAGCTCAAAAGTTCTATATGGTCGGCTATAGGATTTGACATTAATCATGACCCTGGCTATATTGGGATCTGCAATAAAGGGGCTCGAGTGCATGGTATATATGGTCACAGGTTCATCAAGATGTCATGATCGCATATTCGTCACTATTTGAATTATCATGATATATTGCTAGGCGTCACTCATGGCCTTTGGGAGCTAGGGGTATTTTGGAAATTGTGCTTTTGGTTGTGGAAATGAGTTTCTGATAATGTCAAGATGGTTGACATTATAGTCTCATCGCCACATAGTGATGAACCTAATTAGCCACACGCAATAGAGCGTGTTTGAGCCAAGAACTAGTTGATTTTAATTAAGGTAATTAATTAGTAATCAATATTGGATTAGACTTGCATTATAGTTGCAAGGGGGAAGCACATCCCGTAGTCAAATCCAACGTTGAGGTGAACTTGTTTAAGGAATTATTATATTCGATATAATAATACCCTTAAATGAAAAGTTACTATATAGGTAGAGCGCCTATGTATTAGTAAGTGCATTATGATTTTTCTCTTTTGAAACTAATGTGAGTTATAAAATAATTCACAGATAATTTTAGAAATTACTCAAGTCATTGGGACTTATTTGCGAATTGTGAATTAATTATAACTGGTAAATAAAGGCCAATTGGAAAATATATAAACATATATATAGATATAGGTGTGATATATTTGTGTATGGCTGAGTCAGTAGATGACCCTATTTCATGCCCAAGGAGAGAATAAAAACAGAGGAGGCCCACAGCTGGTCAGCACCAAAAAAGGAACAGCCGCGTCCATTCTCAAAGGCCGATTGGAGAAAATTGTTTTTCGTTCATCACCCATTGTATGTGGAGTTCACTGTCCAGTCCACCTTTGCTCGAGAGTGTAGTCCGATTGTGTGGGCGACTCGTGGAGACTAGTTCGGGTCGAAAAGGAGCAATCCCTTGGCGAAGATGCATTCATGTGGATGAGTTAGAGGCCGAACACTTGAGCGGCTTCAAGAGATTATTCAAGAAGGCGATTACTTGGCGGTCTTGTGGGGATTTTTCAAACAAGGTAACTATCGATAAAACCTAGTAGGATTGTCAAGTCGACATCATTTAATCGTGAGAAAGTGATACCACACATTCGGAATAAGATTTCGGATGTTGATGTATGAATGAACGAAAATTTAAATTATCGTTTATTCCGCTTCTGTTACGTTTTGATATCGTTTTCTAACAAGATGTCCACCATAATTTCTTATCGCAGGCTGTCATTTGTATGGACTTCCTTTGGGAGCTCCATAACAAAACTCGACTTGCTCCAGGGACTCTCAATCCCCTCCTGGCAGCTCAAACGATCAACAACAACCTTCAAGCATATGAAAAGGCCTGGTATTCGAAGTTGTCGCAGTCACAGGCTGCTTGCAAACTTGAATGCTCCTCGGATCAGCTTCATTTCTATTTGGATGCTCCCATCAAATCCTCGGGCTCCCGGCCCGGCATTGCTACAATCAACACCAAGGGCCCTCTTGTTCATGCTTGGACCTTCAAAGACTCTGCTCGAGACTCCTTTCAAGGCGAACTTTTTGCTGCAAGAAAAGCCATTGAGTGTGCGCTAAGTCTCCAACCTTAGCCTTTCTGGAGACGCAAAGGATCTGGTGGATGAACTGAACTCAGATGTCGGGGTTGCCACTACTACTTCTTTACCAGCTATTCTACATGCTTTGGATCTTTTGTCTGTTTTTGATTCTTGGCACATTAGGTTTACTCCTAGAGAGAACAATTTTATTGCTCATAACATTGTTCATTGGGATGCCTGTATGGAAATCACCAGGCCTTTAAACATCTCCAAGCTCCCACAATCCCTTCTTGTTCGGGAATCGGAGATGGCTTAGGCCAAGTGTTTTCTCACTTTTATTTCTAACTTTTCAGTAATGGATGCCTTTATTCAGCCAAAAAAAAAAATTACGATAATTCTTATACCTACCACGTTTTGAAAGGTCTCCCACTAAAACTGTGGCGTTAGATAGTTTAACATGATCGGCTCTTGTACCTGTGATCTTTGAAAAATATCAATCTAGTAGCTTTAACCAGGCTTGTTAGCCTATAAACAATGCTTGGCAAAGAGCTGTCGCATTGGATATTCGCTCACTAGCTGAATTCGATACCCGGTCGACTTTTTTTCGGTTACAAGAGAGACACATGAACCTAGTACGAATACATGACTGGTCAAATTGATACCTTCAAATTCAAGACATGCAAGCCGAAAGGCATGGATTAAGCGTGAGTATGAGGAGCATTTAAGCACGTTACGAGAATGATCATATTCAGATACTAGACTGAGCTTAGGCTAAACGAAGAGCTCGGCCCAAAGCCCAATTTCGGCCCGGCCCATAGAGTGGAATGTGATCGGAGAGTTGACTATGCAGGTGCCGATAAGCTGTAGACGATGTGGGACTGAGAAATGCTCTGCAAACGCCCAGCGAGAACAGAGAACACGAATAAAGACAAAGACGACGACGACGACGACAACCCTTCTCTCTCTCTCTCTCTTTCTAGCCTTCTTTCTTTCGAGACCCATAACCTCAGATTCTCCGAGCCGTCCAAGATATTCCATATGGGCATCTCTGAAACCCCCTGAAAGTCCGTCAAGATGGAGATGGTGAAGTAGCTCTGCTTCATTCCGTATTCAAGACTGGGCATATGTTGGTTGCTTCTTGCCTCCAAGAATGGCGATCAGAGTTGGTCCCTCCTCCGTTTCCTGTGTTGCTTCACCTGTTTCTTCTCCCTTCAAGCCCAGGAACTTGCAGGTAATACTCTTTGATGTTCTTCTGTGAGGTTTATTGGCGAAGCGCATTGGCTGGCTGCTTCACTAGGGATGCTCTTGGAGTGAGCTCGTCAGCAATTTTCAGAAATAGAGCATGAGAAAGGCAAGCAGACGATGCCCGAGTGAGCTTTACTCAAGAAAATTTCTTTGGGTTATTGGGATGATACATTATGCAAATGGGAATAGGACATTGACTAGTGTGTTTAGTGAGCTAAGGGTAGTGTGCTGATGTCGTTTTCGAGGGTAAGGAGGTCGGTTGGATTCTCAGACAGAAGGGCTCCAAATGATTTGAATAGCTTATGTGCTGTGGGTTGGTTCTTCTTTGGGTTGGGTTGGGTTGGAGAAAGTTTATACTCAAAAGTTCCGAGTTTCGTCTCTAATTTTCATTCTTGAATGTACAGCTGAGGTTATTGAGGATACCATATGGAAGCCGGCCATATGATGCCCACTGGGTTAGTGATGTCAAAGGTAGATATCGGAACTCGAAGTACATCTGGAAGTCTCTAAAGTTTGTGTAGATATATGTTAGCAGAGATAAGCGATCTTTCTTGTCAATGGGGAAATCATGGTTAATGTTATTGAGGTGAAAATTTTTAGCTGTGTTTTGTGCGGGATGAAAGCTTGCTGTGATAGATTTGAGTAATTGTTTGTAATTATTGTTTGTTGGTATCATGAACAGTCAAATCTTACCACTTCCTGCCTGCAGTTCGGAAATTGAAGAGAATATTCCCAATAGTTAGGAGTACCATCTCTGCAGTTCCAGGAGAAGAGCCACAATCTGATGAGCTTGAATCAGATGCGGCAGAGCAGGAAAGTTTCCAACCGGATTCTGATGATTCCCTTCCTTCAAGCAGTTCATATGTCCAGTTCGAGGGATCTGATGGAAGGCCGGGCTTTGTATCATTCTATAATCGGCCATATGGGAGAGACAAAGAAGCTCTCACATTTTATCCAGAGAAGGATCAGAACAACTGGCAATGGTTCCTTGGCCCAACTGTACTTGTGACCTCCTTCATTCTGCCTTCACTCTATCTCCGCAGGATACTCTCTACCATATTCGAAGACTCCCTGCTGACAGGTGATGGCATCAAGTTCCTTGCATTTTGTATCTAGTTTGATTTATTTTCTTAGGTTTCCTTAACTCAAAATTGAGATAATCATCCAAATGGATGGGTTGGAAATGGAGGGTCGCAAATTTTTCATTTGTTTTGTCTGGGTTATACTTTTTGTTTTACCTAACCATGGATTTCTGTTTCCATCTTTTGCAGATTTCCTGATATTGTTCTTCACAGAAGCTTTATTCTACTGTGGGGTGGCAATCTTTCTTCTGATTATAGACCGCGTGAGGAGGTCTATAGCATTTGATTCGGCCGATGCTCACCAACGTACTTCTCTTCAGTTTGGGCAGCGAATTTCTTCTGTTGCTACTCTTGTACTTAGCCTCATAATCCCTATGGTGACCATGGGCTTTGTGTGGCCATGGACCGGCCCTGCAGCTTCTGCTGCTCTTGCTCCGTATCTAGTAGGAATTGTTGTCCAGTTTGCATTTGAACAGTGTGCTCGGTACAAGAAATCACCTTCATTGGCTGTGATTCCAATCGTATTTCAGGTAGCTGAAGCCACGAGCTACCTACTTTTATTGATCTGTTGTTACTCTTGAAGCCTCTCCTTTTCCCCCGTTTTTGTGGTCCAACGCCCATGCATGCCACTCGATTAGCCAATGATACTATGGAGGTTGCCTGTGGGCCTCGTCACGAGGCCCATGTGCGAGTGGCATGCCAGTCGAACCTGAGACATTTGCCATGCGTCAGTCCACTAGCTTATGTAATCTTAACAATTATGTTTCTCTACTTTGCTTAACAGGTTTATCGATTGCACCAACTAAATCGAGCGGCCCAGCTGGTGACTGCTCTATCCTTTACCATCAGAGGAGCAGAGATGACTTCACACAACTTGGCAATAAACAGCTCTTTGGGAACTCTCCTGAACGTCCTTCAGTTTCTCGGGTTAATATGCATTTGGTCACTCTCGAGCTTCCTCATGAGATTCTTCCCTTCCACCACGGACTAAACAGGAGCACAACCGAAGCAGCAGTAAATTCTCTGTTCTTTATGGTTTTTTCCCTCTCTTGAATATCTAGAAAATAGTTCGACTTCACAATTGGACATGGTGGAAAGTAATGTTGTTGAGCAATTCTTGGTGCATCTTTCATACGGCCTTTTAATGGAAATTCTTTCCCTTGATTTCGAGGAGCACTGTTACCTGTACATTACATTTCAATTCCCTGTAAAAGGATCAGCATGCTGTATACAAATGCAGGAGGCATCAAGCCTTTGTCTTTACTGGATCTCATTTTTTGCATTAGGTGGTTATTTTACTGTCGTAGATCTTGCTTTTCCGGTTCTTCCAAGTTCAGTCTTTGACATTTGATATCCGAATCAACTTGCGCCCAAATTTGATGGCTCTGTTTGGGCCCATTGCAACTAGCTGGTCCAATTTATTGCGTCAATGGCGAGAATCTAATCTGATACTTGACTTTGCAATGGTAGCCTGTCCTATTAGCCTACACCATTGCGTGCCTTCAATTGTAGGGAACTCTCTTCTTGAACCAGATAAATCTTGAGAACTACTTCTCGGGGCTACTACACGCAAAACTGTGTTCAATCCCTACTTAACAGGCGCAAGTCGGTTTCAGTCGTTTGTACTCAATTTGTCCGAGATCCTGAGCCGAATCGGACTTTGAAGAAGTAAAAACTCTGATGTAAAACTAAAATCTTACACAATAAACTGCAGAATCAAAAGTAGGGACAAAAGTCAACACCTAGTAGCTCATCATTGAGGAGATCTAACCAATCAGATTCTGATGATGAACACAGGTCATCAAGTCAAATCTAGTTTTTATGCATCAAAACTGCTCAATAGATGTAGTGGTTTGGTCCAGGATTCTCCTTACTGGTCCCCCTTCTCAGCAGAACTCCATGCATTGAAGTGCCATATTTATTCAATCAAAAGTCAATGGAAAATAAAAATTAAAAACAAAAGGAACACTCATGTTTTAGATTTCTTCTCTTGATGAATTGCAGAAAGTTTTCTTTACTGCATCGTGTAACCAGAATTTTTCTTCTGCAGCTGATGGAAACAGCTTGATATAACAAGAATTCGTTTAAGTCTCCACCAACCTATATGTTCATATTGATAATAAAGATATGCGGGAGTGTTTCTTTGTATCATAAATCGTTACGGTAAATTGACCCGATGTCCCATTGGACTTCTTTTGTTAAATAATATTCACTGCCTTCAATCACTCACCTTCTCCTTTGGCAGCACTTCCTTTGTATGTATACCATCTCTGCTTTCCCCATTTCAAACTCTCAACCCGCTCCTCGATTCATCTTACTTCTTGCAGATAATATTTATTTTTAATAGAAAAGACACCACAAAAGTTTCAGTGGGAAAGAAAATTCAGTTGGGAAATTAAGCACAATGCATATGTATATATAGGACAGAACTTTTCCCTTCTTTGTCTGCTGATATGTTTGATGTGAGACAAAGGGCTTCCCTGAAAACTAAGAAAAGAAAAGGAAAGCTTCAAATCAACGAAGAATTCCTTATCAAAGAATATACCCTTGTGATATGTACCCCTTTGTCCTCTTCTGTTTGGGCTCTTTGGCGGCCAAGAATCCCCCCCAACACATCTCTTTGAATCTGCAAAACCAAACTCTCACATGGTCTTGGATCTTTGTTGGGCTCTTTTGATTGAAAATAATGCTTTAATCCCTAGTGGTCGTCGTTGTGTTGGGGTGTGGTTGTGTTTCCTCTGTTTTCTTCCTGTATTTTAAGGTATTAGGTGGTTTTGGTTGTAAGAATTATGTCCTCATCCCTCAAATCCACGAGACCTAAACTAATCAAATCTTTGGAGAGATTTTTGAGCCAGAAAACTTTCAAAGTCAAGAAATTCACTGGGTGAACTCGGGAAAACGAAATCTTCGATCGTCTGTAGTGAAAGAACTCGTCTCTTTATTGGATCGGTTTCAATCGGGACCCTTGATCTATAGAACGTGCTGGGTATGTGGACGGTCTGCCATGCACTGAGCATGTTCTGATATGCTCCTCACCAGCATCAGATATTGGCAAATAGCTTAATGGGTCTGTACCTGATTAGTGGGCAGTGCTTGAAGTCAACTGACCACAACTTCTCACAAAGTCAAAACCTTTTCTTAATCTTCTGGCACTATTCTGCTCATCCTAACAAAATTTTCTTTAGGGTGACTCAGAGACACACCCCGGTGATGAAAAAATAGATAACCTGCCTGAGTTCTTGAAAACAGGTCTCCGAGTCGATTTCAAATCGAAAAGCTCCTTTGTGGATAAGTGCAGTTTTTCAAGGATGCAGAGTCATATTGCCATCTCCAATATTTTCACATAATTAAGATCTTGCACGTCTTTGATATTCTTGAAGCCAAGAAAACACACACTTGCCATCATCTGTGTTGGGTGTCCAGTAAGCAGAAAGAGGTGGGCCCCTCCCCTCTCAAAACCCTCTTGTGTTTCCACTGCAATTGCCCATCAACAACATCCTATTCTTATCCCTCACCCCACCAGACCTTCCCATTCTCACAAGCTATTATATAACATTTGCTGCAATTTTCCATCATTGCCTTGACAAGAAAAAGTTGAAGAGGCAAAAGAAAGAGCTACCATGCCCTTTTAGCCAAAAAGGCGGCCATTTCTAAAAGTGTGTTGTTAGAAATATTAAATCATGTTTTAGTCGATTAACGATGCTTGCTTCATTACGTGATGCTTAGTCAAGCCCATGTTAAGCAGCACTATATAAGTTTCAGCTCATTAAGCTTCTGTCATCTCTCTCTCTCTCTCTTTCTCTCTCTTGTTCCTTAAGCGTCCATCTCGTCTTCACTCATTTCATTCTTCCATGGAACTTGAATTCCCAAAGGACATATGCAGATTCGATCCAATATAGTATCTGATACTGAAGAGTGAAGGTATCGTATTCGTATCAAGGATCATATGTCATGAAATGAATATGACTCCAATGATTCGTTTGATTCTGGCTTTCATCACAACTGCTGCTCTTCTCTCGGTTTCTGTTGGAGATGATGCAACAGAATCCTACTGGCTCCAGAGGATTAAGTCGGAACTATCCGATCCTTCGGGATTTCTACAGAACTGGTCACCAGAGTTTCCAACCTGCAGCTGGAATGGACTTACATGTTCATTCGATGGGGCCCACATGGTCGGAGTGAACCTCTCCGGTTCAGGAGTCTCGGGTTCGATCTCGCCTGATTTCTCCCGCCTTGGTTCCCTTGAAATGCTGGACTTGTCATCGAATGCACTCACTGGGCCCATCCCTCCCGCCCTCGGGAGTCTCCAGAATCTCAAGTCCTTGCTCCTCCACTCCAACTCTCTCTCTGGTGAGATTCCAAAGGAGATAGGCCTCTTGAAGAACCTTCAGGTGCTTCGAATAGGTAACAACCTGTTAACCGGTGGAATTACACCGGAAATTGGGAAGTTGGCGGAGTTGAGAGTTCTGGGTCTTGCCTACTGCCAGTTCAGTGGGAGTATTCCCACTGATATTGGTAGCTTGGAGAAGCTGACTTCGCTCGACTTACAGAGCAACAGCCTCAGCGGTGGAATTCCTGATGAGATTGGAGGCCTCGAAGCTCTTCAGAACTTTGCAGCTTCGAACAACTTGCTCGAGGGCAGCATTCCTTCTTCACTGGGACTCCTCGAATCTCTGCAAATCCTGAACTTGGCAAATAACAGCCTGTCCGGGCACATTCCCGTCGAGCTGGGTCACCTCTCCAATTTGCAGTACTTAAATCTCCTTGGTAACGGACTTTCAGGTGAAATCCCATCAGAGCTGAACCAGTTGGGTCAGCTTCAGAAGCTCGACTTATCGAAGAACAACCTCTCAGGACCGGTAAACTTCCTAGGCAGCCGGTTAAAGAACCTTGAAGTTCTGGTCCTGTACGATAATGTTCTGACTGGTGGAATACCAGACAATTTCTGTCCAGTAGGTTCAAGCTTAAAGCTCCTCTTCCTAGCCCGTAACAAACTCTCAGGGACATTTCCTGCAGAGTTGCTGAAGTGTTCCTCGCTTCAACAGCTCGATATTTCTGATAACAGCTTTGAGGGTGCCTTACCAGCGAGTATCGATCAGCTGGAGAACCTGACTGATCTCTTGCTCAATAATAACAGCTTTACCGGGACAATTCCTCCGGAAATCGGGAACCTCAGCAGCCTGGACAATCTCTACCTATTCGATAACAGGTTGACAGGAGGAATCCCGAGGGAGCTCGGAAAGCTACGTAAGCTGAGCAGCCTCTATCTTTATGATAATCAGATGTCGGGAAATATCCCAAGGGAGCTCACCAACTGCACGAGCCTAACAGCAGTTGATTTTTTTGGGAACCACTTCAGCGGGTCCATCCCCGCCATGATAGGGGACCTCAAAAGCCTTGTCGTGCTTCAACTGAGGCAGAATGATCTATCGGGCCAGGTACCCCCGAGCCTGGGTTATTGTGAGAGCCTCAGGCTGTTGGCTTTGGCTGATAACAAGCTTTCTGGTACACTGCCTCCCACATTCAGATTCCTTTCCAAGCTCAGCACCATCACACTCTATAACAATTCCTTCGAGGGCCCACTACCTGAGTCTCTCTCCCTTCTGAAGAATCTCCGGATCATAAACTTCTCCCACAACAAGTTCAGTGGATCGATACGGCCTCTGTTGGGGACGAGCTCATTGACTGCTCTGGACTTGACGAATAACAGCTTCTCAGGCCCCATTCCTGCCGAGCTGTCCACATCAATAAACTTAAGTCGCCTCCGCCTCGCACACAATCGACTCTCAGGTGAAATTCCTCCACAGTTGGGTCAGCTCTGGAAACTCAACTTCCTTGATTTATCGTTCAACAAGCTCTCTGGAGAAATCCCACCTCAGCTCTCAAACTGCACAGAGGTCGAGCATCTCCTGCTAGGTAACAACAGGTTCACGGGAATGATTCCTCCTTGGCTCGGTGGTCTAGGTGAACTCGGGGAGCTGGACCTCTCGTCCAACAGCTTCCACGGAATCATACCAAAGGAGATAGGAAGGTGCTCAAAGCTCCTAAAGCTCTCCCTTCACAGCAATAGCCTATCGGCGAAGATCCCAACGGAGATCGGAGACCTGGGCTCTCTCAACGTCCTCAACCTGCAGAGGAACAACCTCTCTGGCTCCATCCCTACGACGATCCAACAGTGCAGGAAACTCTTCGAGCTGAGGCTCTCAGAGAACCTCCTGACAGGCCCGATTCCACCAGAGCTGGGGAGGTTGAGTGAGCTCCAAGTAATCCTGGACCTGAGCAAGAACTCCTTCTCTGGTGAAATTCCGTCATCTCTAGGAAACCTGATGAAGCTAGAGAGGCTAAACCTGTCCTCCAATCAGCTCTCAGGACAAGTCCCGGCTTCTCTAGGCAAACTCACAAGCCTCCATGTGCTGAACCTCTCGGAGAACAATCTCCAGGGACAGCTTCCTAGAACCTTCTCCGGGTTCCCCAGTAGCTCCTTCTTAGGAAATGAGAGGCTGTGCGGTCCTCCGCTCAGATCATGTCCCTCATCCCAGAGCCCGAAGAGAGTGCTCTCGAACAGGGAAGTTGCAGGGATCATAGTCGGGATCGTCTTCACTTCCACAATCATTTGCTTCATCCTGCTCTACATCATGCTCAGGATCTGGTCTAACTGGAGGAGAGTCTCCATTTCAAGCTCTGAAAAGGGAAGCGGAGGAGCTGAGCATAAGATCAGGGAAGAGGTCTGGGCCATTGGAGACGATGAGATATGCGAGAAGAAGAGGAGAAATGGCGAGTATTGGACGGTCAACTCGATCCCGGTTCCTTCCAAAGACAAGAAGAACTCATCCAATAATCCCACCTGCATTTTCCAACTCAAAGTCGATCCGCAGAGCTTAGACAGTACTTTGGTTTAGTGTACCTTTTGTTAATCTTGTCTTTCTTAGTTTGGGGGGTATTTTCTTTCTTGATTCTCTGTCTTAAAGGAAGTACAAACTAGGAAAAACTCATCCATTCAATCTGTAAAAGGTGTCAGTTCTTCGGGCGAGATCCTCCCCGGTTTTGCTGGACAGTTCAGTTCAGTTCAGCAACTTCACTTCATCTGCACTGCAGAGAGCAGCAGATTATAAGATTTCACTGAGATGTAATGGAAACATTACAATACATACATGCGTTAGGAGTACAGTTTCTTTCGAGGATAAAGCTGAAACTGACTATATGGAAAAACGATGAATGTATATGCCCTCATATCCGGTTGACAGCTCAACTGATGATTAGTCTCATTCATCCATGAAGGAATCGCCCGCCTAAGTTCATGTCATCATTCCGTCTCCGACCAGAGACAGCTCGGAGACTTGAGAATCTTCCTATCTTTTCACCAGACAACCAAGAGAAAAAAAGAGCAGAAGTTGAGAACTTCATGATGGAATTGTGGAAAGTGGTGAGATGGAATGGAGTATGGTGCCTACTCTTTTGGAATGCTGAGGTGTTATGCAAAATGATTTCTCATGTGACTAGTGTTTGATTCCATCTCATGTTTCCCCCTTACTCTTTCTCTGTCTCTGTCAAACCCACCATAACAAACGTCGCTGTCCCGTGAGGCCGCCCATCATCGTGAAGTTCGGATAATCTTATAGAAAAATCGGAACAAGAAACCAATCGATATATGAAATTAACACGTGCATATCTCTACATTCAAAAAGATGCGGCACAGCGCCAAGTACCTGGGCTGGGCCCAAATGGTGGACCGTGCGAACCCCATATATCTAGTTTTCATATAGATGGACAGGCCTATACATATCAGGCTCATCGACGTGTCTTAACCATGGACCGCAACGGGCCTCATCCAGGCCCACCATTTGTCCTTGCTTGTTCTCTTAACCACTAAGATTAGAGTATCATCAGCCCAAAATTGAAAGCTTCTGGGCCTGCTTAGTGGCTGACATATAGAGGCGGGATATCCTGTTACAGATGGACCATGTAAAGCCCATAGTCGATAGATTCTATGTAGATGGACGGGCCTAAATACACAATAGGCCTCATCCTGGCCCAACTCGGTCCGCCTGCCTACATTTGTACTCGGGCAAGTCTATTCAAAAAAAACAAAAAGGGTGTATCACAATCACACACTCGTTCGTCTAACAATAAAAATGTTTTATGTTTAACATTCATTGTGAAACTATTCATGTCATTTATTAGCTATTAGAATTTTAATTTTAAAATCAAATTATATGCGTGTGCGTTTATTGAAGCACATTTTATATCATTTTAACAAGATCACTATATATATATATATATATATATATATATATATAAGGAGAACTAATCTCGGACGAGAGCAACAATAACATGAAGAATAGACCAAGAGAAAGATGTTCAAAATTATGTAACCAAACTCGTCCTGATATCGACCCAGAAAATTGTCTTTATTAAACTTTTTTTTGTTAATAAATTTTTTTTAACTCTACTCCATTTTACTTCACTTATCTTCAATTCAACAACACAATTACTACTTTTTTCTTTTTTCTTCAGTTTTTTTAACCATTCAATTCAATTTTTAATACTAAATTATTTTAACTATTTATTATTTTTTTACACTTTTTCTTATAATCCAACAACACAATCAATACGAACCAATTAAAATCAAAACTCAATTCTAAAAGCAAACACAACCGATTTTCGTATTTTAAATAACCTTCTTATTTAGAGCACTTTGGTATCATGATAAGATTATGAATTATCTAAACAATAATATATTTTTAAGAGAGTAACAATTGTATCTTGCACCCATTAACCCCGGGGTCCTGGGATTCACCAGGTGTCTTAACTTAATTTTATGTGTTGTTTCTTTTGTTTCCTTCAGCCTTTCAAGCCCGTTTTGATCAACAAAAGAAAACCGTGAAATTAAACACCTCGTGGTTTCGAAAAAATATAAAATGAACTGTGTGTCCAACAGATTTTGGATTTAGGTGACTTAGAAAGCCACTACCTCTATATCTTTTTCTAAATATAACACGATTTTTGAATGGTAATATATAAAAGCGCGACATTTGCACTTTTTCCTAAATATATTACGATTTTAAATTTAATTGCGCATTTATTTAGCCAAATTATAATGATAACAGCTAACATAGAGCTAACGGTACCACGTGACTGAATATGATTGGACGAGTAAATCTCACATGATTGGACGATAACATCTAATATGAAGCTAATAGCGCCAGATGCCACTCGTTCAATCATGTTGTGCCACATTATATCTTTAACTCTCGCTAATTATTATCTTTATAATTGATGGAATAATTAACGTCGTGCTAGAATTACAACTCAACCTAAAACTCTTGCATTTATATTTTATTTTTTAAAGGTCGTGATATATTTTAAAAAAAGTATAAAGATCATGCATTAATATGCTATTTTACAAATGTCATGCTATATTTAAATATATATATATAGAAACTCTTGTATTTTTGTGTTATTTTTAAGATGTGATATATTTTTTAAAAAAGTATAAAAATCGTGTATTTATATGCTATTTTACAAGTCATTATTTATGAAAAAATACAAAGATCGTATATTTATGTATTATTTTTTAAAAATCATGCTATATTTTAAAATATATATATATGTATATATATTCCGTACATGTAATAGTCAGATAGCAATTGAACTACGACGGAATCTCATATCTCATTCATAATATCTTATCCGAACCATGAGTAGACAGAATTATAAGAGCAGTTAAGGTCAAATACCATGGGGTTTAGTTTTAATATTCCTTTTGGCATCAGCTTTGTAGGACCGAATGCGAAGTGGAAGGTGTTAGACGACCATACCGAAAATGTAGCAGAAGCATGATAAATAATAAATTAAAATTTTATTCATTCATATATATAGAATCGACATCTGAAATCTTATTCCGAATGTACGGTATCTTTTTGCTACGATTAAACAATGCTAACTTGACAATCCTATTATGATTTTATCAAAAAATACGTCGTCTGCAAAATCCCCGTTCGACTGCCAAGTGATTACCTTCTTGAATAATCGCTTGAAGCCATCAAATGTTTGGCCGCTAGCTCATCCACACGAACACATCTTCGCCAAGGGTTGTTCCTTCTCAACTCGAACTAGTCTCCACAGATCGCCCACACGATCGGACTACGCTCTCGAGCAAAGGTGAAACAGGTGGTGAACTCCACTTGCAAAGGGCGGCCAACAGAAAATCAATTTTTTCCAATCCGCCACGAGCAACGACAGACACGGGCTGCCTTTTCAATTCACCTCTCTCCCCTGTTTTCTCTTTCGGTGAATCTGTGTTTTTGGCCGTGAATCCAATTTCGCAGATTCAGCTATATATACATATATATCACACACACACACACATATATATATATATGTATTTATGTTTACAAATTTGCCAGTTAGTGCTTAGGATTATTTAGTAATTATAATTAATTACAATTTGCAAATAAGTCCCAATGACTTGAGTAGTTTCTAAAATCACCTGCGGATTATCTCATAACTCGCATTAGTTCCAAAAGAGAAAAATCGTAACACTTACTAATATATAAACATTATATATATAGTAACTGTACATTTAAGGACACTCTCATATCTTATATAATAATTGCTTAAACAAATCCGCCTCAATATATGTGGTAGCACCCCTACAAACTATATTGCAAGTCTAACCAATAATTGATTACTCATTAACCGCCTTAATTAGAATCGATTAGTTCTTGGATCAAACACGTTCTATTGTATGTAACTAACTAGGTTCATCACTAAATGACAATAAGATTATAATGTCAACTTCTAAATATCGAAAACTCCTTTCTAACAAAAACATAATTTCCAAAATGTCGTTAGCTCCAAAAGATTACGAGTGACGACCAACAACATATCATAAATCTCATCTCGATTAGACACCTACCTCCATACACAACTAACAAGGACCACCGTCTGCCGGATACCCACGCTTAGCATAAATATATAAGCAGGAGCAAATCATAATTATCCATGTTTGAGAAACTCGTGCCTTCTCAAGTCTAAGGATTGTATGCATTAAAAAGATCTAAATAATATTCATGGACAACAATAAAATACCACGTGAATATTTTCTATACGTCACAATTCGACTCACTTATTTCTAGAAATGTCTCATGTCTATCTCAATATCAAATATCGAATAACATGATAATCACTATTCCATCCTTAATAATATCTCTACCGGAATGATAGTGCCCAGCTAAAATTCCTACGATCGTAAACAATTTAAAGACACCTATATCATAATACTCCATCACTCATATTTTCAACTCTTTTAAGTCTTTAAGAATGAAAGATCTATCAAATATCTTATGGACTTACTCCATTAAAACATAAACAATTTATTAAAAACAGAATAAATATCATTGCCATAAATAGATATCATCCAATTACATATATCGACTTTAGGACATATAATTAACAGCAGGTGCGAAATAATCAGCAATACAAGGACATGATGTGGTAGGAGTTTATGTTCAAAATATTATACAGGAAAATATACGCCATAGATCTTATACATAAGAGCATATATAATGTGTAAATATAAAGTCTGAAATTAATACATACATAAATTTCATATACATATGTGTATATATATGTGATGATGATGATGATTGACGATTATCAGGAAGGAATGAAGGGACCATAGAGGGACTCCATCAGAGAGAAGTGCATGTGGTCGGAAGGTTTCCAGTGGCGCTTCCTCTGGTTGATGAACCAGTTGTTGATCTGCTTCTGGTCCAACCCCGTCGACTCTGCTAGAGCTACCTTGTCGACTTCCTGCATATTCATTAATTAATTAATTTATTTATTTATTTATTTCAGTACATACATATGTTTTTTTGGGAGCTAGACCACGATATATCCACCAACTATCGGTAATTAATCACCACAAAGGGCGACGGCTTTTTCATGGCATAGTACGTAAGTAAGACCACTTCAATCAGTTACAATTCCTACAACCTTAGCTGGACAAGACCATATGTAAGTATGTATGTATGCATATATATATATATATATATATATTTTGGATGGGTAAAATGCATATATTCTTCATATCTCGGTGCAAACCCTATCTCGAATGCCAATGTTAACACCATATTAACGATGGGATGCAAAAGATCCTCTTGCCACCCAATCGATCAGAGTGGAAGAAATATTCGAGCCTGTCATTCGACTATTAACTAGCTAGAAAAGTAGCTCCATGTACACGTGAGAACTGGTATATATTCTAGAGGCATGGTTTCGAACTTGTTAAAATAATATATAAAGATTACCGTCGGGTATGGCCACTTGTAATGAACATTCCACCACTCGAGCAAAATGTCCCGAGCTTGTTTGGGCAGCTTTCCCCTCTTCTTCTTCTTTGAGAACTCGTGCTTCAGGGCGCTGATGTATCCACTGTACTTGCGCATGAGCTTGTCCATCAGCTCCCTATCTTCCCTGGTTCGGTAGCACTCCGAAGTATCGATCTCTCCTCCGCTTAGGTCATCATCCTCCGATGAATCTCCAGTGCAGCAGTACTCCTTATTATCATCTGTCCCAACTGGAAGTTTAATATCAGCAACACTGGACCCTTCGGTAAAACAACATGCATGCTCCTGCTAATTAACTTACTAACAGATCTCAAAAGTCAAAAGCCAAGCCACTATACAAAAAATTAAGACAAATGACACTTGACCTTATACATAAAATCTAAATCGAAGATGGAATTCGGGTTATAGTTTTCTGTATTCAGACGTTAAAATACGTAGCGGCTGCCACGTTCATCAACGTTGCGGTTCTCAACGCGACCTAATTAAGTCACCATAGAATTTTTCCATCAGTTTTTCTTTTTATATTAATTAAAAAGTAAGT
Source organism: Punica granatum (assembly GCF_007655135.1). Lineage (NCBI taxonomy): Eukaryota > Viridiplantae > Streptophyta > Magnoliopsida > Myrtales > Lythraceae > Punica > Punica granatum. The sequence goes on along the minus strand of NC_045134.1, from coordinate 26,936,141 downwards.
CGTATAGCTGAAATGCAATGTCTTTCTTTGCAGTTCTGATATTATTTGCAATGTCTAAATACCCGAGGATGAAGAACAGGAAACCCTAACCAATCTTTGAGCAGGAAAAAGAAAAAAAGAAACGCTAACCGATCAGTTATCATCACCTCAAAGGCGGTATGAGGTCATATTGTAGAAAGACTGGAAAGCATAGGAAGGGAGGATATGACTACTAAATCGAACAGTACTGTCAGAGGAAGGGACAGATATCTGATCTGATCAGATTCTGAGTTTCGTTTTGTCCAGTCATTTACTGTAATATATATCCTATCTATATCTATCTATATATATGTATATTAAGAAAAAAATTAAGGGGATGTTTGGTTTCGCGATTTTAATATAATCACAATTCTAACTTAATTCTACCCACTATAAAACAAAATAACTCATACAAAGTTAAAAAATGAGTCCCATTTATATCAATTTTTCCCACAACAAAACAACATAACTCATACAAAGTCAAAAGGTGAGTCCCATTTATACTATTCAAAATCAACATCTGATTTTAAAATCCTACTATGAAATCAAACGCAACCTAATATGGTATTATTATTCATTGAAATTTGAAAGTTAAAATACTTATAAGTAAAAATTTATAAATTCATTCCTCACGAATATTTGCTCATTAATTAACAGCCACAGACTCAGACACAAAAGGGAAGAGAGAGAGAGAGAGATAACCCGCAAGGCACGCAGCTTTCAACTCAAAGTCCCCCAAGAGGCACAGCTTACTAAGCACTGTGAGCCTATCACTGCCCAGTGGCGGTGGCAGAAGAGATACCGTACATCGTCTTTATCTAATTTACCTACTATTTTTCTTTTTTTTTCCAAATTAAATTAAATTAATAATAATGCACACCATTATTGCAAATTAAGCATAATGTATGAGTGCGCTATGAATTCATTGCAAAAATAGTTGTATCAAATATGCAGCCAATGTTCGAGCAAAAGAAGGAAAAAAAAAAAAAGAGCCAATGCAGTTTCTTTCTACTTCAACACATGAGTTATTGCGGTTCTAGTTCGAATCACAAGGGAGTCTACAATGTTTGTTTAACCTATTCCGGCTATACTCTACGCAGAATTAAATTCTAGGGATGACATATCAACCGCCGGAACATTGAAGTAGACAGAATATTCAAATAGTGGTATGATTCCTCAACCTTGTTCAGCTAATTTTAATCGAGTAAAGGCACAACACTAAGAGAGGATATACCAACTAACCGCCATGATCCCAAACCTTAATCTGTGGGATTGCATAAAAAAATCGAACACACTCCGACGACCGAGCTGAGGACCACAAAGGAGAAGTACCACTACTTGTTATAAGCAGCTTTCCCTCAGACAAAAATGCTAAAAATAGCGCTAAAGATCCTCGCTTTTTGATACTAACCACATACATGTACTAATAATTAAGAATCACCTGGGCGACAGAGCTTATCTGGACCAAGTGTTATCTGGACCAAGTGAGCAAGGATTATTAAACCCTTTCATTTTTATTCATATCATGCATGCACGCATGCACACGCATACATAAAAATGTAATAAACCTTAAAAGCAAGGAGATACACCAGAATCCAGATAATATGGGAGGGATTCCATCGGTCGGGCATGAAACCACGAGCTAACATAGTGTACATAACTAAGTTAAATCTTCCAATACGAAACCTACCTGCGTTCCAATATTCAGACATTCAGTTCGTCAAGGAATCCTCAGTTCGCTGTAAAGAAGTTACATTTGCTTTCTCTTTCAGTTCAGGTTCCTACACAATATATATATATTAAACTACAATTTATATGAATTAGTTTTGTTTGAGACGATGCCGTATATACAAATCTGCGAGAGATTTATACTTCTTTTAAGCGTAAATTAGTAGCGAACATCGAGCTCAAAACTATTTTAGTGTCTACTGGGGCAAGTCCCGGTACATTAATCAATTCACGATGAATATTGTTTGATACGGATCATTAGCAACAAAACTGTCTTAGAGTCTTGACAAAAAGAATAAACTAACCCAGTTCAACAACTGATATCCAAAATGAAACCCGCATATATATATAAATAATCCCATCTCATGGTATGGTATGTCCTATAGATATCAGTCATTTGTTATTCTAGAATCAGTGAGGATGAAATCACAAAGAAGGAAGAAGAAACTAACATCGATAATCATTTTATGGCGAAAATAGAAAAACCATCCCTTTTGTTGTTGCGTGCATACTGGATGTACACAATAAATGTAAAATCAAGTAGGAAATATTCATCGATGTTGGTGGATTAGTCATCGATCTCAAGGTGGGTGGTGGTGGTGAAGGTTTCTTCAGGGACCTAAAGAAATTTGCCACTGCATCTACTGCAAATATATTATCTAAGGAACAGGATTCCTTTCCTTCCGACGAAATATGACTACCCATTCAGCAGAAGAGCTGAAGATCATGCATTCAACTATATTTCAACCCTACGAAAAATACATTTGCATATACTTGTAAATGTATATACACCCACCAACATCATTGTAAGCAAATTAAGCATCGACCATGGTGGATGTTAATTATCACGCCGTAACAATAAAAAGATTAATGTTCTATGCAACATTAACAACCGCGCAAGAAAGTTAAATAGTCTACTCATGCATTAATACAGGAGGAGTTAGGAAAGAAAGAATACAACCGAAGTTGCAGGAGGGCCCAAAACTAATTGAAAATGTCACCTCAAAATTGCCATTAATATCACCAAACAAGTGATTCAGACCCTCAACTGTTTGTGCTTCTCTGAATTTTCAAACTGAGAGGGGGGTGGGGAGGAGAGAGTGCGTGAAGACCAGCAAGACACGAAAAAAGGAAAAGCAAAATTAAAAGGGGAAAGGGGAGGGTGAGAGCTTTGGGTTGCAGTACTGTTCCTAAGATCTTGTGCGCAAGGAGCTGTCTTTCAAAGGATCTTGTCATTGTGGACAGCTGCTTGCCACCCAGAACTAGCTAAGCTAGCTCGACATTGGTACGTAGATACAGACAAACTAATGTCTAAATGAAATTGCCTTAGTGTCAAAAATTACCTCGCTAAGAAAGATTCTTGTGCATCTGCATTTCAGTATATATCATTTGGCAAAGTCACGCAAACATAAGCAGCTTCCTATCTTTTTTGATAAGCAGCTTCCTATCAAATGAATAACGAATCTTTCTCAACGAGGGCTTTGGGCCTTCCTTTTTCTTTTTCTTTTTTTCCTTTTTGATAAGTAACGAGGGCTTTTGGCTTAACCGCTACCCCGACAAGGATCCAAATCTTAATCAATAATCACCAGCAGGGTTTTTAGCTAGGTTCCCAAACTTAAGACAATTAATTTATTTCGTCAACCTCTTAGGAATCCGATGTTATGAATAACATACATTGCAAATGCAATTCTGAAGCGACATTTGTATATAATTAAGACTCGATGGCAGATTATTATGTAGATTTTGCTTTGCCTATTTGCTCCATGCAGTAAAGGGATGGCTTAAATTTCTCGCTATACTTATCAAAAGAAAGAAAGGAAAAAAAAAAGATCTAGCTAGGGTTTTACTTCGGTTGGCATACAAAGCTGTTGCTGTGCCTGTGCGTGAGAGAGATCACTAATTTCAACCTGAGAAGAATAAATATTCTTCAATGGCAGCTTTCTTGGGTCAGAATGTCAGGACCAATGAAAGGGATTTGGCCCCGCGACAGCAACGACTGTTCTTCACGTGAGGCCGTCCATCTAGTTAACTTAATTCTTGTTTTTCTTTTTCTTTTTTTGCTCGAAATCTAGTTAACTTAATTCACTAGGGTTTCTTGTACTATATCCACATTTATATATACCTAGCCTGAATAACTAACACATACATACATACATATATATATATATATATATTCATCCCAATGCACAGAAATTAATTTATCCTATACATCACCCATATGATCCATTAATTAATTATAAACATGACAAATGATGTGTTGTAGAGGCAATGAGGCACACAAACAGTTTAAATGACTTGATGAATATAGAATGAAGATATCACTTATCAGAGAAGGAAGAAGAGACCTGAGGCACAGTTTGTGGAAGAACCACTGCAGAGTGTGTTGAGCTGGTTCTCGATTTTCTTCAAGAAGGAAGTCGCCTCCTCGAAAGGCCTCGAAAGATCAGTCTTGTACCTCATCAACGTGTCATGGTATGCTTCCTGAGGTATTAATTCAGGGGTACAGACAACCATCAATTGTCAAAATAATTTATTCACCCCAAATCATCAATCAGGAAGAACAAGCTATAGCAGTCACCACTGCACCTGGTCTAGGGCTCAAATTTCTCAATTCATGGATCAATTAAGGTCTAGGCTAGTCTCAAACATTAATGATGACGGGTTGGATTATTTAGGGCTTTATCTGATCTCGTCCAACTCTCGGATTGGATTAATTAGGGCTTGATCTGATCTCCTCCAACTCTCAGAGCAGGTTGAGAGTATGAGCCGATCAAAGTGAACAACAAATTAGGGTTTTCACAATGGGTGAACACATACCATGAACTCGTCCAGTTCGGGATCGGCACCCAAGCAGTGGTTATCTGTTGTACCGTAATCCTCGTTCTCACGCCGGATTCTTTCCAGCACATCGGCCACCTCAGCTGGCGCACCCACCTGTCCATTTGAAGTCAAATTAAGACAACTATACTTTAGCCTATGATTGTGCACACTCATCGATCATTTATATACCATATTTATATACAAACACGCACAGTAAACTGGTGTCTAATGTATTGGTCCATTATGCCTTTGTGCGTTGTGTGAGTATATCTATACACGTACATTCATTTCCCTACAGTGTATACACACCCACACACACACACACACCTTTTGACAATCAATATAAGCCTGGAGGAGTTTAGGGTACAGAGGGTGAGCTGCAATCTTAGCTCGAGCCATCGCCACTGATAAACTATCTTCCTCCCCCGCCTCCAGCACCATGCCTGATGCAGCGTCGGACACCGCCGCCGATGAACTACCCGGCTGCAGCTGCATCCAGGGGCCGCCGCCCGGCCCATACACCACGGACCCCGCAGGGAAACCCTCTCGGTGATCAGGGTGGTGGTTGTAACCGCCATCGGCAATCAATGGAGGAGGTTGCTGCTGATGATGATGATGATGGTTAGGAGGTTCATCTCCGTAGCATGTCCCTCCGTACTGTATTTCATACATGCCCTCCTCCATCATTGACTGTTCTTTGAGTGATGTTGAGCGAATGAGCTGAGAGACAGAAGAAGATAACTGTATAAGAGGGCATGTATGTATTATATATATGGAGAGAGTGGGAGATCAAGGGATGGTAAGTTTTGGCGTACAGACAAAGTGCGGAAGGAAAGAAAGTTTTTCCAGAGGGAGAATGTTTTAAGCACGAGTCCCCCACCCGAAACTAATAGGTTTGGATTCGATATTTGTCTATTGAAGATATGTGCTTCTTTACTTCTATTTATTTAAAAGAACAAGCTAATCTGAAGAGAGAAACAAAAAATTAATTAGAAAGAATAAAAATTTATTTTTCAATTACAATAAAAATCAATATTTAATATAATAAAATAAAAATTCTAACAGTTAATTAAAAGATACGAATAGTCTTATTAAATATCAAATTAAATTCTCTTAATTAGGAGGTGAGAACGTATATCGTTACACTATACTATCTTTAATAGAACAAAAGCTAATTAAGCAGCAGAGCGGGTTCCTGATGAGTTGAGCTGAGATGAACTGAGCTGAGGAATTTTGCTTTTGTTCTCGCGTAGGCTCAAATTAAATTAAGGTTGACGTAGATTGATATTTATTTAATTTATTTATTAGCTTGCTTTAGCCTTTGCTCCCCACTCTCGTTGAACTAGTTCCTGCCAAACGCGCAATGTCTGGTGCATGCATATCTGATGTTTAATACTTTAAAGCAGGCTGGGCAAATTAATTAGTCCGATTCGCACTCTTCCAGTAAGGAAAAAATCTATCATTTCATGAATAGACTCTCATAGTCATTAAATCTACGTGGAGTGAACTAATTTCTTTTTTCTTTTTTTCTTTTTTTTTTAGCCGCGACGCCAAATTCTACCGAAAAAGTTAAATTATACAATAACGGGATATGGAGATTCCAATAACATCTCTCCGAAAAAGACCTTGGATACCTAAAAAGTGAAAATTGTGAAAGACCCCACATAAGATCTGAGAAGAGAGTTTTGTGTGCAGTGATCATCTCCATTTCCTTATCTGTGTAAGCATTGTTTCCGCTTCAAAAAGCTTTCACCAAAAGTAAGAAAAGTTGAGGAGTAGCACTTAGTACAATTTATAAAATTATTGGTCCGTTGGAATCAATAAATTATGGGTTAGATCTTTGTAGTAAGACTCCTTATACCCTTTAAATTGCTATTCTATTTTTGTGCTATGCTTCTGAACCTCCTTAGAGTCGGAAAAAATAAAGAGTTATTCTTATAAGGATTATGTTGAAATATATTTATTCATTAATATGCTTACTCACTTGCTATATTTTGGATTAACAGACACTGACTTTTTATATTTTATCTTATAATTTTATCGTTGATACGATTTCCTTGGGTGTGATAATAAAAAATAAATAATTATCTTCAACGTGGTAAAGTAGCCCCAAAAGATATAATAATCATAAATTAAACAAAGGGCTCCACATTAACACAATTTTATTACCATATAATAACGGAGAATATATATGTATGTTTTGGTGGACCCGTGATAAGGTAATTATAATAGCTCACTGTTTTTAACATACAACTAGGGCAACGTGTACGCATTGTGCTGCGAGACTGAAATCTTTTCAATTAATAATATTATAATTGTAATTTATACAATGTTTGATATAACACATAACCTCAATATATATAGTAACAACAGTATTAAAATCATAAACTTTTGATTGTTAGTAGAATTATAGACTTCTTATTACACGATACATTGATTAACATATATATTACAAGATACAAAAGTCAATATCTCTTTATATTTTGTCTGAAATTATTTCTAATAATTACAAAGCTATCTATCTAATAAATCGGGGTAAAATTGTAAAATAAGTAACATGTTATGGTCAAATTATTATGAAATATTTGAAATTAAATTAATGTAAATAGTTATATAATTAATTCATAGAAACATAGTTATATAATTTTCAATACGCACACAATTAATTATAAATATATTAATGCTACACAATAATTAAAATTATAAGGATATACTCAATTAATTAAAATATAAATATTTTACATTGACAATTTTCAGTATAATAAATAAGTATATATATAAACCAAGTTTGAATATATATATGTGTGTCTGTGTGTAATAAAGATAAATATTATTAACCGTACATTATTCTTAATTTATTTATACTGACAACATTATATTAAACATTTTTAGAAGTATTATATGGCTTAATCTTATTAAAACTTAATTAAATAAATCTTCCATCGAAATGGTTAGGTCACTTTATGTAAAATTATTCAAATAAATGAAACTTAATTTATTTAATATGAGAAGAATAAAATACAAACAAATACCAAAATGATAAAATTTTAAAGATTCTACATTATCATTCTTTCATAATATAAAAACTAAAGATTTAGAATTTTTAGAATTTTAAAATTATTTTCATAGAAATAAGATCGACAATTGAAAGGATGTATATGAATTCATTTAATAAATTATTTACTTATAAATTAAATATAAATTCAACATCATATGTCCAACATTTACAGTATTAAAATTTATAATGTATAAAATAAAAATTTATGATATCGATATAAACTTTAATTCATATTATTTATTATTTTCATACTTAAGTTTTCATTATAAAATTTTCTTCACAAAATCCGTGTAACGCACGGGTTCAATAACATAGTGTATTATATATTTGACATGCTAAAAAAAAAGTGTTATTTTATATATTTCGATTCTCAAATTAGGTTAATTTGGCCTACTTTTTTTTTTCCATGTTGTCCGTGAATAGCCGCTACTCTCTGTTTAGATTGGTTCAAGCATGACATTTACATTGAGTCTTCTAACACCTGCGGCGGAATTGCTTCTTACAGCCTTCTATTGAAATTTAAACTGAAAATATAATGGAGAAATTCCCATACAAACTGAGTTAGTATCTACCCATTGATGATTGATATATTTTTAAATTGTCTAAAAACATGTTTTCTTCTTCATTTCTTTGGAGGCAAAACGCATCTTGTAAAGTGAATGCTGAGTGCAATATCTATTGAAACTACTTTTTTCAACGGGAGGAAATAATAATATATAACGGGGGTGTAAATGATGAAAGTGAGAAGCGTAATCTCACTAATACGGCCGAAACAAATTTGAGAAACGTGACCTAAATCCAATCAGAACCTTCCTCGACATAACCTTCGAATGAATCCATAATAATTAATTAAAAAAGGAATACCCAAAAAAAATCAATAATGAACAATTAAGTATATAATTAGTTTTTCTTAGTGAAGGGTTTGTCTGTTTAATCATTAGATTGATGCATTCACTCCCTCCATCCCATTAAATTAAGGAAAAGCAATTCCTCTTTTGCGAATTAACGCCGCCAGACATATACCAAACAGGGCATTACTTCCTATTATTATATAAAGGATTTCTAGGCCTTTTATTTTATTTCTCATTTTTCATTCAACCTCGGCCATTTCATGTGAATGCAGGAATTGCCTATGGTCCTCGACGCAGACCGTCGACGACCACGAGGTCCGGGGCGTTGCACGGGGGTCTTCGCTTTGGCAGGAAGGACTGTCCTGTGACAGTCCTCCGGCACGTCCCTGGGACGGTAAAAATTTCCCTTTGAAAGCATTGCATGTTGATGAATTTCAGCCCATAGGCCCATTATCGACTGAAATTGGGCCTTAAGAGGCCGCGATAGCGGGCTTTTGAGAAATCCATCTTCGTCCCAATAATTTCAAGTTTTCTCAGAACCTTTAATCGACCGAGATTCTCGAGTTGTTCGTTGTCTACCATCCCCCTCCCTAAAACACCAAGCGCAAGATCCTCGAGCTTGCATCGACAAGGTTACCGTCCCTGTTCATTGCGAAGCTTCCGATAATATATATCGCTGGCCCTATGCATACCCGTAGCCCGATATACATGTCATAAGCACGGACATAAAAAAGCTCCCATCTACAGTCCCAGACTTTTGAGAAATGCCATGAACATAGCATCCTCAGTATTCATAGACGGTAAAGAAATTGAGTGCCAACGGAATGATTTCCATTTTCAAGTCCGTTAACATACACAATGTATTGCATGGTAACATACATGAATATTGATCGCATTTCTCAGTGGAATTAATGTTGTCAATTTAATCTAGCGAAAAAAAAAATTGTTGTCAGTTTAATTTTGTTCCTTCTGCTGGACCATTTTTTTGTCTTTGTTATCTATCCTTAATATGTGCAGATGCAAGTCAGAGAAGAGATGATGAACGTGAGGTTGAGCTTCAAAGACCTTTCTTCTACCAGTGGATGATGGATTGAACGATGAATGATCGATGAAAGAGACCTCAAAAGGGGTGGTTTCTTCCATAACCTGTGTCTTTTTGCTCTTTTCTTTTCCCCCCCTTTTCTTTGGGTGTAAACACCGGACTAGGTCCAAAAGCATTAATAGAAAATCAGCGAATACATAATCGAAGCATGATGGTCCCTGCAACATCGTCAAAAAGAATAAAATTGAGCCCATCCGGCCAATGACTAAATCTATAGATGCCAAGAGCAACGAGCGCGCATAATTTGCTAGTCAGTCTGCATACTTATTTCTTTCTTGATATACATGCTCCACTACAACCGTCCATTCCAGAAGCAATAAAGCTGGGATATCTGTGATAATCGCTTCATTGATCCCGACACAACACGTAAGAAAGAAGACAATCAATGGAGGGTTCATTCAATTCCTCATTTTTTGCATTGAATTTGCCCATGAAAAATGATGGTTCCTAGATACGTACATTCATGGTGGCCCCACTTCCCCTCCCAATATAACAGCACGACGCATTAACACCGAGCTTTTTTTTTCAACAAATGCCAAAACTATTGAATTTCATATAACATTGACTATTGATATTTTCAGTTGCTCAATTTTTTTTCCCCCTAGCCATAGGCTATTCGTGAAGCAATCATACCGCAAACGATCGTTTAGTTGGAGTGGGACAAAAAAAGAAGAAGAAGAAAAGGTCCAATTTAAATCTCGGTAAGATTTCTGTGATAATTTGTTTCATTATCTCTAATAATATACATGTAGAACTTAATGTTCGAGATATCTTATTTACCATGCATGAGCATGATTCGCCGCATACATATGAATTATCATTATCAGCTCTTTGTTACATAACAAAGAATTGTCTCCAACAACCTTTTTCACATAATGTATAGAGAAAAACCATATCGCGTCGGATTGGCCAATGAACATATGAATGCTATGAGTCTGGTGAGAAATAAGAAGAATCGAATCGCATCGAACTATTGTGAACAAATTATACATGGTGGACAGCTAGTTCGAAGAGTACTTACATGGGCCACATTTTTCTTAGCTGGAGTTGGATGAAACATGGGGTCCTTTGATCAGAATCTGTGCTTCGGCCGCAGCCTACACAATTTAATATTATAATGGTTTCTTGGCAAATAATTATACGATGATTCAATTTTGCCTTCCCCTTTTTAGCATACAAAATATAAAATAACAATTATAGTATATAATACTACATAATGATAAATGACGTGTGCATCTGACATGGGAAAACATGGCCTCTCTGTCCCTGGAAGCTGTCCATGCACGTGCAAACTATTCTCCTTTTTCTTCCACTTCAAAGACCATACTGTAACGATTTACGATTCCTTCCGGTCGATCTCAGTTACCGAATTATTTACGTAGCTTACTGTGTGTTTGGTTTCAAAATTAAAATAATTTTGATTTTGATTGTGAAAAATGACAAATATTGTATAGTGCATTGAATTAAAGTTAAAATTAAAATTTTTGACTTGAGAAATGTGTATTTTTATTATGTAGTGTGTTGAGTTAAAGTTAAAATTAAAATTTTTATGATTTTAACTCTCAAAACAAATATGCCATTAGAGTTCTCACAACCTAAACTCGACCAACCCGATAATGATCCGACACGTATGGCATGACATCGGTTTTTCGAACGTTGAACGAGCAGTTAATGGTAAGGCTCCGGTGCCTTGTTGAATTTAATGCAAATAAACGTCCCTCTGTCTATGTTTCTCTCTCTCTCTCCCTCTCTCTCTCTATCTTATCTAACATGAAGTTCTGCTTGTCCAGGAAATTCAGTGTCATGTCCATCAGGAGTCCATCCAAATCCTTAAGCTAAGCTAACATCTCCACTCCCACAGAGACATTATACATACTACTCTCTCTCTCTCTCTCACACATTGTCCTGTTGGTACTGACCCCCACTGTCCGACCTACTTTATTAGCCATTTCTCCCTCTAAACACTTCTCGTCCTTGTTCTCTCTTCTTTATACCCGCACTCTCAGCTACTCTGCCGCTCCTTTCTTCTTCTTCTTCGTCCTCTGTCCTCTGTTTCTTCCATACAAAAGCCACGAACATGTCTGTCAGAATCCCACCGTAGATTGTGTGTTCACTCTCACAGCCTCTGCAGCCCACCGGCAAATTTTTAGGCTGCTACTCAGATGGATTCAGGGGTCGGGTTTCTGTGCCGGGTCTTGTCACTCTCCCTGTGCCTAGTGATGGTGCCCCTCTGCAGCGGCTCTGATGTGTATGTGAAGTTCTCGGAGACTCCTCGCGCTGTTTCGCGTAACAGGACAGCTGCATTCTCGTTTGAAGCGTATGTAGTGGATGGGAATGCGGCTCCTGCTGGTTCTTGCCCGGACTGCAGCTTCAGTTGCAAGGTTCTCGAACCCTTTTTCCCAGTCAAAGTTTCACGCATCTGTTCTTGATTGTTACATGCATAACTGAATGAATGATTGCTTCAGTCACCCAAAAAGGTTTGCAACTTTTTGTTCCTACGTGGGATGATTTATGGGCTTCTTTTGTCATGTGATGGGAAATCTCGGAAAGAAATTTCACACTTTCGGGCTCATCATGTCGGCTTTCTTTCAACTCGTTCAATGTCTTTCTGGCAGCTGGATGATGGGATTTCTGCAAAATGTGAAGATAAGGAGGCTTCATACTTCGGGTTAGAGGATGGAAGCCATTCATTTGAGGTCTGCACCAATGGGTCTCAAGGAACTGGCTGTGCTTCATACAACTGGACAATTGGTCAAGAAAACTCCCAACTTTTTCTCGATTTGAAAGAGCAAGTAGTTGAGTTTTAGATGATTTGCTGATATTATTAGCTGATGCTGTTCCCACAGATACGGTTCCTCCGACAGCGAATGTCACAGCTTCAGCGTCTTTTACGAATGCCCTTAATGTCTCTGTTGCGATATCTTTCTCAGAACCATGTCCCGGCAGAGGAGGTTTCCGATGTTCTTCCACGGATGCCTGCAACGTGAGTAGGTGGCTAGAGCCTGCATGCTAATCATAGCTATTTAGTTACTTCTTGCTTCGCCTTCGCAACTGTTTGGCCTATGTATATCTACCTCAAGAGCTGGAAGATTCAAAAAGAAGGAACTTACATTTACTCTGCATTTGATCGGATTATCTTCCTGTTGACGGAGTATAACTTCACTGATCTCTTTACAGCTTCTGGTATATGGACCTGGGCAAGTGATACCGTCCTCGCTTGAAATGCTCGACCCAAACATTACATATTCTCTTCTTGTAAGCATATCATCTAGTGTTCAATATGGGCGATTGATCCTCGTATCTGACAAAAACTTCTGCACCGACTCTGCTGGCAATCTCTTCACGAGGACGGAAAGTTCGCGCTTCTTTGTACATATCGGTATCTGTGCTTTTTCGTTCTATTCCTTGCCTTGATCTACCTGTTTTTCCCATAGTTTACAGGAGTAATTTTTCTGATAAGTCATTGTTTACAGAGTAACTGATATTTGAAAAATGCTAATTACAGATAGAAGAAGTGTTTTTGTCAACTTGAGGACTCACATTCCTGAGCAGCTGCTTCAACTTGATAATGTAATCAGAACAGTGCAAGCTACAAATAACTATGACAATCTTAAGGTGTACCTGTATTTCTCCGAACCCATCCTCAATTCATCGGTGGAAATCCTAGGTTCGCTCAACACAAGTCAGGGTCTTCTTCACCCAATCAATAGCAATACCCTTGCAAATCGCAGATTTGGCTTCATGGTCAGTTGATTTATGTCAGGTGTAACAGAATCTGTGTTTTCCCCTACAAGTTCTTCTCTTGTGATCTGATTTTCGTATTTATTTCAGGTGACCAATTTATCTAGTATATCTATAGTAACTGTGAGCCTTGGGACAGATACGATAATAAGCAGACAGGGAGCTTCCATTTCTCCTATTGCGCCGGTTACTTTTCTCTATGGTACAGACCCGATTTCTTTAAAGAAACCGAGCTACCAAATCCTATAAATTTGTTTTGTGACTCCTTGTTTTCTGTTTTATATGGAGATGAATGACATTGATATTTCAGATACGGAGAGGCCAGCTGTGAGGCTGAGTACCACTTCAACATTTAGGACTAAGAAGCCCAATATCCCGATATTAGTAAAATTCATGAAACCCGTGTTCGGGTTCAATTCGTCAAATGTAGTGATACAAGGAGGGCATTTGAAGAGGCAAGTACTTTTACTGACACCGACAGATGTGTGAATAGGACCTTTAAATCTGCATAAACTGATTTCACTCCATGTGGTGTTGTTCTTCAGCTTCCATGAAATAACTCGGAGCCGATATGCAGTTGAAATACAAGCAGATGGTGATGTCATATCTGTTAGCATACCTGCGAATGTAACAGGAGATATCGCTGGGAACAGAAACTTTCCTTCGAATTTTCTACAAGTGAGGCACTGTAAGTTTCAATCTCTTGCCTGTTTTAGCAGTGTACTTGGCTCCTTCTAGCGTGGAAGCTGCGGGTATCCGCCAGTTTCACATTTCTTTTCATCTCAAGAAACAATGAAAATAAAAACAAACGAAATATTAATTGCACTCTAACGTTTGAATGTGTTTTTTTTTCCCTCCCCTCTTTTTGTTATCTAGCATATATACTTTGATCCGACTAATCTATCTTTATGTACAGATACTGTGCCCATTGTGTCCCGCGTAGTCTCAACCTTTGCAACAGCGGCTTTCCTCACCACTGCTTTTGTTTCCGGGCTTCTCACCTTTTCCACAGCAAGTCTTCAATCCATCGGTGCCTTTACAAGGCCATCTTCAGTCTTGACTTCAGAACCTTCGAGAAATCTATTTGTATGTCAAACTCTCTTTTTATTGCATATGTTAACCTTTTTGAATCCAACTCTATGTGCTAATTGAACATTCCCATGTTCCCGTACAGAGGATTGCATGCCACATTCAAGTTTTTGCTCTGTCCCGGTGGTTAGCAGTTGTATTGCCAGTTGAATACTACGAGCTTGCTCGGAGTCTTCAGTGGAGCATTCCTTACTTCACTCTCCCGTGGGAAGCCGGGCATGTTGAGCCCATTGTGGTTGGTTCATCTCCTCCTTCAAGCTCGAAATTCCGCCATGCCAATATTCTTGGTTCCAGAATTTACGAAAATATGGCACATCCTGGATTTGGGAGCTCAGATAAGGAAGGTTCTGTATACGGGTTGCCCCTGTCGCCAATGGAGTACCACTCATTTTTTGAGGTTCGAGAAGCTTCCTTTCTACTATATCGCATTCACCTTCATGAGCTCTGGATGTACTATGTACTTACAATGGGATTGATTAATGCTTGCAGACAGAAAATACTAGACCAGAAGCTGAATATATTTGGGACCCGCAACATGCAAGCGGGTAAGCAGCCTACATTCTTTTGTTATTCACTGTACTTTTGCTTAAACCAGACTATACGATGAAGCCATTCCATACAAGTAGAGTTCTAGCCAGAGAGCTTGCCATGATACAGTGGCTGCACTAATTTTTAACATGGACATTTATAGACATTCTTTGTCATTACTTTCCAATGTTGCTAAGGCTTATCCAATGGTTTCTCTTGTAGGTGGAGGGATTTTGATAGGAATATGTTCTGGTTGGCCATCATTAGTGGGAGTTTGATTTTTCTGCATTTGTTGCTTCTGTTAATTCTAAACTTCAAGAAGAAAACTTCCAACAATCAAAGTAGTTATGGAGTGCTCACGTTTCCAAGATTCGAGATATTTCTATTAGTGCTCGCGTTACCGTGCACATGTCAGGCCTCTGCTGCTCTTATCAGAGGTAGCTACCACCATTCATTTATTTGCGCTCCGAAATCACGGAAAATTTCTTACCTCTTCTGTTTTGAAATGGTTTTCTGTTGTAGGCCGAACTTCCTTGGGGGTTATTCTTGGCATTTTTTTGCTGATATTTGTGGCCTTGGGGCTGTTATTATTGCTGATGTTCCTCTCCATTGGAATCACTTTTGGGAAACTCCTCCAATACAAGGAAGTCCACCAAGAAGGCCAAAAGTTCCACTGGTACCAGGAACTTGTTCGAGTAACCCTTGGCCCAGGCAAGAGAGGCCAATGGGCATGGAAGAAGCAGTCAGATTCAGTTAACCTGATCAAGTTCGGCCCTCTGTTCGAGGATCTAAGGGGCCCACCAAAGTACATGCTATCGCAGATCTCGGGAGGGAGTCTTCAAAAGCGAGACCGGATCATTGCATCGGATGATGAAACCGAAGATGCAGAGGCTCCCTTTATACAGAAGCTCTTCGGGATCCTAAGGATATATTTCACTCTACTTGAATGTATCAAAAGGGTTTGTCTCGGGATTGTGGCTGGGGCATATATGGGGAACTGGTCCTGTAAAACTCCATCTGTCACCTTACTATGCATCACTTCGTTCCAGCTCTTCTTCATGGTACTGAAGAAGCCCTTCATCAAGAAGAAAGTCCAGCTCGTAGAAATCATCTCCATTGCCACTGAATTGGGATTATTTGCGTCTTGTGTTGTTCTCCTCAGAAAGGAGTTCTTGGAGGGAGACGAGTCTAGAATCGGCATTTTCATGGTTGCTCTATTCTTAGTCGGGTTCTTTGTGCAAATGGTCAACGAGTGGTATGCTCTGTACTTACAGACAAGGCGGCTCGACCGGGTAGATAAATCATTCTTCTCAGGCCTGAAAGTGGCTTCTCTTGGACTTCTTGTGGCCATCCTTCCAAGGAGGATGATTCCAAACCTTGAGAGCAAGCTTCGATTGAGTGGACACGGGGATGGAGATAATGGAGTTCCATCTTCCGAGAGAAACAGGAGCTCTGGGAGCAGGAGCTCAGGGTCGACCGATAAACCGTGGCTAAGGCAGTTAAGGGAGATGGCGAAGGCTAGCTTTAGCAGAGAAGGGTCGGCGACAACAACCCCGAACGATCCGTCTAGTAGCCGAGCCAAGTGGAGTGGCTTTTGGGGGAACAACAAAAGCAGCAGAACATCAGGGAACACTTCTTCGGACTTCAAATCGAAACCGAGGGGGCTGTACAAGGAACTGGAGGCTATTTTTGCATCCTAGTGAAATCTAGACCAGACATTACCCAATTCGACATAAATGAGAACATTTTTCGAGTTCATTAACATTTGTATTAATCTTCCGAGGATGTCGTGAGATGGGGTTGTGTCCCTTTTTGTGTATACATATTCATCAACATTTTCTGTAAAGATAGTACTTTTCAATCTATATATGAAAACACACGAGTATGTATGGCTGCATCTTTTGACCCTTTGAGAAAGACAAATTTTCAAGTGTTTCAAGGGAGCATGCTGACGGTGAAGCCGATGAAGGGAGACAAACACTCCCCCCCCTCTCTCATTCATTGCTTTGCCAGCGGACTCTCTCATGCAGCAGACACCTGTTCTCAGTTCACCCCCCCCCCCCCCCCCCCCCCCCCCCCCCCCCCCCCCCCCCCTCTCTCTCTCTCTCTCTCTCTCTCTCAGTGGCAATCAACAATATATCAACTAGCGGAAGAGATTGAGGGTGGGCGGGTCTTTAGCTGACTTATTGAGTAAGAAGAAGAAGAAGAAGAGAGGAGGGCAACACCTGGAGCGGAGATGGCTCGGAAGAAGGTTCAGGAGATTGTTTCCACCACTCCAGTGGTTGTCTTCAGGTATGCCCCAAACCGAAAAATCTTCCCTTTTCATCATATTTCATTTCCATGAAATAGGATAGAAGAGGAGGAATATAAAACATGAACACAGTTTCCATTCCAAGAACATGTGCTGTTTCCTTATATCAAAGCTGTCTGCAGCAAGACATACTGTGGGTACTGCAAGAGGGTGAAGCAGCTGTTCACACAGCTCCGGGCAGTTGCAAAAATCATAGAGCTTGATGAGGAAAGTATGAACATTTGCCCACCAAAAATAAAATAAAAATTCTGTGGATCTCTTCTTGAACATAATTATGATTGCGATCTAAAGTCCTTTTCCTTTGTTTATATGGTAAGGTGATGGGGGAGAGATGCAGTCAGCTCTGGCAGAGTGGACTGGGCAGAGGACTGTGCCGAATGTGTTCATCGGTGGAAAGCACATTGGCGGCTCTGATGGTAAGTCCAATTACAATCCTCTGGTTCATACATAAATACATGTATATGTAAAATCATTGGATCTGTTGTGTTTGTACAGTTGTGATGGAGAAGCACCAGTCAGGAACACTGGTGCCACTTCTCACGGAGGCAGGTGCAATTGCAAATAATTCAGCTCAACTTCACGTCGTGTGAACTCTCCCGGAATTATGCCATGGTCGTAAACAGATCAGAACACACCAAAAAAAAGAGGAAAAAAAAAAAAGGAAGAATAAGAATAAAGATGGGTGTCCATATCCAGAGACTACATGTTGTTGTCTTAACATAGTAATGGCTGCTGTATCTGCTTATGTATATTACGTTTTCTTCTTTCAATGAATTTACCAAAAATTTGTCTTCAAGTCCCACAGGCTGCTGTATGAATTCTGAACGCGCATAGTTCAGCTTGTGTTGGTCCTTGTTGTCACCAGTGCAGATGCACATATCATCAGGATCCCTGCAGAGGACAATGGAGACTCGTAAGCGTGCAGATTGGTACGCAAGATGAGAAAGTTCTTAGGTATCTATGTGCCACAAGATGAGAAAGTTATCAGGTATCTATGTGACGTAATAATTTACCTGTTAATATGTTCAGTAAGCTCCATCTTCCTCTGCCCGATCCTGAAACAACTGTAGAATAATCGAGGTCGGAATTCAGCATATCGAACTTATACATCTAAACAGCTTAAACTATGAAAAGCCGAAAACCATAAAATGAAGTGCATTTCAGCCTGTAGACAGTTTGATTCTTAGACTATGTACTGCTATGATATGGCTTAAATGGGCCTTTCATTTATTCGGTTGGTATCATTCTATTACCGGAAGTACCGAATGAAGAAGGATCGGCAACAGAAGTATTGAACGGAGAATGATCGGCAAACCACAAGTAAACAGAATCAAATCACAGACAGTTTGAAGGCATTCATAAGCAGAGGTCCTGTAAATCGATCACTTACTCGAGTCGCAGTTCGATGTGGAATTAGAACTCCCGCACATGCACATCTGCCTGATCCCGTCACTGCCATAGCCACAAGTGCCACCCGTAGCCTCGCATGCTCGGCAAAATTCGTCATTGCCCTGCACTGAGTACTTAACTCTTATCCCGTACGACCAGTCAGTAGGCCCAGCAACCCGCAAGGGTGCGAGACTGTATGCACTACTGTAGCCTTCGCACTCTAGCTTTGAGAGGTTTATAGCCTTTATGGCCTCATACGGCAGAGCACAACACTCCGGTGGACCCGACCCATACACCCGACCTATTAACAATCATCTAAATTATTAAGTCGATCGAGTGATGATATATCTGTTATTTGATGAATATATCTGATCTGATATGTACGTATTGAATGAGTAAAGGTTTTGGTAACAATGATGTACTAGGAATAGTTCAGACCGAACGCACCTCGACTTCCAACCCGTTGCGTGCCCAGAAGGCTCCATGCGGGACAACTGTAGTACTCCTCACACCCCATGCCCGATACGTTCCGACAGGCCAGGTGCTTCCCTGGGAATCCTTGGAAGAGTGGGGACCGTGCGGAGCACCCAATGAGCAGGAACACGTTATTGCCATCAGGGGCCAGGTAAGGTCCGCGCCAGGGCTCGACCACGAACCCATTGCCCTTCCCACCTAGCACAATGGTCTCACACGTGGACAGATGGGGGTCGTGGAGGGTGAGGGCGCTGTAGGCATAGTCGATCTCGAGGACCCTGTAGGAGCCGGAGCTTATGTGGAGCATGAGCACATCGTTCATGCAGAAGAGGAGGTCCCGGAAACCCGGGTGACCGCAGCCGTATTGAAGGGCGAAGGGATAGTCTATGGTAATGTTGCCACAATAGGATCTGCAGATGTTGGTGTGGGCAATGCTTGAAGAGGTTGAGATTAGGGCTGTGAGAGTGATGAAAAACACTTGCAATAGCATGTTGTTGGTGGCCATTGATGGGCTATTGATCAGTAGCGGCATTGATGGAAGAGACCACTCATAGCTAGTGAGTCTTGGACTATGGAGAGATACTTTGCTTGTGCTGAGGAGTGGAGAAATTATTTTCTTTCTTTTTTTATTTTTATACGACCTTTTAAGTAAGATTACGAGGTATTCTCAATTCATTACACGATACCAATTCTCAATTGTCAATTTGAACAATCATGATATAACTAAAAATTTCATATAAAGTCAATTCACATTTAGCGCAGTTTGTCAATTATATCATATTTCATAGTTGATTTATATGATTTTAATTTTTTTTTTGGGAACTTTTGCTCACATGGTGGTGGGGTTCAAAGAAAGCTTGAAGAATCCAAGGGTGAATTGTTTTATGGGGTTTTCCTTCACTTTTTTGAGGAGGTAGGGGATTTGAATATGGAACAAATCTTTTTTTGGATTCAAAGTTGAATGTGAAACGATACTTATGACTGAGTTTGCTTTCAATATGATGAAGTGGTCAGTATAGCTCGACCGAAGAAGAGGCCACTACAGAGAAAGGTTATATGACGTCGTTCGATCTTAGTGAGAGTCGTGTATCATGCACTCGTTCCGATTCCCTTGAGTGCACAACTGCACAAGTTTAAAAAGCAAAAATACAAGGTTAATGCCCTGTTTGGTTTCATGATATTATTTTAGAATCACAATTCTAATTTAATTCTACCCACTACAAAACAAAATAACTCATACAAAGTCAAAGAGTGGGCCCCATTTATATCACTTTTTTCCACAACAAAACAACATAACTCATACAAAGTCAAAGGGTGGGCCCCATTTATACCACTCTTTTTCAAAATCAAAATCTGATTTTAAAATCCTACTATAAAACTAAACGCAACATAAGTAATTTTACATCGTGCTACAGCAGTGTTATCATATTTATAAAGTGATAAGTATCCGAACACTTCTCGCGAGAGACTGGGAGGTTATGGTGTGCTGCATACTTATAGAAAAAGTAATATTTGTGCGGATTAATTTGCACGGATTAACTTGTCCAAATAGTTCTTTCTCGACCTTTTAGTGTTTATTTTCTGTATTTGGTTATTAACGATTTAGACTATCTATTGTTACGCGATATTATTGAGATCCTCGTATCCCGTTCATGTGTTGCTTAATTTTCTTCTTGGGCATATTTCCCTTTTCTCTACCAAAAAAAAAGAAAGGAAAAGTGATAATACTAATTTAATTCAAAAGAAAAAGGGACTTGGTTGAAAGACAAAAATAAGAAATGAGTGAATATAATAAAAAGAAAAATATTGGGCGAGTCTGTAATTTGAGAAAAGTTATCTAGCTCACTTCCCCACTGCTTTTGCCATGGCGGTCGGTGGCATATACTTCCGGCTTCCTTGACGGCTCTGAAGTCTGAGCGAGTTGTTGCTGAATCGGCAGGTCTCTCCTTGTCAAGCTGTTCCTCTGATCTGCTCCGAAACCTAGGGTTTTAGAGGATTACGCGGACTCCATTCTTGAGCAGTCGATGGAGCCTGTTGGGAAATCCGAAGAAACCCCTTCAATTGTAAGAACCTCGTAACTCTCTCCCCTCAACTTGTTCTTCAGCTGCCAATGCAATGTAGAATTATGGTGGAAGAGAATGCAGAAAGCTACAGTTTTTGTCCGTTTGGCTCTGTTCAACTGATGGTTTTCGCCTAATAGGCGTGATTATATTTGTGAATCTTGATCAATTCTACTTCTCTTTGAACGTGGTATTTGAATAATGAGCGAAAAACTCCAGCTTTTTTTTGGCATCAAATCATTCCAGCAGTGTTCCCCAGCTTCGGGTTCAGTACCGCCAAATCCGTGCTTCTTCGTAGTATTTGATTTTGATTGGATTTTGTTCGCTTGGAATTGAGAGTTCATCTTTCTTTTCTAGCTCAAATAACCTATATATAAGCTACATGTATCACTTCGATTTCAAGGGATGAACATTGCACGCTGTGATAGGAAAGGCTGAATAAAAAAAAAAGTTTTCGATGACCTTTTGATAGCAGAAACTTATCCGTTCTCTCCCACTCTGTATTGTGCATTCCAACTACTAAGGAAGCAGCTCTAGTTTGGCTGATTTATTTGATATGAAAAACCTGTGCTTTATCCAAGTATTTCGCCTGTGGGTGACTTGTTTTGATCAATGTGACTTGCTTGAGAGACTCAGCTACTTCTCCTTATTAGCATACTCAGAAGAGAGCTGGAACTGTCAACTGGGGCACAGCAACTGTTGTCGGAGTGTTTGCAGGCCTTTTGTACGGAGGCAGCAAGGAGGCTTCTGCTTCTGTTGTAAGTTTTAGCCGTAAAGAGCCAATGCATTTATGTGCAAGTTTATATCTCCTCCCTGAACTCTTGTGGCTACAGTTCTGTGGACAATTTACTTGTTTCCTTGCAGAGCAAGGATGCAGAATTGATGCTGAAGCTTGGAAGCACGCCAGACAAGCGGGAGCAGTATCGACTGATGAGAGACGCCATGGAGAAGAGATTTATCCGGGTTGCACGAGGCTCCATTGTAGGAGGAGTACGCCTTGGAATGTTCACGGCAGCATTTTGTGGTCTACAAAATCTGCTGGCAGAGAAGCGAGGAGTTCGCGATGTTCTCAATATTGCTGGAGCCGGTTCAGCAACTGCTGCAGCATTTGGTCTCCTCTGTAAGAAATTATACTCACAAGCACTTATAGTGTCTTTTATTCCATTATCATTCTAGTATATTAGTCTGATATTCTCATTAGAGAGGTAATATGTTGGTAATAATTTTTTAATCTTATGTCGTTTTATTATGTGCTAGTACCGGGATCGTTCATGTGGCGCGTGAGAAATGTGGCTCTAGGCTCAGCCTTGGGAGCAGCAGTATGCTTCCCTCTTGGTGAGGAAACAGAATCAATTGTTCATTTGTCACAGGCCGAACCTTTTGGTTTGATATAGCGGTTTCATTCTTACTTTGAAGGTTGGCTCCAGTTGAAGCTCGTGGAAAAAGCGAACGAAGGGAATTCTGCCATTCGCCAAGGATCTGATCAACAGGAAGGTTCGAGGAGTGGTGTCAGTGCTGCAATAGACAGGCTCGAGGGGCACTTGAGTAAATAATGTACTCATGTGGAATTGCTTAATTGACTCCAAAGGAAATCCAGCGTCGTGCAGGTGGAAAATCCAGTTATATAAGAGCAAGATAGGGAAATCAGCAAGCCTTATGAGAAGGCTGTTTCTTTGTCGAGATCTCCTAAGTAGAGCCAGAAAGATGTTTGCATTGCCGATTTTCCAATATTTGGTTGTTTATGATAGATTTGTGAATCTAAGGGAGAAGTTTTGATGATAAGTTCATCATAGTCTGAGGTTAGACCCAGCCTTGTAGCTTAGACTCTTGTTGAATAATGATTGCAAGAGTAAGCAATAAAACTTCTGCAATATTCTTCCATTTCTCGATACCATAGCCAAGAAGGCAGAGATCTGCCTTTTATTATATGCAAGCACGATACAATTTGTGGGATCGTATGATATCAACCTATATGCAAATCTATTCATAATCGGTACTTTCACTTGACTAAGCCACGAAGTCAATCAAGCGACTTATAGCAACCTCTTGAACAGCAATCCAGCCTGGGGAAAACATAGAAGTCAAAGAACAGCGAGATCCTTACTAATAATCTTCAGATGTGTAGAACAGGGCAAGTTAGTGCAATGTGACAGAGAACTTATGGAAAATCAGAAGCATATATTCGTAGCTTTCAGTGAAGGTGATACAGAATGCTTGCTGAAGAAGGGGATTGGGGAAGAAAAGGAAAGGGAAGACAATTCAAAAACTGCACCTCTTTTTTCTGCTCATCAGTGAATGACAATGGGGCGGCGACCGGATTTGTCTTCTGTGCATACTCTTCCTGAAACAGAGATAGTTTCATCAGTTGACGCATTTCAGCAGCAAATGTTTCCATCACATATAGATTCCACATCCCATGCTATAGTCACCGTAAGGTGAAGAAAGGACGTGATGGATGTCGAGAGTAGTATAGCCAGATAAACAAACTAACCTCATAGATTTCAGCCAGACCCTTCTTGCTCTTGTTGTCATCCTATAAAATTGCAAGCAACTAGCATAAATAAGTTACTTCAAACCATTTTGACTATCAAAATAACAGAATTAAATGAATAGCCTTACCAGTTCTTTCAATTCTCTGGGTGCTTTAGCAGGTAAACTGGAAGGCTTCTGAACATCATCAAAATGCCCCTACAAGAACCATGGCATAGACTTCTTTTTATCAGCATTGAGAGTATAGTGGTTCTACAACATATTTTAACCAAAAAAAAAAATTTGTACACCAAGGCTATAACTTAGGACACAGAGAGAGAGAGTACCAAGAAAAAAAAAACAGAGAGAGAGATTATGATCGTGCTCTTTCTGAATGGAAGTTTATTTATGTTCGCGCTTGAGAGAGCAAAGAATGTTATAAAGAGCAGTTCCTATATAAATTACATTTACTATAAGCAAGGCCCTTGTCCAGTTCATCGCAAACGTTTACTATCATTTGCGTAAGGGAGAGTGCTCGTTGATATCATATAAGATCTTCAAAATAAAGAGACATAACATCTTACCTCGAGGATCGTTTTCCGGATCAACTCTTCAAGTGATGCAGTGACCTCCTCAGTTATAACCGGTGCAGGTCTAGCATTGTGCTCAAAATCTAGATCCACTTCCAGAGCACTGTTCTTCGGCCTTGTTGCAGCTGTGACCTATGCTCATAACCAAAACGCAGTCTTCCAAATAAACACTTGTTTCATGTGTATAACCATACCAAATGCCGATGTTTTACCACGGATTAGTTTTACCTCTCCTTGCATCGTCCATGCCTTCGGCTCCAAATTCGCCTTTTCCATTTGCTCTATTTCGGCTTTGAGGTCCAAAAGCTCCCTTTCATGGGTGGAGAGATTTTTCTTTTTCTGAGAATGACGATAACCAAGTCAGAATAGCTTCCATTAATGTAGTGCTATTCATCGACACTATAAACAGCATCACACGCATTTGGAGATTTAATCATGGAGCCCCAGTTCACTACCTTCTTTGCAGCCGCTCCATCATTATCATCATCTTCGTCATCAGTGCTAACATCTTCTTCCGACTCATTGATAACTTTGGGTTTTCTTTTGGAATCTTTCTTCTTTTTACCACCAAAAAAATCTTCATATCTACATTGGAAGATAATATGAATGAGAGAAAAAGCTACATCTCGATGATAGCAAGAGGAAATCACCCCGTAACTATTCGTCGCTGCTAAAATACACCAGCAAGTAACAGAAATATGTCCGTAAGAGATTAACCAACTATAGTACCTTGCCAACTTATCTGCGTCTTCATCATCTTCATCGGCAACACCAAATGCTCCAAGCTGACAAGTTCAATTTTTTAGATGAATACAGGCAAGGGCAAAAAAAAAAAAAAACGGGGCGAAATGCATGAAAACCCAAAATTTCCATTCTCACCTCATCATCTTCCTCCGCATCTTCATCTTCATCCTCGTCCTCCTCTTCTTCATCCTCATCACTCTCATCCAAGTCCTTTCCTTTAGCTTTCTTCATTGGTCACATGGTGGTGGGGTTCAAAGCTTGAAGAATCCAAGGGTGAATTGTTTATGGGGCTTTCCTTCACTTTTTTGAGGAGGTAGGGGAATTGAATATGGAACAAATCTTTTTTTGGATTCAAAGTTGAATGTGAAATGATACTTATGATTGAGTTTGCTTTCAATATGATGAAGTGGTCAGTATAGCTCGACCGAAAGAAGAGGCCACTACAGAGAAAGGTTATATTACGTCGTTCGATCTTAGCGAGAGTCGTGTATCATGCACTCGTTCCGATTCCCTTGAGTGCACAACTGCACAAGTTTAAAAAGCAAAAATACAAGGTTAATGCCCTGTTTGGTTTCATGATATTATTTTAGAATCACAATTCTAATTTAATTCTACCCACTACAAAACAAAATAACTCATACAAAGTCAAAGAGTGGGCCCCATTTATATCACTTTTTTCCACAACAAAACAACATAACTCATACAAAGTCAAAGGGTGGGCCCCATTTATACCACTCTTTTTCAAAATCAAAATCTGATTTTAAAATCCTACTATAAAACTAAACGCAACATAAGTAATTCTACATCGTGCTACAGCAGTGTTATCATATTTATAAAGTGATAAGTATCCGAACACTTCTCGCGAGAGACTGGGAGGTTATGGTGTGCTGCATACTTATAGAAAAAGTAATATTTGTGCGGATTAATTTGCACGGATTAACTTGTCCAAATAGTTCTTTCTCGACCTTTTAGTGTTTATTTTCTGTATTTGGTTATTAACGATTTAGACTATCTATTGTTACGCGATATTATTGAGATCCTCGTATCCCGTTCATGTGTTGCTTAATTTTCTTCTTGGGCATATTTCCCTTTTCTCTACCAAAAAAAAAGAAAGGAAAAGTGATAATACTAATTCAAAAGAAAAAGGGACTTGGTTGAAAGACAAAAATAAGAAATGAGTGAATATAATAAAAAGAAAAATATTGGGCGAGTCTGTAATTTGAGAAAAGTTATCTTGCTCACTTCCCCACTGCTTTTGCCATGGGGTCGGTCTGTCGGTAGCATATACTTCCGGCTTCCTTGACGGCTCTGAAGTCTGAGCGAGTTGTTGCTGAATCGGCAGGTGGGAACATTTCTATGTGGAGAGACGTTAATAGCTCAAGGTCTCTCCTTGTCAAGCTGTTCCTCTGATCTGCTCCGAAACCTAGGGTTTTAGAGGATTACGCGGACTCCATTCTTGAGCAGTCGATGGAGCCTGTTGGGAAATCCGAAGAAACCCCTTCACATGTAAGAACCTCGTAACTCTCTCCCCTCAACTTGTACTTCAGCTGCCAATGCAATGTAGAATTACGGTGGAAGAGAATGCAGAAAGCTACAGTTTTTGTCCGTTTGGCTCTGTTCAACTGATGGTTTTCGCCTAATAGGCGTGATTATATTTGTGAATCTTGATCAATTCTACTTCTCTTTGAACGTGGTATGTGAATAATGAGCAAAAAACTCCAGCTTTTTTTTTTTTGCATCAAATCATTGCAGCAGTGTTCCCCAGCTTCGGGTTCAGTACCGCCAAATCCGTGCTTCTTCGTAGTATTTGATTTTGATTGGATTTTGTTCGCTTGGAATTGAGAGTTCATCTTTCTTTTCTTGCTCAAATAACCTATATATAAGCTGCACGTATCACTTCGATTTCAAGGGATGAACATTGTACGCCGTGATAGGAAAAGCTGAATCAAAAAAAAAAAGTTTTCGATGACCTTTTGATAGCAGAAACTTATCCGTTCTCTCCCACTCTGTGTTGTGCATTCCAACTACTAAGGAAGCAGCTCTAGTTTGGCTGATTTATTTGATATGAAAAACCTGTGCTTTATCCAAGTATTTCGCCTGTGGGTGACTTGTTTTGATCAATGTGACTTGCTTGAGAGACTCAGCTACTTCTCCTTATTAGCATACTCAGAAGAGAGCTGGAACTGTCAACTGGGGCAAAGCAACTGTTATCGGATTGTTTGCAGGCCTTTTGTACGGAGGCAGCAAGGAGGCTTCTGCTTCTGTTGTAAGTTTTAGCCTTAAAGAGCCAATGCATTTGTGTGCAAGATTATATCTCCTCCCTGAACTCTCGTGGTTACGGTTCTGTGGACAATTTACTTGTTTCCTTGCAGAGCAAGGATGCAGAAGTGATGCTGAAGCTTGGAAGCACGCCGGACAAGCGGGAGCAGTATCGACTGATGAGAGACGCCATGGAGAAGAGATTCATCCGGGTTGCACGAGGCTCCATTGTAGGAGGAGTACACCTTGGAATGTTCACGGGAGCATTTTGTGGTCTACAAAATCTGCTGGCAGAGAAGCGAGGAGTTCGCGATGTTCTCAATATTGCTGGAGCCGGTTCAGCAACTGCTGCAGCATTTAGTCTACTCTGTAAGAAATTATACTCACAAGCACTTATAGTGTCTTTTATTCCATTATCATTCTAGTATATTAGTCTGATATCCTCATTAGAGAGGTAATATGTTGGTAATAATTTTTTAATCTTATGTCGTTTTATTATGTGCTAGTACCGGGATCGTTCATGTGGCGCATGAGAAATGTGGCTCTAGGCTCAGCCTTTGGAGCTGCAGTATGCTTCCCTCTTGGTGAGGAAACAGAATCAATTGTTCATTTGTCACAGGCCGAACCTTTTGGTTTGATATAGCGGTTTCATTCTTACTTTGAAGGTTGGCTCCAGTTGAAGCTCGAGGAAAAAGCGAACAAAGGGAATTCTGCCATTCGCCAAGGATCTGATCAACAGGAAGGTTCGAGGAGTGGTGTCGGTGCTGCAATAGACCGGCTCAAGGGGCACATGAGTAAATAATGTACTCATGTGGAATTGCTTAATTGACTCCGAAGGAAATCCAGTGTCGTGCAAGTGGAAAATAAGAGCAAGATAGGGAAATCAGCAAGCCTTATGAGAAGGCTGTTTCTTTGTCGAGATCTCCTAAGTAGAGCCAGAAAGATGTTTGCATTGCCGATTTTCCAATATTTGGTTGTTTATGATAGATTTGTGAATCTAAGGGAGAAGTTTTGATGATAAGTTCATCATAGTCTGAGGTTAGACCCAGCCTTGTAGCTTAGACTCGTGTTGAATAATGATTGCAAGAGTAAGCAATATAAAACTGTTGCAATATTCTTCCATTTCTCGATACCATAGTCAAGAAGGCAGAGATCTGCCTTTTGTTATATGCAAGCACGATACAATTTGTGGGATCGTATGATATCAACCTATATGCAAATCTATTCATAATCGGTACTTTCACTTGGCTAAGCCAAGAAGTCAATCAAGCGACTTATAGCAACCAACTCATATGCAGGGTCAAAATTGTTGTATTCGATACATCCATGAACATTCTGATAACTATTTTAAGTACATTGAAGGCCATCGATGTGAGACTAGACTCGAGCAAAATGCTCGGTCTCTATAAATCTGCCTTTAACATAGCTTATGATGTATAACTCATTGAGATTGGATGTTTGAGCAAAAATCACATCAATTATGTACTCTTTCTAGCTCAACCATGAAAGCCCGAGTCTTTTCCCAACTGAGCAACTGCATAAACGGGGCTCCTGAGGAACCTTCTGTTTCATTTGCTCGGACTCCTCAAATCTTCCAACCTTCCCAGTTAAGAGGAGCTGATGCAAACCTTAAATTTCAGATGAACCATTGCAAAAGTTTAATCTTCATTACCTGCATTTGCACAGAAAGTTAGAAATGAGGATGCAATTAAGATATAGGGTAAGACATCATAAGTAATCAAGAAAGACCTTCGCTTCGCTTCAGCAATGGAGCGGTACTAGCCTTCCTTGCTGCTCTTTTTGCCGACTCAGCTGTTAACAAGGAACTAAGTTAGAAAAAGCTATAAATTGGACGAGTTGAAGAAAGTGAGACAGGCAAAGATAATAAAAAGCAGAAGAGGTTCCTCCTGTAAATTACCTTTGTACTTCCTTTTCTTGTTGGCTCTCCTCCTCTTCCTCTCTGCTTGTGTCAACTCTGCCTCATCTTTAATGTCACCTTTGCCAGCAAAAACCTCCTCGGGAGCCAACATGGCCGCATCCGAGACTGCCAAAGGTGCAATCTGCATGAACAAAGCCAAATATGTTAAGATTCTCGTACTCGACCACCAACAATCTTTTATAGTTTTAGGGCTAGTGGAGCAAATCTAACACCTCTTCCATTGCAAGAGCAGGGACATTAGTTTGGATGGACATGTCTTCTATTACCTGCTCAGAGGAAAAGAATAGATCAATAGAAGCAATAAGAAGATGAAGGTAATATATATGACTATTTAGAGCATGTATTGTACATACAGGTTTTGGAGCAAAATTGAAATGAGAGAGAGCGTCCAATTTTAAGCACAACCTCTTGAACAGCAATCCAGCCTGGGGAAAACATAGAAGTCAAAGAACAGCGAGATCCTTACTAATAATCTTCAGATGTGTAGAACAGGGCAAGTTAGTGCAATGTGACAGAGAACTTATGGAAAATCAGAAGCATATATTCGTAGCTTTCAGTGAAGGTGATACAGAATGCTTGCTGAAGAAAGGGATGGGGGAAGAAAAGGAAAGGGAAGGCAATTCAAAAACTGCACCTCTTTTTTCTGCTCATCATTGAATGACAATGGGGCAGCCACCGGATTTGTCTTCTGTGCATACTCTTCCTGAAACAGAGATAGTTTCATCAGTTGACGCATTTCAGCAGCAAATGTTTCCATCACATGTAGATTCCACATCCCATGCTATAGTCACCGTAAGGTGAAGAAAGGACGTGACGAATGTCGAGAGTAGTATAGCCAGATAAACAAACTAACCTCATAGATTTCAGCCAGACCCTTCTTGCTCTTGTTGTCATCCTATAAAAGTTGCAAGCAACTAGCATAAATAAGTTACTTCAAACCATTTTGACTATCAAAATAACAGAATTAAATGAATAGCCTTACCAGCTCTTTCAATTCTCTGGGTGCTTTAGCAGGTAAACTGGAAGGCTTCTGAACATCATCAAAATGCCCCTACAAGAACCATGGCATAGACTTCTTTTTATCAGCATTGAGAGGATTGGGGTTCCACAACATATTTTAACCAAAAAAAAAAATTGTACACCAAGGCTATAACTTAGGACACAGAGAGAGAGAGAGTACCAAGAAAAAAAAAAGAGAGAGAGATTATGATCGTGCTCTTTCTGAATGGAAGTTTATTTATGTTCGCGCTTCAGAGAGCAAAGAATGCTATAAAGAGCAGTTCCTATATAAATTACATTTACTATAAGCAAGGCCCTTGTCCAGTTCATCACAAACGTTTACTATCATTTGCATAAGGGAGAGTCCTTGTTGATATCATATAAGATCTTCAAGAATAAAGAGACCTAACATCTTACCTCGAGGATCCTTTTCCGGATCAACTCTTCAAGTGATGCAGTGACCTCCTCAGTTATAACCGGTGCAGGTCTAGCATTGTGCTCAAAATCTAGATCCACTTCCAGAGCACTGTTCTTCGGCCTTGTTGCAGCTGTGACCTATGCTCATAACCAAAACGCAGTCTTCCAAATAAACACTTGTTTCATGTGTATAACCATACCAAATGCCGATGTTTTACCACAGATTAGTTTTACCTCTCCTTGCATCGTCCATGCCTTCGGCTCCAAATTCGCCTTTTCCATTTGCTCTATTTCGGCTTTGAGGTCCAAAAGCTCCCTTTCATGGGTGGAGAGATTTTTCTTTTTCTGAGAATGACGATAACCAAGTCAGAATAGCTTCCATTAATGTAGTGCTATTCATCGACACTATAAACAGCATCACACGCATTTGGAGATTTAATCATGGAGCCCCAGTTCACTACCTTCTTTGCAGCCGCTCCATCATTATCATCATCTTCGTCATCAGTGCTAACATCTTCTTCCGACTCATTGATAACTTTGGGTTTTCTTTTGGAATCTTTCTTCTTTTTACCACCAAAAAAATCTTCATATCTACATTGGAAGATAATATGAATGAGAGAAAAAGCTACATCTCGATGATAGCAAGAGGAAATCACCCCGTAACTATTCGTCGCTGCTAAAATACACCAGCAAGTAACAGAAATATGTCCGTAAGAGATTAACCAACTATAGTACCTTGCCAACTTATCTGCGTCTTCATCATCTTCATCGGCAACACCAAATGCTCCAAGCTGACAAGTTCAATTTTTTAGATGAATACAGGCAAGGGCAAAAAAAAAAAACGGGGCGAAATGCATGAAAACCCAAAATTTCCATTCTCACCTCATCATCTTCATCCTCGTCCTCCTCTTCTTCATCCTCATCACTCTCATCCAAGTCCTTTCCTTTAGCTTTCTTTTCCTTCTTTTTGCTCTTGCCAGCATCTCCTAACCCGTATTCCCTTGACTCATCTTCCTTCAAATAGTCTTCCAATTCGTTGATCTTCAAGAAACCATCTTCAATCCCTCCGCCTCCCTTCCCTTCCTCCTCTTCGTCCTCCTCATCTCCCTCCCCATCCTCACTTCCACTCTCCTCACCATCCTCAACCCATCCCTTCTTTCCTCCTTCCTCCATTCCCTCCTCATCTTCTTCGTCCTCCTCGAATCCATCTGCATCCATATCCTCCAAGCCATCAAGATCCTCGCTTTCAATCTCTCCTGCAACCGACTTTTCCGAAACTTTTTGGCCTTCATCTGCAGACTTACTTTCCCCGAAAAATCTTGAAATTCCACCCGGATCCTTCTCGAACTGCCTCACCACCCTGCGCAGGCTCGATATCAGAGGCTGCGACTGGAGGTCAATCTGCTGCCAGATTTGCTCGGCATCAAAACCATCGATCAGTAGCTGCTCGAAAGGAGATTTCGGACAGAACGGCTTCAGAGACGAGAAGAGGTGGGACGACGCGGTTCGCGCTTCCTGAGAAAGCGAAGGATTAGGTGCAAGCCACGCCGGAGGTTCCGTGGACTTCAGTCGGTGTAGAATCTCCATGCCAGCTTGATTTGGAGTAGCCATAGACAGCGTACAATAGCAGCTTCCCTTAATTCCCAAACAAAACAATGGAACTTTTCTCCTGCATCACCATCAAGGGACCCCAACTGAAAGCAGAGCGCCGTCACCTCCTTCACTTCAGCCGGGCAATGGAGGTGCGGGCGGCCCAGAAGCGGAAGAAGTTACAGTCGCCGGTGAAGCAACGGAAGCTCTGCAGGGTTCAGGGAGAAGCAGCAGCTGAGCAGATAATGCTTGGAGGGTTTAAGGAAGACGAACACGGGCAATATGGGCCTTCAAAATGCCGAAAGACAGACAGGATATGGGCCAGATTGGCCTTGATCTGGCCCACCAAATAATTACGGGCCTTTTAAGATGGGTTTTATTTTCTTCTTAATTATCATGTAAAAGTGTGCGCAACTATATTATATATTCTTTCATACTTCCACCCTGATTTTAGTTTCGAATATGGAAAATGGAGATCGTCTCCACAAACCATATAGCCCCTTAGCTATCATTTTTCACAAAAGTTGTTGTCATAGAGTTTTTAGGACATAGAATAAAAACTCATACTTACCATAAATGTGTCAATCAAATTGAGAATGAATTATATGCTTGTATTTAAATGGTAAAAATTTTGCTAAATAAAGTTGTAATTTTAGAAAACTTACTTTATTTATTGGTTTTCATCCTATGCCCCGGAAAAACCCTTTCAAAAAAAGTTGCTGGCAAAATTTGAGAAAAAATATTATATAGTTATATCTCATATTGATATGATGAGAAAGAACTAATAAGATTTTTTAATAAAAAATAATTATGGTAATTATTCAAGTGATTATCATAAATTCTCATGATTTTTCATTTATTTGTTTTCATCGAAATTTTGTTTGTTGTTGCGCTTATAAGCCCCACTCAATCCGCAAAGAAAATGCTTCATCGTCCGATTCGCATGCCCACTCTCTCACATTAATTAATTGCCCTGGATTGTGTCAATAATTACAAATTACCACTCGTATCTATTCACAGCTTTTTTCGGAGGTTTGACTTCGGCACAAATAGCATTACTCGATCCGCAAGTTAGGAAACTGATTGTATGGTCGGCCCGTGTGGTCGACCACATTTTATAGAGTTTCTGTCGGGGCCAAGTACCCACCGGCGGGAAAAGATTGAGCAAACCGGTTAGTCGGTGGGTTAACTTGCTGGCGTTCAAAAGCACTTTGCAAAAAGTAGAAAAAAGATGTATCATTATTATTTGTGTTTTTGTGATCTTTGACCCGAACGTTTCCGAAGCACCTCGTGGCCAAAGATAAGTCGAAACTCGAACGACAATTAGCGTCACAAATCGACCTTAACGGAACAACTCGTCTGCTACTCCTATCTGCTTTATCGTGATTTCTTTCATTTGTTTTTCGGGTTACAAAAATATCGTGCTTTTTAACAAATATAATCACCGATTCCCTAATTTCTGTATCCT
The DNA here is from genome assembly GCF_007655135.1 of Punica granatum. NCBI lineage: Eukaryota > Viridiplantae > Streptophyta > Magnoliopsida > Myrtales > Lythraceae > Punica > Punica granatum. The sequence goes on along the minus strand of NC_045134.1, from coordinate 26,902,497 downwards.
TCACTCGAGTGATGTAAAGAACCTCAAAGGTGAACTCAATCTCTCCGCGACCTGCAAGTCCATCCCGGGCTACCTTGCATATTGATAGGACTGGAGGAACCATCTTGCCAGCAGAGAATGCTTCAGCTTTATCACGAGAGCAAACACTCCGTAGCACGGGAGGTGCATCAATGCCACCGACAAGTACCTGAAGATCCCCGAAGAACAGAAAACATCTTAGAGGTTTTGCAAGAACCAGTCCAAGTTCAGGCCGAGAATTCAGGACATTCCTAGAGAAGGTAGGGGACGTACCATATTGGAGCGTATCGAGAAGACAAGTCGAGAAAAGGATAAGGCCACCTGTTAAATAAACAAGAAACTTTAGTGCAATGAATGAATTAACCAAGAACAGAATTGCTACTCAATCGAGAGACGACGAATGTGCTATTCAAATCTTACCAGATTGGAACACAGGCATGGAGAATCCACTGGAATATCACGAAGAAGACCGTCCATGAGAAGAAGTATGCAATCCGAAACAAAGGGAATCGCTGAAAGAGGAAAACATGTGGTCTGAGTTCAGCTTGTTTGTATCAGAAGGGGAGGGAAATGGATAAGAAGTTAATAACAGGACCTTACCAGGCAATTCAAAGCTGCATCGATTAGAAGTAGAACGACGTTGATGGTATGCATATTGATATCCAACTGCAAAATGTTCAAAGTTCCAGTTAGCGAAGCATTTAAGGAAATAGATATATTTCCGAACGGAGCACTTTGCGATGCTTACAAAGCTCAGGCGGTAGTGTTTCTCCATGAGAAACGGGACAATTATGAGCCAGAACACGCAGTCCGTGAGCACCACAGCTCCTGCATTCACCTGTTTTAGCCGAAAAACACCAAGAAATCACATACCAAAACAGGATAGCATTGCTAGCAAATCGCCATTGGCATTACCCGGAAACCTTAATCTATTTTCTCTGTGAAAAACTCCGCGAGGTCTAATGATCTTACCTGGAAAAGTATTTGAAGCGCGTATCCCCAGAATCCCGAAGTCTGTCGAGCTTGGTCTATATGCGGGTCTGGGGCTTTTGAAGAAATGGATTTTATGAAATTCTCTGCAGGTGTGGAAGCTGCAGATATTCCTCGTTCTGAATCAATCTCCACGTTATTGATCCTTTCGCCTCCTGCTGCATTGTGATTCTTGAAACATCCACGGACCGAGAGCAACAGACCGAGCTATACAACGGGAAAGCCATTAATGGAACAATGTGAGCAGGACAGGCATTACAATCATCGAGACGGAAGAAGAATAGAACAGACTGAGGAATTACCCCAAAGTAAATGGTGATCAATGTGCAAGTCCACCTGCTCGGAAAATGAAGAAAATGTTAAGCCATGAAGATACTCGAATAACTTCGGTTAAGCACTATTGTGTTGTAGCTATCAAGACAAACTTGTGAATAATGCGATTAGTATCCAAGAAATCTTACTGAGTGTAGTAGTAGTATATGCTCGGTCCATCAACCACAACTGCGGCGATGAGCATCAGCAGGAGTAGAGCGAAAGCAAGAGCCCGAAACCCGAGCAGCCAGGCTGGTTGGACCCCTTTCAGACACGGACTAAACGTCTCCTCATCGTACAAGATTTCTGCCTTCCCCTGCTCGGTTTCTCCGCCACCACGACTCCTCCTGCTGCAGAAAGGCTCGTACTTCCGGATGAGAATGGATGCGAGGAATACCGCGATAATGATCCAGACACCGCAGAGAAGGACCCTCCAGTTGAGCCAGTAGCTCCGGGCAGTCGTGTCGCTCGTAATGGATGGCTTCCAAGACTCCTCCGAGGAACCTGTGAGCAAACCCATCTCTTGAAGTTTACAATTCACACCCCCAGGAGCAAACAAAACAGAGCAGAGAGCTGAGCCAAAATGGTGACTTTATGAATGAGGATGTGAATGTCACACTGAATTAACAGGACGCCGTTGATGTCTGAAGAGCATGGAGATGTGAACGCAATTTGGATGTGAAATACAGAGCAAAGATGGAAAGGGTAGCACAGCAGCGTAAGTCTGAGCAAAGGAAAGTGCTGATTCTGTTCGGAGAAGATGAAAGAGCATAGAGAAGAGCTTTGAACCTTTCAGTCTAAGTTTCCTCTCTCTCCATGAAATATATATATATATATATATATATATGATATGTGTGTATGCATACATGTTATATACAGAAATAAAGCTGACACGGGGAAGGTGAAAAAGCAATGTGGTGAAAATGAAATGAAAGAAAGGAATTTAATTCCTGCTTTTCCTCTTTTTTGAATAGAACTTTTTTTTTTCTTTAGATTGTAAAATTGTTCTAAAGCAGAGGAAGTGATCTTGGTTTAGTGCATAAGGCGCACTCGATCCTCAGCAGTGAAATTTATGTGTCCCTTTATTTAGTTTTATTTTCTTTTTATATTACTCCGATTATTGACAAAAATCGAAAAAAGCATATGTTCATGTTGGTTACTAAACATGTCTAATTAGACTAAAATTTAGTTTTATTTTCTTTCAGCGTTACTTTGATTTTTGACAAAAATTGAAGAACGCATCTGTTCACATCGTTTACTGAACATGTCTAATTAGACTAAAATTCACGAAGAGTTATAGCCTTGATGAGTTCGTTGCGCCGAATGATATTTGTCCTGATTTGGTAATCAAAAGCTTTGATATAAATGATTGGTTATTGAAAGCACAAAAGCTTGATATTCATAATTATGGCTCTCGTTATTAGCTTCCTGTAGAAAAAGTTAGCCTACATGTCGGAGATGGCATGGCACTAGGCAGCTGCCATAACAGGGAATTGGAGACGGATTGGGATATTGAAACTACTGCAGATGGAGTCGATACTGGTTCCATTCACTTGTGACTAAAGACAAATCTTGAAATTTGGTTTAAAGAGGACGAAATTCAAGAGAGGTAAAAGAATAGTAAAATTAAAATGTCAAGTAAGATGAAATAAGATGATTTCATAGAAAAAAAATTGAAAAATTCAACATAATATATATATATATATATAAGAATTTTTGTAATATTTAGAAGTTCAAGTAAGCGATCGTACCACGCACACCCTAGATCCAACCTGATAGCAAATATATATGTGAAACAATTTAGTGCCCACTTTCTGAATTTTTTTTAATAAAAACAATTTTTCTGATATTAAAATGGGTGTGGATTGATCTCCAAGTAATTACTCAAACTTAACACGTTGTCACAGAAGCTATTTTATTTTATTTTTTAAAACTTTTTTTTCTCTCTGACGTGGACAACGACTGGTCATCTAAAGTAACCAAAGTGTAGGCCCACTAGAGAATCTCTTTAAGCTCAAAAATGAAAATTGTCATTACTATTTTTATTTTTATTTTTCAGCAGAAGAAATTATGTCCGTATATGTATTCATGTATGTCTCTTTCTCCGCACGCATCCTATTCCTTTCACTGCAAGCTATTCAGTTCTACAAGTAGAAGTTGGCGCAAGCTATTTATTACCATAAGGTCCATAACTAGCCAGCTAACAGACATTAACTCGGGATCGTGTCATTTGTCAAGAGATGTGCTTTATCAAAAGAAATGGTCGGGAACTTAGACAGAACGCTAGACGTTTGTGTCATGATATTGGTTGTGAAGACCTTGTCGAGCTTCTCGGTTTCCTACCAAAACACGGACAGAGTGGAAGTCAATGTCGTATTGCACTTTAGAACAGTTTCCCGACTTCCGACTGCGGAGGTTCGACGATCTCCTGGGCCACAAGGAAACGGGCTGATGTCAGATGACAGCATCTTTCTTTGGGCCGAAGCAAAGGTAGCCCAGTTTTAGTGCTGGCGCTTTCTCAAGGTGCAGCATGAATCAGAAACCCAGACATCACCCAAAAGGCATGAAATGAAATCTGACTACTCGGCAATCAGCATATACAGCATATGACATGAGGCTGGAAGAGAGATGAGTTAACGAGAGGAGAGATACCTGACATGTCTGATAACATTGACAGAACCGTCTTAAGAGAGAACCCGAATAGTCCAGTTTCGCTTCTCGATTGTGGAGCTGTTGAACCGATGACACTGCATACATATATATGCGGGTACCGGGAGAAAGGACTGAATCATATGCATCAAGAAATTCATTTTCCGTGTTCAATAGGGAGAGAGAGGCAGCGAAAATCACACGGTTTTGATGCTCCTCAGTTACGTCCCTTGATGTCCAAAACCAGAGTGTTGGGAACTCAGAAAAGATCAAAGAAAGCACGTCTCAAGTCATTCCGTCCCCATTTGAATTCGTGTTATTAGGATGCCTCATCGAGCGGGAGTCCCCCCCACGATCCCTTAGCAACGTTAATAGAAACTCGACTTCAAGAGACCTTATACGTCTTTAAACCAGTCATCAGAGGTAGAACTCCAGGACCGGAACTGAATGACGAATCAACACCAAAAATTTTGTCCACTACCATGAGAATTAACACAAGTTCTGCTCGAAGGACTCATCGAACAACATTCCTACTTACAATAGACACAGAAACCCGACTTCTGCCCTATCATTTGGCGGAATGGAGTGCTCTTCGTGAGATATTCTCATTGATTCTATATTTACGATGATAGATACGATATATACATGCTTAAAAATCACCAAATTACGGCTGCTTGTAATTCTACTAAAGCAACAACGCCCCACCGAAGCAATTTAATCTTCCTTATATGCTTAGGCTCTCAAAACGCATCAGAGTCATCTCCCAACGTGGAGAGGGAAAACGGGGCAATGGCCACATTGAATGTTGGAGCCTTTACTCTGTCGACATGTTTCATCTCGAACTCTCCTTCCTGCTCTCACAGATCATAAAATGTACCAAATTATGCACGGGTCAATTCCGAGGTTCTCAATGCCTTGGAACAAAAACCGCGTCGCCGCCTTTCGAAAACTAGACTTAGTTTCACACTAACAGGATCCAAGAAGAAGACAGATTTTCACCCGTATTACGTGAATGCAAGTTATCAACAAAGATTCTATTGTTTTGTGGTTAATATCTAGATATTTTCGAATTGACCCAAACTTACCATTCTGCCACTGGGTGTGGTCAGTGGGCACGCAGAGGAATACTCGAAGCCTGTCCTAGGAAGTATAACTGGTTGTTCACCGATGACTCCGGTTCCCCTGTAGCACAAATAGAAGAAATCGTATTACGTATATCTTCACTGCCTCCAGTACGAGGAGTATACATGAGACTTAAGAGGGAATACCGATGGCTTTTTTGGGTTAACTCACCATACATTCTCAGTTCTACCATTAGCATCAGTTATGATCCAATGTCTCCTAAGAAGTTGAACAGGGCGGTCCGAGTTGTTAGTAATCCTTATTCTGTAGGCGAAGAAGTATTGGCCCTTGGTAGGCTGACTGCGGTTCTCGATGTACACACTCTTAACTTGAACCCTGACACCCTGGAAACGAACTTCCAGATCGACAATCAGGCCAATAATTTTCAAATTCATCAGAAAAACAAAGGTGTGCTAACACCAACCCTATGAGCATTAAAACTTTAAAAACTTCCCCCGACATTCAAAATGTCATCATTCAACTATACACTGACCAGTCTCTGGAGGACGATTATGGGACAGTTGCGTAAACTTTCCCATCCTATAATACGAACCGAGGAATCTGGTTTTAGTTCTCAACACTGCCGACCATGAATTATAGGCTTTCTGGTAAACTTGTACCGGAGGAAACTGTGGAACATTTATTCATAGATGCACGTGCCACAAGAACTAGAAATCCTGGAGAGGGACCTAACGCGGATCCACTCATAAAAAAACTCGATTTTTACAGCACCTCAAATTTGATGTTACATACCGAGGTCGTTGCATCGCTTGAACATCTTAAAAGAGAGTGAGGCGCTATGTCTTTTAGCTCATTCCGATACTTCGCTGCGTCCTGTAACGGTTAACCCCAGTATATCAAAAAGCACAGTCAGAACCGGTCAGCCTGATTACAGCTTATCCAAGGCACAGATCATATGCTATAGTGCTGCATAAGAAAACAGGATGTTCTGAAAATTTGGATAAAACAATAAGAGAATTGAGTACCTCAAACCTCTCTTCGGCAACCGCCTCTTTCATCAGTCTCCGAAGCTGAAGAACCGGTTCCTCTTCCTCGAACAACTTCAGGGAATCGCGAAGTCTCGCAGCTTCTTCGTAATCCTGAAATCGCAACTACAGTTCAGCCTCTTTCTCAACCGTGGCATTCGATATGATTCACCACACTATCCAAAAGATTACAACTTCGGGACAAATCGAGCTCCAATAGGGCAATGGCGTGGCAGTAAAGAGAGAGAGAGAGAGAGAGAGACACGAGAACGGGACGCGGGCGTACCTCATCTTTGGCGGCGACCTCCATTTGCTGCTTCAGCAGGGCATAGGTCTGGTTCCTTGACAGGAACGAGCGCGGGTTCGAACTCGACACCGAACTCTGCCTTGACCTGGAGCTCTGGCTCTCACCGCCACTGCTGACATTCCTCTCCGGGGAAGAAGAGCAGGAGACGATCCTACAGCTCCTAGGGACATCCCGGCTACCTACCACCGGCTGTCTCCTCGAGCCGATGGCCTCTGCGCAGGCGCCCCTCTTCGATGAGGCCCCGGCGCCGATGTCCGTGAAAACTCTGAGGCTTAGGGAATGCATCTTCGCCGACCACTACTACTGAATTCTCTCTCCCGCCCCAATTAGAGGCAATCGCCCGCTGCGTCGCCGAACGATTTTTCCGGGGACACTTATCCCCAAAAAAGCCGTTTTATCCGTTACCGAGATGAAATTACCTTGAGGACCCTGAATGGTGGGATGGAGGGGCGAATATGCGAGGGTAATATTGGAATTGAGTTCGCCGCGCTGTCCCTGTCCACGAGTCTGAGCCACCCAAGCGGGAGGCTCTCAGCAGATATTCGCTTCGCGTGGAAGACAGGTGGACACGTGTCGTGTGGACCTCCCCGCTACCTCTAAATTCCATGTCTGCTGACGTGGAAGGAATCGCGGCTGAGGAATTTCCCAACCAAAAAAAAAAAAAGTGTTGTGGAGCCCAGAAATTCACGATATCTATTTAGTTAATTTTTTGGTCGTTGGCAAAAATAAATGCATACAGGCCGCGGTTCCCCTGCATATGCTCGAGTCTGGAGGCCCGTTTCGGTCGAACTTGGTAACCATTCATTGTAGCCAATATTTTTTCTTATTATCGTAAATGCTTCAATCGCGACCGCACTCGTACGAGTCTACTCTATTATCTTATTTGCAAATTAGCAATGATACAAGTCTCTTGATTCCTTATGATATGTTAGGCTTGAAAGCAAGCTGATCATGGTCTGTCTCACGAGAATCGCGGGCACTCAAGGCCGGCAATTAATCCTTTCGAGGGGAGTCGGGTATTTTAAAGGATGCATCTCTTGGACTTATGGGCTAGGACTACTTTGTTCACCCAAAAGCTCTCGTTGTCTCCGCTGAGTCCGAAACAATGCATGAAAAAGGCTCGTGAACGTGAAGTATTTTCTCAATGCACAAATGCTGTCGAAATGGGTATTCATTCAAATTCTCTTCATATTTTCAATTCATGCATTGCACGAAAGCAAAATTTTCAATCCACATTGTTGTAAGAAATCTTTTCGATCTTAATAAAAATCAAAAGAACTATAAAGCTTCGCTTGTATATTACAAAAAAAAAAATGTCAAACGAACTTTGTGACAATAAATTCATAAAATTACTAAATTCGTAAAACCTTTCAATCAAATTAATTTTTAGTTAAAATAAGATTTAGAATTTTAATGTCAAATTTTAAAATTCTTACGTTATTTAGATTCACATGTGTCGGTACATATTTGTTTACACTCTTTTTCTGCACTTCGCGGTAAATGCAGGACTAGGGGTATAAGTCTCACAAGATCAGTCCATACGAGGAGAATACCCCGCAATTGAAGCCCATCAAGCAACCCGACATATAGAAAAACGGCATCAATCACAAAACGGCTCCACACCACGTATCTTTATATTTATCTTTACTTAATCGCACACGCGCCTTACATATTTACTTTTTATGCACCATTTCCTTATTATGCAATAGCTTTCTCAAGCAATCCCATCAATTAGTTGTCATATCCTTCTACCCTACTTTGTTCCCAATCAAGGACGTTTTCATGAGCTAAGATTTTGGCCTCAAAACATCCTTTTTGGCTCCTAGTAGTCGAACGCAACATTTCATTCCACTTCCAGCTAACTCAACTGTGAAGCTATCCAAGTCATTCACGAGCCAATCTAGGCCATGAGCTTCACCTAGAGCCCGCTTCTAGCCGTCTCGACATCATTAGTGTTAGCACTTGTATTGGCAAGAATCCTAGCGGCCAAATCCTCGGAACACGTAATCATCTAACCATCATTGTCAACCATTCCAACGACATCTCTCCTAAACCCAGCTGCTAACTAAACCTATGGACTTTGGACCGTGGCACTACGCTCTAGCATGGTAAGGTCGGCTGGTGGTTTCGCTACTAATCCTCAGGATTGCACCCCGATACACTTGGCAACCCTAATCTCGTGAAAGATCCGCCAAATGCGTGTGCCGAAAGTGAGATTGCAAGATTCTGCGCAAAATAATGCTTTTCAAATTTAATCTTTAACTCTTCTTAAATTTTTTATATTAAAAAAGAATTCTTGCTAACTATCTAATGGAAACTTTATAAGAACCATATTTTCCTTAATTTAATTTAATATAATTTATTGCAACAATAAGATCCTCAGCTCATTCTGATCCCATTAACTTGATCATGATCATCACGAGGCCTAAGAAACTAGGACTTGTTTAGACCCATCCACTCAATCGTGCTGCTCGGTTGCCCCGACCCGATTTCGCTGCCATCCACGACCGCAAGACAGCATAGAAAGAGCAAAAGTATTAATCCCATCGCTGATTCACCCGCTAAAACTGAATCCTGACCCCTCTTCCTCATCAGTAGCGGGTTGGTGGATGGTGGCTCCACCAGCCCCCCTTCCCTAACTGGTCAGCATTATTGTTCTACCGATCAATGCTCCCCCGCCTACATCCCTAATTTAGCCCACCCAATATGAAAATGATAAGATATCAAGCGAGGACACAATCGCAAGACGCAATGCTTACATCCTTTAAGATCAGCGACAAGGCAACTGATTAAAATTAATGATTATATGTGTTATAGAATTTTTGTGCTAAAAATACCAAAAAATTCATGCAAAACAGCTAAGACGACGGCCATAATGTGATACGGGTATTTTTGTAGAAAAAATTTTCATTATTGTCGAGCTATATCTCAAATAATTTAGTGTGGTAAACTTACGCAATAATAAGCCCATTCCATAATCAGAAGCTCCGATTAATAGTTTACAATGACAAGTTCGATATTGCCGACTAAGGATACCGCCATGACTGCACAAGAAAGAATCAATGAGATAGATGGAATTTTATATAATATTCATGATGGGCCTTTTGCCCATCTGCCAGCATCTAGACTGGCTCTTTTCATTTAGTGGACAATGAGAAACTAATATATGAAATTTGAACCAGGAGTTTTAAGTCACAAATGACTTTTTCTTCTCGATGAATAAAATGGTGACTAGCAGTGATGACAACATTGCCACCTCCTGCTATGCAATGTTCAAGCTCTCGTGTTCAACCGCGAACATATTGAACAAACTGAACAACCAACGTAAGCACTGACCCCCTCAACGTAGCACCACCAATAATCTAGTATAGTATATAAAAGCCCCAAGCAGAAGCCAAAGAACCCACTCTAGCATATGTCCTCAAGGGATTCGAACTAGAGACCTCGGAGTCTCCAAGTTACATTAGAATGAGCTTGGAACCACTAGATTATTACCCCTGATGGTAAGTCACAAATGACTTAGCATATATGGGAGTATAACAAACGTACTAAGGACGTATACAATGAATTCATAAAATTCCTAGGACGAGTCGATAATTAAATTTGGTAATTCTTTTTTTTTAGAAATCTATGTAAGTATCTAGTTAACTAGTGTTCAATCCCGTGCGTTCATGGTTTTATGTTCATATATTTACATTTGTACGAGTAATAATTATCACAGTTTAAGATATTAGTTTACTTATTAGTAATATTCATCGAAAATAAAAATTCCCAACAATCAATTTTCAACATTAATTTTCAATAAAGTTGTATGAATGCTTTTGAATAGTTTAATTATAATTTTATAATCAACGTTCTTATTATGTCTTGTAAATTGATTTAATTTCTTTCACAATTTTAGTTTGGGTTATATATATATATATATATATATATATATATTCTTTTATATTATTTTTCAAATTTATAGAATCTTTTTTCTAGATAATGATTATTATTGTACAATATAATATCATATTTTTCAATTTATATAATCTTCTTTCATGGGTAAGAATTGTTACTGTTCTACATAATGAGATATTATATATACATATATATTTCTTATTATTTTAGAATTTATTAAAAAATACATTTCTATGATTCATAATTCTTATCTTTAATACGTTAAATTTTATTTTTAAATATGTTCGTACATATATATGTTTAATTCTCATGATAAAATTTACATATGCTTATTAATTTTAGTAAGAATATAAAAAGTTTTATATCAATTCCTATAAGATAGACTCAATTTTTATAATGTCACGTTAAGTTGATTGTTTATATACACTCATTACTCATGCATAATTAAGAAATTACAACTGAAATTTTCTCTTAATTGTATTTAGTAAGAGATTTACGAGCATTTAATTGCATTTATTAAATATTTCAATTATTATTCTTTGTTTTAATTTTAATTTCCATAATCTTTTAATTTTATATAATGAGTAGGAGATTCTGATATATTAATTGCATTTATTAAAAAAATTTAATTATTATTTTTTTTCATATTTTTAATATTTATTATGCACCTAATCTCGTTTATTGTGTACCCAAATAAATTTTAGTTATATAGGTAGATGTGGTTAAATTATTCCACACGATAACTTCTTGTTGGAAATTTTCCTTCCCGACATAAATTATGGAGGCTGGAAGAAAAGTATTAAAAAAAACTACAAGGATTCGCAGTTTTATACACACATATATACATATTTATTGAGGTCGTTTATTCATAAAAAAATGTTGAGGTCATTACTAAATTGTTCAATAAGGTATTAAATAAGGTATTAATTAGGATTGGTTCAACCAATTCGATACTCATTCTCCTTAAATAAGTTTTTGAGTTCGAGTTTTGTGAATGAATAAAATTTTTGATTGGGAGAGTTTTACCCCTTGGCATGCCGACTCTTGATTAGAACTGGATTAGTCGTGACGTGTTAAGTTTTCAGATATCAGAATACACATAAAGAAAAAAAATATCGAATAAGACTTTTTGCCATTTTAAATATATTTGAATTTCAGACAATTAAAATAACTTCGAAAATATAAAAATTTTAAGTCAAAGAGAAAAAATAAAATTTAATCAACTACGAAAGATTGCTTGGGAGGGGACTGATGAGGGCCTCATTGGAGGCCATGATCCCTCGACCGAGATCGTTTATGACCTCTAAGGCCATCGGTGGCTCGATTTATAGAGTGGTGGACACAGGTGAGGCTCTCAACCCCATAAATCATAGTTGAAACTGAGAAGGTCATCTCAAATTTTGAGAATGGGGGCCTCACCGATAAACACTAGCCCTATAAGGTCCGTGATGGCATCAGAGGCCTATTGTGACCTCAACCGAAGGGGCCACTACCCATGGAGATTGAGGCCTAACTCTCTCGATTTTAGGTCTCGATTTCTGACAATATGTGCTTTGCTAAGGGGTCACTATTCTTGCAATTAAGGTCCACAACGAAGCGGGAGACCACAATGCTTAGTCAAGAAGGACACCAGTGAGACCCCACTAGCCCTGTTCGTGACTAGCACTCTTTAAAAAAATATTGAATTATTTTTGAAATTTTGAGATTATTTTTTATTTTCAAAACCAAAATACATTTAAAAAGAAGAAAATGTATAATATTTTTTTTACTTATTTAAAATAATTTTTTTCTATTAAAAAAACTCACACTCCTTCTACAAAAAAATTGAAAAGTTAAATAAAAAAATACAGTAGTCCCCTTCGTTTGGAATCAATTCTTATATAAATTATTTGAATTCATTTCTTTTTATTTTAGTTCAATTAAATTTAATTATAAATGAATTATGTTGTTTGGAATATTCATGGATTTGATTTAAATGAATTGAATTTTATTGTTTGGAATGCATTTTAGAATAGAGTTAATTTATCTATAAAGGAATTTAATTTTAAATTAAGCTCGTAACAACGAATTGAAATTTTGGCCAAATCTTGTTAATTTCGACTCGATTTCAAATCTAACAAAATTTTTGCATTTTTGATCTAATTCTTATAACTTTTGTAATCCAAACGATAGAATTCAATTGACTTCTTATCAAATGAACTGAATTAAAGGGGTGGTCTAATGTCCATTGGCATGACCCCTAACTTGGAGATCGGGGAACGACTCTTTGGATTTTCAATCTTGATTTCTGATGTGTAGCCTCGCCTAGGGCCACCATCCCCGGCCTAAATCCTCGATAACTTCAGAGGCCACTGATGCTCACCAGGGGTGGTGGGCGACGGTGAGGCTCCTACATGCCCCTTCTTGCAGCAGTCACTTGTTTATCTTTTCATTTTTTTTCCTTTTCAATATTCGAGATTATTTTTATTTTCTAAAATAAAAGGCATCAAAAATAAAAATAGAGAAAAAGGTCTTGTTACAACATTTTGAAAATCTAAATTCGCTCGTTTAGACAAAAATATCAGCGAAGGAAAAATCGTAACTGTGAAAATACTTATAGGAAGGAGATTAAATTAGAAAGGGAAAAAAAAATGAAAAAGGGTGAAGTGATGAAGGCAGTGATGGAACAGAACGACAATACCAACACCAACACCAACTCCAACTCCAACTGGTCCTCCGTACAAATGGAATCATCCCTTTCCCCTTCCCCTCCTTCCTCCTCCTCCTCCTCCTCCTCCTCACCTCCCTACCCACTTTTCCCATCACCTCCATCATCGCCATCGCCACTATCATCTCCCGTCGTCCTCCCTTCGCTGATCGCCGTCCGAGTCTTCTCCTGAAACTCCTCAGATCCGGCGCCGATTTGCTCGATCGGGCCCCTCGATCGGTCGTCCTTCCAGGTACAGCTACACCTTTCAGTTTCCGATCCATGGGCTGGAGTTACAACTGTTCCTTGGTCCTTGCTTCTTCGGAGTCTTTTGCGTTGCGGTTGGGATTTGTTTGTTTCGCTTTCACCCCCGTTTCCCTCGATTTCTGGTGCAATTTATTGCTGCCAGCGGTTCACTGCTAACCCGAGTCTGCGGTTACGTATTGATTGGATCAGAGGTTACACATTCAAGGCGTTTCTACTCCTCTTTCCCCTTGAATCAAGCGTGATTGGTAAACCTTCCGTTGAGGCTTGGATTGAACTCTACAGGTTCCGATAAGCCTGCACTGCGACGATCGCATATCTGCATTCTGATTTTACTTGAATCGGCTTCGATCGTTGTATGTGGTCAATTAGGCCGAGTTCACTGCCCTGAATATGATGATGCTACAAATCTCATCTTATGTCTTATCTTGTTGTTCGCTTCCATTTCGTCAATGATTCATCTCTGCATTGTCTTGATCCTGTCATGTGTTGAGTGTTCACATATCGTGCTTTTCAGGCTCGTCCACTGACCTATTGTTGTGCCTAATGTTCCTTTCAGGAGTAATGTTTGGAGGCGATTCAAGCAACCCTGGCTTTCCTCTCTTGCTTGGGGATAGCCAGTTCCAGTATGACGCTAATGTGATGCCTCAGCTGCAGTTGTTCGGTGACTGTGAGTTCAAATGAGAACTTATGCTCATCTTTTTTTCCTAAGAAATTTTGTGTGATATCTAAGCTTCCAAATTTCTCTCGCACTGTTCAGATTTAGTTGGTGAATGCCCTCGATGGTGGTCTATCATGTTGATAATATGTCTTGCAATCAGCATACTTTTTTCGCTTCCTGAACTTAAATTTTTCTCCGTGCAACTTAGTTCTCTCTGTGCTTCTGAGATTACTTGGGGGAGGACTGGAGCAGATTGTTTTGTGAATCCTGGCGTGTTATGTACGAGAAAAACTGACTTTATCATGTCATGTCATTTTTTGGGAATTCGAGAAGCTCTTTTGTGGCTACTGCCTTGATGTTAAACTTCTTCGGAGACACTGAGTTAATTCACATGTTCTTGTGCACGTAATCGTTGAGCTGTTGGTTATAACTAGCCACAGGGAACATTCTCTTTTCGAATTTTCTGCGTATAACGGACGATATGCTTCTGTATTTCTTACTTAAAGCGCCATAGGAGTACTAGCTGTCCTTCATTCACTCCTTTGGTAGACCTTGCACTCCATATGTCATGTACCTATTCTTACTCATGGATCGATAGAAAACCTCCTCATTATTTTGTTATTTTGATGGATATGGTCATACATAATATCCAGTTCTGCTGCCAAATTTTACACTTGCCCTTTGCTTGTGGAATTTCCTAAGCCTTAGTGATCAACTTGAACTCTAATATGTCCCCGCACTCTCCATCTTAATTTTTGGCATTTACATCTTTCCAATTTGTTGTCTATCGTATTTCATATCCTTTTATTTCCTTATTTCTTTAATTGTTTCACAAACTAGCATTTGCATTTTGTTACAGATACAGTTGGAGGTAATGTTGGTCATTTAAACTACTTAGGCAAGAATCACACAGTTAATATTGGCCAGCCAGCTAAAAGATTTAAGGAGGCAGAACCTATTTCTAGACAGCGAAATCTTATAAACCAGAGTGATAAACTTTTTCAACATGAAGCTGGTAACTCTGGGAGCATTTTCAATCCACAGCCCGTGTCAACAGGGCTGAAACTTGCATATGAGGAAGATGAGCATAACTCCTCCATTTCCTCTGTCAGCGAAGGCATGACTGCTACACTCCCCACTATTCTGTCTCTCAACAATAACTTCAAGAGCGAGATGGATCGACAGAAAGAGGAACTTGATCAGTATATCAGATTACAGGTACTTATGCCTTCTGGATTTGCTTTGTATCGTAACTCATGTTTCTGGGATCAGTTTTACTCTAATGATAAACAATTTCAGAGTGTTTCGTCCCCTCTCGTTTAGTTTCAATCTTAATCGGAGTAGATTTACTCATATATAATAGCACTCCAGTTTTGCAGTGGCTATTAGATTCTTGTTGCTCGATCAACCAAACCTTACATTGCTTTGTTTCTGATGCACACGGTTCTTCCATCTGGTTTGACTGCTCATGGAACCATTTCATTGTTATGTATCAGGAAGAAGGCATCGTAAAGGGTGTGAGGGAACTCCAGAGAAGGCACACTGCATCATTGTTGAGCGCGATAGAGAAAGGGGTAGGCAAGAAGTTACATGAGAAGGACCTCGAAATTGAGAACATGAACCGCAAGAACAAGGAACTAGAGGAAAGAGTCAAGCAGGTTACGATGGAGGTCCAGTCTTGGCACTACAGGGCAAAGTACAATGAGTCTGTAATCAACGTTTTGAAGAACAACTTGCAACAGGTGGCGGCACAGGGCGCAATGAACAGTAAAGAAGGGTGTGGGGACAGCGAGGTTGATGATGCTGCCTCATATGTCAATAGGAACCCTCTTAACTTAATGGACGGTTCGGGGACTTCGGTTTCCGGGAAGACAAACAAGATGAGCTGCAGAGCATGCAAGGTGAAGGAGGTGTCTGTTTTGTTCTTGCCCTGTAGACACCTATGTTTGTGCAAAGACTGTGAAGGGTTCATCGATCTCTGCCCCGTCTGTCAGGTAATGAAGACTGCAAGTGTCCAGGTATACCTGTCTTGAAATTGCGTCGCAGCCGCCTTACAAGGCAATAAAGATACTAGGCACTTGTGCTCTTCATTGCCTTTCTGTGTCGAGTCATACTATCAAAAAATGAAGATATTGCATGTCCATCATCGTGTGCTCCTATTTATAACTAGTGAATCGGGTTTTTGCCTGGTTAATGAGAAAATCCTTTCTTCTTTGACCTTGCCATTTCTCGTTGATTTGAGTTTCTGGTTAAATTTGAGATTTCGATTCATTCCATTACTGTAAAGATTTTGCTCCTTTCCACTTCTTGGCGCAAGAACGCTTTCCTGGGTTAAAAATTGAAAGTTCATTTAAAGTCAAAATTACGGCACTCACATTATCTTCCTTTTTCCCGTTCATGAGGCATGAAAGTAAGACATTCGTGTGACTACTGCTACTTTGACTATCTTTCATTGATTCGAGTAAGCTTGTTCGGGCTTTGGATTCATTTCATCACTTCATTTATCCTCATCGAGTGGGAATATACCGTGCTTGTTTCATCTTTTTCCCAATTCACATGGCATCAAAGATAACACATCTGTAGAGCTACTTTCTTCCTTAGACAATTTTCACCTGGCATGTAATTTCATTTGCTAGTAAGAGATCGGGATGGGCAAATATTGTGATATGGGACGTCTTGCTGTTGCTGATGAGATTAGAATACAAAACACAGGATCTATGTTGTTTCGGTGCCGAGCCCGTGGTCCAGAGCAAGTAGGCAGGCAACTAGCAGTCTCTTTTGGGTTGGTGCTGCTGAAAGCTCTTTGTTCCCTTTCAGGTTTGACCCTTCCGGTCCACTTGAGTCACTCCTTCGGTTGCAATACATATACAGTTTGGGGGGGAAAAAAAGCTATGAATATTTGTTGGAATGAATGAATGAATTAATATGGCAAGAGAAATGTCCCATTCACCTCTTACCGACAATTCCACTCCCATACCAAATTTTGTTGAACAATGTGAGAAAAAAGAGATCGTTAGATGTGGTACTTGTAAGGTATAGCCCACCACATGGATAAAATCCAATTATGTCGTGCTTACACGATAAAATAATAGATGATTCTTTTCAATTCACACATAAATATCGAACCTCATTCATCTCATTCATTTTCAGTTAAAAGCTTTTCTATCTGCGTTGAGGAGTGATAAACCCAATTGCATCTGTAATTCTTCGACTCCATAAAAGCGTTAACGATGACTGAAGACAGAACAAAAACATATTTTTTTGGTAAAGGCAAAAGGGACTTGAACTAATAAATGCCAAAAAATCTAACGTCTTTCTCAAAGAAACATATCCTCCTAGAATATCCGATAATTCCAATCCCAGCTTTTCATCTTTTATTACAAGAAAAATGCAAATTAAATATATCGAAAAATATTTAGTGCAATCTTCATTTGATTGAATCAAATGATTTCAAATTCGATATTCGTTGTTGTGAGATTATAACTCATACCTCTCGTGATCTCAGACTTTATTTGCAGTAACGTAGCAACTTAAAATCTAGTGAAGTCATCTCAAAGACAGAGACAAAACCAAGCCGACTTGAATGAGAAATTTGGGGGAAAGAACGATTCAGTGCGTGATGCAGATATGAGCAGCCTCACCTAACGTAACTATTAACCATTCAGCAAAAGAAAACGTTACTATCAACATGTGCATAAATAAATAACATCGATCGATTCACCAACCTCGCTTTCGCTTCGCTTCGCCTCGCCTGCCTTTGCCTCCTCCCATCGGCGGAGTCTCCCACGCTTCCTTTCCTTCTCTCTCTCTCTCTCTCCTTTTCTGTCTCGCTGTCTGTGTCGGAGCTCTGAGTGTGTATTCGTCGTCAGATCTCGAAGATGCAGAGCTCGGCCTTCGCTCTCTCCCCTTCCCTCCCCTCCTTCCACAGGTCCCCCTCCCTCAGGACCCGTCTCACTTGCCGCGCCCTCGCCCCCGCATTCAAGTTCGATCCCATCCGCATCTCCGCCTCCTCCAAGCTGCCCTCCAGCTCCGATGCCGTCTCCGGCCTCTCCGGCTCCGCTCTCCCCTGCCGCTCCTGGTCCCTGTCCTCTTCCAAGCTCAGGCCTTGGAGCGGCGTCCAGCATTTCGGCTCCGATCCGCAGCCGGACCGTTTCGAGGTCAGAGCTGCCTCGGTGCCTGAAACGGCTGGCGAGGGTGAGAAGTCGGGCAGCTTGATGAAGACGTTGCAGCTCGGGATGTTGTTTGGCCTCTGGTATCTCTTCAATATCTACTTCAACATCTACAACAAGCAGGTTCGCCACAGGCTCTGCTTCTCCTCCTCCTTGTGCTTTCTGCTTTGGAATATGCCAATTTGTCGTTGTATAGGGTTGGCTGCATTATAGGATCTAATTCGTTCATTTGGTGAATTATTAATCTACTGCAATGCAAAACGGTATTTTTGAATCATAATTTCATTTTCCCGTGTTTTTATTTGTGATTGATAATTTGATGGAAATTGCATTATGCATTCATCGCGCTGTGGATTGTCCCGGCCCGATATGATTATCTGAGCACGTTTAGTTTGCGGAACTTATTGGATTGTCAAAGCAAGTGGAACCAGCCGAATCTATGAGCTGACAAATTGGGCGCCATCGGCGATTCTCGAGTTTCTTGTTAGCCCATTTGATAGAATTATTAGCATGATGTTTGCCAGATGTGGATTTTATCAAGTTGCATTTTACGATTAGAAAAATCAGTACTGAAATTATCAGTATGGCAATATTAGATCTGACGGCGACATTCGTTGCAGGTTTTGAAGGCCTTCCATTATCCAGCAACTGTTACTTTGGTTCAGTTTGCAGTAGGTTCAGTGCTTGTCCTCTTCATGTGGATTACCAATCTCTACAAAAGACCGAAAGTCAGCAGGTCCCAGGTAAATCTTTCTCTAGCCAGAGAACTGATGTTTGTAGTATTTCAAGTTCCGGCCCAGGTCCTTTTATCTTTGTTTCTTTTGATCTATTCTAATTGCTGTCATGACTGTTGTTATGGCAGCTGATGGCAATTGTGCCACTAGCGGTGGTGCACACTTTAGGTAACCTTTTCACCAACATGAGTCTCGGGAAAGTGGCTGTTTCATTCACTCACACGATCAAGGCTATGGAGCCCTTCTTCTCTGTTGTTCTGTCTGTAATGTTCCTAGGGGAGGTGCGTGGTTTTTATAGCTCTGAAATTTGCTTCTTTCTGATTTGTCACTTGGTATCTTGATCGAGAATAATCCAGTGAACCATATTATTATCAAGCTGAACCAACCGAATAAAACTGCATGACTAGCTTTTTTGCAACTATAATATCATATAAAATTTCATTGCATGTGATTGTGGGTTTCTCACTGCAATTGTTACTTAGGCTGGAGTTGTGTTCTTAGTTGGAATATGTTGAGTACGCATCTCTTGTATCCTGCAGATGCCCACTCCCTGGGTCGTCGGTTCCCTTATTCCGATTGTTGGAGGAGTTGCTCTAGCATCAGTCACAGAGGCCTCTTTTAACTGGTGAGAGATTTCAAACTAAAAGCAAAATAAGATCCTCAGGGGACTAGCTACGGTTCCTCTGACATTTTCCTAACACCAAGCGCAGTTGAGTTTTATACATATTTCTTATGTCTGACTTGGCTGTTTTTTTAAGGGCTGGATTCTGGAGTGCCATGGCTTCAAATCTGTCAAATCAATCCCGTAATGTTCTCAGCAAAAAAGTCATGGTTAATAAAGAGGTAATCTAGAGTTCACAATCTCAACCTCCGAGATTCTAATTTGTTGTATTTTCCCATGTTGTACTCTATAGCATGCAGCGTTAGCTAGTATATTGCTAGTAATAATTCCTCCATTGCAATTTACACATTTGTATATTCTGTCTCGAGTCTTCACACAGTTGGTTCTTGGCAGGAATCCATTGACAACATAACTCTATTCTCTATAATAACTATGATGTCCTTCATTCTTCTGTTCCCTGTGACCTGCTATCTGGAAGGTGTCAAGTTTTCTCCAGCATACTTCAAGTTAGCTGTGAGTGTCGCCTGACTTCAAATAACGTGGAAAAGGACTTCTCAATTGTTTATGGTTTCTCTTATTGATCAAGATTGAATTTTGTCATATTGCATAACAGGCGGAGCAAGGTATGAATGTCAAACAAGTATTGACCAGGTCCTTAGTTGCGGCGCTGTGCTTCCATGCTTATCAGCAGGTAACTCAGCAGAAATCTTATTGACCATCTTGTCAATTGATGTTCTTTAGATGATATTCCATCTGCCGCAAAATAAGGCAATTTGTTTCCTGATATGCTGACTTTTATGTGTGGAATGGCGCACAGGTCTCTTACATGATATTACAGAGAGTATCTCCTGTCACTCACTCTGTTGGTAACTGCGTGAAGCGGGTTGTGGTGATTGTCAGCTCCGTTATCTTCTTCCAGACACCCGTTTCCCCCATCAACTCTCTCGGTAAATATTAACTGGACTCAGCCTGAAGTTTACTTTAGTGCCCTGACAGATTTAAATTTACTATAGTCTTCAATTTAATTCAGTGCGCAAGTACCACTGCTTTTAATTGGTGTTTGGCTCCTCTGCATGATGCAGGTACTGGCATTGCCCTCGCTGGAGTGTTCTTGTACTCGAGGGTGAAACGTATTAAGACGAAGCCGAAGACAGCTTAAGAGTTCTCATGGAGAAATTTTTTTCGGGTAGATTGTGATATTAGATGTTATATTCATCCCAAAAATCAAGACACGTTAATGCCTTAGGCCTAGTGAGCTCATTAGTTCTTCACTTATCGCATTCTTATCCATCATTGCAATGTTACATTCCCTGAACCATTTTGTTCGTCTATGGTTGCTAAACAAATTTTATCAATATGCGTCCATTGTCATTAATTTGAGAATGCAATAGGATGAAATATGAGATTGCCTTGTAGGATAACAACACGGTCTCGTGAATATTTTTGAACCTGAAGATGTTTTTTCTCGTCTAAGGTCGAGTGAATCGCCAAGTTTCTCGATATTCTTCTTGCCTCTACGTTCATCAACATTTAATCTGTGTAATGAATGTCTGAATTTGGATGAACCATAGACGCATTGAAAAATGCCAGCAGCTCTATTTAGAAAGTAGTCCATACAACGAAAGTACCAAATACACAGAATAAGACCATGACCGGCTTATCGTGTTGGGTTTTGAAAATGCAATTGTTGGCCTAGAGGCACTTCTGCTGGAAAGCCTTCTCAGGGTTCTTTGGGTTGATCTCAGAAGAGTGAGGGCAATCAAGGGGCATCTCCTCAGCAGAAAGCCAAGCTTCACTGAACAGACTGATCACTTCCTTGTACACCACTCGATTTCCCTCTGGCGTCAAGTGTAGCCCATCACTGTTCATAAATAAATGCTAAACAATCTTAAAACAAACGAGGCATGAACGGACATTCCTATATAGATTTGGTCTGAAGATGATTCCTCTATACCCAATTAACCACAAAAGGATCAATTGCCATGACCTTTGTGATCCGTTCAATGATGATACGCTATAAGTAGTTGCAATGATATGCTTTGGTGATGGGTTTTGAGCATGACAAACCTCAGGTACTTTTTCTGCCAACCTTCGGTTTCCTGCATCTTGGACCACAGGTCGACTGAGAAGAGCCCCAGCTCCTTGGCCACCTCTATGCACCCCTTGGCATAAGTTCCTGTCGCCTCGTTGGTCCTTTCAGCATGACAAGAAGAATTAGACAGCCTAAAGAATTGAACAACAATCTGTAATGTTTGAAGAAAGAGAGGTCGTGGAGATACCGAGCAGAATTTTTACGACGTTCCTCATCGACCGGAGGCGGGGTGATAAGAGCGATTAACATGGTTGGGTTGCACTCCTGCAATACAGATTACAGACATCTAAATGACCACTGATCGTAACAAAATAAGAGATTTGAAGAACATTCAGAGGTAATTGCATTGGAGAGGTCCGGATTTGAACCTTAAGATGACAAGCTATCTTTCTGAGATTGTCCTTGTACTCTTCAATGGGAACATGTTGCCTCTCGCTTGATCTCCCCAAGAGAGCTGCATCGTTAGCCCCGAAAAAGACCGTGGTAGCTACTGGAGGCTTTGACGAGTCCTACAAGTAGAGGGCATATGTATCACATCTGTGCATAAGACTGGCAAAGCATGCGAAGTTCCTGAAAAGATCTTGGGACTTCCGAGATACATACATACATACATACATATATACATACACACACACACACACACACACATATATATAAGAAACTAAGAATAGAAGTTAATATCTCCATTAGATCAATCATAGATGGTTCACAACTGCAGCCCGAACCCGAACGGCATTCGAGATATTCCCCGGATCAAGAATGAGCATATTTATTTCGCAAAATGCAACTAACTGATCAGAGATCAGAATTGAATCAGCAATCCACAATATGAATACAGCTCGATCGATTCGATGAACCCATTTCATATTTCACTCGGATGAACAGCTGAATGCAATAGCTAAGAATTGGAACCTTCAGCTCACCAGAGGGAATATGTGGTGAAGCAAGAACAGGGCCCATCTAGTGTTGTAGCCGCCGTACCCACGAACCACCACATCGGCCTGATTTCGACGTCGTCGAGAAGAGAATCAGAAATCCACCCAGCTCTCAATCCATGAATTGGATGAAGATAATAAAACTGATAATCTGATGAGTAATTGAGTAAAGGTAGAACCTTGCGAGAGTAAGTGTCTGTGAGAGAAGCTCCCCAACCTCCCGAACGGAAGGATTGCTCGGTTATGGAGTCGCCGAACAGCACGATCTGTGGCCTCATTCCCTCTCTCTCTTTGATGCTTTTGGGAGAGAGAAAGCTTTGCTTGGACAGTTGGACAGTGCTGAGAAAGAGGAGAGGTTGAAGAATGAAGAAAGATTCTACGACGTCGTCGTAGGTATGGCTATTCGATGACGAAACAATAAGGCAACCTCGGATACCATCCAGCCGCTGAAACGTTCAGCGACTGGTTCTCCACCGTTGGATTTGTTTCTTTCTATCTTCGGGCAAAAGACGTGAAAATACCCGAATTTTTAATTTTAATTTTTCAACTCTAACATGAACTTTTACGAATTACATATAAAATCATGGACTTTTACTTTTAATTTTCCGGTCTAGCTTCCATTTTTTCAGTTATTTCTTGCTAATGCAGCAAATGTCCCATTGACGTAGCAGGCGTCCACTGACATGGGAAATGGAATTTTTTTTTTTATAAAAAAAAGTGCAAAATCATTTCACAAAAAATACACAAATGAAGATATAATAAATTAAATAAACGAATAAAAATAAAATTCACAAACATGAGTTTCCTTGGATGATTTTGCGACGACCCTTAGTCCTGCGCGCCCCTCGCTTTCCAACCCCCCCATGTGTAATCCTTATTTTCCCATCGAATGGGAACCAACAAAATTTTAATATAGTCTAATTATTTATTAGTTTCATTACTCATTAGCTTGTATTATTTATTATTTAGTGGCGTGGACATAACCAAAAATTGGTTGATTTGCACTAAATATGTATGATGGACTAAACATTTTAAAATTAATGTAGCCAAATTTATTTATTTAAAACTCCAATTTTAGCACACTTATAGAGCTTGCAAGGGAATTATCCATAAGTCACGTGTTCTGAATACCTACATAATATTCGAATTGCTTCTCGTGTTACGAGAAAAAAAAAATAAAAGTTTGTTTCTTTGTAAACTCTTTGATTAACCAACAATAACATTATATATATATATATATTAAATTATACAAATCCAATTTTTTCAAAAAAAATTCTCAATTTACAGTGAGTTTTTAGATTTTATATAAAATATTATAAGATGATACTCAAGCCAATATTTGCTCTCAATGTTTATCTTTTTAATTTATAATTATTCACATTATGTATTCAATTATAAATCATATGATATCTTCTTACTCAACCCCTTTCATCATTCCTTTTGCACCTATAATATTAAATATATAAACAAATAAATAAATTTTGATGTGCTTATAATTATAATTGCTTAGTTATGTCTAGTATCAAATATGCTCTTTATCTTTTTTACACACAATGCATAATTTTGGTGTCATATATTACCCTTCATATCATTTTAAGATCATAATGCAATACCATACATTTGAATGCATGAGAGAATTTGTCACTTTATTTATTAAGAAATTGAAATTACAATGTTAGATGTATTTAATTATGTAGTTAATTTAAGTATTTTTGTAAAAAGCGCAAAGAAAAGAAAAATGAATAAGAAAAATAAAGAAACCAAAGAGATGAAATGTGGCTTCATAATATGCAAGAACGCGATCTATTTTAATTATATAAGATTCATAATAGAAATTTAATTAAATAAAATTAATTAAAAATTGTGGCATAGATAAGCATGAGAAAAAAAAAAGGAAGAGTTGATGTAACGGATGTCGGCTCAATCCAAAGGAAATTATGTCGAAGTTTTACAGAGTTATTATGAAACTATGTGACTAGAAATTGATACTTATGATCGCATGTAGCAAGAGTTTTAGTTTACTAACAAATAATTATTTACAAAATTAAACTTAACTTAACTTTTTCCTTAATTCAACAATACAATCACTCTTTTTTTTATATCTTTTTCTTTAAATTCTCTTTCATAATTTTTTTATTACAATTAATTTTTAAAAGTCATTTATCTCACTATTCTTTACTTTCTTTCAATCTCAACACTTTTTTCTCAATTTACCAACGCAATCATTACTTTTTAATTATATTTTTCAAATTCTTTCACATATTTTTCCAAACTACTTTTATTTTCATCTTTTTAAATTAAACTTAATTTTATTACCAAACGCTATGATAAAGATTTAAAGGTAAATATATCTTTTTTTTTTGTTTTTGCGGGAAAATGAAAAAGAAAATGTCGGATTATGAATCTTTACCTTCCAACCGCTGACACTGGCGGCCGATTCCAAAGTCCCCATTTTTCCAATTATTTTCGGTTCAATTAGAGCCCTAATTTTTCAATTCATCCACTCCCCTCCTATTGATTGATCCATTTGATCCAAATCTTCTTCTTCTTCTGCTCCTCCTCCTCCGCCCATTAATGCCTTAGGCCTAGTGAGCTCATTAGTTCTTCACTTATCGCATTCTTATCCATCATTGCAATGTTACATTCCCTGAACCATTTTGTTCGTCTATGGTTGCTAAACAAATTTTATCAATATGCGTCCATTGTCATTAATTTGAGAATGCAATAGGCTGAAATATGAGATTGCCTTGTAGGATAACAACACGGTCTCGTGAATATTTTTGAACCTGAAGATGTTTTTTCTCGTCTAAGGTCGAGTGAATCGCCAAGTTTCTCGATATTCTTCTTGCCTCTACGTTCATCAACATTTGATCTGTGTAATGAATGTCTGAATTTGGATGAACCATAGACGCATTGAAAAATGCCAGCATCTCTATTTCGAAAGTAGTCCATACAACGAAAGTACCAAATACACAGAATAAGACCATGACCGGCTTGTCGTGTTGGGTTTTGAAAATGCAATTGTTGGCCTAGAGGCACTTCTGCTGGAAAGCCTTCTCAGGGTTCTTTGGGTTGATCTCAGATTGGCGAGGGCAATCAAGGGGCATCTCCTCAGCAGAAAGCCGAGTTTCATTGAACACACTGATCACTTCCTTGTACACCACTCGATTTCCCTCTGGCGTCAAGTGTAGCCCATCCCTGTTCATAAATAAATGCTAAACAATCATAAAACAAACGAGGCATGAACGGACATTCCTATATAGATTTGGTCTGAAGATGATTCCTCTATACCCAATTAACCACAAAAGGATCAATTGCCATGACCTTTGTCGTTCAATGATGATACGCTATAAGTAGTTGCAATGATATGCTTTGGTGACGGGTTTTGAGCATGACAAACCTCAGGTACTTTTTCTGCCAACCTTCGGTTTCCTGCATCTTGGACCACAGGTCGACTGAGAAGAGCCCCAGCTCCTTGGCCACCTCTATGCACCCCTTGGCATAAGTTCCTGTCGCCTCGTTGGTCCTTTCAGCATGACAAGAAGAATTAGACAGCCTAAAGAATTGAACAACAGTCTGTAATGTTTGAAGAAAGAGAGGTCGTGGAGATACCGAGCATAATTACGTTCCTCATCGACCGGAGGCGGGGTGATAAGAGCGATTAACATGGTTGGGTTGCACTCCTGCAATACAGATTACAGACATCTAAATGACCACTGATCGTAACAAAATAAGAGATTTGAAGAACATTCAGAGGTCATTGCATTGGAGAGGTCCGGATTTGAACCTTAAGATGACAAGCTATCTTTCTGAGATTGTCCTTGTACTCTTCAATGGGAACATGTTGGCTCTCGCTTGATCTCCCCAAGAGAGCTGCATCGTTAGCCCCGAAAAAGACCGTGGTAGCTACTGGAGGCTTTGACGAGTCCTACAAGTAGAGGGCATATGTATCACATCTGTACATAAGACTGGCAAAGCATGCGAAGTTCCTGAAAAGATCTTGGGACTTCCGAGATACATACATACATACATAGACACACACACACACACACACACACATATATATATAAGAAACTACTAATAGAAGTTAATATCTCCATTAGATCAATCACAGATGATTCAAAACTGCAGCCCGAACCCGAACGGCATTCGAGATATTCCCCGGATCAAGAATGAGCATATTTATTTCGCAAAATGCAACTAACTGATCAGAGATCAGAATTGAATCAGCAATCCACAATATGAATACAGCTCGATCGATTCGATGAACCCATTTCATATTTCTCTCGGATGAACAGCTGAATGCAATAGCTAAGAATTGGAACCTTCAGCTCACCAGAGGGAATATGTGGTGAAGCAAGAACAGGGCCCATATGGTGTTGTAGCCGCCGTACCCACGAACCAACACATCGGCCTGATTTCGACGTCGTCGAGAAGAGAATCAGAAATCCACCCAGCTCTCAATCCATGAATTGGATGAAGATAAAACTGATAATCTGATGAGTAATTGAGAAAAGGTAGAACCTTGCGAGAGTAAGTGTCTGTGAGAGAAGCCCCCCAACCTCCCGAACGGAAGGATTGCTCGGTTATGGAGTCGCCGAACAGCACGATCTGTGGCCTCATTCCCCCTCTCTCTTTGATGCTTTTGGGAGAGAGAAAGCTTTGCTTGGACAGTTGTACTGTGCTGAGAAAGAGGAGAGGTTGAAGAATGAAGAAAGATTCTACGACGTTATTATATATGAAAATTCAATTAGATCCGATTAATTTAATTGAGCCAGATCGGCATAATAAGAGATAAAAAGCTCTCACAATATGAGTTTTTTCTATTCATAAAATTAAAACTCGATTAAAAAGAATAAATATCGAACTGCTAGCTTATCTTTTGTCTTGAATTTGTTTTTTAATCGATGATTTCCTTTTGAAGATTACCATCAAGAAACGCACTTTGTGTGGGCCACAACGATTAGAAAAAAAGGAATTTTTAAGAAGCACGTTGGCAAATGTAAAAAATGAATGATAGTCGATATAAAGAGCTAAAGCTGCACTTTACTAATTATATATATGTGCATATGGACATCAAGAAGTTTAACTAAAAAGAAATTAATATAATAATAATTGATGGGTGGTAGACGAAGACTTTAATTGATAAATCTTATATAAAAAGGACTAATCATTCAACGAAAACCAAAGAGAGTTGAATTCTTTTTTTTTTTTTTTTGGGTTTGGCAAGGGAGTCGAATTAGCTCATTGGATGAAGCAGCTTCCGTGAAGCTCACACAACATGCTAGCAGAGCTTGTCTTTTTTTTTTTTTCGATATTCGTCTTGATATCTGAAAATTCGATTCAACTCCGACTAATTCAATTAAATTATATCCGCACAATAAAAGATAAAAGCTTTCACAATATAAGTTTTCTCTATTCATAATATTAGAACTCGAGATTTTACTTAAAAAAATAAATATCGAATTGCTAGCTTGTCTTTTGTCTTGAATTTTTTTTTAATCAGATGAGTGTAATTTGACAATAAATTTCAATCCTTTCCTTTTGAAGATTACCATCAAGAAATGCGCTTTGTGGACCAAAATGATTAAAAAAAGAATTTCTCAGGCTTATTTGGTTAAAATTACACTTTAATTTAATTTTACCCACAATAAAACAAAATAATTCATACAAAGTCAAAGATGAGCCCCATTTATATCACTTTTTTTCATAATAAAACAAAATAACTCATATAAAATCAAAATGTGAGCCCCATAAATAATCATTTATACTACTCTATTTCAAAATCAAAATCTGATTTTAAAATCCTATTTTGAACCCAAACATACTATTAAAAAGCAAGTTGGCACGGGTAGAAAATGAATGATAGTCGATTTAAAGAGCTAAAGCTGCACTTTACTAATTATATATGTGTGCGTATGTACATCGAGAAGTTTAGAAATTAATATAATAATAATTGATGGGTGGTAGACGAAGACTTTAATTGATAAATCTTATATAAAAAGGACTAATCATTCAACGAAAACCAAAGAGAGATGAATTCTTTTTTTTTTTTCATTATTATTATTATTTTTTTGGAGTTGGCAAGAGAGTCGAATTAGCTCATTGGATGAAGCAGCTTCCGTGAAGGTCACACAACATGCTGACAGAGCTTGTCTTTTTTTTTTTTTTTGATATTAGTCATGATATTTGAAAAATCGATTGGACCCCGACTGATTCAATTCAGTCTTATCAATTAAGAGATAAAGCTCTCACGACATAAATTTTTTCTATTCGTAAGATTAGAATTCGAAACTTTATTTAAGGAAAATAAATGTCGAACTGCTAGCTCGTCTTTTATCTTGGCTTTTTTTTTATTAATCAGATGAGTGCAATTTTGGCAATAAATTTCGATCCTTTCCTTTTGACCAAAGATTACCATCAAGAAACGCGCTTTGTGAGTCAAAATGATAAAAATAAATAAATAAATGAATTTTTAAGAAGCAAGTTGGCACGGCTAAAAAATGAATTACAGTCGATATAAAGAGCTAAAGCTGCAATTTGCTAATTATATATATGTGCATATATACATCAGGAAGTTTAACTAAAAAAGAATTAATATAATAATAATTGATGTGTAGTAGACCAAGACCTTAATTGATAAATTTTTTTTTATAGAAAGGACTAATTATTCAACGAAAATCGAAAAGAGTTGAATTCCCTTTTTATGGCTCCTCTTTTGCTCCTTGGTCAGATCTGGACGACTCCTCGCTGATCTTTCCAGATCTGACCTTGATGTAAGCAGGGTTGGATCTGACTCGGCTTATCGAGTTCGGTCGGATTGGACCCATCCTATTCGGGTCGGGTCCAATCAGTTTGTGGGTGTCTGAGGTGCTGAAGTCGTAATGTGTCGACCTCTCCCTCTTTTGTCCCTTTTGTTGCAGGTGCCTTCCCCGTCTTGGCGTATTGGTCGGCTCTTGATTTGCTAGTGGCAGAGAGAGAGAGAGAGAGAGAAGTTGAGAGGTGTCTCAGCAGAGGCTTCCGTTTCGTTCCCGCAGGGCTGAAGCGACGGGGTATCCGATTGGCAGAGCCGCAAATATAGTTTTGCATCTTTTTTCACTGTGATTGTGCTGAAACATCTTTTGTCTGCCTTTTACATTCCGCCCTTGTTTTTTTCCTCCTTTTTTCATTTCTGATAGAGTGATTAGTGGCTTCAGGGATTCCTTTTGATGCAGCTTACATTTCGTTTGTGGGTGCTTGTCATTCCTTTCATGCCTGTGCTCTTTCTAGCTGACAAATTCCTCTTCTCCTGGGATCTCTGAAGATTTATTCTTTTACAGGTTGGTTAGATTGCCCAGCATTTTGGTCAAGAGATAGATTGCTTCATTCCTTCTAAGGTTCCACTTGGTGAATCCTTTAATGACTGTATTCCTCCTGGGAAAAGATACTCGTTCAAGCAAGTGAATCCGATCTCGCCATTTCGCAGCTCAGCTTCGGCTTTTTTGATGATTTGATTTGAGCATTGAAAGTTTGGCGTTGGATTAATCTATGGGGGAATTGGGGTTTACCCTTTTGAGTTTGGACTTTTGTGGAGGAATCAAATCTGAGCCATCTTCCGTTTCCAATTTCACGAGCTGTGCTGTGGGCTTTGGGCTCAGTTGCATTTTGCTTTGTTAGCTGGAAATCTTCAGATTAAGATCTGCCATTTCCAGTTCTTTAGCTCAAACACTACTGGACATGGAATCAGTGCTGCATGTTCTGCAGGAGACCTGTTTCATTCTCTGGAGGACCAATTCAATAGTTTACAACGGTAGGAATGTCGGACATGTGTATAGGCACTTTTTTCAGTTGTAATGACAGAATTACTATCCTCTATGTTTCAGTTTCTGTGTAATGCAGTTTTACAAACCTTTGCAGATAAGTTAATGAAGTTAATCTGTTGTTCTCTGAACTTCTTCTGTTCTGTCCAAGAACCATTATGTTCCACTGTTCCTTATCAAGTTTATTCCCTCTACCAAATAGCTTATTTGCTATATCCAACTGCCGGAATTTGCAGTACATGGACAAAAGTGCATTGTGAACCATCTGATCAAACAAGTAACGTTTTCATGAACCATCTGATCAGTACTAATCCATGAAACATTTTCCCCTCAAGGACATTCATTGAATTCCCAAACCCCAAAAGCATGCAACTGATAACAATTCCATCAGGATAAAACTCAGTATACTGCATTTTGTGAAACAAGGAAATGCATTCCCTCATCTTCCTGACCCTTGCATGTACCCCAATCACTGATGTCCACTTGAATATATTCTGATCTACAACTTCACAGAAAGAACGATATGCCTCATCAGGGAATTCACACTTTGCACAAATAGACAAAACTGAAGACCGAACAGCTAGAGAAGACCCAGCTCTAATTTTCACCATTAGACCATGCAAGCAACTACCCTCCACTAAATCTTTCCTCTAGACCTGACAGAAGCTGAACAACATTTGTTCAACAAGATTGTTTCAATAAAATTAAGGAACCCGACAGCTATATACAGTATAATTATAGGAATCAGATAAAAAGTTTACTATGCATTGATGGAACTCAATAAACAATCACATATGAAGGAAGTCAATATACCATTGAAGTTTATATGAGATACGTACCAGTCTTTACAAGCCTAAACAAAGAAACAAATCCCTTCCCCTAGATATAACAAATACCAAATCCATATAAGACTTGGATTTGGTACCTGTTATACAAAAAATACAGTGTTTTCACAAGCTAACATGCATATCTATATTTAACTCCCCAATATCGAAAAGCTTAGCGCCTAATATTAATACCTTTAGCTCCTTCAAACTTTACATAAAGAACCACAATATATACCTTGGATCACTTCTAACTTTACAAAAAGAACCAGAGTATATACCTCATATCACTTCCAACTTTACAAAAACAAGCACAATATATACCTCAGATCAAAAAGTTCAGATTTGGTCAAAAAATTACAAATGGCATTACCCAACATTTCGTCACTGTGAAGGGGGTATTTGGTTGAGGTTAAGGTATCTAGCAAATCTTTTTGCACTTGCAGGACCAGCAGCATGCATGGTTTCCAATGACAGTGATTGTTGGCCCCTAAAAATGAACTGAGTTTGTACTGATCTGTTGATTTGCGGGATCGGGGGTACAGTCGATGGCCTCACAGGAGGGGTCTTGAATGCAGGCACTCCCCTCACAACACTTTGTTTACCTAGCATTGCCATAGTTGGTGTTATTCTAAAGCCAAACCTCCACTACAATGTCAAATACTTAATATCAGCATACTCAAATAGCCAATACATATTCAATGCTTCAAACACATTAGTACATACCATAGATGAACTTGATGCAACTTGAGATGGCACTACTGAACTTGAAACAGTCACTCCTGAACTTGAAGCATTCCTTAACTGTATAATAGAAATCTTTCATGCTAATCAACTCATTTGCAAGTTTACTTATAAGGAAAATAATACTACTTAATATATACCTGTGCTGATGGACTTGGCCTTTCAGGTGGAAAATCTCGACCTACCAGAGGAGTCCCCTGCATTGTGAGCAATTTCATTATTAGAAAAATAAAAGCACATCAAGTAAAGCATAATGAAAAATCTTTAAACATGTACATGTGTTGAATTAGTACCATCAGCCGATGCAGCTGCAGAATTAGTTTCAATAGGCTTAACATTGGATTTCCTTGAGGAATTTTTTCCTTTTTTCTTTGAACTTGAAGCAATTGAAGGACCTTTGCAAGTCCTAATGTTGTGTTTACTACCTCCACACTTCCCACAAACTATGGGACCTAAGCTTCTTTTCAGCTTGTATGGATCTTTTAGTTCCTCTGCTCCTTTCTTCCTTTGCTTCTTGGGACGACCGGGTGGCCTCTTTAACTTTGGAGGTTGGACAGGGTCCTCACTTGACTTTGTCCAATATTCCTCACCAGCAGTCGATTTCATGAAGAAATCATAGAGCTGCTCATGTGTGCTCCTTGAATACCATGGATGCACAAAATCTTCAGGCTTCAGATTATTAAAACCAATGCAAGCAACTGCATGCATACAAGGAATCCCAATAAGGTCCCATTATCTGCAAGAACATGTATGCATTTATAGGTCCACAGCACATTTGGAATTTGGAGGGCATGAGACCTCAAATTTAACCATATCAGGATCACCAGCTCAATGTGGAGTCCACGCAATAGCTCTATTTTTCATGATCTCCAACTTAATTTGAATTTTAGGACAGAGTGGACCTTTCTATTTGGCCATTTGCAGCTTGCTCCTTGTCATCTTTTTCATAATGTACATTCCGATCCCTTCAGCCATGGTGATAATGGGCTTACTCTTAACTTTCATTATCTCAGAATTGAATTGCTCGCACATGTTATTTGTCAGTGAGTCATTCTTTGAGTATGTATCAAATGCTGACCTGGTCCATCTGTCAGGTGGTAATTTGCTCAGCCAAAGCCATCCTTCTGGACTGATTGTCTTCAAGTGATCCATCCTCAGTTGAAATTGCTACTCAGTTGCTGCTCTAGCACAAGCCTAGAATGCATCCTTCAACTCCTTACCTGGCCAATTCTTGTTGAAATTGGCCCATATATGTCTAGCGCAAAACCTATGTGGTACTCCTGGGCAAATCTCCTTCAGTGCATCATCTAGGCCCTATAAATATGAAGTAATTAGATTAGCAATAAGCAAAGGTGAATACATAAGTAATGAATGAAATAAATTAAATTTAAATATACCTTTTGCATATTAGACGTGAAGCTAAAACCATTAAGCACAGGATCCCCTAAGTCATCCACAAGATTTATGAGAAACCACATCCAATTTTCTGTGTTTTCCACATCAACTATTGCATATGCTATTAAATAAAAGGCATTATTTCCATCTTGAGCAACAACTGATAGAAGTTGGCCCCTAAAATATCCCTTCAGGAAACAACCATCTAGGCCAATAAGTGGCCTACAACAACTCAAAAATCTAGTCTTACAAGTCTCCAAGCATACATACATTATCTGAAAATGATGTGAGACTAGAGCAACATTCAGTCCCACGCTCGACCCCAGATTGCTTTTTAGAAGTTCATTACAGTAATCTCTTAGCTTAGCATATTGTTCATTCTCTGAACCCTGACATATCTTATGAGTAATACATAGGGCCCTGTAAATCATAGCATCTCCCACTGTCACTCTATATGAGTGCATCAGGTAATCATAAGCTTCTTGTCCAGTCATGCTTGGTTGGAACCTAACCCTTGGAACCAATTTACTTGCCACCCACTCCCTTGTGGCCAACTTATTCTGTAACTTTATACAATATGTATGTTCACTTACGAAGGTTTTCACTTGATATGTGTTGGTCTTCTTGTTTAGTGAGCATAATATAATCCACTTACACTCTTTCTCCACACATTTCGCCCTTACCCTTATGGACTCATTTTTCTTAAATCGAACTTCTCTTCCCCTACTAATATTATAATCCCTCACTGCATTCCTAAACACTTTTAGATTTGGAAATTCCATCGCAAGCTCTATTGTAATATGTTCAAACTCAACTGCTTCAGTAAACACTAGTAGCTGCACAATCTCCCCATCATTCTCATCACCTTTAAGAGACTCTAACTTATCTGTGTCACAAGCATCAGAGATGGCCAAATCCTCCACCACAACATTTATCTCTTGCTCTGCAAATATTTTCTGTTGTTCTACAAACAATCTCTCTCTTTCTTTAGTTGTTCTTTGCTTGAACCTGGTTTTTGTGTTTTGCCTTTTTCTTTTAGCTCTCGATTTGTCTTGCATTTGAGCCTCTTCGATGCTATATCCACTAACACTAGCAACTTGCAGTCCAGACCCTCCAGCACCAGCACTGCTAGTTCCACGGGGCGCAACGGAAGCGAAAAATGAACAGAAATTCAAAATTTCCTACCCGTGAAACTAATTCCAAGACCTACTAGAAGAGTAAGAGTAAATAAAAGCGTACCTGGAATATTTAAAGTTGTCGACCGAGCGTCCCACGCGTGACGCCTCTACTGGTATCCACACCGACTTTGTCGACGAGTTTTCGAGATCGGCGGTGCTAGCGACCAACACTCGAAAGAAACACCCCGATGCGACACCCGAAATTTATTAGACTAATGGACCTTATTTGAGTTGAACAATTCAACTCAAATTATATATATATATATATATATATATACTTATATGCACACACATGCATATACTACGTGTATATATATATATATATATTAGCAAATATATATGCAGCACACATATATATATATGTCTCTGCTGATTTATATATATATATGCACATTGCCCCCCTTTTTATAAGCAATATGGGGGGGGGGGGACAATTCAAGTCCCTGGCCGATGTGGGACTAACCCAAATTGGGTTTCCACATTACATGTGTCCATACACATGTCTATTCACGTAAAAGCCATGTGTCACCATATTGATCGTGCATCAATTAGGTCCATTTAATCTAATAAATCGAGTCTAATTAATCAATAAATTTAATCTCATTAAATATCCGATTAATCGGTCGCACCATAAATCATCTAATCTCTATTAGACGATTTTATTTGTTTCAAGATATCTCTTCAATTTAGTCGTAGTGTGTGACCCTGTAGGTTCCCAATTACGTTGACAGTAATATCAAAATCTCTATTTCAATATTACAAACAGTGAGTGGCATCTAGCAATGCATCACTGTTACTCAAGTAATCGGAAAGTCAATTTCTCGACGAACCTTGTGACCTCCGTTACCGTGTAATATAATCCCTTTGTCCTCTATATCTCTATTGAGCCCAAGGCATGGTCGATGACATCCTTGTATGGCTCAATATCTCTTTTTCTTGGTTTACCGGTTAAGTCTATCAGAACAAATGAGCTCGATATCATTATATCGACTCATTTGGGTATGCATACACTTTTAGACTTAACCACCAAGTGGCCGTGAGATATCGCTCCCGTTTCGTAGGAGGGACAAATCCTATCTTGATCACTCACATTCCTCTCCATACTCTGTGGTATACCCAATAACTGTCTTTATAACCATCCTGTTACAGTGGCGTTTGACAGTATCAAAGTATATGACATTACATGTAGGAATCTATGGTGACCTCAAGTCAAAGGACCATTACATTATAGTCACTTTGAGATATGCTAATGACAGTCACGTAACAACCCATGTAGCAATCTCATGGCGGATCAGTCCAATACACATTACTCTTAATGTATACATGTGATGTGATTTGATATCTCCATATCCATGACCTGTGAGACTTGGTCATCAATCAATACCCACAATAGTCTAACCGTATTATCGTTGTCCTAATTAACGATAATACTTTGACTATGGACATTTAGGAATAATGTTCAGTAATTATAGGATCTCACAATCAAGTCACACTTGATGCCTATTGAACATACTATTCCAAGGACATTATTGTATAAAATCATATTTAACGCAATCTACACAATAACATATATGCCTCGTAATATAATGAAATACATGTCATATTACAGAACTGATGATAGATTGCCTCTAGGGCATACACCAATTCCCAACAAGCACATGTGATGTACTCCCTCCAGTAGCAATAAATTCAGGATCATCATCATACCAATCAAGATACAATTCAGGCCCCGCGTTATCGCCATTGTCCTCGACATACTCCCATGCCATACTACAATAATCCAAAAAACAATGGGCATACTTAACATGAATTGAAGATCAACACCCACGCATTGCTGAGTAACACATGCTGAGTGAAGAAAAAAAATCCACTCAATGACAACAACCAGAATCAAGGATGGAAGCTTCAAATACTCTTATAACAAAAACGCTGAATATAAAACATAAATCTATATGGTCCTTTTAAGATTCACATTGGATACTAACAAAACTGGTAGAAGTTATAAAATACAATGAGGTTGCTAGGTCTTTTATCTCATTACACTGGGAGACAACCCTAATATTTTCTTATGGTAAGACAACTCAAAGTAGCCACAATTTTTCAAAGCAATCTAAAGAACATTATTCATAAAAACATAAAAGAGTGTTTAATTTCAGCATCTGAAGATTTAATGAGTGGTTTGGTTGATGCCCGCTTCTTATGATCAAATGTCTCCCTTGAGCCGTTTATTGCTTTGGAAAATTTATTGGTTTCATGTCTACCATTGGCAGGGGAAATTGATCTATGCGGCACTGAAGATCCACCATTGTGCATGTAATTAGATACTTCAGTGCATGTTTTCAAGCCAGAAAGCATGTTTATTGCTATTAGGCAACTGCATAAAAAGATTCCCATTAATATCAAAGCAGCAAATAGGTATTTTACCATACTTCAGAGTTCCACCTGAATGCCAAAAGGATAAATGAATTCACGCTTGAAGTTTTAACATCACTTTTACAAAACACCACATACCATATGGTTGTCACCCTATGAATCTTCCACACCACCAATCTGCTTCATCAGAGACATTCTTCTAACATTGCAGCAATTTAACAAATTTTGTTCTTTCAACAATAGTCATGCTACATAACTTACTGATGCAGCTACGCCACTATTCTATAGTAAACATAAAGATCCCATCTCAGCCCCACCCAAACACACACACTAAAAGGCCCCCAATTAGACTGTCAATTGCATCGCTCTTAAATGGGAGAGGCCACTAATGCAAGTCTTGCTCAACAATATCAATGTGTTCAGCTTTTCACATTTTGTTTATTTGATCTTCAGTCTTTCTTTATTGTTCAATAATCACGATTAGAAATTCCTTGAAAGATCCAGCGTCCAAAGCTTATGCTCAGGTTTTTGCTCCTCATGATGGTTGGGCTATTAGGAAAGTTGTAGCTACGAGAATGTATGCCCTCCCTACAAGAGCGCAACTATTGAGGAAACTCAATGAAGATGGTGAGTCAGTAACCTCGATGAATGTCTGATTTTCTGTTTATGAACAAGTTGGTTGACATTATCGGGTGGCTTCCTTATTCTGTTTGCTTATTCCTCTATATATTAGCCTGTAACGTGCTAAACTTTAGACTGCTTTAGCCCTAACATGCTACAATTTTTCACACAGGAGATGCAATCTATAGCTACAGCTACAGCAAGTACTCCTACTTCCAGGCAACAATTGTTCTTCCGATTTATTCACTCATTTTACTTTACTTTTTCTTTGCTTTAACTTTGTGTTCCTCTGCTGATACTAATTTGTCCTTCTTTAAACAGAGAGCAGCCACGGCCTGCCAACGAAAAGATCGACGGGGAACAGTAGGGGACCACAGTTGGTTTTAAAAAAGAAAAAAAAAAAGAGCAAACTTTATCATCATCTGGGCCATAACAACGCTAAATAGGAACAGTAGGGGACTGCATTTATTACAAATAACAACACATCAGAGCAAGAAGAGAAGTAGGGGACCACAAAATCGACAATGCAAGCAATAAACACCATTGCCTACCTTCAGATTTACGAAGCTAGTAGCACACTGCATACACAGAACCGATTTTCTTCAAAACCCAAAAACCAAAATGCTTAACACAGGACTGATCTTCTTCGAAATGCACAGAGACGATTCCTTTTCGTTTCCCGCCCTTTGCCACAGTTTTCTGAAACAGATGAGAGAGTGGAAGAACAAGGGAGGAGACAGTAGAGAAGAATAAAAAATTTAAAGGCACAGTTCAATGAATTGATGAATTAGTCCTCTAGAAATTGACTATACATCACATTTACCTCCAGAAATTTTTTGGATCACTTTAACCCTCCAACATTTGGACGGAATTGGACGGAAGTGGACGGAAGGTTGAATGTGATGTAAAATTATAAAGTGAAGGTATAAACTGATGTTAAAAATTTCTCGAGGTAAATTTGATGTACATCTAATCTGTGAGGGATCCATTTGTCAATTTACTCTTTCTTTTTAGCTGTCTTGCTTCGCTTTTCACTGCTAATTTCCTCACTTCACGTGGTACCTCTGCTTGATAACTCAAATTGATTGCAGTAGCGCGCCTCTTTGTATATTGGAATGGATTCGCTTAATTTTACACCCTTCGCTTCATTTTCAATTCTTCGCATGCGTCGCTTGATCTGCAAGTTTCGAGTAAAATCATAGATCTTCAAGCTCACGCAGCTTCACAAACATAGCTTTTCCAATATTTTTCGTTTATTATTTTATTAAGTGTCCAAGCTGTGATCTCACCTCGATTAGGAAGCACTCTTTGGGCTGCCTCATTTGAGCGTACTGATGAGCATCGCTGTGGTGCATCTTTGAACCAAAATTTTCTGTGCTGTGTTCATGCGCACAGAGTGTGGTATCGAAGGTGGCGTATGACCTCTCAGCCTTATATTTTTGTTTTCGTTTTGGCCTTCTTGGGGGGCGGGTGAACCTCGTCGCTTGGTGTGGAATTTTCGCAGAGCTGAACATTATGCCTCGAACTGGGTGGACCTTTGCTCTGTACTAAATTTGTGTCGAATTTAGTTGAATTGTCATTCACAATGCAATCTGACGGTTGCTGCCAACATGCCCATATCAGCAAGGCTAAGGTGCTGCGACTAACTCAGCTCGTTGACACACCTCGCTTCTTGCTGTCTGCCTCGCTACTCATCGGACCTACCATCTTACTGCAATTCTTTTGTCTGTTACGGGCCTCGCTCCCTGGCGATGAGGAACTTCGCTGCTCCCGCAGCCCTCGCTACTTGGTGATGTGACTGGCGGAATGGATGCTTTGTTGTTTGCTGCTTGGCGGCCTAAGGCCTCACTCTTTGCTCGAACACCATAGTGGTGAGGTTTTTTAGCTCCTTGTTGCCCATGTCACTCTTAGCAAGTTCGGGTTTGCCCCCTTTTTATTGAAAAATCATCGCTCGAGTTCAAGAGTTGTTACCTTGATTGAAAACATGAGGGGGGCGGCGAGATTCCCGCATGCGAGATGTCGCTATGTCTAATTTCCTCGTCAGGAGAGTCAATTTTGCCAAGTCTTGCTATATTATCATTATAGATTAATTAATGAAAAATAAGATATTAGGCAATATATTACTAAATCCTAGATACATTACTGTCGTCGTTGTTAATATTAATATTAATAATAGTATTATTATTCTACTTTTAAGAAGGAAAAAAAGGAGTAAAAAAAAAAAGAAGAAAAGAAAAGAAAACGACCTGTGAAATTTTCGTTCTTCTTCCATATCATTTTAAAATCTCTAATTATAAAATCATGGACTTTTACTTTTAATTTTAAAATTAATGTAGCCAAATTTATTTATTTAAAACTCCAATTTTTGCACACTTATAGAGCTTGCAAGGGAATTATTCATAAGTCACGTGTTCTGAATACCTACATAATATTCGAATTGCTTCTCGTGTTACGAGAAAAAAAAATAAAAGTTTGTTTCTTTGTAAATTCTTTGATTAACCAACAATAATATTATATATATATATTAAATTATACAAATCCAATTTTTTTAAAAAAATTCTCAATTTACAGTGAGTTTTTAGATTTTATATAAAATATTATAAGATGATACTCAAGTCAATATTTGCTCTCAATGTTTATCTTTTTAATTTATAATTATTCACATTATGTATTCAATTATAAATCATATGATATCTTCTTACTCAACCCCTTTCATAATTCCTTTTGCACCTATAATATTAAATATATAAACAAATAAATAAATTTTGATGTGCTTATAATTATAATTGCTTAGTTATGTCTAGTATCAAATATGCTCTTTATCTTTTTTACACACAATGTATAATTTTGGTGTCATATATTACACTTCATATCATTTTAAGATCATAATGCAATACCATACATTTGAATGCATGAGAGAATTTGTCACTTTATTTATTAAGAAATTGAAATTACAATGTTAGATGTATTTAATTTAAGTATTTTTGTAAAAAGCGCAAAGAAAAGAAAAATGAATAAGAAAAATAAAGAAACCAAAGAGGTGAAATGTGGCTTCATAATATGCAAGAACGTGATCTATTTTAATTTGTAAGATTCATAATAGAAATTTAATTAAATAAAATTAATTAAAAATTGTGGCATAGATAAGCATAAGAAAAAAAAGGAAGAGTTGATGTAACGGATGTCGGCTCAATCCGAAGGAAATTATGTCGAAGTTTTACAGAGTTATTATGAGTGCATTTGGTT
Source organism: Punica granatum (assembly GCF_007655135.1). NCBI lineage: Eukaryota > Viridiplantae > Streptophyta > Magnoliopsida > Myrtales > Lythraceae > Punica > Punica granatum. Next base: position 26,861,870 of record NC_045134.1, on the reverse strand, counting down.
TTAGAGTTAAAGTAATTTTGATTTTGATTTTGATTTTGATTGTGGAAAATGACAAATGATATGATATTATAAATTTGTCTTGGGAAACGTGTGTTTTTGTTGTGTAGTGTGTAGAGTTAAAATCAAAATCATAATTCTAAAATCAAACTCTGAAACCAAACGGGTTTTATGAAACTATGTGACTAGAAATTGATCCTTATGATCGCATGTAGCAAGAGTTTTAGTTTATTAAGAAATAATTATTTACAAAATTAAACTTAATTAAACTTTTTCCTTAATTCAACAACACATTCACTCTTTTTTTTAAAATCTTTTTCTTCAAATTCTCTTTCATAAATTTTTTTATTATTATAATTAATTTTTAAAAGTAATTTATCTCACTATTCTTTACTTTCTTTCAATCTCAACACTTTTTTTATCAATTTACAAACACAATCATTACTTTTTTATTATATTTTTCAAATTCTCTCACATATTTTTTCAAACTATTTTTATTTTCATCTCTTCAAATTAAACTAAATTAAATTAAATTAACCTTACTTTTATTACTAAACGGTATGTTAAAGATTTAAAGGTAAATATATCTTCTTCTTCTTTTTTTGCGGGAAAATGAAAAAGAAAATGTCGGATTATGAATCTTTACCATCCAACCGTTGACACTGGCGGCCGATTCCAAAGTCCCCATTTTTCCAATTATTTTCGGTTCAATTAGAGCCCTAATTTTTCAATTCATCCACTCCCCTCCTATTGATTGATCCATTTGATCCAAATCTTCTTCTTCTTCTGCTCCTCCTCCTCCGCCAATTCTTGGGCGGGCTGTCATCGCCACCGGCGAGCTCGAGCAGAGGTTCTCTCTGCTTTCCCTCTTCTTTAAACCCAACGCTTAGACCAAAGCACAGCACGTTTCTAGGTTTTGATTAGCTCAGCTCGAGCCATTCGCAGCAAAAAGTATTGTTTTTTTTCCGCTGTGGGGTTGGGAAGCATTAATATTGTAGCCGCCATATCCGGTGCTCCCCCCTTCCCGCGGTCGGTCAACTGAAAAAGGATGTCTTTCTCAAACCCTATTATATACACATTCAATGGACATCATATTATTGTTTCTCTCCCTCTCTGGGTATTAGGTAGAACAGTGAATCATAGCCATTGGTTTACTGGGTTTGAGCTCTAGTGTAAGTCTATGTTGTTTCTTGCTCACAGCTCTATCCGCTTAAGGTAATGTTTTGAGGCTTTTGTTCTTTCTATTACATTTTCTCTGACAGCAGAAGAGGGCTAGAGTGGAGGACAAGTAACTAATCTCTGACCAGAAACAGTTAAGGGTTGGGTGGTGGGGTTGGCAGGGAAGTGAATTGAATTGGGGACAGCGACAATGGCTGGTCCAACTGAAGACTACCAAGATATTCTTGTAAGTAACGATATAAAGCATCAAGAAGAAGATACCACTGGAAAGAACAAAAGTTTGGAGAAGTTGGCGGGAGTGGGAGGAGAGGAGAGCCAGAGTGCTGCTGCAGAGAGAGATATGGCTCCTCCGGCTGGGAGTTCGATCCACCGGTCGGGTTCAAGGCCGCAATTGGACCTCAGTAAGGCTGAAATTCAGGGGAATTTTGAGGAGAGGGATCCCACGATTCTTTTGCCCAATCAGTCTGATGACATCTCTCACTTGGCTCTGGACATTGGAGGTATAAATCAGTCTGATTTTCTTCCCTTTTGCTTTTCAATTTTCTGTCCTTTTAAGAGACTGTCAGTCTCTTCATTTTCAAGACAAAAGACACTTCACTTTTTTAGAGCTATTCATTAGCTGCATGATTTGATTTCCATTTTACTTTTTTTTTTCAAATGATTATGCTGCGCTTGACTCTTATTGATTCAAGATTCTCTTTTCATTTCCTTTTATTTATAAAAATAAATTATTCCACCAACTTCAGCTTGCACTTTTAATTGTTGACGTCTGAGTTTATCCATTGAGGTTCCGATTTTTCTGTCAGGTAGTTTGAAAATTTTGGGCCGTAGAAATTCGGGAACTTTACCAGCAATAGCAGTGTTTAAATGCATATGTGAAGTTACATGCCTTGTCTGCATGAGAGGAGCTGCTCGATCTTTCTGTCTCTCACTGAATTGTCTGGGGATGGTTATAGTAAATCGTTAACTGCAAATTACAAAACAGTATATATGTTTCAGTGGCTAACTTTCCAGTTGATTAATGCATTTGGAAATAAGCAGCCTTGTGAAGCATTGGCTTATATATGGTCTTTCACTGGCAGGTTCTCTGATCAAGCTGGTCTACTTTTCGAGACATGAGGATCAGTGGAATGACGATAAGAGGAAAAAAACTGTGAAGCAGAGATTGGGGATTTCCAATGGCAATAGGAGAAGCTACCCTGTTCTTGGTGGAAGACTGCATTTTGTTAAATTCGAGACCCATAAAATAAATGAGTGCCTAGACTTTATTTATTCGAAACAACTCCATCATGGCGGTATGATTTTAATTTGCTTGTGCCCTCCAATAGATAGGCGTGTTTCACAACTGAATCGTTGATATCATATGCACCAGTTTTTTGTTCATATTTGGACCTGTTTGTCTCAGTGGAACTTATTATTGCAGACATTTTCTGGACTTAAGCAGTGGGAAATTTTTATGTTTATATTTTGTTTTTAGGGTTTGGGTTGGGGGAGTCAGTTTTTTCACATTTAAATTTTGGTTTCTTGCAATGCTACAGGTATGGACTCTCTTAATTGGGGTTCCGGATCCCCATCCAGAGACAATGCTGTGATAAAGGTACAAAGAATCTGTTTAGACTACGAAAAATTTAACATTTCTCAGCACTCTTTGCTATTTATGAGGTTAGTTTGTATGGACTTCTGATAAATAGATTGCCATATGTTCCATTTAAATGTTTTATAAAGAAACCTATACCCAACTGAGATGGGCGAGCAGCATAATCTGCATTTATTGTTAAATTATATATCTATGTCGAAGTTCTTCATTTAAGATTCTCCAAAATATAATGAAGATTAAGGACTAGGCAAATGATGGAAAAATTTCATATTACTTATTTGCGGATTTGTTTATTGCTCCAGTTAGCAGTTATGCAGAAGTATCTTGCAGGAAGATTTACTTATATAATCTGGCCTTTATAATTGGCTCTGTGTTTTCTTTCTTTCCTCAAGAAATATGCAAAAATCAATACGTTCATCTTTTGAGAAGGCCACAGGTGGTGGAGCGTACAAATTTACAGATCTCTTTAGAGAGAGGCTTGGTGTTAGTCTTGACAAGGAAGATGAAATGGACTGTCTTGTAGCTGGAGCAAATTTCCTACTTAAGGTGAACATTGTTGGAAGTATTAATCATACTAATTCGATCATAAGTGAGAGTTTGTCTAAGTGGTCTGAATATATGCAAGTATATATGTTACCAATAAATTTATTTGTAATTTTGATATTATTTACCATATCTCTTTTGCACTATTTGATGAGCAGGCAATTCGTCATGAAGCCTTTACTCACATGGAAGGTCAGAAAGAATTTGTGCAAATCGATCCCAATGATTTGTTTCCTTATCTCCTCGTAAATATAGGATCTGGTGTTAGCATGATTAAGGTATGTACGTCTGATCTGAAAAGTTTACTCAGTCACCTCACTTTTAACTTTCCTGTTCAAGTTTGGCTGATCTAATTGAGGCTTTTACTTCGGAGTTTCTGTAGGTTGATGGTGATGGCAAGTTTGAGCGGGTTAGTGGTACTAATGTGGGCGGTGGCACGTATTGGGGTTTAGGAAGGCTATTAACAAAGTGCAAAAGGTCATCTAAATAGCCTATGTTAGTCTTGTGTTATTATCTTATGTCCTGTTCTCCTTCTAGAATCTTCTAAAAATTTATGTCAATTCAATTTTTTTCCCTCTTTTGCTTTCAGTTTCGACGAGTTGCTAGAACTGAGCCAAAGGGGAGACAATAGGACTATTGACATGCTTGTTGGGGACATTTATGGTGGTATGGACTACTCCAAGGTATCCCATTAACTGATGATTCTGTTTCCTCTGTTTTGTATGACAAATTCATGATGAAAATTCTTTAAGCTTATATTTTAACAGACTATTAATTGAAACGTCATCTTGTTTATTCAGATTGGTTTATCTGCGTCCACCATTGCTTCTAGTTTTGGCAAGACGATATCTGAAAACAAAGAGCTTAAGGACTACAGACCTGAAGACATTTCCTTATCTCTCTTGCGAATGATTTCTTATAATATAGGACAGGTACTTTGCTTCCCATTTTGTATTAATAAAATTTTTGAATATCTATTCCGGTGAGCAAATTTTTGAACTCGTTAAATTGTTGTCTCTCTGCTACTCAGTTTTATTTATTTCTTTATTGTTTGATGTTGCCTAGATATCTTATCTGAATGCCCTTCGGTTTGGGCTTAAGAGAATCTTCTTTGGAGGTTTCTTCATAAGGGGCCATGCTTATACAATGGACACAATATCCTTTGCAGTGCAATTTTGGTAAAATTGTGCCTTGGATGCTGGAGATATCTTCTTTCATTTCTGATCGGCACATCAAACTCATTATTAACTCTTTATGGTGAAATGTCTTTACCTCTATAGGTCAAAAGGTGAGGCACAAGCAATGTTCTTGAGACATGAAGGGTTTCTGGGAGCTTTAGGTGCGTTTATGAGCTACGAGAAGCACGGTCTTGATGACTTGATGGTTCATCAGTTAGTTGAAAGATTCCCAATGGGTGCACCCTATTCTGGAGGAAAGATTCACGGCCCTCCACTTGCGGATCTGAATGCAAAGGTAAGATTGATGTGTTAGGATATCAGTGGGACCCATTAAATAAAGTTCCTTGAAAAACAGTCCTCCCATACTGTGTTGGGGTACCAGCGAGTCTAAAATGGAGAACATGTTGACCTGAAATGACACCATGATAAAGATTCTCTGAGACATATTCCTTTTATCTTTATGATAGTCAGGCTCTACAGTGTAGATGCCTTACCATGTGGGCATATTATTCAAGCAAAAAGTAGGAATAACTTATTTGATGGGCCCGAGAACCTCCAAAATTTAAAGTATGCAGTCGTTATTGGCCAAAAAAGGTCAGATCAAGTTGGCATTAATAACTGTTCCTCTCATCTCTGTATTCAGATATCTTCAATCTCTTCAGGTCAAATTTTCATTTATGGTTTGGGTCAAGGCGAAAATGTCTGATGTGGGTTTGCCTGCAGATTTCTTGGATGGAGAAGTTTGTCCGAAAGGGAAATGAGATCACCGCGCCAGTTCCTATGGCTAAACCGGGAACCACTGGACTGGGAGGCTTTGAGGTTCCTTCATCGAAGGGAGGGATTCTGCGGTCTGATGCCAGTGCTCTGAACGTGGGTGTTCTTCATCTCGTGCCAAATCTGGAGGTGTTCCCATTGTTGGCAGATCCAAAAATGTAAGAAAAGATTGTAACTAGTGCTGCTTTGATGTTCTCGCTAGATATTCAACCTCTGAAAGTTTGCCAATTAGGTAGGTCTACTAGAAAAAGAAAGATGAATTGCAATCAGACTGATGCAATATGCATTAGAATCTAGCAGAGGTGAAAACTTGTTGAGGTTTATGTGTTATCATCTTGTATACATGGTTAAGAGCTCGTGTATGTCTAATGGGTGTGGTAACTTTTGTATTTCAGGTATGAACCTAATACAGTTGACTTGTCAGATCATGGTGAACTTGAGTGAGTACATGCTAATTAGTTTACTGATTCAATTTGGAATTATGAATAAAATCTGTCCTTTGCTTATTGGTATATATCTGACTGAAGGTATTGGTTCACTGTGCTACTGGAGCATTTGCCTGACCTTGTTGATAAGGTAAGCAAAGATGCCGACATCATTGTTATGGATTTTCCCTGCCTAATAAGTTAACAAGCTCTTAAGTTTATAGCAGTTTCCTGCTTCTCTATAATAGCCTGGGAGACATTTCAAAGGTCCCGAAACTCGTAGGGCATGCCGGTCTTTAGTGACATCAGAACTTGACAGAGTTGTGATCAATATAATTTTTCTTTAATTTATTTTCCAGGCAGTGGCAAGTGAAGGCGGAACTGATGATGCTAAAAGGAGAGGCGATGCATTTGCTCGTGCATTTTCAGCCCATTTGGCAAGGTAACTCATACTGAAGCAACAATTCTTTTTTCTTTTCTTTTTTTTTTTTAGACTTTTATTCCTTTTCTCCTTCTCTTTCTTGTTGGCAAGAGAAAAGGATATGCCATCATCAAGATTTGCACTGCTATGTTATGTAATAAGTGACCATGTACTCTGTTCAATACTCCAACATTTATTTAACCCATTAAAAGGTTGATGGAGGAGCCAGCTGCATATGGAAAGTTGGGGCTCGCCAACCTCTTGGAACTGAGGGAAGAATGTTTGAGGGAATTCCAATTTGTTGACGCCTACAGAAGCATAAAACAGAGGTAATTCTCTCGTCCTGATCAACTGAAGGCATATAACTCTGCTACTAACCACGTAATTTTGTTTCGTCCTCAACAACTGTCTAGGGAAAATGAGGCATCTCTTGCTGTTCTACCTGATCTACTGATGGAGCTCGATAATATGAGTGAGGTAGAGGAAACATGGTTTCACTTACAGATGTTCACTGGTTACAATTAGAGGGGGAGGGGGTGAGAGAATATACTAACATATTAAACCTGCTATATATATTGATTGGTTTTTCTCTGAATTGCAGGAGACAAGGTTGCTTACTCTAATTGAAGGCGTTCTTGCGGCAAATATATTTGACTGGGGATCCCGTGCTTGTGTGGATCTCTACCACAAAGGCACAATCATTGAAATCTACAGAATGAGTCGAAATAAGATGCAGAGACCATGGCGGGTAAGCAGACGAAGTCAAAAAATTGCAATTTAGAATTATCATTTTATATATGAATTACGTAACACGATTAAAAAAAAAAGAGAGTAGGGAAAAACAATGAAATTTCACTTGTGATACAGGTGGATGATTTCGATGCTTTCAAGGAGAGGATGCTGGGATCTGGGGGAAAGAAGCCTCGCCCACATAAGAGGGCTTTACTCTTTGTGGACAACTCAGGTGCTGACATAGTTCTGGGCATGCTTCCCCTTGCAAGAGAGCTCCTCCGACGTGGAACTGAGGTGATTATCTTAACTTTTATTCTCTGTTATTGTAGCACACAAGATAAAATTGGTTCCTTTATTTCTTGAGATTAGAAGATATCGGTCTTTCAGGTTGTTTTGGTTGCGAACTCCCTTCCCGCTCTGAATGACATAACTGCTATGGAGCTTCCTGATATCGTTGCTGAGGCTGCCAAGGTAAAGCAATCATACGTTAAAGAACAAAAATTTCAGTATTGAGCGTACTAGCTAGAGCAGCACTGATCTGCTTCCTTGCAATGGAGCTGAGATGCATTTGAACTGGTCTGAGTTGACTGGTTTTTTCCATGAACGGTCGTGGTCAACCCATCGAACGCTGGGTCCTTGCCTAGATTGAATTGATAACCTCTTGAGAGCTAAATAAGAATTGTACCAACTCTTTCTGGTTCTACAGCACTGCAATATTCTTCGTGGAGCAGCGGAAGCGGGAGGTCTCATCGTGGATGCAATGACCAACTCGCTGGACGGTTCAAAAGAGAGCTCTCCTTCCGTCCCTTTAATGGTGGTCGAGAATGGGTGTGGCAGTCCTTGTATCGACTTGAGGCAGGTCAGTTCTGAGCTAGCAGCCGCTGCTAAGGATGCAGACTTGGTAAGATTGCTTCTGTTCTTTCCTTATGCATAGTCTTTGGAGAATTAACTCATCGTAGAAGGCAGCGAAGGAAGAGAAAGTGAGGTAATGAATAACACGGTAGAGTTGGTAATTCGCAGATCATATTGGAAGGAATGGGTCGAGCTCTACACACAAACTTCAATGCTCGATTTAAGGGCGATGCTTTGAAGGTAAGTCATATGAAGATCAGAGCTAGCTCCTTGCCTCGGCTTGTTATGATAAGATGGAAGAAATCTATAACAATGTACGCCGTTCATTTTGCAGCTCGCGATGGTGAAGAATCAGAGACTGGCTGAAAAGCTCATCAAAGGCAAGATATACGATTGTGTCTGCAGATACGAGCCTGCCAGTACCAGTTGAGCCACATATTGCTCCCATTTTATCCGGCTTCAGCCACTTTGCCAGTTAACTCTCTCTGGGTTCGGTCTGTATGTAGAATTGAATCCCCGAGTTTCGCTTAGAGATAGTAGGGGGTCAATATAGTAGGGTCTACTCATGAGCTGAGGAACAGTTCATATCAATTCTTCTCGTTGTATCTAATAGTTACAGATACCATGTTTCTGTTTTTCTTAATTATATCGAAAAGCAAAAAGAGTGCATGCATATGATACTTGTTGAAATGGTTAAGAGGTTTAATCGAACCACTATTGGTCGAAGTAAACACAGACTGAAGAGATCGAAGTCTGATCTATAAACCGGACTAGGTTGATGGGATCAAATGTTTGGTCGAACCCATGGATTAAGCATTAAGTAAGCCCTCTCCTATGTTGTTATTCGGGAAAACGTTTAGTTGTGAAACCCGAACTCCGAATCTATTAATTCCAGATCGGTCGAGTACGTATTTCTCTTGGGACGGTGTTTTGTTGCAAGCAGATGAGGCCAGTAATATCAATGAAGGCCCGATTAGACAATCGTAGTGCGGTATTATCTTCACATGATCTAATGAATACAGACGTAGTTCTTTTGCCAATCGAGATTGAGTTCGCATTGACTGATAGTCACTTGTTCAAAAGAGATAAATGCAGTTTGTCCCCAAAGTATGAGGTGGTTTTAGGTTTGTCTCCGACCTTTAAAATTTTGCATGTATTTTCAGATCTAAGTAAAAAAATAAGCAACTGTGAATGGAGATTTTTCTTCTTCTTATCCAAATGACCAACTTCAGGAACATTTTCCTTTCGCGTCAGATCTTCAATTAAGGTGTTTTTGGTGTCTTTAGATATTCAATTGAAAATTCGAAACAATAAGGAAAAATATCATTAAAAAAAAAGAAACGAGGTCAGAATTCGAATTTTGTCACAAAATTAAAAAATTTACTATGTAATAATTCTTAAACTGCTCAACGAAATTGAATGTTATAAGACCATAAAAATATTTAATATCAAAAATAGCATATTAGAGAATCATCATTGATTTAGAGGGAGAAAACTCAGAGTAATTGAGAATCAATGGATGATTATCTGATGATATGTTGCTTTCGACTTTAAATTTCTATATAATTAGACTTTCAAGGTCATAATGAAGCTATGGACATTTACAAAATTCGAATATTGACCTTTTTTTTTTTGGCGTCACAAAAGATATTCCATAGTACAGTTCTCAATTGAGTTAAATGCACTTTGCCCCCTGACCTATGAGGTGAAATTAAGTTTGCCCCCCAACCTATGAATTTTGGCAGAGTGCCCCTTCACCTAATCTAAAAATAAGCAATGTGACTCCCAGATTAAATTTTGGTCATAATTCCGGTTAAAAGAAGGCACATGTTGATCACATGTCAATTTAATGGGGGCAAAATTATCACAGGGAATAATTAATCAAAAATTGGATTTTTGCAAAATTAGGCTATTTTGATTGTTCGTCTTCCCCGATGTCTATAGCTCTTCCCCGACCGCCAGCACCATTGCGAATCTAGTTGAATCCGGCAACCGTCGGCCTTCTCTGCTCGTCTGCCGCAGTTCATCATTCTCTAACCATCGTCCGCCTTCTCTACTTGTCCGTCATCTAGCCCTCTTCATCTAGTGATTTTTCGATTCCTTGCTATTGAGTGCCATTGATTTTCCATTGTTGCATATGATGTTCTAATTGGTTCAATTTAGTGTGTGGGTGTTCTGGGCAGCTCAAAATAATCATTATCCCTCATCGTCTATGTGCAATTTGCTGGTTTTCTGGAATTTCCAAACGCCTACTCTGTGTTTGTGTTGTTCTGCAAACATCGGGAAAGACGAACGATCAAAATAGCCTAATTTTGCAAAAATTCAATTTTTAATTAATTATTCCCTGTGATAATTTTGCCCCCATTAAATTGACATGTGATTAGCATGTGCCTTCTTTTGGTCGGAATTCTGATCGGAATTTAATTCGGGAGTCACATTGCTTATTTTTGGATTAGGTGAGGGGGCACTCTGCCAAAATTCATAGATTGGGGGGTAAACCTAATTTCACCTTATAGATCGGGAGGCAAAGTGCATTTAACTCGTTCTCAATTATGTGGCAAAATTTGAATTTCGATCTTGTTTTTTGATGTCATTCCTTGTCGTTTCGAATTTCCAGTTGACTCTAAATTGAGTGCTCCACACAACATTTCCAGAGATGCTAGGAACACCCCAATGGAAGGTACAACGTAAGAGAGAGATATTTCTGGAAATATATCATATGGATAATTAGAAGAAAAAAAAGTACCAAATCCATACTTATTACTCAATCCATACTTTATTAGTTCTCTCTTTTACTGTCCACATTTTTTTTCTTTCTCTCTCTAAATTTCTCTCCTCAGTCTCTTCCCTTCTTTCTACTCCCCTCATGTTGAAGTCTCGCTCCTCTCTCACCACGTAAACAAATTTTCTAAAATAACTTATTTTTCTCTAATTTTGCATGATTTTAAGGAAATTGACATATAAAATTATTTTGCATGAGTAAATAGACATATAAATTCCTTATGAATACAAGGACTTGTAAGTAGTAATATATCGTCAAATAATACAACTCATTGTGTAAAAAGTGCATTCAAATATTAGCACGCACGCATAAGTATGCAATATGTTACCTAAGTTATTACATTGGATCCGCAGGAAGTGCGTGAGTGTACAAATTAGTGGCTCATAGAAAGAAGGATTTTTTTTACCTAAAATGACTCATGGTTTACCCGTTTTATCAAATTTATCCTATGTTTTTTTTTGTCAAATCTATCACATGGTTTACTTTTTGCATCAAATCTATCCCGGTGTTATCTTTTCCGTCAACATTTAACGGCCGTGCTGACGTGGCACGTGGAGAGATAGTGGGCCACACTTGTCACGTGGACGCCACGTCAGCACGGCCTTTAGATGTCGATAGAAAAGATAATGCCGGAATAGATTTGATGCAAAAAGTAAACCATGAGATAGATTTGACAAAAAAAAACATATGATAGATTTGATAAAACGGGTAAACCATTGGTCATTTTAGGTAAATTCCCCTAGAAAGAAAAATGATAGATGGCTGAAATTCGAAAGGATTATCGGATTGCAGCACTAGTTATTGGAGTTCACGGTGAAAGCATGAATCACGTTGTACTGTTAATTGAGGAAGAATATTGTTTAACTAGACAACCCTTTTATTAGCCTAACATTTTAGAATCAATACCTACGTACAACGAATTTATCGGTTGAGATCTTAATTTAAACATACGATACGAAAATAAATAAATACTTTGAATTAAATTAATTAACAATTAGCAGCTGCCGCCTAAATTGAAAGTAAGTAGGGGCACGAAGCTCGAAGAGTATTTTCTTGCTTTCACTGAAAACTAACAACTTTTCCTCATCCAAAACATTATTTAAAAGGAAAAAAAAGGAAAAAAAAAAGACATCCACCCAAAAAAAAACCAAATATAGAAAATACAGTTTCATAAGCAAAATCTTTTTGCTTAGAAGCAAACAATAAGAGATAAAGAAGTAAGTCGACGTCTGAATAAGAATTAATTTCAATTAATACGTTTATGATATCTCGTGATCTTGTTAGGAAAAAAAAAACACACGTGAAACACAGTTTTTTTTTAATTATATTCTATATAATTATAACCAGCGAGGAAAAGAGAAGAAAAAAACAGCAGCACTCCCCATATCTTCCTCGTAGGAACAACAAAATCTTAGTAGCCTACCTTAGCTTAGCTTTGAAACAACAACAATATATTCATGTCTTTCACACAAGACAAGACACAAAGTTATACTAAAATAGGAAAAATTATAAAACAAAGAAAATTACTATAGTTCGTCATCACAATCAACAGTGATAACATTCACTAGTTCGATCTGCAGCAGCCACATTTCTTGGACTCTTCGGGTTTCAACTCTCGTTCACACCCTTCTGCTGAGTCGCCATCGGAAAAATATCATTGGCTCGCCCTCTCTATCCGACGGATAATTGTTAGTCAAACTAATTAACAGATAGTATGCAAACGCACATAATCTTCGAGTTAAGAACTTCAGATGATCATGACTTCAGACCAAGGGGTTTGTTGCGGGGGAACTGTACTCATTGATCATTCCGGTCCATGAAGATCCCAGGCCATTGAAACTGTAGCCCCCGAACGTGGTGTTAACGTTGTTCTTCCCGGCGTCCGAGCAGTTTTGGTCTTGCCACTCTAAGGAGAGCAACTTAGGGTTTGGCTTCACATCCATGGCACTCTGGTAGTTGTTCTCTATGAAACTTGCTCCCACGTTGTTAGGGACATCGATGGCGGACGAGGAAATAATCCCATACGGAGAGCAAAGCCCGTGAAAGTTCGGACTGAAGCCATTGCCGCTCAGATCTCCATAGCCGCTGCTGCTCAGCACTCCGAGTTGTACTTGCTCTGATGCAGTGTTATTGCCCATGAAATCATAGTTATTCCGACTAGGGTTGTTCCCTACAATGGCCTCTAACTTGCTCTCCATGAAGTCGATGGGGCCCGGTCCAGGCCCAAACTTTCCCTCCAAGAAACCGTTTGCGGCCCCAAAGGACCCGTTCCCGAGCAAACTGCCGAAGTGAGATGAGAGCTGCGGTATGTCATGAGGGAACGAGAGGTGGAGATCAGTCGGGTTCCGGCCCGATGAGGAGGAAGAAGATCCTGGGTTCTGAATCATCATGGGGCTGTTGTGATGTTCGCTCGGTTTCTTAGACGAGCTGGCCTTCTTGTTCTTCCGGCACCCGCCACCCACAGGAATGTTCCTTAGGGTTCCGCCCTTGGTCCAGTACCTGTTGAAAATCATAATGTTTGTTCAGCTTCACTATAACACAAACTCATGAGTCATGAGCCCAGCTAATTATGCGTCATCGACTCGAGTTATCGATGATGCAAATGCAAACATTACATTGGCGAGTTGGTACAAGCCAAGCACGTACCTCCGGCATGTCTTGCAGAAGTATCTGGGCTGGGAGAGGCTGTAGTTGTTGTAGTAGCAGAACTTGGTGTGGGTTGACTCGCACCTCGGGCACTTGAGCGGCTGGTCGTGCTGGGGTCTGAGCCTCCGCTCCATGAGAGGCCTTGAGCACGCGAGCATGTCCCCAGAGGGCGAAGAAGAAGAATCCATGCCCGAATCATCGTGAAGCGAACCCTGATGAAAGTTACGGCGAAATGTCATCATCCCAAACCTTCCTACATTTCCTAATCCGTAAGTACATATGAATGCATTGTATGTGCAATTGAGAAAACACCCAATATTGCAATATTGTGATGGGACAAGACATTAATGCTCTGGCTGGATTCAGTGTTTCAGTGCCCAATAATGCAAGGGATGATTAGTACAGTCCGAATTGTCCTTTCAGATATCATAAGATATCATCTAGTTCGTGCAAACTGTGGGGGATGGGCTGGTTTCTCTTTGCTTTTGTCCGGAAAGCGTAAAACTCCATCAACAACCGTTAGATATGGCTCAAAAGTATACTACGAGCTTAATCCAATGGTTGTCAAGTGTGCTTCACATTTTCGAGATGAAACCATAGAATTTCCCGTAACGGACCGGAGAATGAGAAAAATACTATTGGGCACTTCTTCCAAGGAGGTTCGTGCCTTTTTTTTTTTTTTGACCTAGAGGAGATTTGTCCCTGAAGTAGGGAAACAAAGCAAAAACAAGAACAACACATCTTCCTAAAATGGTAAAACAAACTGACTGACAAACTTCGAGGAATTGAAGAACTCTTTATATGATAAGCTTTTTCTATTTACACTTTGGACTTGAATCATCTTTCCGTCTTTAATTCACATCAAAATTTGCACATTTCATACCATATAATAATGTATGCAACTATGAATAATAATTCTTTCTATTCTTTCGACAAACAGCGTGCATAATGAACTGATAGATTACATACCATTGTTTGATATCACATTGTTGTGTTTGATATATGATGAGTGTGTATCTAATTATATAAACATATAACACGTTAATAATGGAGTGATATTGCACATTATGTATATATCTATACATATGTATGTATGTATGTGAAAATGTGCGTACCTCTAGCCAGTGAGATGAATCCATGCACACTTGCAATGAAGTGAGACCCATTTCAGATCAAAATGGGGGAATTGCAGAGGTAATTAAGGTAGAGAGAGGATTCAAACTCAAATTAGGCCAAAATTAGCTTTGATGTTCGAACTTCAAGCCCACAGCTCCATTATCTCTCCAACTTCACCACTACATTCACAGAACAAAGTAAACTCAGACAGAGAGAGAGAGAGAGAAAGAAGTGATGAGGAGAGTGGTGTTCTGGGTGGTGGGAGGACGAGAATAAGAAGGGAGAAAAAAGGCAGTCCTGCGAGAGAGGGAGGGAGAGAGAGGAGGGAGAAGGTGATTGATTAATCAATTCGGTGTTACCGTCTCGTATTCATATTTTTTTTTCAGTTACAATAGGAGGCTCATGACCTAGTATAAGAAAATGGAAAGAAAATTTAAATAAAGGGGCTCGGGTAGTTCCACTGATGATAATTGAATCTGAAATCTCTAGGTTACCAGATAAGAATATTAGCCATTATACTACATCCTCTTTCTCCGTATTTTATTAATTCAAATTAGTAGTATATACGAGTGGAATGAAATCCAAATTTTACGTATTTGTTTATGTATATGCTTAATTAAGATATATATATATATATCTATCAACTAGAATATATGAACTCAAGTATGTAGTAATATGATGAATTTCATTGCGGAAAAGCATAATCAGTTGAAAAATTATATGTTGCTTCAAGCTCTTAACAGTATTAGAAATGTCCAAGACCACGACACATCTTAGTTACTCATACGGCGTCGTCATAGTCAGGTATCAAAACATGCATTTGAATAGAAGTACGTTGAGAAGGCTACCCCGATCGGTCTCAAAGTGATGAATATTATCATATATCAGTATATTTTTTTATCGTCAATATCATCGTGTCAATGCTACTATCTTTGTTGTATTATATATTACTACATGTCGAATTTTCATGCAGTATGATTTTACATATACATAGAGGTTATTAATTTAAACTGTTCGACTCCTATTTCTTTTAAATGAGTTCTTGGATTCAAATATTATAAATAGAGAAAATTCATAATTGAAAAATCTTTAGATTCTATTGGATTAGTTAGGTCCGTTAAGTCTTCAAATAACAGGTGCATAAAGAAAATAGATAGATGTACGCCTACAGTATCCATAGCTAGAAACAGACAATATAGACCCGCTGCATGAGCCACACAGACCGTCGGTGGTAACATTCTCGTGGGGCCCACCTGTTGGCCGGCCGGCCCGGTTGTGGGGGCCAGGGCTGATCTCAACTTGACTGGGATGAGATTGCCCGCTAGGGAGATCGGACGGCAGCGATGTCTCTGGGGGGGTTTGTCTGGGACAATCTGAGCCGCTTGATGGGGACGGTAAAGACGAGAGGGAGAATATGTACGTCAGAGATAGCGGCTTCTCCGTCACAACTCATCTGATCACTGTCACTGCCTTCATCTGACGTGACCGCATGCTTGCCCCGGGAATTGCAAATTATTATTACATTAATCATTTCCCCATAAAATCACAAAATATCTACGTTTTATGAGCGTGATTCTCGCTTGAGTTTAATTTAGCCATGGCAGTGAGGTTTGTTTGCTGTAGACTCGGTGTCCTCGTACTGCATGTAACGTCTCTCTATGAATGTCGTACTTTATCGACTGCATCAAATGTCGTGATTTATTACGTTATGCTTAATGATAACAAGAAAAAAAAAAAAGGTGCTGTTCTCTCCCTGTCTTGAGTTTGACGGGCGGAGGGGGAAGGAGTTGAGTTTCCCGATAAAGAGGGGAATTCTACTTGGGGGCCCAAACACGTGGGGCCCACTCGCTCTCCTCCCACAAGCAAAGTATAGATTCTCCCCCCAAGCCGGGCCAGCAGAACCTTAAAACCAGCCCTCTCTTTGATATCACGTGCCTCACCTTGCTAGCTTGGTTATTATGGGATTGTAATCGTAATGTAATGGAGCTATCCACATCGTAAATATATGGAAAGCAGGGAACGACCCAAGATTTGAAATTAGGAGTCGATATTCTAGAGAGGACAAATGATAAGATAACTTTTTTCGAGTCAGAAGTGCGAATATAATTTTTTTTAATAAAATTTAAAAGATTATATGTAAATTTTCTTAAAGAATGAAAAATTTTAAGAGGGGAGGGGGGCGACTGCCGTACAGTCCTCCCTTGATCCGTCCGTGACGAAAAGAGCTCATCTCCAATTGGAAGTTTTGTATGTTGTCAGGGACAAACCCAAGATTTGAACTTAGGAGAGGCGAGATCCTTCAAGGGGCAAATAGTAAGATAATTACTTTTGAATTAGGGGACGAATATTGTGTGTATATTGTTGAAAATGTTGCCTAATAATATTGATAATATATAGAGTTGCTGTGGATAAGATACAATCGATCATTTATATCACAAACAGGATTCCACCAGCTGTAGCAACTATACGGTACAGAGAATATGTTTACAATATTCTATATCTATATAGTATTTATGTAATCACTAAAGTTTACAATATATACGTCGTACACGATGTCAAAAAGTTTTTTTTTTTTTGCTTTGGATAAAACGAGATTGGAACCCAATGGAATGGAAAACCTACAAATGAAAATTAAACGAGAGAAAGATGGAGTAAGTCAGCCCAAGAAAATTTTTTAGAAAATAGACCTCTGATGCCGTTGGATATATATATATATATGTATGCATGTGATAGTCATGAAGTCTCAAAGGTAAATTCAATGACCATCTCGCCATCTCAATTGTCGGGAAGACTTCTTTTGGTACAATGAGAATAACGTAATGTCATGTTGGGACTCGGGAATGCGTGGCAGTAATTAACATTCGAGCCTTCTACTCGGCGATGGTATTAGCGGTATACATACATTCTCTAAGTTTGAGGATTGAGAACATTACCAAGATTGACGATATTATCGATCAGAAGGGTATAGGAAACTGACGGAGAGCGTGGGACCGGCGGGGCCGGGGGGTGGCGGTGGACACTTTATTCACTTGGTGGGTACAAACTGTGAACATTGGGTCCTCTGTGGAGTTGTGTTCTTGAAGCTACCAAGAATCTAGGCAACCACCTCGGTGTCTATATTCAGAATGTCTCTCTAAAGCAAATTCCTTTCATGCTCTGTCTTGTCATTCATCCATCATTCTCCTTTTCTTTAAATTTTATTCTGGTGAGGGGAGATTTCAAATTTTCCATTTGAAATACATAAACCCTCCATGCATTTGCTTTGCCCGCCTTGGCAATTTAATTATTAGAACGCAACTAATTATTAGTTATTTTTAATCCCACATTTGAATTGTCCAGGCCAGAATCACGAGTCGTGATACGATCGACAAATTGCGCGACCGGTGGGTGCAGCTTATTTACTATATAAGAGTTCGAAACACATTCTAGACATCCTGTCGATTCCGATGTGCGACTTATAGTCTCAACAAATAATGTGAGAATACCTCTTAGTCAGTTTAAAAATATATACAACCATGAGATGTGGTATAATTGATAAACTATATTACCAGTAGATGAACTTTACCTGCAATACGAGCATAGAAGACTTGCCAAAGAACTATGCCCGATAGATTTACATCATTTCATATGACTGATTCACCTGATTATCGTATTTGTGCTATCTAATTCTATTTCATCTTGGATTTTGAAATTTTTCTTTTTTAAAAAAAATTTGTTGCATTCTGCGATTTGTCGTGCATGCTATGTCCAAAAACTTTGTCTTTCATACTTTGAAGATGCACATGTATGTTGTCCTCATCATATGGACAGAATGAAGGGTAACTTCTTCTTGGTGTAAGTAAAGAATACATGCATGGATAAATAAATTATGGTAATCTTAATTCTCAAGTCTCGTCCAAAAAAGTGAAAATTTACTTTATCATAACCCTTATATATAAAACATTCCATCTTTAATTTCAATCCTTTTGTTTTTGTTTTTTTTCCTTTTCTTTTTTGCTTTCTAACATTTGTTTCTAGCTAATGAAAATGGTCGCAAAAGGGGCACCTCCCCCAACATCTAAAGACGCATTCAAAAGTTTGATCTCTTAAGGGAAACTCCCACACTATATTATAACACTAATCACGGTTTTCCTTTTTTCCTTTTGGCTAGGCTGGACCGATGGTCTCGATCGGTCCTCATACACAATATATTTAACATATTTAACACTAGCTCTTTTTTTTCTTTGGCCAAATAACACTAACTCTTTTTAAAGAGCAACTAAAGCAGAAATCTAGCATAGGAAAATATAGACACTTAACTAACTATGAGTTTATTAAACGAAGTGAACTAACGTACCGACTCCGACGGGAAATAATTGCATTTCAAGAAATACTAATAATAGATAAAAACAAAATGGAGTTGAGGATAGTTCTAGAATTGATTCATGGCCCCATGCAATCGAACCTTCAAGGGGGGCGGACGCAGGATTTTGGTTGGGGGAGGTGAGGAGGACAAATAAGAAGATTAATCTTCAAAGTAAATGGGCAAACATATATAGGTATTTTATATGAAAAATCTAAATAAAATATATAATTTTCTTTATAATATCAAAATTTTAAAGAAGCGATTGCTTCCCTCGGTCCATTCAATCTTCACCTAAAAAGGTACTCTCCCAGAAAAAAAAAAGGAGAGATCAATACTATAGTAATAAATAAATGTCAATTGAAATTTTTTCAAAAGCATTTCTTGTGCATTCTTTATTTAAAAAAAAATACTTTTACCAAATTATGAACCTCTCTTGTTATCTAAAAGATTGCCCCGTTCCAATGGAAGTGCTCGAAAAAATTTGTTGGTATGCAAATGAAACAAAAACATATCGGAGCATATAATGGTTGGATTTTGGAGATTGGGTGTGGGGTGGTCCGTCCTTCCTCATGATTTTAATTATTAATCGCAGTCAAGAGGGAGCAAATCTTACCTCGTAGTTCCCGTAGTCAATCTATGTCAGTGCAGTTGGGCCCCACTTGCATTGCTTTTCGAGCCACGTGGACGGCAATGATGAGACCAAACGAGAAACCCGCGCCACCCCAAGTTGGGATGCTGGGACCATATCATTGCTTGATCGAAGGATAAAGTGAGAGGATCATCATATGCGGCCGTCTTCGCTTGATCCAACGTCGAGGAAGCTCTCTATATTATTGTTTCTGGGACTCCCATTACTAAAGAAATTATTGGGCACTCATTTAGCAGTCACTGTTCAATAAATCAAATGGCGTAAAATATTTATCCCGTCCCGACCCGAGCCCATAGGAGTCCCCTACCACGGGGCCACCCGCCGAATCCAACGGTTGGAGGTGCCAACGAACCTTCAGGACGTGTCAGGATTAAATTCGTATATGGCATTGCATCATATGTGCATGCATAATTAATGATGGTTACGATAAAAGGAATCAATTAATTAATTAAGCCTTTTAGATTTTATTTCTCAATGTCAATATAATGTTATTCTTCACTTTTTCAACTTGAACAAATAAGAGATTTCATATGTGAGAACCAATTTGTTAAAAAAAAAAAAGGATGGAGGAAAGAATACTATCATTCTCTATAAAATAATAAAAGAAAAGGATTTAGTGTGCAATGACAGTTAATCTTTGAAATTAATAGGTCACGTGTTTCAGTTCGCTAGTGATTTTTCTATAATTTAATTATTTTCCTTTCCTATGGTTTTTCCTTTGCTATGAATTTAATTTAATTATTTTATTTGTAGTATGAATGACACTACAAGAATATTAGCTTATTACTACAAAATATTTTGTCAAAATATGGTCGGTATTTATCACCAAATGTTTCTCGTGACAAATTTTTTTTGTCATAGTTTTCATTAAAATAAGCTCGTCTTAATAAGTTTGTCGTGACAAAATATTACTTTATCACAATATCATATAACATATTGTGACAAAGTTAAATTTTGTAGTTATAAATCATTTTATCATGACAAAATGAAATGTCACAATGTTAAGATAATTTCGTTGCAATAAATGTCGCTTGTCATAAAAAATCGATCTTTAATTTTCGAATGAAATATCTCGTGATAATATACTTGACGAAATATTCGTCAAAATAACAAAAATAATAAAATTAAAAATACTTAATTAGGAATAATTAATAATTTTTTGAAAATATTAATTTTCTAAAAATTTATAAAATTAAATTCCTCTTTTCACGAATTCTTTCGTCATGATTGACAAATTCTTTCATCATTATTATTTTGTCTATAATTCACACGGTTAATTTGGCGAATGTTATTTTTATTCAATACTATAATCATAGGCCAAATTGGACGAACAAAATTAGTGAAAAACGAAAGCAATACAAACATTTTCAACTAGAATAAAGAGCACCAAATAGATATTAACCCATTAATCCAAAGTTATAATATTAAAATGTCAAAGAAATTCCAAATTACAAGTCTAAGAAGAGAACTACTTCTACTTGAACTTAGAAATTAAAAGAAAACATCCGAAAATATAGTGATGATCTTTCTAGAAACCATTCACGTGATGAGTCATGCGTCTCCCATTGTCCAAATGCACTTTCATCTACAAAATACAAAACATAAAATTCAATCAGAATGTTGTAATTTAAAAATAATACATATGTGATGGCTATGGTACCACTACTCATAAAAATTAGACTGTTATGTGATGGCTATCATGCCACAACTCATAAAAATTAGATTGTAATGCTCCAAGATCTTACAACAGCCCTTATCCATAAATAAGGCATCTAAACTATAAGACTACATCATCAAAATGCAAGATAAAAGTTAAAGTCTCCATAGAAAAATAAAAATATGAACAATTATCTTAGAACAAAAGGCTGCTTTCGAGAGTTCAAGAGGCTATGACGGAATGACTATAAAATAAAAAAGTAATTGCATGGAGATCAACAATAAAAGGGTTAGAGAATATTTGGAAGGATGTCAAGAAAATTATGAGTTCCATCCTATAGAAAAATCCAAGCGTATCATTTTTTATCAGTAACCCAATTCAATTTATTGGACAAACAAAACAACTTTGTTCTATATTCTATGCAGTTGATGTCCATTGAATAACTGAAATCTAACCAATATAGCCAATAGATAGACAAAAACAGAAAAACAAGAAGTTGAAGCTTTTTATTTACCGTTAAGGATTTCAGTGAGAGGTGATTCTTGCTTCAAGTTGACCAAGCAAATCTCGAATTTGGGCTTCCAGACTGGCATGTGATGACTGCAATATTCCTATATGAGTTTGTTGACTTTCTATTTGAGCTTGTTGACTTCCAATCTTCTACTCCAATACTTGACGAGATTCTCTCTCAGAGTCATTACCTTCTGCATGGAAACGAGAAGTTGATCTTGGCCTAGCATGACGCCTCGTACCATAGCCAAGTCCACGAGTATACCTAGATTTTGGATTCACAACTTCCTGAAATATCTCTCTTCATGTTAATGGAATGTCGTTCTCTGTTGGTTGTGCATGCAAAGCCTTCATTTGCTCCTGTGAAGGAAAAAATATTTTATCATTCAAAGTATCACTATTACTAACAAGGAGCACAAATTTATTTACAATCTTAAGGCTATCAAATCGTTGAGTTGAGAGAAACTCTAGCAAAGTTCATGCTATTTCAGTTAGTTTCCCCAGCACAACGGTCGCTCACTCGCTAATTTTTCAAAAACGCCTATCAGTACTCAAACTGGGAAATGAAATATCAATATTGAACCTAATAGACTACAGGCAAGCATAATTATAAACATTTCAGCAAATAGCAGTGCAAACTTGTCATAAATTAAAAGCATTACTAACCTCGAAAAATCTGTGACTACTCATCCAAATCGTCATCGTCGTCATCATCATAGTCATCTTCATTAGAATCATCGAGATATTCATCGAATGTATCATATTCTTCATCAACAAAATCATTCTCAACATTGTTGTCCTTAACTTGTGAAAGTAACGTGTTGGAATCAACATCTATAGGCATTACATCATCCCAATGTAGTGGTCCGTCAATTTTATCATCGATGTCAATTTCACTGATGTCATATGATTGATCTTGCTCATATGGCTCCTGATTGGTATCCAATTATTCGCTATCAGATCTCATATCTCTCTCAGGAACATTATAAAGATTTCGAGAATGTGCCTTCTGTACAATTCTCCAACTGCCTCCACGTTTAATATCATTAACATAAAAAACTTGCTCAACCTGAGTTGCAGGGACAAATGGATCACTCATGTACCACGTTCTACTGGTGTTAACGCTAATTAAAAGTCCATCTGACCAAAATCCGTTTCGCTTGTCCCCCACATTCCACCACTTGCATCCCAATATAAAAACACGATTCATATTACCATACTGCAGCTCGATTATATCCTCTATCACACAATAAAAATCATTTTCTTTTGAATTATGCTCTCCCTTAACCACGATACCGCTATTTTGTGTTTGAAGGGTCTTATCACAATCTACAGTCTGAAATCTGACTTCATTCACAATCAAACCACTATACTTCGCGACTCGTTCATTAGGGCTCATTCCAAGTACATACAGTTGATTAGAGAATCCAATTGAATTGTTCAGCCGATAATTTGTAACCTAGCATGCACATATAATTTTTCAAGAATTTAGTTGGATAATAGACAACATTAACTGGAAATAAATAAACTAACACTTACTTGAGTTTTAAACCAACTTAAAAATTTATCTTGATGTCTTTGCTTCACATTTGCAGGAGATTCTCTCTCAAGCTCCTCTTTGTGTAAACTGCAAAGTCCCAAAGATTAATTATGCACCAAAGAAATATGCACAATACTACAATAAAAAGATATGTGCATTATATATTAATATTCTTACTTTCGGTTAACATCAATCTCACTGCAATTATGGAGAACATACCATTGTATTTTATCTTTATCAGATTTGGACAAAACTTGATATTTAGCTGCTCCTAATGGCCTCGTCTTTTGTTTAAAAATAAGAAAGCCACTCAATTCATCTGTTTTGCTCCCATCATAATTTATGTCCTCTCGATTAAATCGTGTTTCAATACCACGAAAATATGTGGAACAAAAATTAAGGCATTCCTTGGCAATATACGCTTCAGCAATCGAGCCTTCTGGGCGAGCTTTGTTGCGCACAAAATCCTTTAACGTCCGCAATAACCTATATACATTAAACAATTAAAATATCTTAACCTATACAAGAAATGGACATAATAAAAGTATAGAAACTACCTCTCGACAAAATACATCCAACGATATTGAACCGGCCCACCTAAAACTTCACGTGGTAAGTGGATAGCTAAGTGAACCATAATGACGAAAAAGGTTGGTGGATAAATCATCTCAAGTTTGCACAATATTAAAATGATATCATGCTTCAACAGTTCCAATTTTTCTCTGTTCACAACTTTAGAGCATAGTTCCTTGAAAAAATTGCTCAACTCCGAGAGTGCGACATATACATTCTTTCGCAAGAATCCATATGATGCAGTAGGAAGCATTCGTTGTAAGAATATGTGATAGTCATGACTTTTCATACTGGAAAGCTTAGCAGCATCATTGGCCACAACACGGGAAAATTTAGACCCATATCCATCATGTAACTTAACTAGTCCTAGCCATCCACAGAGCTTTCGCCGCTCTTGTAGTGTGAGTGTATAACATGCCTGTGGAACCCATAACCTATCACCATCTCGTTGTAAATGCAGCTCCTTCCATATACCCAATTCTTCCAAATCCAAACGAATCTTGATGTTGTCCTTTGTTTTCTTCTCAATATTCATCAAAGTGGACAAAATATTTTTGCATATATTTTTTTTCTATATGCATGACATCCAAATTGTGTCACGGCTTTAATGTTTTCTGGTAAGGCAATTCAAAAAATATGCTTTTTTTGTCCAATTCAGTTCACCATCTGATGTTCCCTCTTCCGCTGATTAGGCGGCTTTCCAAATCTTACATTCTCAACTTGCCTCAATTGTCTTAACACATGATCTCCAGATAATTCTTCAGGTTTTGACCGGTACTCCGACTTACCATCAAATTTTTTACTTTTTCTCCATGAATGTTGTGAATCTAAGAACCTACGATGACCCATATAACATTGTTTCTGTCCATTTTTTAGTGTAAATGAACAAGTGTCCTTATTGCATATTGGACAAGCTAACTTCCCTTTCGTACTCCACCCAAATAACATTCCATAAGCTGGAAAATCATTTATGGTCCATAATAATATAGCATGCAACTGAAATTTCTCATCCTTGTATGAATCATGTCTCTACACCTTCTAACCATAACTCTTTCAACTCATCAACCAATGGGCGTAAATATATATCAATTTTCCCAGGAGAATCCTTACCGAGTATGAGCAAGCTTAACATGATAAATGGCTCCTTCATGCATTTTCAAGGAGGCAAGTTATATGGAATAAAAAACACCGCCACATACTGTAGGTCGTACTCATGTTACCAAAAGGATTGAATCCATCGCTTGCAATGCCTACTCGAACATTCGAGGATCTCGAGCAAACCAATCATGTTCCTTATCAAACTCTTGCCATGCTATAGCATTAGCTGGATGTCTTATTACACCATCTTGAACACGCTTCTCTTTATGCCATCTCATATCCTTTGATGTTTCCTTAAACATGAATAAACGTTGAAGTCTGGACTTGACAGGAAAGTATCGCAGCACGTTATGGGGAATCTTCTTATGTTTAAGAGCACTATATTTCCACCGAGGAGCTTGACAATTTGGATTTGGACACCTATCAAGATTTTCATGTTCCTTTCAAAACAATGCGCAATCATTTTGGCATGCATCGATCTTTATATAACCAAGACCCAAATCATGCAATAATTTTTTCACATCATAGTACGATTTTGGAAGTGTCTCACCTGCTGGAAGGGCACTTTTGAACAATGTCAACATCATATCAAATGCTTTATTGCTGCAATTCTCTATTGATTTAGCATGAATCATTTTCAGAAGGAATGATAGCTTAGAATATTTCAAGCAACCATGATATAACTCTTGGTTATCATCATTTAGAAGTCTAGAAAATTTCTCCATTTCACCTTCATTACCCGATGCATTTTGGTCAGTGGAAGTCTCTCCAAAAGATTATGCAAATGTACCTCTTTGTAGATCCTCTAACAGCTCTGGAATATCATTATATATATTGTCACATTGATCTTCAGAAATATGATGATTATGAGTTTCCTCGCCAACGAGATTATGATTAGCAACTTGGATTGTTTCACCATGATGTCTCCAACGAGTATAGTCTTCCAGAATTCCATATAAAAGGAGGTGCCTCTTAGCCTCTGACAATTGTCTAAAATAACGATTTTTGCAATTTTTGCAGGGGCATCGAACTCTACTACCAGATTCGGCATGCTGAGTTGCGACACACATAAACTCTCGAACCCCTTCCGCATACTCCATACAAAAATGATCCTTGAGTTTCATCCAACTTCTCTCCATCTATTTTCTGCAAAATTGGAAAAAAAAAACTTGGTTAAGATCAGTACAATCAACTAAACCAAAGAGGAGAACTAAGCACCACGGTGACTTAAGGAAGAAAAATATTAACTCATGGAACATATAACAATTGCCTAAGTAGTCTGCAAAATTTCACGAGATTGATTGTCGTCAATCCAATTGCTTTTGTAGGGAGTACCAAATATCAAACTAACATGCAATATCAGTAAACAATCAAACTAAAATTCATTTGGCAAGAAAACAATCCATCGAAATTTTTAAGTCCAACATAGACAAGTAGCATAGACAGCCAAAGCTTATACATATATTTGTATGGAAGAATACAATGAAGTTGGGTTGTGCTCAGATCGTGTGCCACAGTAGGGACACCTTCATTGCCTGCGAGTACTATCCTCATGGAAATGTCATTGGCGAAAAGCCCTACTAAATCAACATTCTCTACGGATGGAGTAGTCGCAAAAATGTGGGCTATTCTGAGTTTGCAATACCCCAACTGCTCTAATCATTATCCACTAACAAGTTTCTGTTGGCACGTAAACTTGATCTTATCGGTAAATGCTTTGAATGGAAGAAGTTTCTAGCGTCATCAAAAAACGATGAGTGCTTTGACTAGTGGAAGTTTCTAGGGTCATTGGATAGTGATGAATTAAATGGGAGATGTCATTAATGGAGTAACTAGAATCTTCTCTTGAGATATATAAATATGTAATATGATGAATTATGTAAAGATGAGAAAAGGAAGAATATATCAGTAAAGTCTCTCTTTGTTTCAACATCCCCCTCTCCTCTTGTTTCTATTTCTCTTCTAAACCATACATAGGGTAACGGTTTCTTCGTGTACAAATATGGATGTTCATTACATGTTAGACGCCGAATAAGCAGATTCAGGCCTACGAATTCCGTTCTGAGTTAAGAACAAGAGTGTTGAATCAATAAGTGGCCCAAAGAATGGATACTCCTAAAACTGAATCAAATTGACAGAGTTTCACAAGATTTACATTGATCTCCCTAATCTTGCACAAAACTGCCAAAACCCGAAATGTTGGTACAGTGTAACCAACAACGACGAAATTTTCTCTGTTGAAGGCACGAATGGGACGAAGAGAGAGCTCAACTGCAATTGGGGAGGAGAAGATGAAGAGAGAGCGACAGGATCCAATTTTCATAGATTTGGGGTTTCTAACGAATAAATTGAGAAAACTTGATATTTAGCTGCTATATCAAGGATTATATTGTTAAGATTCTAACGAATCTTAGTAAAAGGATTTTAAAAATAAAAAAAATATAGATGATATTATTTAGATACCACAATTGACCGGAAAATATACGTTTGAAAAATTGAAAAATTAATGCATTTAGATCGTATTATTTGAAAAAAATTTTAAAACTTAAGCATATTTTTTGCAGTTAACAAATATGGAAATTAAAAAATTACGAAATTATTCTATTGATGATCACATTTTACCAGAAAGTGCTTATTTATAATAAAATTATGAATTTGTGAATATTATAAATTATTTAAAAATAAAAAAATCAAGGATGTTTCGTAAGTAAATAATAATTCTTTTGATAAAATCATTCATCATGAGAAATTATACTATATATTGTGAAAAATAATTTGTAGCTATTAGTTGAAAAATGAAATTATCGAGACATAATACAGTTGTCACAATATAACATGTCATTAATGACGCATATTTTTGTCACTGTATTTTCTAATATGATTTTTTTGTGATAAAGTTATAGCAGTGAAATAATTTTGTCACAATATTACAGCTATGAATCGTAATGGATTGTCAGTCAAGACAATCGTGATAAACAATCGTGATAAAATCACATTTTGTCACCGTAAGTATATTATTTGTGACAAAATGAAATGACAAATTGTTTTTTGTCGCGATTAGACAATTATTCTGACAAAATTATCTTTTATCACTATATAATTGTTTTTTTTTGACAAACATATATCTGTGGTAAGAGATTTTGTCATAATAAAAAAAATTTCTTGTAGTGTGAACACTTGAAATCTTAGGAACTCCTTTTCCTTTTCTTTTTTGGATAAATCAATTGGGACAATTAATTCATGTACGAGCTGTCGTACTTATTTTGTTTGCCACTACCCCTGACTTGAGTTTTTAAGTTAAGACAATTTAATTTGAATTCATTGGTGAGAGTAGGTTGAGAGATTTGCTTTACATTAAACAAAGAGATCTTTGACCACACACTTCTATCCAATTGGAATCAATAAGCGCCAGCACAAAAAGAGACTGTATAGTTTAGATTAAGCGATTAATTGATCTGCGCATGCTCTCTCTTATTCTCATTGACTATATCGATCAATATGATCCCGTCTTTCATTCGATCCAACTATTAGACTCGTCCAATTAACAATAAAATGACGAGATCCGAGATTATGTACTGTATGTCTTGGCAGCTCGGTAAGATATCATGATGATATATGCATCTGGTATGTATGCATAGGGAGAACTACGATATTTATCAACTCAAGCGTGCACATTGGCGTTTTAGAATATCAATGGCAGCAGAGAATTCACCCCGCACAGCTAATATGGTGAAATAGAAAAATTATCAAGTGTTCTTATGAAAATGACCAGAACTGCATGTTTCCATATTTATTGCAGGAATTTATACCGAAACCGTCATCCTATGAGTTGCAATAAATACCGGCCATGAATATATGTTACGCTGTATAAGGTTCGGAAATATGCATTAGACTCGAAACCCTGCAGCGATATATATCTCTCGACCATATGCGTATTTATGCATCTAATCCGGTCGAATAATTAATGTAACATCGGAGACGTCGCTGTGAACGAGCATGGGAAGTCATGACGGCCGATCGTCGCATGCATGCGTGCGACATTAATTTGATGAAACAGTACGAAGTGGCCTCGCGACGCAGTGTGCCATAAAAGTCAAGACTCACCACCACTATCTGTCGAAAGAGGAGATTGTATAGCTATTACTACGTGGGGGTCGGGGGACAAGATTTGTACAAGATCCGATTCTGAAAGCTAATATATATAATTCTTCTATTAAATGTAATATATCTATTTATTGCCCGTATATATTTTTCTCCCTTCTGGCATATAGAATAATAATATTAATTCATTCATTCATCAAATTCGTTCTATATATTTTTGCATGCATTATTAGCAGACGCTGCAAAAGGTCATGTAAACCCACGGGCAGGGATGGATTGAGGGGGACCCGGGGGCGGTCCCCCATTGGATTGGGGAAAACTGGTGGAATTTCTATTGAAAATTGTCTAATTTATCAAATTTTCAATGAAATTATCCTCTTTCGTCCCTCTTGACTTTACGATATAAAATTTCTTTAGACTTCGCCCCCCTTTGACAAAATTCCTAAATTCGTCCCTGCACACGGGACTCAATTGTAC
Source organism: Punica granatum (assembly GCF_007655135.1). Taxonomy (NCBI): domain Eukaryota; kingdom Viridiplantae; phylum Streptophyta; class Magnoliopsida; order Myrtales; family Lythraceae; genus Punica; species Punica granatum. The sequence goes on along the minus strand of NC_045134.1, from coordinate 26,832,678 downwards.
GTACCGTTAGGTCCGGTAGCATTAACGTGCGTGGTTCTTGCCCATTATTCCCGACGACTTTAAAATCCCGCGTAATATAAGTTTCACTTATACAAGTTTATACAAGTTTGCGTAAGATGTGAGGAACCTCAAATTAACTTCAGGTGAATGAAACCTTGTTTTGTAATTAATGATGTGCGCATTGACTTCTCCACGGGCGATAACGAATTTGAATTTTGACATATATGGATTTGACATCCGGTTAAGTATCTCGTAATCTCACCGGGTAAGAAAGAAAAAATAAAAACACGAATGCAATATTTGTGAAATATGCAATCCTTTACTCTACTAAGTAGTACTGACCCTGCCAAACTGTGTGCGAACGAATTAAACGTGGCCAATTTTTAAAGAATGGGGTTTAGCAGATAATTTCTCATTAATATATCTGACTAATAGTTAATTTGAAATTGGGAAATATTATACATAGTGGAGTGAAATTGGACCCACACGGTGTCGGATTCACCATGCCCGGCACCCTCGGCCTTCAGTCAGCCTGTGACCGACCAAAGATTGACCAAGTTGACAGTACAGTTGTGTCGATGCCTGCATATATGTATCTATACACTATATATATATATATATATATATATATATATTGAATACGATCGAAGACCATGAACTAGCTAGTGTAGCAATTTTTGGTCTCTTTCACATGCACGTTTGTTGTGTATCTTCTGCCAGGGAAGAGCACGTACAATGACTTATGATGAGATATGTCCAACAAAAGAACAAAACCAAACAAAAGAGAGAATTAATTCGGGGTCTATTTCTACTGTTCTGTCGGCCATCGGGATTGGCATCCTCATCAGTCGGGGCTCGATCCGTGCAATTAATAATCAAAGATACAATTATGTTATTCGACTTTGTCGGACAAACAAAAAAGAACACTGCAGTTTATTATAGACAACGAGAGTTGCAAATAAATGTATAATAACTTTCCCGCTGCATAACTCAACTGCAGAGTATCTCGATCCTCACGGCAAACTGCTCGTTATCATCCCGCATGAACGACCGCTCAGCGTCAGTTCCATGCCCAATGATTGAACCTTTCTTCAGGTATTATATTGCTGCTGGTCGGAACAAAATGATCGTATTTGGGGTGTTGAAGTCGAATGAAATGATCGAACGACATCTGGGCCCAAATAGAGAGCAAGAATAGCCCGCTTTGATCCATATCCATATATATATATATATATATATATACACTAAAATCGGGCGGGTCATTCTTTCGAGAGTTAAGCTGAGTGATTCAGCAATACACGACCTTGACGGATTGAAAAGAAAGAGCGAATCGGGCCAGACCCCTATTCTGCTCGCCCAATTAGCTAATCTGGGCCCGAGGGTCACTCTGATCCATATATGTACTAAAACTTGGCCAAGCCAGTCTGTTGAGAGTTAGGCTGAGCGATTAAACAATACACGGCCCTAAAGAGATGAAAAAGAAAGGGCGAATCAGGTCGAGCTCCTATTCAACTCACCCTAATAAGCTAATTAGGGCTCGGGCCTTGATCGAACTATATGTGGCCCAGATAAAGAGAGTGTATATATCGGTCGGACCACTGTTTTACTCATCCAATTAGCCAGTTAAGGCCCCGACCTTGTCGAATTATATGTGGGCCCAAATAGAGAGCACATACAGATAGATCAGCTTGCCCCATAATGATCCATATCCATATTTATACTAAAATTGTGACGGGCTAAGCTGACCCTGACTGAGGTCGTCTTTTCTCAGCTCGGTGTCCTGTCTGCTTTTCTTTACTCACACACAGACACCATTAACCTTCTTCCCGCCAGCCACTTGAACCTTCTCTCTCTCTCTCTCTCTCTCTCTGCTGAAGGCCGATGCTTCAATGGCCGCAGCTGTCACGTCAAGAGATGTTCAGGAGATCGTCTCCAAGCTCTCCTCCGACAAAGCCAAGCCCCGAGAAGTACTTCTCACATTTCCCCGCCTTCCGTCCATTTTCCCTTTTTTTTTTTTTCTTGGATTTCTAATACACATATCAAATGGTTCGGTTGAGCTCGATGTTACCGCAGATTGAGCTGACGATCACCGTTTCATATACTTGTTTCTAGGAAGGAATAAGGCTGCTGAATACATGGTTGGATGGAGAACGATCCATCGCCTTCTGTAACTACCTTGCACACAACACTGCTCAGCTTAAACCAAATGAAATCCCTCACTGTGAGCTAGCTAATCATGATTTTTCTATCCTATTTTTCACCCCCCCACGGCAAGCTCTTCTTCTGATTATGGATGGTTCCTGCAGCCGAAACCTGGCCGTTTCTCGTTACGCTGCTGATTCAGTGCGCGTCGCTCGAGGTATCAGCTAGCAAGCGACGATCGCCCAAATTACTATACGCGAAAACGCTGAGAGTCGTGGTGCAACGAGCCGAAGATAGCAAGTTCTCAGGTCACCTTTTGATTTCGGTTTCAAGACGATGTAGATTAGTTTTCCTTACATTGGGCGGCCATAATTTCTGGGTTTGGTCCGTTTTTAGCTTTATGTTGGTTTCATAGTAGTAGGTTTGTGATTGAGTGCCCGAGTTGCGGTAACTTCGTCTTTAACTCGAATTTGATATCTATCTCTTTTTGCCAGGCTGCACATTGCCTTTGTTATCCGTGGTCAAGCTTCTGTTTAATCACATATGGGATATTTCAAGCAATGTTCCGAGCTTTCAATCCGAATATGGCTTGATTCTGCGGCATCTTTTGACGATCAAAGACTATCGTTTCCACATGAGGAGGAAAATATATTCCAGTGAGTCTCTTGGATTCCTCTGGCTTACTTATCTGTTACTATCTGTTAGTTGCTCATTACGTAACTTTTATATGCGTTTTGCAAGGCCTGATGCTTTGGTACATGGAGAAGGTTGAGACTAGCCTAAATGAGAAGATTACAAGTCTATCTAATCCCAAGGAAGAAGTTTTTCGCTGCATTTTGACGCTGCATTCTCTCCTTGAGAATCCTCCTGGGGACTTCCCAGAAAATCTAAGGGAAGGAATAGTTGAGGGCTTTGTTGGGATTTTCTCTGCTGTAAGGTATGCCACGATCTTCTTCCACACTTTCCTGTTAATTAATTGTTCCATATTATTCATTGACATTATGCTTCAATTGCAGGGATGAAGGAAAAATTTCCCGTAAGCTTATTGAGTGCGTAAACATGTATTTGCTTCAGGATGGTCCAAATCTAGGGTGTCTATCTTGGAAAATCCATGAAAGTCTGCAGCAATTTGTGTTCCGCTATTGGTTGACTTCGCACGATCGGAGTCTCAAGGTACTTTTCCTTGTCCTATGGCAAGTTGAAATATCTTTTTCTGTTTCTGTATTAATTTGAACTATTTTTTGCAGGATGCATTTACTACATATGCAAGGTTGCAATTAAATCTGGAAAGGGACATTGGTGGTGAGAGTTCATTAATGGATCAACTTGTTGACGTTGTTTGCAAGGAACTAGATCAAATCTCTATGTCTAGCAGTGGAAACCCTAGGTAAAATTTCTCTTACGTGTCATTTTTCTTTTATATGGTATTTGCATGCTGAGTTAAATAAATAGCATGTGTTCAGGAATGAAGTTGTTAAAGATGACAAGGTGGGCTCCCTGAGTGGCGCGCACTGCAATTTAGTTGAACTTGGCGCTCTTGTTTTTTATAAGGTATATAGCCCATACTCATTATTTTATACCTGTGCATTAACATCTAGATTATTTGCTATGCCTGGTTTTCTTTTCGCTTACTGTGTGAAATTGGAGAATGCTTGTGGTAACGCAGTATTTCTTGATATTGTTCCCGATGAAAACTTTGGGACTTTCTTTTTCCAGGGATGCCATATGCTTAATATCTTGAGTGCCAGTCTCTTTCGCTCTAATTTCTTTTTGTATAATAACATTTCTGCACCTCAAACTCAACACATAATGATGCTCAGACGCATGCAAGAGCTTATTGAGATATCGATGTTCTAGTGGACTTATTTCCTTTCCCTGGGGTGGGGATAGAGATTGGGCTTTATTGACCATTTCCTCTTTTAGTCATGTCGACACATAATAAAAGCACCTGTGGCTGGAAAACGGGCTAGAAGAGAGCATGCTGCAGTTCATCTAAAAGAAGCACTGATGAAAGGGAAATGGTTATGGTATGCTTTCTGTCAAAACTGTATCTTGGATTCAGATTGTCCTTATGTGATGGCTATGCGTATCTTGTAGATAGAGTGAGGACTGCAAATTGTTTGGACGGTAAATTTATCCCATCTTATACGATGCATCGAATTCTACTAAGAGGATGTAGTCACCAGATGCCTCGTGAGTCCGAAGACATCATTTGACTCCTTGGTTATCCTAATATGGTTGGATTCCCAGAGTCCTTAGGATCCTGATGTCTTAAGGGTGTTTGCACATCCCTGATATAATCTGGGGCCTTCCATTTGTTGTGAGGCATTCTGGAGCATTGTCAGGACTCAGGCTTTCTGTGTATCCAGTGTGTTCGAGGCATCTTATGGCTATTAAGTGTGCAGGATGTTGTGAAATATCCCATCGCTCTCAGGTGGATCAGTGTTCCTGAGGCACTCTAAGCTGCGCAGGGGTATGGTGGTGTCTAGGGGTGGTTATGATATAGGATATGTTGAAGCTTCTGGGAAGTTTAGTGGATCCCGGGCATATCAGGGTTCTAAAGGGTCATGTGGTCCTGGGATGTTCCATGGGAATGTGGGGGTGTCTCGTGGTTGCTGGATATTTGGGTATTCTGGTGTTTCATGGGGAGGTCTTAGGCAGTTTGGAGATCAGAGCGTGTCCTGTAGATTCCATCATTATGTACCATGATAGCTAGGAAATGGGTCTCGATTTGTGTTTCTTATCCAGCGTTAATTGTGTTGGCCATGCCAGCATTGGCCTTTTTTTTTTTTTGGGAATCTTTTCATTTGCTTTCTCTTCATTCTTTTTTCTTGCTTACATTATGTCTCCTATGACAGGAATGCCACATTTTGTTGTCTAACACGTAAATACTACAATCGCATGAGCAAAGACTATTTCTTCTCTTGGTTTGAGACTATATACTCCAAACTTGGAAGGTACCTTCTGCTTTTACTCATAGACGGTGCTGTTCTTCCCTTTCCTTTGCGGATTATAAAAGTTTGAGGCTATCTGCTAGATATTAGAGGAGGTCCTGTATCAGGTGGACGCTGAAGGATATAAGTTTTTCTCGTGTCCAATCCCATAAATAGGATCTTAACAAATTCTCCTTTCCTTATTGTTGCACCATCAACTACATCCAACTTTCTTATGATTTCTTTTTAATGTATTATTATCATTGTCGTTGTCGTTGTTATTATCTTACTAGCATAAATCATTTTGATAGGTTGAACTAATGCCTCCTTCAATATTGCAGAATTATGAATGATGCCAATGTAGAGCACTCCTATGATGGTCTATTTTGGACTTTGAGGTAGTTTCATGCTCTTGAAATGGTGTACCAGTCATTCAATAAATTTACATACTAATTGCTGTCACGTACTGAATTTAAGGGTATGATTCTCCTTGTTTCTGAAGGAGTTTGCAGGAACTCTGTTCTGTTTTGCCACTTGCAGATTTAACAAAAGAGGTACTTCTGGGCAGGAACTCGCTCACCTATTGGCAATAAATGATTCTTTCTCCTTCAATTTCTTATTTGTTATGGGTTATATTTCTAAAAATAGTTTTTTTTATTTTTTTGGTGGGGGGGGAGACAACTACAAGAGCAGTTTAAGAGACTTTATTTCACATACTTGATCTAAATGTGGCTGCAAAACTTAAGTTCTTCATAGGAAGTATGTACAGTTTCCTAAAGATGTTCTTACTTCTTCCTCTCTTTAGCTCCTGTTTAATGCAAAAAGAACTCCTATGATTGGTGCAATATAAGAAAGTCAAGCTTTGTTGTTGAAATTTGTTTCATGTTCCCACCTGTTTTTATTGAAAGTAATTCGTTGGAAAAAATCTCACAGATTAGCTCGGGCTGGCAGTTGATATGGAATACTTTGATGCATGGCCTTCCCACATTCAGCAACGTCACAGCAGTTGTAAGTTGTGCTTTTCTACTTTCTTTGTCCCGTATTATGCCTTGCAATGGCGGAGCTCAGTAGTTGTGATTTCTTTTTTTCGTTTGACCTGTCAAATGTTTTTGGGTGCTTCCAATAATACAATTGAACTCTTTACAGCTGAAAACAAACTAACTGTCATTTTCACTTATACCAATGCAGGTGGATGTTGCTTTAATGCTTCTTGGGGACATAATTGCAAGGGTGATTTTCTTGATCTGGGGAAACATAATTGCACCATTTATTTATGTAACAAAGCGAGCTGATATTCAGCTTCCATTACTGGTGCTTTTTCCAGGACCTTGTCAGTACTTGCATAGTCCCTGAAGATGTTTGGGGTCTTCAATTATTCAATCAACTGCCATCACTGTAAGTTCATATCGTGTTTCACGAGCCACGATGGTTAAATGCTATCAATACCTCTTACAAATCCCAACACTTCTCCCATTTTCCCTCTGTTGGACCTCTTTGAGAAACTTATAATTGGGGCCGTTTGGATTTAGAGTTAAAGTTACTTTGATTTTGATTTTAATTTTGATTGTGGAAGAAGACAAATGAAATGTGATTATAAATTTGACTTGGGAAACGTGTGTTTTTGTTGTGTAGTGTTGAGTTAAAGTTAAAGTTAAAATTTTTTAATTGGGAAATGTGTATTTTTGTTGTGTAGTGTGTTGAGTTAAAGTTAAAGTTAAAGTTAAAATCACATGACTCTGAATCCAAACGGGGCGTTTGTTCTATAAATTCTTTATCTTTGTTGCTGATCTGATTGCTGAATTAAACACTCATCCAGGTCTGTTCTGTACTTCATTTCCATTTACTTCTCAAGGAAGGGGTCTCAAGTGAGTTCTTTAGACTGACGTCTTCTAGCTTTAGTATTTGTTTACCTATTCTAGCATGTAAAAGCTGTTGCATGCATTTTCTCACTCTCTACTTTGTTTATCAAGACTTTTTTGTTTTCTGCAAATCTGTTTGACCATTTGTCGGTTCGTTTCCCTAGTTGAAGTTTGTATCAAACAGTGAAACTAGGCTGTGGTGCTCAGTTCGTTCTAAAGGACAAGCAAAGATGAATAAGAGTTTATTGTACACCAAGATTCTTATTGCTGCTAGCTTGTTATGTAAATTTTCATAGCTTAGCAGCATGAGATCAGTGCAATTCATTATGTTGTATTTTATTATTGAGAATCTGTTGTGCCATGTTCTGATGTTGTTTCAGGGTGACCTCCGGGATATGTTACACCTTAGGAAAAGCCTCTTACAAGCAGTTTTAGGTCATCTAAGGTGGCAGGTCTGTGTTTTTAAAATCTTGTGTGATGTGGTCATTGCTTTGATATGTATTGCTGTTCCAACTTCCTTTGACCTCTTTGCTTCACCTTCCTGATAGATACTGAAGAGACAATAAACTCATTTGATAGCTTAATTTTCCAGGAGTCTTCCATCTTTAGTGAAAGGATTGTCTTATTATTCCCAGCGGCTGTGTATGCCCTTTGTGCTGGTCATGCTCCTTTTGAATGTAAGCTTAAAGACATTTCATCTTCAAGCTTGCTTAATGTTGCTGAGGCTTTTGATGGCAGGTTCAAGGTAAATGACGAGATCGTTTGTGCACTTGGCTTTCCTAATGGATTATTATGACACGCTTTCTACTTTGAAACTAAATTTTGATTGCTTTCAGGGAGAAGATGATCCAAAAATTTTCGACTGCTCAGTTGAAGCTCTTGCCAGAATCAATTCATGCTCTGGTGATGAGGTATGGAAATTGAATTTTTAGAACATTAATGGGTTTTAGTGGTTATATGACTGGTGAAAGAAAGAGGGGCATATTTTTCTTTTTGCTGGTGTCAGGAAATTTGTTAGTTGTTTTCTATCTTTTTTATCTGGGGAAAGGAAAAGCGTTAGTGCTTATCTGCTGTTTTTAATCTGATTCTTTTTTAGGTTTACCTGGTGAATTGCTGTCGAGGTGTACGTCTTCCTCGACAATTAAGAGATCAGCTGCTGCATGACATGGAAATATATATTCAAGGAGCTCTTGTGCAAGATGAGATCAAATGCAGGCCTTTGCAAGATGTCATCTATGTTTGTGCTTTATACGCTAATCTTATATATGGTTCAGTTTTAACCAGGTCTGTTCTTCTCTCTAGATATTTTGGTTGGTTAAATTAATATTGTGCTTTTCAGATCAAAGACTATGGGTTCTGTTTTAGATTTTTGGATTGCTGGTTTGATCTCCCTCCATACTCTGACAATTTTGTTCCAGGCAAAAGGAAGAAGTGTCACCATTTCTGTCAAAAATGGTCATTGCCCTGTTGGAACTGTTGGATTGTGCCACTGCCCTTATTGAAGAAACCCAAAACAGTTTTCATTCTCAAGGGTGTTTGGGCCCTGTTTCTTTGTGTGATGGAACAAGTTCCATTTTATCATCTTTTAGAATATTTGTCTCCTCACCCATATTTACGGAGCTGAGGAATGAAAAGGCTTTGGATGCTATATCTTATTGTGTGATGAAGCAATCGATGGAGAGGCTTTTGAGAGCAATTATTGGACTATATGAAGGAAATATATGCAAAAGAAGCCCTCAGCCTGATATGGACTTCTCTGCAGCCGAGATGCCTGAGTCTGTTCGCCCTATTCCAGATAATATAAGTCGGATTATGGATATGGAATTGGATGTGGATGCAGATTTTAAAGATGCTGATATTTTTTCTGTGGGTGGAAAAGTCACCTCAGGCTTAGCCTTCTCTATGGAGAAGTGGAAGTTAGGCATGGTATCACTGCTTTCATGCTTTCTAACAGTTTTACATGAAGCTACGTGGAATATCCTTTATGATTTAATGAAAAGAGAAGAGAATTCTAAGGTACATTGAGCACGTAACCATTCCCCCTTATTCCCATTTGATGGATTTCTTCTGGTTTATATAGCCTTAAGCTTATTAACTATTTTCCAACTTTCATGGCATCATTGGGAACAGGTTCATGAGAATATGTTACACCACATTTGCCAGCAACCATGTTGGTCCTCCAGTGAGAATGTTTCACGCGTGGTACGCGATGATTGTGTACTTAACATGTGAAATGCTTCCTGATAAAGAAAGTACTAGAACTGTTTCAACTTAGCTTTCTTGAGTTCTTTATGCTATACCACTTCTAGCTATATTTTGCAGGTTGAAATGATAGATGACATGATGAAGGAACAAATTGATCTCAAGCTGGACTGCCATTGTCTAATAAGTGACATCCGCAGTTTTATTGGTGCCTTTTTATCCTCAGAGAAAAATGCTAAAAAGGAGAGACAGCACTTTCTCTCTCTAAGAAAAGAAGAATTTGACCAAGTAATTTGTCTGTTTTTGTTCGATGTTGTATATATGAATGATAAGGTGGCAATTTCTTATGATTAACATATGTTTGATTATCGAATAATTAGTTGTGTTTAAGTTTTGTTGTATTTTATGACGTCATTTTCATTCATGTAACTTGCAGGACTTTACTCAACTTGGAGAGCTTGTGATGAAAGTTGCTGAAGTTGACCTCCTTGATTGGTCAGGACGAGTGAAGCTGGTTGATAGCATTTGTGATTTCATTTTACTTTGTCCTAAAGTTGGTCAGGTGATTGCCAGCATGTTGCCATTTTCCTTTCCTCCATTCATGAGCTGACTCTTGATCTTTCTGTGGGTTGACTTATAGTTTTGTCTGTTACTCCAGATGTTGATTGAAAGGTTGCTTCTAATGCTGCGAGATTCTGATTATCGAGTGAGAGTCTGTGTGGCTAGACGCATTGGGGTTCTTTTCCAGACATGGGAAGGTCATATGGAGATGTTCCAAGATATATGGTATGCCTTTCATCAGCATATCATCTTTATTTTATGCTAATAAGCATTTGGGACATGTTTGGCATTTGCAAAGTTATTACTTATTTATTCATCAAAAAGTTATCAACTTATTTGGGTTTTCTGTGGTGTCTCACTTTTTATTATTATTATTTATTGATTATTATGATAAGGAGATTTTGATAAATAAATTCCAGTTTTCATTCCTTTTCATGGTATGATTATTAATTTAATATGCATGGCAGTGACTTAAGGCTTCTTGTCATAAATACTTGTATATTAATGCCCTTTCCCAAACTCAATGAGAATGTTGTTATATGATTTGAAAAGAAAAATCTCACAAGCATCATATTAGAAAGCATCTCTCTCATACCCCCACTCCCACACATCCTCAATAAAGATATTTGTTGAAATAATGTGCACTTTTTCTCTGCTGCCAATTGACTGTTCTTTCTTTTGTAGTGGTACTTGTGCTTCAATGCCAAGGCTATTAAAAGATTGCCTTAATCTGTTGTCTTTTTATACAGTTCCAACTTTGGGTTTCCTCTGGTATGCTGCTTAAAAGGAAAGGTGATCGTCTCGGCAAGGGAGGTTTTAGCAGCTGCTCCACAGCCTCGCCAAATAATGGAAACTGTTATTGCTACGTTAATGCATATTGCATTACACAGTGAAATAATTGAGATGGAGGTACTTTTACTTCACTAATGGATCCACCAAGTGTCCATTGGATCTCTCTCTCTCTCTCTCTCTCTCTCTCTCTCATGTGCCTGTTCACTTGCATACACACACAACATGCAGAAATTTCACTGAACTTGTCCCTTGCAATTTTTTACTGAGAAAGTCTTTCTGGGGAATTTGATGGTTGTTTTGGATATATGCAGGCTCTTTTCATGGTATGTGTCATCTCTGCAATTGATCCTTGTCAGAGGTACCATTGATGTGTTTTTTATGTTTCCTTTTCCTTTATATTTATCTTTATTAGTTATTCTGTTTTCATGATTTGATCTGTACTAATTGATTCTTCTCTCTAGAGAGTTGGTGAGCATAGTGCTTGACAGCATATCCAAAGAGCTTCAGTATGCATGTAGGTCAAAGGTAAAGCTTGCTATATGAAAACTTTCCTTTCGAGTGTACATTCTCACCTTGTTGATACTTTTTTGTGTTGTTTTTTAGTTTTTATTTTATTATTGATAAGTGCACCCTCTTGATACTTTTACTGGCACAACTGCACTCTTTCTCAAGTAAAAAAAAAAAAAAACCTGAAGTCTTCCCATTATATTTTGATGCTTTGAATTTATTTGGATCAATTACAGTATCTGGAGGAAGTTCTGGGATCTATGATATTCAACTGGGTTGCCTGCAATGTGAATTTGGCTGCACTTGTTGAGGTAATGCACTTCTGTGTTGGGAGATATTATTAGTATCCTGGAGATATCAGATGCCGTGCTTTTCACATTGCTAGAAAAAAAGCTACGTCTCTTTTATTTTTAACTATCACTTATAGAGTAGGAAAAGATTGTGCATGGTGGAGAATCTTTCTTTTATAGCCTTATCCTTTGAGGAGTAGGAAATGATTTGATATCATCATGTCACTATTTCATGATTGTCTTCTGCAGATAAGGCGAATATTTGTTTCTGATGCTGAACCGAGTTACTTCATGCAATATTGTTGGCAGTGGCTTCTTCCCGCACTCATTCTGCATGATGAAAGCCACAATCAGCTCAGTTGGCTAGCTCAGGTAGCAGAAAGTTTTAGCTTCTATTTCTCTTTGGGATGGGCGGCGCTTCTGCTAAAATCTATAGCTGAAATGAGTTCGTTTGTAAGATAAATTCATTAGAAAACTAATATAACTTCTTGTAATACTGATACGCGTCTACCTTATCTTGTTTTTAGTAATTTTTATAATTTCTTGTGTTTGCTGACATGTGATCTGATGCCAGCTTGTTGGCCAACGAGTGAAAATCCTTGTTCGGAATCATTTTGTGCCAATATTTGCAGTCTGTATTGCATTACACTGCTCTAGGGGAGCTGGGTCAGAAAAAGGAGGGGAAGCTCTTCAACGTTTCATATTGCAGTTTGCAGAAATATCTGAGACTGAAAGAGACAAGCTCATTAGGAAGCATATGGTTTGGTTATACTTCCATTGGTTGATTAGTCTGAGGTTCTAATTATGTATATAAGCATTTGCAATCAATCGAATGAAAAGCTCCTTTTGTTTTTCCTTTTAATATCCAGGTATCTATAGTCAGCCATGTTTTGTCTCTTGTGTCTAACACGTCAGAACCCACAATCCCTTTCTTTCCAATGGATACCATAGTGCGTGCGATTCAAACAGTTGTTGATGGATTTCTGGACATGTATGTAACTTTGTCATCGACATTCATCTATTTCCTTACTATTTATATCTTTTATTGAATCTTCATTCTTGATTGATGAAGGGGGGAATATCGTACTGGTGCTGGCGTCATTGATAAGATCAACATTTTTCGTCCTGATAGAGTTTTCATGGTGAGGGTTCCTCTCTATCTTTCTTTTCTATTTATTACTAGTAACTGTAATACTTTACAGAAATGTTGAAGTAACCATCACAAGTTGCAGTTTATAGTAGAAATACATCACAAGATTACCGCAGCGGTCCATCACCGGCATAAATGCCACCGATTGGCTGGAATGGAGGTTCTCGTTGAAATTCTTGGGCACAGGACTGCTGTTGTGAGCACTTTGAAGTGAGTTCATACTGAACTTTTACGCAGTTTATGTAACATAGGAACATCTTAAATATCCTGGTAGGGAACCTAATTTTTCTTCCCCCCCTATCCCACCAAATCGCGGGTAACATACCCAATACTCTGTTCTACTTTTCCTGATAGACTGGCTAAGTTATGAAAAACATAAAAAAGAGATAGTATTAAAAAATATTCCATATTGACCAATCAGAATTATCTCCCAGGATATATAATTGCCTCAAAAATGTTAACAGAAAGATCCTTAGAATACCTGGAGATTCTTTTTTTTGCTGCAATCGGAAAGCAAATCAGATTTCTTTTTGCCTATTATCGTTGCCAACAATCTGAACTAAATTAGTTCTTGTGAGCTCCTTGGCTAAAATGACTGTTCTTTTTGAGTCCCTTCTTGTAGTTGCCTCTTATACATATACAATTTATACTAGTGAAAACCCTTTTGAGGAAAAGCAAGGTTTTACCACATTTTTTTAATCAACCCTCAGTTCCACGTTTTCTTCAACCTTTTTTTATCTCTATATTATTACATGTGAAAAAAATTATAAAGTCTAGGAGTATTTATTATTTTCCCGAAGATACAGAACGAATTTTAGAAATTTTAAGTGCTTGTTATGTTATAATTATCGAATCTTCTATAGATGTACATTTAACTTCCTTTTGATGCTAAGTGTATTTAATATATTTGATTTTCTTACTCCTTAATTTACAGGATGTACAAGCTTTCGTTCTCTCTGCCCCCCCCCCCCCAAAATAAAGAAAGTATTTCAGTAAAGCTAATCAAATTAGATAAACTTGATATTTTCTGTACAAAGATACAAGTTGCATCCAAACTTGAAGACCTTCACATCTTCTACGTGACATTGAGCTTGCTAGCTCATGAATACATGCATCCTGGCTATTGTATTGGAGATAAATCAATTAGTATATTTAAAAAAAAGAAAAAAGAAAAAAAGAAGGGAGTAGCAAGCAAAATGTTTGTGTGCTGTTTAACGCGGATGGAGTAGTTAACTAAACCAATATGAACAGGAAAGGCATGAGATTGATGGGACCATCACAGAATTATCTCAGAAAAAAAATGCATAAAATTTTTACACTCACGCACAAGTAATAGATGGATTCATCCTCCTGAAGTTAGGTAACAAAAATACACTAGTTTCTTCCACGTATAAGAATGTTGCACAACACGTGGGTGAAGGGGCTACTTACATATGATTGTAGATCAATGATGAGTTCAGAGATTATCTTATTGCGAGATATCTGTCAAGTTCTCTGACCAATATGCCTTTCCAGTTACCTTCTCAATTTGACTGGGCAATACATAGGTTGCCACGCTGTGCAAGATCAATGCTGTCGGATAATATCCAGTCTGCTGGATACTGTTGAAAATAACGTCACATCCAAAGAAATCATTTGTGTCTTGGGTGAACAATTACAGGTTCATATCTTGTCAATTCCATATTTATTTGTATTCATTCACTATATTTTATCATGTGATGTAAAAGTCTACTTTGGTGCAGTTTTTGGTGTCGAAGTTAGTGGAGTCTTGCTGTTTATCCAGTCCTAATGGAGAAATTTCACAACCTGGGTCATCCCAGGTTTTATCCGTGCTTCACCGGCTAACTTTGCGATCTGATCCATCTCTCCATGACTATATAACAGTAAGTTACCCTTCTAAGGTTCTCTTTTTTATCTGTAATTGTTCTGTTATCTGCTCGAGGGGTTGAACTTCAATTATAATTGCCAGGAATTGGAACCTTTTCCGGTTATAGATATGTTGGGTGAGATTCGGAAGTTCCATGAGGATTTATGCCAGGACTACTCTCTTAGAGATCACTTGTTGAATGTATGTATGCAGCTTTGATTACTTTCAACTATCTATTTGGCTTTGGTGTTTTTATTTTTACTTGCTTCTTACACTCCCTTTTTGTGCATACGCCAGTTTGTCAAGAGATCTTGCTATCTTCCACCTAGACTTCTTCTTTGGAGGTTGGCATCCATTCTTGGCATATCATGAATATATATTTCTGGTTAAAAAGAATGTTCTTTCTCCAAGTTTTCTGCATTTGTTTAACTTACCCTACTTTTCTAAGGTTGGTTCCTTTTTGGGGGGATGCGCCCTATCTGTCCTTGTGCTGAAGATGAGTCGCCCCGAGGCTGGGGTTCAAGCATATACTTCTTGAAAGATGTAGTTTTTCAAAGCGTCTTCTCTGTAGTTTCAATATATTGTCTGAAATGCTCGCTTTTTGCTCCATTGCAGTCTTCAAGCACTGCATAAGAAATTTTTAGCTGCAGTATCATTTCAAAGAGAATGGGAGAATGGTGCTTGGCATGAAGACCAAGAAGTTGTGCAAGCAGTTTGGACTCTTGTTCGCATCTGTGCCTCAGATGATGCGGATGGTGTTAGAATGTTGGTTTCTGATTTCATATCAAGGGTACATCCGCTGACTTTTTTCCTCGACTTTCAACAGTATAACTTCATCTAGTGGTTCATGCTTTTCATTACATAACTCTTTTCTTTCTTTCAAAGGTTGGTATAGGTGACCCGCACTGTGTTGTCTTCCATCTCCCTGAAGGCTCAAGTGGCATTCATGTTTGCGAACATGTTAATTCTGAAAGTGCTTCAGAGGTCAATTTTACCCTGAATACCAGCATATCTGATGAACTCTTGGTTGCTCTATTGAAGCTCTTGAAGAAGTATCTAATGGATGATTCTGTTGTGATTGTTGATATGACATCTCAAGTACTTAGGGTGAGTCCAGAGTGCTATGTTAATCTTATTCTATTAAATTCGATATAGTAAAATATGCAGTCAAAAGTGGTATAATAGCATTGAATTTTTCTTTGCCTGTCGAGTGAGATATTGCATTTCAGGTATTCTGGGGGATACTGATAATTCCATCTTAACCAGGGAATACTTTCGACCGAAAGGGGTCAAAGTGCATTATTGTCTTTTGGTTCCTATGAGAGGTCCCTTATTGAGGTCAGATAATTGTAGTGGTTTATTTTTTCTGTTTAACTTTATGTGCTTTTGTGCTATTCCTTTTTTTTTTTTCTTTTCCCTATAACAGTTATCCTCTGCTGTAGATTCACTCTAGGGGTGTTAACATGGAGGTGGTGGAGAAACTCCTGTCAGAATTAGAGCAGAAATTCAAGGGTAAGGACACATTTTGAATATTTTGCTTGTCCTTTTTCCCTGAAACCTCATGTCTTTTAGTTTGGCCCTTTGTTTAGCTATGGCCTTGGTCAATCACTGTTTGCATAAGATGGTGAGGGGTAAGTCATGGCTTGAGGCTGGTCACAAATACTTCTCTAGTCACATTTATGATGATGAAAAGTCAATTCAATTATGATAAACACATAACTGGTGGTTGTCGAAATAAGGGGAGATTGTTGCCTCTTATGTGGGAATCTATTATTTTGCATCATAAGCTCTACATAAGTTGGCAAGTTTATGTATCAGTTGGCTTCATGGTTTTGTTCAACTAAGGTCGTAAACTTTTATAATGGAATATAAGGCATATTAAGTAATAAATAATAAATTACCACTGTCATCTCTGACAAATCTTTAGATCAGAGGGTTCTTTTAGTCTCAAAGATTCACATGGTATTAGATTGCAAAATTTGAAACTCTTTGGATGTGTTTGCCTACGTTTAATTAGTCCCACACAATGGGCTTTTAAAACTATTCCAGCCCATGGAAGAGTAATAAGTAGATTGATCACATCGTTGTCTTAGAAAGTTTATTTGATAGAACATAGAGCAGTATGTAATTTTCACAATCCATATGAGCTTATGTTTTTCTCCAAGATTTTCTCTACATATTAATGATTATCTTTGTTTTCTCTTCCTCGTAACTGCTCCAATGATATAACTTTTTCTGTAACTCCAATATGCAGCTGAAGCTATGCCATTAGAGAAGTCCTCTACATGGGAAACTCATGGTAAAACTTTTGAGGCGTGGATCTGTCCACTAGCTTTCTCTTTGATTGGGCACTGCAATGATGTCATCCTGCGGTAATGCCATTAGAATAATTTTTTATTAAATTATCTCCTGGTTCCACTTCGCTTTCCATAGAATTCTTTCACTGATTGTTTCTGTACTCGTCCAGATTATGCCAAGATATTGTTTTGCTAAAAGCAGATGTTTGTGAGCTCCTGTTGCCGAGTATTATGGTTGATCTTGCCAGAAGGAAGGATTTGGATCGAAATCTTCATCGGTCGATCTCTTCACAGGTTGAATTCTCAAGTTAATCAAATAGTTTTTATACTGTAATTTGTTGTTTTATTTCTTTATCTGATGGTGTTAATAAAAGTTGGCTAACACTGATAAAAAGAAAAAGGAAGGTTCCTTTATTTGTACTAGTTAAAGGTGCGGAAAGAGAGTCTGAACCCTCGGTAAACAAAAGTCTACATATCAGTTCCAATGCTACGCCTTGAACCACTCGGCCATCTCTCCTCGATAATGATTTTGTCCATGGTTTCTGTTATTTCTGCCTGCTTCTATGTATTTGAACAAAAGAGGGAAGTTCAATTTTTCGTTGTTTCCTCTGCAGGTTCAGGAACATATATTTGTTGAGACAAATAACTTAATCAAGTCTGTTCAAGTATTTCTGAATGCCCTTAATGAACTTCGTATATGCTATGTTATAGAAAGATCTACTTCAGTTACTTCAAACCGAGAAAGTTCTAAGGCAAGTACATTACCCTACACTTTCTTGGGTCTGCTTTATACTGTAGATTTTGTGCTTAATAATGCTATATACATAAAATTGTACAATTACCTCACTGCAGTTCCATTCTTCGGTACACTGAACTACAAATATTTGTCTTACTTTTCTCTCTTTATGATCCAGCTTGCGAAGCCTTCTAGCTATGGATCAAGAACTCGCTCCGCCTCCACAAAAAATATAGATCATCATGCTAATTCACTTCCTTCGGCAGTATCAACATCTTCGTGGGAAAAGGTATAGTTTCTATTGGTCTGCTCATTTAAAGTTTAATTTGTTCTCTGATCCTCTTTGAATAACTTCTCCATGGGAAATGGCTTTCATTGAGTGCTCTTGTTGGTATCTTAGTGGAATACACGATAAAGAATTTGCTCTCCATCTAACCATCCTTAAGTTTCATATTACTTCCGTGATATTATGGCTTAAAGAAGTTATACTGGTTCTCTGTTTTACCCTTTTCAGGTCTATTGGCTGTACATTGATTACCTTGTTGTAGCAAAGTCAGCTCTGGTAAGTCCCTAAGTCCGTCTGCCTGTCCGTTTGCACTTCTGTCCTTCCGTCCCTTCATCCCACCTTTTTCTGTCTATGTGAGTAGTGCTACTCTATTTTGCAGGTTTGTGGTTCATACTTTACCTCTGTAATGTATGTGGAGTATTGGTGTGAAGAGAATTTTGACAATCTCACATTGGGTACTCCAGATTTCTCCCCTCAGGAAGTGGTACATTTGCTTCAACATTTTCTTTAGTCTCAAACTTCAAATCCCATTCATTCATGAACTTCTCTCTGCCTTGTCTTTCTCATCTTCGCCACAGCTGCGGCCCCACGTTGAAATACTTGTCTCAGCAGTCACACAAATCAACGAGCCTGATAGTTTATATGGGATAATTCAGACACACAATGTAAGTGCTTGTAATTCTATAAAAGCATCTGTCTAAAGCTTTGTGGACCTGCCTAGGACATGAATGTCATCGGCTGAATCTGGATCCCCTCCGCGAAGTTACTAATAAAAAGGTCCATGGACCAACAGTCGTAATGTCTTGGACGAATTTATCATCTTCACTTAAAAGGGAAAGAGGAAGTAAATAAGAAAATACATTTTTGCCAATTCCTCGTGATGATCCATGTGATAAGAACAAGTTTGGTCGGTTTGTCATTGAAGTGTGCTTTACTTTTTTGAATGGTAATATGAGTGTATCAGTTGCTTTTCTTAGAAGCCAGAAGTAGAGGGCAGAGTCCGTTGGTTTGTAACAACGGTGACCACTTATCTGGCTATTTATAGGTGGGTTCTAACATTGTTTTTCTTCACATGTATCTGAAGTTGACATCTCAAATTGTGACCTTTGAGCATGAGGCAAACTGGAGCAAGGCCCTTGAGTACTATGATTTGCAAGTCAGGTCAGAAGCCATGGTGCCGTTAGAAAATGGATCTAGAAGTTTGATAGCAGGGCATTCTGAAACATCCTTTTCATCATGTTCTCCTACCAATGATGCCGTGAGGCTTGGAAAGCCATATAAAGGTCTGATTAGATCCTTACAACAAATTGGTTGTACTCATGTGCTGGATTTGTATTGCCAAGGATTGACTTCTCGAAAAGGGCAGTTCGAGTATGACCTAGAATTTGCTGAATTGCAGGTAAGCGTTACCTGATTCTTTCTTAGATATCAATGCTACCTACTTTAACTTGCTATATCTTTTTGCAGTATGAGGCTGCTTGGCGTGCTGGGAATTGGGATTTCTCCTTACTTTCTGGGTCTTCTGCTTCGTCTTCTAGCCAACTGATTAGAAGTGACCATTTCAATGAGAGCCTGCACTGGTGAACTCCACAATTTCCTTCATCTCAAGTCATAGGATGCTTCAGTTTTTTAACTTTCTGCACTGTCTTGTTCATAATAAGATAGCCATGGAATTATATGTTGTGATCTCTACAGAAACTGAGAAAATTGTCCATCACTTACAAAGCTTAAATTATTGTAGGATGTGATTCCATCCCCCCCCCCCCCCCCCCCCCCCGGCTTATCTGGGACATAACCATTATAGTGTCTTATTGACCCATATAACAGGTTATTATAATTACAAAATGTTAGAGACATCTATGAGAGGGTTAGTTGATGGATAGTTTATCCTAGCTTTTGGAGATAGTAAATTTTCTGATTTTGTGATATATTTTAATCTTCTATGATGGTTTATGAACTACCGAATTTTCCTTTTCGAGCTATATCTTAAATCTGTTGTCAAGTTATATCTCACTCATTAATATTTCTTTAACTCGTCTCCATGGATAAATAGTTGTCTGCGAGCTCTGCGAGAGGGAGATTTAGATGAATTCCTGGGGAAGCTGAAACGCTCAAAACAGGTGATTTTTCCTATATACTCTACCATAAAACCTTGTTTCATTTTAGGTACTCATGTTTCTTTGTTTTGTTTTAGGAGCTTGTACTGTCTGTCTCTCATGCAAGTGAGGAGAGCACTGAATACATCTATTCAACAATAATTAAGCTCCAGGTAAGCAAGTGTCTGTGGCTGCTTATGTAAAAAGAAAGCTGTGTGGGCTCATTAGCATTTATTTATCTTCTGCTTAACAGGCTACAAGCCCGCAAACGGCTAAAATTTCGAACTTATTGCAATTTTGGATATTCACGATGTTTCATCTTGCCTTCTGTTGCATGACCTCTGTATTCGTTGGCACTATAATCATAGCACTTTTAGGGTTTCCGCAATTTATTCAGTTACTGTTCTTCGTAAGGGGCTGAACCTTCTTGGCGTGCTTTAGTGGAGGTTTATTTACTTATCCAAAAATATATGTACACACAGACGTATACATATATGCAGCTAAAGACTATTAATAGGGAGGTTTAAGAGTGCATATATTATGTTCTAGTGAAAAAACATGAGGAAATGCCTTGTTTAGGTTTCAAACTCTGGTCATAAAATCCTTTCCAAAGCTTCATCTTAGGTGGAAAAGGAATGAGAATGTTTTGTTTGTATTTGGTTAATTTCTCTCTCATGTGTTTACAATTCTATCTGCTACATCTTTTACCTCCGCAGATTCTATGTCATCTTGGTACTGCTTGGAATTTACGTTGGACAGACTTTCCATCAGAAAGATCAAAAGGAGACCTGAAAGTGCTGTCTGAACCTGTGATACCTACCATTGAGCAGGTTTCCAGCTTTTCCTTGTTCCTTCTTCTTCTTTTGCTTAATATTATCATGGTATATTTAAGGTCTGAAAGGGGATAGTATCTTATCTGTGCAAAAATTTGCAATTCCTGATTTTATCAGCTGTATATTCTTATGTTAAGTGCCCTTATTGAGAGCATTCTTACAACGGCAGCCTCTGCAGTTATTGAAAAGCCAATTTTCATTTTTCTTCATTTCTCAGCATTTCTCTTGCTGCTATTGAAATGCTTTATTGTGCTTTCTTTTCTTATATATTGGCAGTTTTTTTTTTGGTGATGCGTTTATTTCCAGGAGCTCTGACCAATCATATAGTATTGACTGCCCGGTTTCCATTGAATTTTCTATTAACTGACATATGCCTTTAATTTTCGATTCAGATGACATGCCTAAATTCTGACTGGGAGTCCATTTTGAGACGGACACAGCTGCACATGAATTTGTTGGAACCTTTCCTTGCATTCAGGCGTGTTTTACTCAATATATTGAATTGTAAGGACTGCTTGATTCAACATCTTTTGCAATCAGCTTCGACACTTCGTAAGGTGTACTTCTAAAACCCTGATATTAAAAGTAGCTAAGACTTTCTTCAGTGGCTAACTTTTATCCCTTCCCCATGTGAACCTTCTGTATAGGGGGCTAGGTTTTCTCTGGCGACTGCAGCTTTGCATGATCTAAAATATCTTGCTGCTGGAGACAGGGAGCATTCTTTAACCTCATATTGGCTTGGAAGGGTATGGCCACCTCTTTATATAAACATCTCGGATTCTAGAAAACTGCTAAGCCCTATTGACTTTTCCTGGCTTTTCTTGACCTTATTTGATACTTCTGCTTATCATACCAGAGATATCAAAGTAAAGATGATTATCTACAAGTATCTGTGAGCTACCTCTATCCTAAAATAAATCTGTTGTCTTTTCTACCATGTTCAGCTGGAAGAAGCTAAGCTTCTGAGGGCCCAAGGCCAGAACGAGATGGCCATCAGCTTAGCTAACTATATCTCACAGAATTCCACACTGTATGAAACATCTTCAGATGTGTATCGTTTGATTGGCAAGTGGTTGGCAGAAACTAGATCAAGCAAGTTAAGCCGATTTCTTTAAATTTACAATTAGTTTTTATCTGTTCAAAAAGCCCAGTTTTCTTTGTACTTACTATTTTTCTGACTGCAGCTCTAGGACTATTTTGGAGAGCTACCTAAAACCTGCTGTGGCACTGGCTGAGGACCAGAGAAGAACCCATAAAGGGTTTATAGAAAGACAGAACCAGACACATTTCCACCTTGCACATTATGCAGACGCTCTATTCAAGAGTTATGAGGATAGACTAACTTCTAATGAGTGGCAAGCAGCTATGCGTTTAAGGAAACACAAGGTATGTCTTTTGAAAATCGGAGAAAGTAGCCACTAGCCAATTATCTTTATGACCCTGTTGATCGAAGGCATGATTCTGCAGACACTAGAGCTGGAAGCACTTATTAGGCGACTGAAGAGCTCAACAAAGGCAAGTTCTTTCAGATCTATCATCTCGGATGTATCTGGCATCCTATAGAATTTATCTATTTATATCTATATCTATCTATGAATATATATAAATATATTAAGCTAAAGAAGAGTTCCCAGCCATTTGTCATTCAATGGTGGTTTCTAATAAAATATTTTGAAACTCCATTCTCTTTTTCTTTCTTCTCAATAAAAAAAAAAGTTTAGATGGTGGGGTATTTACACTAAAAATATAGATTAGGCTGTAGGGCCTTTAAAAGGGTCATATTCTTGTTCTTTACATATTTACTTTTATATATGTGTAAATTTATCATACTCTCAATAGCACAATCACTTGAGTATACTTCAAGAATTTTAGTACTTTTCCACTAAAATGATTTTTTCAAAGAATAATGCATTATATATACGTTTTCTTAAGGGGTCATATATTACTTATAAAAAAAATAATATAAAATTTTCCAATCTTTTTCTGAATGTTCTTTATTTCCAATTTCTAAACTTCATGATCTTACATGTGAACTTTTTTTTTTGTATAGAATGATCTTCATCATATGTATTTTCTAAATTGAATGCATCGATACGCATTTATTTTCTCATTTATTAGTTGAATTTTCTTTTAGAAACAACTATATCCTTAAACATATACACGTATTTTATTATTATAAGTTTATGCAATTTTTGATAATAAAACTTTAGAACTCTGCATCACACGGGTGAATTAACCTAGTACATTATTTGCGGATTTTCACTAAATTGTGTGCGCTTTTTGA
Organism: Punica granatum; assembly: GCF_007655135.1. Lineage (NCBI taxonomy): Eukaryota > Viridiplantae > Streptophyta > Magnoliopsida > Myrtales > Lythraceae > Punica > Punica granatum. Next base: position 26,809,843 of record NC_045134.1, on the reverse strand, counting down.
GAAGTTATTATATTACTTATTAGGGGGAAAAGACCGATTATTCAGTGAAAATACTAGAACTGCAAAGGCAGCTTGCGATGGATAAGGAAGAAGCTGAAAGATTGCAGGTGAATGTCTCTCTGTATGGCTTATGATATTTTGAAATGAAAAGTTTTGCCAATGTTTCTCATCATCCATAAGCTGAATATGCTTAACATGATATGTCTATCAATTTTGTGGACTATGTAGAGGGACAGAAAGAGACAGGCTTTGTTAAAAGGAGTGAGATATCTTCTCATGCTAGATGTATCTAGAAAATGGATGTACATGCATTTAATGTTTTCTTTTGTTTTGAAAAAGGGTTTTTAACCCACTTGGTGCCCCATTTAATTATACAAGATCACTAACATTTGAAAAAGAAATTGTTTCAATAACTATATCTCAGGAGCTTTTGATGGACTTGTCGAATTGATTACAGAATAGACATTGCATTGATATGTGTACTAACAATAGTCACCTAAGGATCATCTTCTGCCTGTCTTCAAAATAATAGGATGACCGGGACAATTTCCTTAGTCTGGCATTGGAGGGATACAAGCGATGCCTAGTCATTGGAGACAAGTATGATGTGAGAGTGGTAATCACTTTTTACCTTGAGGATTCTGCTTGCAAGTAATGATTTTTGAGGCAATGTAATCCCAATGATGATCATTGCATGTAAGATTATCTTTATTATGATTGTAAAAGTTTCAGTTCAAGAAGAGTATACTTATGATCTGGAGGTTTCCAGCTTGCAGAAGATATTGCCACATCGTGCTAGTTTTAATCATTGATGTTTCTCTTCATTTTTAGTTTCATAATCTACACCTTTTTAGACTGACACCATTACTATTCATTTTTCCCAATCAGGTGTTTCGACTAGTCTCCTTGTGGTTTTCTCTTTCTTCTAGACAAAATGTCATAAATAACATGCTTAGCACAATTGAAGAGGTAAAATATTAGCCAGCTCTATTACCTTTTTGTACCACAGAAATTTATCTTTATTGGGATTTGCTTTTGTTTTTTGCTGAATCCTGAATAATTGAGAGGGTCCTATTCCTTTTCTATAAGAACTATGTTTTAGCCTGTTATTGGAACAAGCTGCAGGTGCAGTCCTACAAGTTTGTGCCACTAGCTTACCAGATTGCTTCAAGAATGGGAGGCTCAAAAGAGGGTCACAGGAAAAATAACTTTCAGGTTTGTATGACCTTCAGTACCTGCAGCTTCTTCCTACGAAGGTAACCTGTTCCACTATTAACATCCGGAATTGCATTCTACAGTTTGCTTTGGTCTCTCTTTTGAAGAAAATGTCCATTGACCATCCATATCATTCGATCTTTCAGGTACTTAAGTTCAATTTACTCATTTGTCCAATAGATAAGATGTTGATTGTTTTCTTAGTGTTGTAGAAGGAGAAATTGCTTTCCTCATGAAATCATATTTACCGTTCTCTTTCTTCTGAATTCAACTAATTTATTATATATGGTCCATGTCTAGCTTCTAGCTTTGGCAAATGGTGATCGCATCAAAGATAAGCAACGAAGTAAAAGCTCATTTATTGTTGATATGGATAAGAAGCTTGCAGCAGAAAATCTTTTGAAAGAGTTATACTCATATCACGGAGATATTATCAGCCAAGTAACTTCGACCAACCATGCTTTCTGTGATATTTTAACCTATTTTCACTTCTTTTGATGTATATTTCTGAGATATTAACATGTTTTCCTTTCCTTTCCATGCACAGATGAAGCAAATGGTGGAGGTGTATATCAAACTTGCAGAACTAGAAATAAGGAGAGAGGTTAGTGAAATGGCTTTGTAACTCAAACTTTGTATTCTCCGTGGTAAAGCGGTGAAAGGTTTCTGCATGAAGATGTATTAGGCTTCGTTTCACTAAAACCCGTGCTTTTTACAGGATACCAGCAAGACAATGAAGTTGCCAAGAGATATCCGCAGTGTTCAACAACTGGAACTTGTAAGCATGCATCTTACTAATTTAGACAAAAATTATCCCTCTTCTTTTCTTGAATTGTAGGAGTATCTGTGATAACCCTAAACAAGATATGAAATGTCTGGTGGTTTGTTTAGGAAGATCCTTGTACATTTTCCAGAAGTTTTGTTTAATCCTTCAAAACAATTGCCAACTTAAAAGCTATGTGCTGCATCTGATGTACAGGTGGTGCCAGTAGTAACTGCTACTATTCCCGTTGATCGAAGTTGTCAGTATCGTGAAGGCACCTTTCCACATTTTAAAGGACTGGAAGACTCAATCATGTATGTTACAGGCATTTAACTTCTCTCTATTGAATCAAAGACAGAAAAAGCCCAAGAAATGGAATGTGGGATGCTACATAATGCTAAGTTTAAATCAAAATCCTTTTGTGCAGGGTGATGAATGGCGTAAATGCTCCAAAAGTTGTTGAATGCCTTGGTTCTGATGGTCAGAAATATCGACAGCTAGCAAAATCTGGAAATGATGATTTAAGACAAGATGCTGTAAGAATTTGAGCTGAATGCCTTCTATTCCTTACTGTTTTGCAGAAATTTAGATTAATAGACTTTCTGTATTCTAAAAGTAAAAAATACTCTTGTTCTTAATAGGATCTATCTTCCATTTGTTAAGGTTGCTTAATTCAATCTCTCTTCCAACATCTATTTCTGTTAATTTCCTGGTGAAATTCTCATAATTTTTCTTCTGTAAAGATGATACATCCTTCATCATGGTAAACCTTTAGTGGAATTGTTGGATGTTTGTGAGTGCTACGCATGAGGCATTAGCTGAAAGTATCAACTGTTTGCTTGCAGGTAATGGAACAATTTTTTGGTTTAGTCAACACTTTTTTACAGAATCATCAAGATACTCGGAGAAGAAGACTAGGTGTGCGGACCTATAAGGTATCATCTCCTTAGATGGGATCTCGCAAATACAGCATTTTTCTATTCCAAAAATGTCGATTACATCTTCTGTCATATGCTGGTGATGAAAATAAACATTTGTCTCTTTAAAATAGGTTGTTCCTTTTACCCCCAGCGCGGGTGTTCTCGAGTGGGTCAATGGCACTGTTCCTCTAGGGGATTACCTCATAGGAAGGTTAGTTGTATCATCAGAGACATGCTTGTCCCTCTTTTCAGTTTTGTGGATCTTCTTTGGTTAAACTTAAAAATTATTATGTCATGTCTAATTTCAGCAACAGAAATGGTGGTGCACATGCGCGGTATGGGAAAGGAGATTGGACTTTTCCGAAATGTCGAGAGCATATGAGTAATGTAAGAGTCTCACATTGATGACTGTATCTCTGATCTACAGTTTTTATTTTTAATATTTTTGTTTTTTTGTTTTTTGAAAGTGAAGATCTTTTGGGGTCAATCTCACCAAGGATATTTTAATTCTCTTCACATAAAGTCTTATAGATAATATTATGTTTGATATTTTAGTTACGAAATCATAGGACAATTTATCAGTTTCATAAGCTTGAAGATTATAAAATGCCAAATGAGAATTTTTAGAGTTGCTTCTATATGAAATTGAAATAAAACAGTCCATGAAATGCCTCGTCTTTCGAAGGAAGACTTATTATATGTGTTCATATATTTACCGGCTTTGTTGTTGGTCTTCTGCAGGCAAAAGACAAGCGGAAGGCATTTCAGGAAGTTTGCGAGAACTTCAGGTAATCCTACTGGTTGGGATAAAGTATGCCTTGGTTGATTGATTCTATATTTAATCAAAGCAAGATATTATTTAATTGCTGGCATCTCATGCAGGCCTGTAATGCATAACTTTTTCTTGGAGAGGTTTCTACTGCCTTCTGATTGGTTTGAGAAGAGACTTGCTTATACCCGAAGTGTCGCAACTAGTTCAATGGTTTGTATCTTGATGCCTTCTCTGATGTGGATCTTAGGTGTTGTAATCATCCAGGAATTGGTTTGACTGAAGTGGTTGGTAAATCTGTTGAGTTTACTCTTAATCCAGGTGGGTTATATTGTTGGTCTTGGAGATCGGCATTCTATGAACATTTTAGTTGATCAAGCCACAGCAGAAGTTGTTCACATTGATCTCGGTGTTGCCTTCGAGCAAGGCTTGATGCTTAAGACGCCAGAACGGGTGGGGGTTCTCAAAATCCCAAGCTATGTCCTGTGTTGGTTATTCTTTTCTCTCCCAATTTTTGTTTTACTAATGTATCATGAGGATCATCCTTTGCAGGTTCCATTCAGACTCACGAGAGATCTTATTGATGGCATGGGAGTTACGGGAGTGGAAGGTGTGTTCAGAAGATGCTGTGAGGAGACCCTCTCTGTGATGAGGACAAATAAAGAGGCACTACTAACCATAGTGGAAGTAGGACCTGTGTTCAAGATGAATCTTCATGAATATGCAGAACTCGATAATTCAAATCTTAGTACTAAGGAAAAAAAATCTCTTGCAGGTTTTTATCCACGATCCATTATATAAGTGGGCTTTATCCCCTTTGAAAGCCTTGCAACGTCAGAAGGTATTTTATTAGCTTCATCTCGATGAGTGCGTAATTGGTCTTTTGACGATTTTCTGAAATGTTTTTGGAAATCAATCTGGAGCTCCTCCACACTTGAAACTAATTTTTGCGGTCCCTGCTGACAGGAAACGGATGATGATCTAGAGATGTGCTTTGAAGGCTCTCGAGAAGAAACTGAAGGAAATAAGGATGCTGCAAGGGCTCTAATGCGCGTCAAGCAAAAGCTCGATGGATATGAAGGTGGTGAAATGAGAAGTCTTCATGGGCAGGTAATCTTTTCTTTCAGCAAGAAGTTTTTAATATTCGAGCAAGCAAAGAAAAGAAGATCCAGTCTCCCTCTCTTTTCCATGTTCGACATGTGACCTGAGATTTGCTCTTTTACATTTTTGATGCGATGAAAATTGATGTGTATAAATTCCTTTCTAGGTTCAACAACTCATACAGGATGCGATCGATCCCGAGCGGTTGTGTCAAATGTTTCCGGGATGGGGAGCTTGGTTGTGATGTAAATAACTAGCTGTTGCACTCCAAATGACACCCAATAAGACCATGTACAGGCGGCATTTTGATCGATTTGTGTGTGTGTGTGTGTGTGTGTGTATAAATTCATATTCACTCGAGTCATGTATTGGGTGGAATTGGTGTTAGCAATGACATGAATGAAAATTTTATATATTTTCGGTGGCTTTCATTATCTTGGTATCTTGCCCTTCATTCCTTTTTTTGTAATTAGTCTTACGATCGTAATTGAAAGAATTGCTCAAATAGTTGCTTTAGAACACAGATATTCCATACCATGAGCCAAGATTAAATCGTTGCTGAATCGGGTCGCAAGAAATTTGAAGCGGGCAGAAGCAGTTGATTTTGGAATTCGACGAGTACTTGCGCGCAAGCTTGTTACCAACCCATCCATAAGTCAGGTGAGTGCATATCCATACTTGCAACTTGCAAAAAGTGAAAATTTTCTATTTCACAGAAGTTTGACTTTGTTTATGTTCTATTTTGTGCAGCTTACTAATGTCTGATTACAGTCGACACACATTGTGGCTGCCCGCTCATGCTTTCTGGTGGGTAAGCTTCCGCGTTGTCCTTCCTCTCATGACACGAAAACTTTTCCTTACTCATTTTTACCTCATGTGCGACCTTTTTACGATTGCTCATCTTATTATAGCTTATTACACGGCATAAGGAACATCCAGACTTCGCAGTTTCGAGGTCCTGTTGATATTCTCATCCGAAACAAGGTAAATATCCTTTACTGATATAACGCGTCATTCTTCGACATATAGTTGCACTTGGTTAGTCGCAGCTGATGGAAGACATTTCTCATCATAGCAATAATAATATGAGAAGGGCCACTAATCACGCCATCAGTTGTGAAATTTGGCCGCAGTTTGACAAAACCAAACCCAACCAAACTCGGCATCTCCTAATTTTATGCTTTCTTATATCATATCATCATCTGACCATTCTCATCTTCTTTGCAAGTGAAGACAAAAAAAAAAAAAAAAAAAATGCAGTGATATATAAATATATGTATATATTTTAATCAGTGCAGTGAACATCGTGAATCCTATGATTAGTTCTTCTTTTTTTTTTTTCCCTATTATTTCCTTTTGAAATTTGTGGGTGGGATGCCAACGAGACAAGTCATATTGTTGTCCAACAACATTTGGTTACATTCTCCGACGAAGGGTTGGTTTAGACGGGGAGGCAATTTACTGCTACAGATGAGGTCTCAGGTTTAAATTTTATTGGAAGGCCGTGGAAAGTGATTCCAATATGAATGCTAGTGGCCTGGTTACATTCACCAATAAGAGGTTGGCTTAAGCGGGGAGACGATTTTACTCCAATATTTATGTTCCGTTTGCTTTCGTAGTTAAAATTACAAAAATTTTAATTTTAATTTTAATTCAATACACTATACAATAAAAATACACATTTTTCAAGGTAAAAATTTTAACTTTAATTTTAATTCAATACACTACACAATCATTTGTCATTTTCCACAATCAAAATTAAAGTTACTTTTAACTCTGAAACTAAACGCACCATTAAGGTCTCGGGTTCAATTTTTTATCGTGGAAAGTGATTCCGATATGAACATGACCGGCCCAGGAAGGGATTAGATCAGAGTTTTAGCTTAGGATGTTGCATATACGGTTACATCCAAGCTAGTTCTTTTTTGGATTACATCAATAGAACTCCCTTTTTTTCTTTTTTTTCCCCCCCTTGGTGTTGGTAGGTAATAAAGTACAAAAAAAGCTGAATGATACAACCTATGCATCATCAGCCGTTATCCTTCAACATCTCATCTCATCTAAGATTTTCGGCTATCATGACATGATGTCCGCTAAAAGTTTACGGGAACTAGGATTGGCAATAGGTTTCGGATCCCGTCAGATTGAATGTGGTCGGTTCTCGGTTAGAACAATCCTGTCTGAGAAAACTTTGGAGGCCGCATACCAGAAGCTCGGAATTCATCGGTGATAACCGAGAAAAAGGTGCTTTCATTTCTTGAGATGTAATAACTTAGGAGCCACTCTTTAGTGAGAAATCGTTCTGTGGCCGGAATTTTTGAGTCCCTTATTATGTACCAAACTCGGTGCCGACCCTCACCAAACCTAATCATCTCCCATTTCAATCTTCCACCTGTCCCATTGATTTTCATTTCCCACTCTCACATTATTATTTCATATTTTCTCTAACCACTCTATACCCTTTATTTGAATTTGATTGATCTTCCTTACCCGTATCAAATATTATATATATAAATACACATATATATATATGTACACACATAACATTTGCTTATCTTCTCAGTTCTCCATCCACATCCCTCTTTTGCAGGTTCCAGAGCTGTCCCAAATGCAGGCATCTCCATTGCTCTCATCATCAACCTCAAACTCGAGGTCGTTTTTCTTCGATTTTCATACTTCCTCTGGAGAGGGTTCGGAGCCACTCATTGTCATTGGAATGGAGCCAGACCCGGATGAATGGGAAGATGAGGCTGAGTTCACATTTGCTTGCACCGGACAGCCGCTGTCATCCCCAGTCCCTGCTGACAAGATCTTCCTCAATGGCCAGATCCGGCCCTCACATCCTTTTAAGTTCCCAATGAGGAATGATGGGCCCAATTCTCATCAGCAGAAGAGACCGGTCAGGGAGCCACTCGGGAGGCTGTTCAGCCAAGAACGAGAGTGGAATAGCTCGAGCTGGCATTCGTGTTCAAGCTTGGGTTCGGGATCTCATTCATACGAGGAAGACGAGTTCGAATGTTTGGCTCCCGAGATGTACTGTCTGTGGAGGGCAAAGGCAGCGCGAGAAGTAAAGAATGTTTTGGACAAGAAGAAGAAGGGTGATGAGCCTGGCGGGAACATGTCAGTCTCAAAGAGATGGAAGATTAAGGACTTGGTATGTAATCATGGTAGCAAGAAAGTGCGTGATGAGCCCTAGGACTTGTCCAAAACTCGTCGGCAAGGGCTCTGATTATTGTCGGCCAACAGGAAGATTAAGACGTCCCATGATTCTAAGCCCCAAAAAGTTGCCCGAGAAATTCCATGAATAGTCATGCTCATTTTGTCAAAAAAAAAAAAAGAGGAGGAGAAATTCAAGAATCTTGAGATGCAAGCTTGCCCAAGAGAAGTACCTCTGTACATGATTATGTTTATATCTTCAATTGATTGGTTCTTTCCCACATTTTTTTCTGAAAATTTTCTAGCGAGCAGCCGGACCATAACACTTTGTTTGGATAGCTCTTATGTAAGGTTATGAAAGGGTGGGGGAGGATGGGCTATGGAGGGATGGGATGTTGTGGGCTATGGAGGGGTTCTTTAATTCTCTATAATCTATGCTTGGATAAACTTCATTAAATGATGGGAGTGAGATATTGTGAGAATTTCAAAAAAATCTTGACCCTCATTTATTTTTTATAATTTCATCTCAGTGGTTGATTTTTTTGTTTCTTCATAACATCTCAAATTTGTGATATTAAAATATAAAGGTTATGAAGGGTTATGTAGGGATTAGTAATCCCTCCATAACCTTTTCCTCTTCAAAATTTTAACACTATGTTTGGATAATAGGGTGAATAATAGGGTGGGATGAGTTATGGAAGGATGGGGTGGGATGGGATGGCTTATGAGGAGATTTTCTTAACCCTCCATAATTTATGCTTGGATAGTTGCAAGAAAGGATGGGCGAAAAACTATAATCATGTTATTTGACCATTATACTTTTTTTTATATAATGCACGAATAAACATAAATAATATATTATATAATATTTACAATATATACATATAGGTAGAGATATGGATATATGTACTGACACAGCGTACACACAAATAACTTGTCACAGATCCATTGATTCTGTAGAATACGAGGACTACGACTTTCAATTCCTTATTGATTTTTCGAATTCCTAGAAAATCGGCATCCAACTCGAATCGAATCCGAGAATGAACGAAAGAGCACAATAGCTCTAAACTTTATTAGATGATTAAAAATGCCTAAATTACATGTAAGGTATAAACTTTTATTAAAATTATAAAAACGCCCAAATAACATAAAAATGTCTGTTTTACGCCTTAAATGATGGAATTCGGCCTAAATTTCGTCTTTTCATAGCTAAAGGCGTGAGTTGTGCTCTGAAGGCCGTTTCCCTTGAGACAATATCATCAGAACCTGTTTTTCTCAATGTACCGATTTGTCATGTCTTCTGCCGCATCATATACGCTGTATAATGTATCATGTAAATGGATACATACAGTCATATAACATGTATATGTATATGTATATATATATACATATGTATATATATATATACAAGAACCAAATGAGAAAGGGACGAACAACTGATATTGATATACATATATAAAAGAGGTCTCGTTAAAATAAATAAATAATAGTGGTGTATATATAACAGAGGTGTATAGAAAAAGGAAGGTATATATAACTACCATAATATATATACACATAGGTGTATATATGAACAAACAAAGGTGATAAGGTTAAAGAAGGCATTATTGCAATTTCATAAAAAAAGAGGGTTAAAATTGATTTTGACAACTTATACCTTCATAATACCTAAAATTAGTGGAATGAAAGATTGAGCCTTAGGTGGGTTATGGAGGGTCAAGTAATTTCACCATAATCTTTCATGCCCTCTTTTTTTTAATTGCCAAATATGGATTGTTTTAAACCGTTCATAACTCTCTATTCAAACAAAATGTAAAAGCCAAACATAAGTTATTATAACTCATCCATAACCTATCTTTTCATAACCCTCCATAATCTTCAATCCAAACAAGATGGATAAGTTATATTAATCGGTTTTTTTTATTATTTTGCATTGTTTAGGTCCTTTTATAGATTAATTTTGTCTTTTTCTACATTAGTAGTAGGTTGATTATTCACAACATCAATTTGACCATCTATCATATTAATTTGGCCCTTCACTACGTTAATTTCGTCCTTTCCTACATTAGTTTGGTCCTTCACTACATTAATTTGATCTTTTCGATCGAGTAAAAGGGAACATAGTAAGGAAAATTCTATTGAAGTAGAGGAAACAAAGGGAGAAAGGGAGAGAGTGTTGGTGGTCGCCAGAGTCGACTGGAGCCTCCGGCGACCTCTGAACCTCTCTTGGGAGAGGTTGCCAAGGAGGAGTCCCCTCACTCGAATGATAAGGGACAATGTAATGAATGACCTTGTTGATGCAAAATTTATGTGAAGAATTTAATTGATGCAAGTTGCATGTCCATGACGCGGACCCACATGCTTGGGCCCAACGGGGATTGCTCGAAATGGGCCGAAGCTCACTCTGATCCACGAGGAGTGGGCCCAGGGACTTGGGCCCAATTCGTGGGTTCGGGGGGTTCTTCTTCTTCCTCCTCCTCCTCCTCCTCCATCTTCCTCCTCCTCCTCCTCCTCTTCATGTCACATCACGGAGAAGATTCCGTCGCAATCGCAATGGACAGAATCGCGGCGGATCTGCGGTTAGTTCCCTGCAAGAAAGAGAGCTTGCGCAAAGGTTTCGAGCAAGCCCTCCTGCTGGGGCTGCAGTGGGAGGAACTGGAGGAGCATTTCGACTCCATCGCCAAGTCCTTGGACGAGAGGCTCGAGAACCTCGAGGCTAGGGAGGGGTCCATCGACGACATTCTCCGGAAGGAGAAGGACTTGGGTTCGATGGAGAGGAGGCTCGAGGAGTTGGGAAATGCGTGCAGGGAGAAGGAGGAGTTGCTGCTCCGGGCGAAGGACTCGCTCGCTGGTTGTGTCCTGGAGGCCGAGGCTAAGGACAGGGAGCTGATCCTGCTGGGGGATTCCGTCACAACGAAGACGCTGGAGCTCGAGATAATGCAGAGGATGATCCAGGCCAGCTCCGAAGAACTCATGTCGACGGAGGAGAGGACCGAGTGCGTGCTGGAAGAGCTCCGGGGTTGTTTGCGCGAACTTGATTGTAAGAGGGATGAGCTGCAGCTGGTTGTGAGGGCATTCGACGAGTGCGTGAAGGAACTCGACTCGAAACGGAGGGAATTCGCGAGGCTCGGGAAGTCCGTGGAAGATCTCTCAGCAGAGGTGAGATCAAGAGAGGGTAAACTCGAGGCTCTTGCGGAGGGTTCAGATCGTTACTCCATAGAAATCGACCGGAAGAAAGAGCAGCACACCTCGCTCGAGAAGATCTCGAGACAGTACTCGGAAGAAATCGAATCGAAGAAAGCAACTCTTGCTTTGCTCACCGAAACAATCAACCGAGCCCGTGGCGAACTCGAGTTGAAAGAGAAAGAGCATAGTGCGATAATCACCTCCATCGAGAAGGATAACGCCGAGCTCGTGAAGAAAAAAGAAGAGCTGGAGACCCTACTGAGTTTATTGGTTGAAAGGGAGAAGGAACTCAAATGTAGAGAGCGAGAGCTCTCTTCAATCCAAGCTTCGATAGCCGGATGCTCCGAGGAACTAAACTCGAAGCACAAACAACTGGATGCAGTGAGAAGATCTCTAGCTGATCTACGAGCTGCGCTCGGTTTATCAGAGGAGCAAACTCGTAAGTTTCTTCCTCAACTCTTGCGTGATCCTTTGAATACGTGTCTATGTAATACAACCAACTGCTCGGTGTTCGTCACGGTGACTTTCTTTGACTCCAAGGATTCATGCCTGTACTATGCATCCCTTAGATAAATTAAATCAGTGTTTGCTATAACAAGTGTCGATAATTTACCTAGTGGAGAGTGCGAATTCCTACTTGAGGCGTGGCTTTGCGATATAGTTCGTTGTCTGGCTTGCTTTCTGATAGTGTTCGACTTTAGGTGTTTGGGATTGTCAATGCATATTCAAAGCTTGTGCACAATTCAATTGGTGTTTCCGACAACATTAAAGTCTTGCCTTGATTTCCTGATGCTCAACTTTCCGGGAAGAAGGTCCACTGTTGAACATACCTTACGATAACATAGGAATCATATGATGGATCGATCGGTTTTAAGGTTTTACTCTATGGTTGATAGGAGCAAGTAATTGAAGTATGTGTCGGATTATAGATTTCTCATCAATGATGTTTCAGTTCCCTCTAGTCCATAGACTGGTCCCGCATCCGCTATTGTATGATTTTGCATTTTGTTCGAGCTGCAGCATGTGTGTCCATTGTCGTCCTTCTGCATCCGAGCTTTGGATTTTCTTTATCTTTTGTTCTCCTAGTATTGGTCTCGGGTAGCACTTATACGTGTCTAATGGCTAAAGAATAGAATTCGCATGATATGCTTTATGTGTGGCGGCAATAAAAGCTTGCTCACTTGTATTCTCATTGCAGCCCGTCTCGGTCCTGCCTAGGGACGTTTTCCTTCTGCAGCAAGCCCAGAAGAAACTGAAATCCCATCATCCCAAATTTCAGAGCTGATACCACACGACATTGGTATAGAGATTGGTCAGTGCAGTTACATTCCTTAACTCTTGTTTTAGTTCAACATTGCCTCCTTCACACGGTAGCACAGTATAGATTGAAGTTAGGCATGCTAATTACTTGGCAGAGCATAGTTTAGTTTGTTCTTCAGACCGTAATTACTAATCCTTATGATTAAACGAAGTTAATATGATCAGAATTCGAATTATGGATAGGATATGGGGCGGCACTTTGCCCTTTCTCTGTATTTCTTCATTTCCTCATGATCGGGATACGATATGTGCACAAAATGTGGAAGGATGGATCAGGTTTGGCACAAGCCTCTACTCAGGGAGAGCACTCTTATCGATCCTATGGACAATAACTCAAATTGTTGCCCTCGTAAGTCAGGACCGGCTATCTAACAAAGTGAGTTCTAAATGAGTTTTGTGAGACGACATATACAACCATACGATGAAAATGTACAGGGGGAGACCAGGGAATGTATATCCGCATAATGATATGCGTGCTGTGGGTATTCAGAAGAAACTTTTTCTCTGATTGCGTGCTTATAATCAAATTCCTTGTACTGGAATTTCAATTAGCTAGGAGAGGTCTTTCAGTTAGTGCAGTCTGCAGTCTTCTCGCAAAGAACGTTGCTCGAAAGATCTTGACAAGAGTGGCAAAACTGCATGTGCATTATATTGCAAATTTGGAAAGCATATTTTGATATATAAAGGCAGGGGGCAGAAAGCTCTTTTTTACATTTTAAGGCAAAAAGAAAAAGAAAAAAGAAAAAAAAAAAAACAGAGCATCCAAGGCAGCACAATATGAGGCCATCTACATATGTACTCGTACATGAACTGATCTTTTAGCTTGCGTTTGGTTTTCGAGTTGGATAATAATTCAACTCAACTTGATTTTGTACGATGATTATAAATGTTAATAAATATGTTGATGAATATATATATATATATATATATGTATATGTATATATAGATGTTAAAGTAAATGAAAAATTTGTAATTAAAAAATTGATATATATATATAGATATGAAAGTATATGCGAAATTTATTATTAAAAAATTAATTATAAGGATAGTTAAAAAAAAGTATGTGAGAATTTATTATTAAATTAAAAAATATATATTTTAAAAATAATAATTTTATTGTTGAATTTTGTGAAGTATAGAGTTGAATTGAGTTGAGTAAGATTATGGTCTTAAGACCAAACATAGACTTGTGGCTCGTGGGGTGTGCGTGGTCTCGAAGACAACAGACTCTTCTTTTTCTTTTATATTTGGTTTGGTTTGCAATCCCTGACATGTCCGAAGTTTATTCATATGAGTTAAAAAATTTGTGATATTTGATCTTTTATCATAAAAATCATGAGTGCCCCCGCTGAGATACTTAAAACCAACTAAAAAAATGCTAATTCATTTTTGTCCACGTAAGTTTTCTTGTAAGTTCTAAGCAAAGTATAAGAATTTTTAGTTGGTCCATGATTAATTTAGAAGGAAATAATTTATTATGATATATAAAAGCCGACAAGTGCTTATAAAACATCGTTTTTTTAGAATTCTTAATTCGTGATTTATCACCCTTTGAATAGCTTAGAGAATTCAATTTCTAATGAGAAGAATCGTGTATTTTTCTTTTTAAATCCCAAATTAAATAAATTTTGTTATATTTTATTTGATATATCTTATCAACAAACTTTAGATATATGTCCATATTATTTTATGAATTGATATATAATTTTGAGTCTTTTGAAAAATTAAAAATCTTCTCGAATATTTAAAAAAATTCATCGAAAAGAGGTTTTTCCAAATTCAATGCACTTTCTATAAATGGTAGACTTGAAAATTCATTCTAGACATATATCTTCAATTTGTTTTAGTTTATATATATATATATATGTGTGTTTTTTCAATTTGTTTTCTTTTTTATTAAGCGAAACAAATGCCAAATCATTTGAGTAAACCCATGTTGGTAATATGTACACGTTTTTGGATGAGAAAAAACCATTTCAACTTTTATAATTATGTAAAAAATTGATTATAAGAAAGAGAAGTCATTGCTTAATTGAAACAAATATTTTATAACGCATTATAGAAGAAAAAAATGGGGAGCAAAGATACTCATTTGAAATGAGCTTTCTTTGATGTGGTTGCCCCTCCTCTCATTTATTGTGATGGATGTATTATGAGTGACGGGGAGGAAGAGGGATTTTTTTTTTTTTTTTTTGCTTTCCTCCTTCCTGCTTTCCTCCAAGACAATTTGGATTTTTGAATCTATGATTGTCGTGTCGCGATTTCTTTTTCGGCCTTTTTAATCACTAATTCATACAATCACATAAACCAACCAAATGAAAGGTCACTTGGAAAAAAAGGATCGTCATAATGGTTTTGTTTAAATAAAATCCCTTGGGCCGAGTTGATCTAAACTTGATACCAGTGGTTAGGTAATCCTAGGAAGGAATGTAAGGAATGTCTTCACCTTAGCGCTTTCCTGCGGCTGCTCTACCATAGCAGCTTTGTCCATCACAACCCAGCCAACATATTGGAAAACTTCCAGAAGAAGACATTCCCCTGAAGCCGGTTCTAAAACCAATCGGAGCCTTGCACACCTGTATTGGAATTTAGCTTGCTCAAATCCGAGGACATTCCCCCGTTTTAAAAAGGAATGGGGTCATCTTTAGACAGGTGCTTCGTTCAGTTGATAGGGCCATGCATGGTATTCTCTCAGTGAGAAACGATAATAATGTTTCGCAGCTTATATCGTTGTCTCCTGCAGGGTCCTTACATCGATGAGGAGAACCGGCACCGGCAAGCCCTATAAGGGGCACTTTTTCGAAGATCCTTACAGACGGAGCTGTACATGCGTCCTCGTCTGGATCAACCCTTTCTGGCACTGCATTCCTAATGACAAACTTGGAAGATTGTCGCCATCTTTTGGATAGTCTTCCTCATGTCATGGTTTTGTATAGCCCTCGAAACCATGTTCGGTTAGCACACTTGGCTGTTAAAAAGGCAGCAAGTGTTGGGTTGGTTGGTTTATGGTTTGCTCCCACAAGACCGTCTGCAATGGCTGACCTGTTTAAAGACCATCTTCTGCTAATAAATTATTCCTTTTCACAAAAAAAAAAAAAGAAAAGAAGAAGGTTAAGGTTGTTCATAATTTGATTTGGGTGATAGCGCGTCTAATTATTCAGAATCTGTTATACAAAAAAAAAAAATTGATTAGACCATCAAACTAATGACATATTAGTCAAGATCGGGGGATTTGTCTATTCTTCTTTTAAATGGAACTTTTTTTTTTTCCCATGCCACTCTCCAATCGCTAGATTGAAAATGACCCAATACAATCGGAAAGAGTTTAGCGCAGTTATGCATGTCATCGCCTGATAACTAAGATATATCAAATTCGCTACTCGTGTGGGATTACCCGTGCCATTTTTATTTAGCTATTAAGATTTCTTTTATTAAATTAAGATCAATGAGCCTCTCTTATAATAATAAAAAAGACCCAATACATACAAAGTGCAAAACGAAATAACTTTTTTTATTATCAACAATGATTATTTAAACGATTCGGCGCTTATTCTCATTAAATAAATTCTCGGGTTCGAGCCCTGTGAATAATGAAAATTCTTGATTGGAAGAGTCTTAGTGACCCGACCCCGTTTGAACTGAATTAATGAGTACCGTTGGACTTCTAAAATCTAAATATCAAGGTTTAAACATATATATATATTTACTCCAATGGAAAGTCTAGCATGACCACGTGTCATATGAGACACAGTCATCATGACCATTCATCCGCGAGACCCACGGGGCTCACACGTGATGGACGATCATGATCTCTCGATGTCACTTGACAACGGGTCATACTAGACTCAATTTTTCCAAAAATAAAGCTTTCTAATAAGAAAAGATGGAGATGGAGAAGTTCAGGGGTAAGATGGAGAATCCAGCATGATGGAGGATAACAGCCACGTAGGATTCCTTCAACCAGGTGTGCCACGTTATCTTCAACGTCAGCAAATTTAGCAGTAACTAACGATTTGATAGTTGTAGTAATGGAATGAAACTTTATATATTTTCAGGATAAAATTTTAAAAATTAGTAAATTTGGGACAAGCTTGAAACATTGTGCGTTCCTACACTATTTGATGACATGTACGTAGGATCATAGGACCCACCCGTATGTGAGGCTGCGAATGTATACAATATCACAAATCGACCCCGCACGCAACCTAAGTATGATCACTACATCAAAAATCTAGCATAGATAACTCGAGATATTATTCACTGCATTTATAAAATGACACAATATGTTCAAAAGGATAAATGTCCACTTTGTACAATAGGGCCGCCTACAAAAGGCACCATGTTATATTCTTGTACATGGGCGTTCCCTTCGGCTTTGTATGCTCAACAAACAACAATGACCGCATTTATAGGTTGCTCGGCTTGAGCGGATCACCTAATCCAAGTTCATTTTCTTTAGAAGTTGTTGCCTTCCTCCCGCTGTACCTGGTTCCCACCATTACTATCTGCTGTTCCACCTGACTCGGATATATCAGCTGACTTTACCGACTCATCCATTGCATCTGAAGGGCCAAACACTTTTTGCTCATCAGACAGTTGCTCCCTTGGGATTGAGGGCTTCGGCCTTCTGATGGCTTCCGCTGCCTCCACCATGGCCACAGGGGGTGGTTGTGGTGGGACCCATGGATGCTTAATGGGTTGCTCGAAGGAACTTGAACTATGGGTCATGGTTTTCAGCTCATCTTCATGCTCCATTTCAGAGATCCTCAAATTCTTCGCCGGTTGCCCCCGAAGGCCTGAGCTAATGGCCGGCAACTGAGAGACAAACCCATTGTTATCTACACTTCCAGGGTTCAACTGATATGGAAATGCTTGGTTTGAGCTCTTCTGGGTCTGACCAGCTTCCCAAGGCTGCCCAAGCAAAGAAGAACAAATCACTACACAGATAGAATATCATCATTATTATACTTTTTTTCACAATTTTCCCACACCTAAGTTCCATAGCCTTGGGTCCACTACCCTGATCATGATTTTCCCACCCCATTAGGGAAAGGTCAGATTTATGAGAAATCATGGTAGATTTCATTTAGTGGGTAGTGAAGATACTTTCTGAACCGAAAGGTGAAAAAAGTACTCCAAATAAGCTCATTAAACCGTGCTTAAATTGATTCAGATTCAAAATTCAAGTATGCAGCAATTACTCCTCAGATTTAGTTGTTCCCATTAGTCAGGATTCGTGAATTATAAGACATGAAGAAGAAAGAAATTGTCGAATTTTAGGCAAGGAGGCTTCAGGAAGCAACCTTAATTCGAGGAGCTACCCGAGAATTAGATATTGGCTGGTTTGGGTTGGGGGGTGAATCATCTATGTCCTGTGAGGAAAGATCATATTAATATATTAAACATACTGCTAACACCAAAAGAGGGATTAAAAGCAGCTTACCTTAACGTTTGGAGGTCTTTCCCCCCTTTGTACCATAGCCATGATCTGCCAAAGAATAATGAATCAATAACCACGAAAACTACGGGACATTATATTCAAAAAATCAAGAATTCCATGATGCTAAATAGGTTAGACGGGACCAAAGAAACTAATATTGAGCCAAGCAGCATATTTTTAAAAGTGCATGGCAGTTATGTATACTTGCGTTGGTCTTTTCTCCTTCTAAACTTGCAGAGAGAACCGGTTTCTTGCAGCTTATAGTCGATGCATCAATTGGTTCATCCAAAAAAGAACAGCAGTCACCTCATATATAAATAATCTATAAATGGACAAATGCCACCATTAAATGGCACACAATCACGCGTCCACTTCTGGGGTCTCTGTGAGGCTAAAACGGCATTTCTACAGAAAAAGAAATAATACATAGCTCTCACGATGACCAGCAAGAAGTCCAGTTTTCATGCCTTCCAGGACTTATCCAAAGGGGTCATTGCGACCAACAGATTAAATGATAATCATAGTTATCACAAGAAGCTAAGGTTTGACTATAGAACAAATCTGTCTCACACACGTATCAGTCCTGACTCTTGACAATGTCATTGAATGATTTGCTAAATTTAGGAGAAGCAAGTGTAAGAATTGCTTATCAGTGTATGTATGGTCTCAGTTGGCTCAGAAAATATATGAACTAATTAAGTCACATTCAAAATTTTACTCCAATCCAATAATTCCTCGACTAGGTATGCCTCCCTCCATACACCCAACGACAACCAAGAAAGGCTACCTAAAGGACTGTTAGAAGCCCTCTCAAAAATGAAATTCCCTAGTTTCATGTTAGATAACAGGGGCATAAGACAAATAAGCAACATGTTGGCGAGCTCAACAAGAATATGATAGACTGTCCACATAATCCCGGTCCAAAATATTAACTAATATGTTACCTCCATATAAGATTTTGGATGAGGTGCAGCAGAGGGCTCCGTGGATGCTTGAGGAATAGATGATCTGCCTGTTACAATAACCGTATGAAAATTTATTTAGTCGGCAAAAAAATAAACATAATATAATAAATTAAAGTGGTTGGGGCTGGTCTGACCTGCTGTACGGTAGTCCAAATCTGCCTTCCCATTAGCATATGGTTGCTGTTAGGAAAAACAAAAGCAGATCAGGAAACCTTGAACAAGAAATTTTCTAACACCAACGAAAATTGTCTTGCTTTGATTTCTCATGACTTCATGATTCTACTCTTCTCACCTTTGAAAAGGATGTAGGGGCTGCAAGGTCTCTACTAGACAAGGGATTCCTAACATAGGAATTTGCTTGACCTGAAGAAAACAAGAATAGATTTTAAGCAATAACCTACTTAAGAAAGAAAAATAGTTGCTTTCCCAAGCATGTACGATTAATTAGAAATATTCTTTAGTGTTGAACAAGTAAAAATAAGATTAGTACTTAATGACACCAGAAAGTGCCAAGGAAAAAAGAAAATTTTCCTGCCAAACCTCAACTTCACGTAAGAAAAGTCCATTCATACAGAAGATAAAACCTAGTCGCAGTTTGATCGTAAATCAAGTTGTTTCATACCTTGTAAGTTCTTCACAGCAACACCTATCGACTTCATTTCTCGTAGTTGAACATCTAACAAGTTCATAATCTCCCCAAATAATTTTTTCTCTGAAATGACAAGAAAATGAACAGATTTAGAATAGCATGTCGAGGAACCCTAGGCAAAGGGGGGCAGGTCTAAGTGAATAAATCCATAAAGGAAAAAAATCACCTTGAAGTTTGGAATTCAACAATTCCTCACTTGCTTTAGCCACATCTGCAGCTGCTGCGGCAGCCGCTTTGGCTGCAGCCGTGGTTTCTTCAGCCAAAGTTGGCTTGAGGTGAGTTTCTTTTGGGATGCCATTTTCTTCTCCCATAACAACTGCTCGTATCCATGACCTCAACCTTGGAATAACCGCTTTCTGGAAATGTATATGCCATCAGATAATATGCATAGACAAACAGAAATGATGCCAATCTAACTAATAGAGCCATCTAATTTAATTAGATGGTCGTAATATCCAGTGTATTAGTTGATACCTTGACAAATATGATTGTCCCAGCACCCGATCCCGCTAAAAGTCCTACAGCAAGTATAGCATGATACCAGTGAAAACGGTAGCGATTAGCAGGCACCACTGAAGCTATAACACCAGCACGTGCAGCTGTTGCAGGCTGAAGAGCTTGTACAGGACCTTGCTGCTGAACGTTTGCGGATGATTGCAGTTGCCCTTCTGCATTATCAGCGGCCAAAACTATTAGAGATGAACCAGCACTGCTTCCACTAGTATCAGAGAGAACAATTAGGTACCTTGAGTGGCAGTAGGTGCCTGTGCACTTGGAGGTGGGTCCTATCGAGAAGATAAATTGTCGGTTAGACAGAAATCCGCGCTATAAAATGGTTAGCGAAAAGAACACCTATCTTCTGATATTCAGAAGACCGAGAAGCAATATATCATCCAAGATAAGAAATTATCGGCTTACCGGCACTCGCCGAAAGGCTTCGTCTATCTCCTCCTTCGTGAGGCCTTTCCTTTCAAGAAAAGACCGCCGGTAAATGACTGGGGAACCTTGGACCCTGGGGTGTGAAAGAAACTTCACGGCATTCTGGACTTGCTCCTCTCGCACAGGTTCCGAATTCACAAACACTGATGGTGGGGACTTAGAATTTGTATCTTCGGTCCCCGAAGTTTGCGGATCCCCGGAAGTTTTCCGAGCGAGCTCATCAGCTGAAACATATCAATTGTATTAGCTAAGATAGGCAGAGCCCTAATCAGATGAACTATGAATTCACTCACGAATCACGAAAGAACATCGAACTCTGCTATATCACGTCAGAGATGAAACGAAAATTGCAAATTGACGCCATTAATTTCCAATTAATACAGAAGCTGAGTCCTTTAGCTTCCATACTGCATGTTCTGAAACCAGAAATTGAGCAGGATTGTGAAAACTGAAGAGTACAGGGGAGAAATCGAGGACCTGGAGTTCGGTTACCGCCATCGGATTGAGTCGACATCTCCGGCCTTCTTCAGCTGCAGAACCAAAGAAAACCTCCGACCGAGTCGTGCTCAACGGCAGGAGGAATCCGTAGATGAAGGAGCCTACTTTGCCTTTACTTACTTACCGGAGACGACCTGACGGGGGAAGGAAGAATAGAGAAATGTGCAGCGGAGCCGGCGAAGTCTCGAAGCTCTCAGCACAGCCTGAGCGGAGAAGCCATTGACAGACATAGCAGCACGGCTCTGACGATGATCACCGCTCTGGTGGTGGGGCCTGCGTGCGTCCCGACTCCCGCGTGTAGGGCCGTTTTGTCGATCCCTGGGCTATAGCCCATGAAAAACTTCAGTCGGGGTTTGGGCCGGACTCCGTCGGCCTAAATGAGCTCACTTATGAATTGAGCCCAGATCCATGTGAATTCGGCTCTCCGGACCGGTCCTCGTGGTAGTCCTCAGCAAAGTGAAACTCGCGGTTATAGCACGTCGTTCATGACTAGGAGAAACGTTGGTCCAAGGACAACGCGACGCGAACGTTCGGATGGTTTATGAAGATCTGACGGTTTTCAGATCAACATCGGTCCACCATCAGTGTACTGAGCTTGATCCAGTAGTCGCAATGAACCTTAAGACAGACTTTCTTGTGAAGACGTATAAGCATGCCACAAAAACGCAAAACTATGTCCAATCGAATAACTGAAGGTCAACAGATTTCAAAATACTAACACATAACACGACCAGGATACATTTTGAAAATCTGATATGATAATGATACATTAACATGAGCTGTCATATTTGCAGCTGAGAATTGAGGTTGGAGCTTGAAACTCGTACTTCGATTGTGCTGTTGCAGCCAATTTCAATACCGATGCATTGCTGCTGCCGAGATTCGAGCTATACTTATACAAGAGACTTCGGACAACCGATATAGGTCCAGAATTTAGAGACTAAATGAAAGGATTCTCATCTTCAATCCTACAATTGGAAGTCTCTCATTCAGAAACTTGCAGACATAGAGACGCATACCACTACATAAAAAAAGCTATCCTCAAAGACAGTAAGGGGTTGATGATGATGCCATGAAGCATTTACTTATTGCCTCTTTCGATTCAAGAGCTTGGAGAATTCAAAAACTTCACTCTGAAACTTTTCTCAGAAGCTCTTCATCCCTGCGAGGGCACTATTTTCTGATATTGGATGGACAGGAAGATTATCGTGCTTAAAATCATTCACCAGCTGCTTCAATTCCAAATGCAGAAGTAGCCAAACCAATGCCGCAATGGTTTCACTTTCCTTTCCTCTGCGCATTCTCAGGTCGATCTGTTTTCATGGTCAGAGATGGATAGGTGCGAAGTTGCAGACATCACATAGTCTCACTCTGTAGAAGTTCGGTGGACATGGTGACACGGGTGCATCAAAAATAGATGACCAGGCATATCCTTTAACTCTTGGAAGGGGTTTAAGGAGACAACTGGTGATGTTTGGATCTCTTTTAACAGATTCAATTCTAGCCTAGACTATGTATATGGTGGTCAAGAGAATATCTGCCTATTCGTCAGCGAGCCATAAAAGATCTTTGATCAGCACAGAGGTCAAGAGAACTACGGAACTGCTGATGGATTTGTCAGAAGCTCGACTGATTTTCTTAGGTAATCCAGTGCACCAGAAACATCGTCAAAGGCCAATGCCCCGACAGCAAACTTTGCAACTCTGTGGGCCTCTGCAATTTTCTCAGGTGGCGGCTGGTAATTCAAGTCTGAGACATCCGATTCCGACACATTTCTGTTACACATTGAGCAACTGAGTCGTGATTAGTTATTTGTACAGTCAAATCACTGTAGAGACAATAACTAGATGGAAGGTAGGAAGAGAGAAGAACAACTGGCGATGACTCGACAAAACTTTCAGCAATTAACCTCGTATAATCAAGTTTGACATCTTCTGCTGCGCTTTTGCCACATCGACAGCTCCCTCGGCCTTCCACCAAAGTTGGACTGGAACCAGGGATGACTTTGTAAATCCAAGACTTCAACCTTGGAATGAATGAATTCTGAAGGATAAAACATGCCCGTGGACAAATGAAATAACATAAACACAAGAACCAATCTACCAAAAAAAAAAAAACAATTCCACAATCGTTTCAATTTCCATCATAGAAATATACAAGACAATATTAATACCTTGAGGAAAATGGCAGTTGCGGCACCTGATGCTGCTAGAAGTCCTATGGCAAGGATGGAATGAGACCAGTGGAAATGGTACCAATGGAGAGGCCTAAGTGAAGCTATAGCACCTGAGGGCTGGAGAACTTGCAAAGAGACTTGTGGCCGATCATCTGTTGATGATTTCAGCAGTGGTTCTATCATAAGCCGCAGAAGAGAACAATCAGAGACACAACTGTACAAGAAAATCCTTAAGAGAAAATGTAGCTACCTCGGCCAATACGAGCCGCTTTTTCACGCTGAAGCGCTACATCTATTTCCTCCTTTGTGAGGCCCTTCTTTTCGAGGAAAGTTCGTTGGTGGACAACCGGAGAACTTCTGACTCTGGGGTGGGAAAGAAACTTCATGGCATTCTGCACTTGCTCCTCCCTCACAGCTCCTGAATTCAGACAAACTGATCGGCCTGAACTTGCTTCTGCATCTTCCGTTGAAACGTTCTTCGGATCCTCACTCTCTCTTTGAGCAAACTCGACAGCTGAAACGCAAGAATGATCACGGCACTTGAGTCCCAGGGTAGTCCAGAAAATGAGAAAATAGCTAGTACTCAAACCAGCAAGTTTACACATATATGATCAAAACGACTCGATCGAACTGTCTGGTATCAACAGCCATCTTAGTAACATACACGATCATCTGAATTCCCACACCGACTCCTTCATTCAGATAATGCAGATTCGCTATCACAAAGTCCCATAATTAAACCAGTTCACCTGACGTAAATTTCGCGAGGGAAAAAAGGGACTAAACCGATGTTCCAAGAATCTTCATAATCCAGTTATAGTTGCCGTGAGGTAATTTTAGTTAGCACTTGAAGTAGCAGACTGAAGGCGATGAAATTCAGACCGGGGAACTCGAAAGATCAACCGACAATGAAGGAAACACGAAGAGGAGCATGGAGATTGAGAGTTGATACCGGTTGATTGGGCTTTACAGCCGGCAGATTGAGATGACATCTTCCGCTCGCCACCTCCAGCTCGATAACTGTAGGGACAATAACTGGTGAGACAATAGGAGAGTAAGTGGAAGAAGATCAAGCATTGTGGAACCTCTGATTGAACTTCAGAGCAGCAAGGACTCACGTTAATGGCGGAGCTTCGCTGCTTGCGATGATGAAGCTTGACCTTTAACTTCGCAGATTATATACACATACATACACGTATATATGTATATGTATAGATACATAATGAGAAGGTAAAGTTTTTTTTTTTTTTACCCGGGAAATTACGTTATGTTTCCCGGGAAATTTTCTACTTCTCCGCCATTGACGGCGACAGGAAATGAACTGCGATCCTCTCCGTCATCGATTCCTTCGCCTTCTGTAGACGGATTCAGGAAATGGCGGTAGCCCAGTTCTCGGTCTCGAGCGTCCTTCAACTATCTAGCCACTGCAGGAGCCGACAAACTCTCTTTGTTGATCGCGTAAGTTATGGTGAAAGCTCTGCTTGCGTTCGACTCAGCTCCGTCTGTCGATACCGGCATCGTCAACCAGAAAGCTCGCCTCTTGTGCGCGCTTTGTCGAGAGATTGCACCGCAGTGATCGACGATGTTTCGTGGTTCGCTAAGAAGATCGAGGAGTACGTGCACGAAGGGTTGTTTGAAGATGCAGTGATGGCTTATGTTCAAATGCTTGACTGCGGACTACCGGCAGAGGAATTCGGGTCATTCCCGTCTCTGATTAAGGCATTTGGTGCTGTTTCGGACGTAGAAATGGCTCGACAGATCCACGGGCAGGTGCTCAAACTCGGAGTTTTGGATGATATAAGTGTTGCCAATTCTATCCTTGGGATGTACTGGAAATGCATGTCGGGTGATGCTCTTCATATGTTTGAGAAATTGCCCGAGAGGGACTCAGTCACGTGGAACACAATGATCTCTGGGTTCTGCCGTACTGGCGACTACTCAAGGTCGATGGCAGTTTTCAGGCGAATGGTAAGCGAAGTCCCCAATTTGTATCCCAATCGAGTTGCCTGCCTTTCGGTTTTTTCAGCTTGTGCTTCGGTTTCTGATTTGACGCGGGGCCGTGAAGTCCATGGTTATGTTGTCAAAACTGGCATGCTGCATGATCAGTTTTTGGTTACCAGCCTGATCGATATGTACATGAAATGTGGCGACGTAAAGAGAGCCGAAAATGTTTTCCAAAGGGCTTTGTCTGACAACTCTTTCAGAGAAAATCTGGTAATTTGGAACGCGATGATCTTCGGGTATGCTTCCAATGAGAACACGCATGAGGCGCTGACACTTTTATTCAAGATGATAGATTTGGGTACAAAACCCGATTCTTCAACAGTGGTGGCTGCTTTAATCTCATGCTCACATTCTTTGCATATAGGCATCGGCAAGCAAGTGCATGGACTTGCTTATAGAATCGGACTGGAAGATGATGTGAGAGTTCAGACAGCTCTTATAGACATGTATTTCAAATGTGGCGATGCTGAAGCTGGTGAGAAGATATTCGGAACTTGTCAAAACAGTAATGTAGTCATGTGGGGTACTGTGATCTCCAACTTTGCAAAGATTGGCTTCCCCTCTAAGGCGTTGGATTTATGCCATAAATTTGTGAGGGAGTATTGCTTTGCAGATTCGGTGATAGTTTTGGCTGCACTGAGGGCATGTTCGTCCCTGAACTTGAAGCAAACTGGCATGGGATTTCACGGCCTCGCCACAAAGATCGGGCTTGCTTCTGATGTTTTGGTTGGAAGTGCCCTGGTTGATATTTATGCCAAATGTGGGAATATCAAGTCAGCTGAAAATGTATTTTGTGGACTGTCTTCAAGGGATGTGATCTCATGGAATGCACTGATATCGGGATATGCCCAGAATGAGTATGCAGATGAATCTCTGAGGGCACTTCGAGATATGCAATTGGAGAATATTAGACCCAATTCGGTAACAGTTGCTTCTGTTCTTTCCGTATGTGCTCAGTTAGCTGCCATGAATTTGTGCAAGGAGATTCATGGTTACGTATTACGGCAAGGACTGGAGTCGAACATTCTCGTGAGTAATGCTTTAATAACCACCTATGCAAAATGTGGCTACATAGACGCTTCTCTCTGTATATTCAACAATATGGACGAAAGAAATCAGATATCATGGAACTCTATACTACTGGGATTGGGAATTCATGGGTGTGCAGAGGAAACATTCAGTTTATTTGAGAAGATGAAATCATCGGGTGTGACGCTTGATCACATGACTTTCACCGCTCTCCTTTCTGCTTGCAGCCATTCAGGTAGAGTTGATAAGGGTTGGGAGTACTTCAGAAGCTTAATGGATGAATATAACCTTGAGCCTCGACTTGAGCAGTACACTTGCATGGTTGATCTTTTGGGCCGAGCTGGGAATTTTGAACAGGCATATCATCTAATCTTGTCCATGCCTTGTGACCCCGACGATAGAATTTGGGGTTCGTTGCTTGGTTCATGCAAAATCTACGGTGATGAGAGGCTCGCGAACATTGCAGCCAATCACATTTTTGAACTCAATTCAAATACTATTGGTTATCGTGTCCTCCTCGCGAACTTATACGAAGATTATGACAAGTGGAGCGAAGTTGATAAGGTTAGATCAGAAATCAGAGATCGAGGGCTCAGGAAGACACCTGGTTGCAGCTGGATCGAAGTTAATAACAGCACCCATGCTTTCAGTGCTGGAGATTGTTCTCATGAAAAGTGGCAGGAAATCTATGCTTGCCTTGGAAGTTTGACAGCAGACATCACAAGAGAAGGTTATGTTCCCAGATCAAGCAGAGGTTGTTTCGGTCTTGACGTTTCTTGTGGTTAAAAAATTTCTACCTGGGAAACGAAGAATTTGTTCAGCTTTGGCTGCACCAGATGATCTGCAGCTTTGAGGGCTCCTTTTCCTAATCAGATGATGTTCATAAGGTTCAACTCCAAAACTTTCCAAGCAGCTTGATCTTCCATCCTATTCCTGGGAAGGGTATTGTGCGCTGTTCCCGTCGTTTCCCATGGCGCTGTTCAGAAGCGATTTCAAAACCTTGCAGCGTGTAAAATTCCTTACGGTTGCAGCAGGATCTATGTGGTGTTCATAAGGTTCAACTACCTTCAAAGCAGCTTGATCTTCCATCCTATTCCTGGGAAGGGTATTGTGCGCTGTTCCCGTCGTTTCCCATGGCGCTGTTCAGAAGCGATTTCAAAACCTTGCAGCGTGTAAAATTCCTTACTATTGCAGCAGGATCTCTGTGGTGTTCATAAAGGTTTAACTCCGAAACCTTCAAAGCAGCTTGATCTTCCATCCTATTCCTGGGAAGGGTATTGTGCCCCGTTCCCAAGTACCTCATACGCACAGCTCGTTTCCTATGGTGCTGTTCAGAAGCGATCAGAAAACCTTACACCGTGTAATTCCTTGCGGTTGCAGCAGGATCTCTGTTACTAAATTTGGAGCTTGCACTCGAGATCCTATCAGTAGGTGGCCTCCAGCAGGACATTACATTGTTCATCTGAAATGGCATTGAGTTACACCATATTGATCCCCTCAAATCTTTGGTCTCTTCAACTCTGGGAGATATGAGCATTTGCTCACTCGCTGCCTACTTATAACTTACCCCTTTCTATGCCATCCCGCGGTCAGCCAGTCTGCGCACCGCCTTCCGACTAGTCAAGAGAAACTACAAATGATGAAAAAAAAAAACAAAAGATTATAGATTGACAGCTGTGGGATTTGAACCCACGCCCTTTCGGACCAGAGCCTAAATCTGGCGCCTTAGACCACTCGGCCAAACTGTCTTGTTGACCCTGTCGTTCTGCTAAAATTCTCTCATAAAGCATATATGATGGTAGCAACTCTTCTAACCGTGAATATTATCCGTTCATAACACTTAAACCAAGAATCTTGATTAAAAGAAGGGCACGGCAAGGAACTCACGTTGGTGAATACACTATGTGACAATCAGTGGGATTAAAAGAGGACAAATCTATCATTTGACGACATGTCGAAAAACTGGCACAAATGTTCCTCTCAAGGTTCATAATTACAAATCTAAAGTGAAAGACCAAGTACAAGTTTACAGGATGGAAGATTGATCGTAGAGAACGTCCACTGGGTTTCACCTCCAGGGAACTTCATTGATGGATCCCTGATTAATTATTGTTCGTATGAGGAAGGGGGAAGAGAGAGAGATAGCAGACTATGCCTACCTGTACAACTTTAGAGAAGGAAGAAAACAAGAAAGAATCGAAGGAGAAGATCCGATCGAGTGCTCCCTGGATCACGTAAAATCCCGGGTCCAGAGGCCGTAACCCGAGAGGAGGGAGCTGAATGCAAAAGCCAAGAATGCTAGAAATGCCAGAGCAATTGAGGCACTGGCCATCTGGGTGAATTGGTCCTTCCCCCAGTTCGTCTCCCAGTCATCGACCCGGGTTGCTGCCGCCGATGATGCCGATATTAGCAGATATGATAGGATCTGCACCAGGTCAAAATTCGTAACCATCACCGGTTTGCTGAAGATTGCAGAAAAAAAGAAAGCAGCCCCATAACAGCATAACCAAAGGGGACAAGCTCCCGAGAATAGCCGGTCTTCCGGTATATAGAACTTGTATAATAACTTCTGTAAACAAATGACCCGTTTCTCTCTAGTTTAGAGAAGAAGCCCTTTCGAGACTTCTAGTAGCGGCATCAAAAGACCCCGGCCTCTGGAGGCTCGACACTACAAACAACATCATATTGGGCAATATGAGACACAAGAATTGCTTGCCTGATCCATGGAGAAATCGAAGTGACGACGAAGGTGGTGCCCGATCACATGTTTCCCAGTGATCAAATGGTAGGCTGAGCAGTATGCTTGGAATCCCGAATATACGAATCCGATAACATTTATGGTTAGACAGAACCTGCAAGAAGATCAGCTCCATCATAAGATCAAATGGGGCAAGACCGTAAAGTATCCAACTCACAAGAACAATTCAGCACATTTGTATTCAAAACTGCCAACTTTTTTCGGTTTCTACTACCTCTACTAGCCGTTCTCGGCTTATTGGCTGAGACTAATCCAGATTGGAAAAATTGGTACTTTTTATTTGTACTATACCTGTATTCTCTATAACGATCAAAGGAATCGCCGCTCCATCCCTGAGTCTTATCGGCCGCCATTACTGCAAAGGAGCTCATGCAGATAGCCGCCTCCAGGACCCTCGCCCAAAGCATTGCCTTTTTCATCATGTCCCTAGCTCTCGATCTCCTCAGGATGGTCGTCACCGCCTCCGATTTCCCGTCCTCCCCTCCTCCGCCTCCTGTCGCCGGCTTCCTTGCTGAGGCAGGCGCGTTCCCATCCGCCGCAGTCGGATGATTCCGGCTCTCCCTTTTGGGGACCGATGGCCGGAGAGGAGACGGAGAGCACTGGGTCTGCTTGTCGATGACGACGATGGCCTTGGAGTTATCCGGCCTCTCAAGGTACGCCGCCGGGGAGGCGTACGGCGGGGACTCCGTCTCGGATCGGAGCGGGGAGTGGAACCGGAGCGGCGAGTCGGGGTACGCTGAGGACTCGGAGTTCCGCGATGAGGATTTGTTCATGGCGTTCCTGTGATGCTGCGGCTGCTGCTGCTGTTGCCGGCTGTGGTTATGGTGGTTGGCCTGAGCTTGAAGCTGAACGCTTGTCTTGGTCTCCATGATTGAGCAGCTGATTGAGAGCTTTAGCTCTAATTTTAATGAAGATGGCAAGTGGGTCCGTTTGGTTTTGGTTGGGGGGGAAGAGAGAGAGAGAGAGGAAAGAGAAAGTCTCAAGCTTTCTCGCTCCGAACGATGTGACTCTCTCTCTCTCTCTCTCTCTCTCTCTCTCTCTCTATCACTCGCAGTTACAGTGAGAAGAGCAAAAGGAAGAAGACGACAGCCATAGTCTCACTGGAAGTGAAAAGCTCAGTCAACGACCGTAGCCATTCGACCAATCACTGATCGTCACGTGTACAGAACAGCGATCTCCATTGACCTTACTCATGACATTTCCAAATTCAAAATCAGATGGTTAATTATCACATGAATTCCAACTAAATCAACATAATGTTGATTGAGGTTTTGACACAAACTTCAATCCGATGTTGACAAAAACATCGAAAGTATTTACCCGTGTAGATGGATCATTCGATTATTAGCTTTCGCGTAGCCGAATTAGCAAATGCATACCCAAAAAAAAAAAAGAAAGGAACTTTACAAAGTAGCTTTAAAGGAGCAGCCCAAAGCAAAAGCAAAGCCCTTTTGGCAATGCTTTCTTTGACAGTGGATGTGCTTTTCTGTGAGTTAAGAAAAGGGAGAAAAAAAAAAAAAAGCATGACCCAAAAATTTATCTTCTCTTGAAGAGATTCCTAACTTTTCTACGTAAAAAGTCTCATTCCCACTTCTTTTTTAGCTTTTTTTCTTTCCAAGGGAAAACCACCAATTTGGACTAATTTTTTTATCGGGTATCGGCTTAGTTCCGATCATTAGGTACTTATGAGAGAATCTCATACTCTTATAGTGCAAGTAGATTATGTCCGTATGAAATATAACTTAACAAACTAATTGATTCATTCACATAAACCAACAGAGTGAAAGGTGTCACAAAATAGAAATCATAGATCAAAAAATCTAGGAGAAAAAGCGGAGAAGAGGAAAGCAAAAGCATCCCTCTTCCTCTCTGGCTCTCATAAATTCATAATACATCCATCACAAATTCCTTCGCATATTGCGTTGTCTTGGATGCTTTTCCTTCTTTATGTCTTAAAAAACAAAAAGAAACTAGCTGACTACCCCGTTGCTTTGCACGGGAAGAATAAAAAAAAAAAATTGTTTCGGTGAAAAGAAAATGTTACAAGTATATACACGAATTAAAAGTTTATTAGAAGATATTGAGATATTAGGAATTATAAGAGATGATAGCTAAAATAAAACAATCTATACATGTATTTCTTTTTTGTCATAATTCTTTTAACGGATAATCAACCATTGTAGCGCTTCAAAATTCATTATGCTATAGACAAATCAAAAAGATGAAAGGAAAAATTCTCATGCCAATATGTGACAAAAAAGAATTGGATTAAAATAAATATATCAATTAAAAGAAAATAAAAAAATTCTCATGCAAATATGTGAAAAGAGAATTGAATAAATATAGTGATCAAATATATTAATCAAAATAAAATAATAAACACTTCAAGCAAAATATGATCATAACAAAACTAAGGAAAGGGAAACTCTACGAAGCCTTTTTGAAATGACCAAAATGACCTAAGATCGGTGTGGACACCGAATGAGCATGCAACATAATGTATATATGTATAAGTTTGCAGAGTCTCATACACTTCTTTATAAGTGGAAATATGATGATACAGGTTATAATTTATACAGCATCTATATACATAGTTGCCAATATATAATATAAATTTATATGTGAACGGTCAATATATATTTTCAACTATATATAGTTCCTATAATGTATCTTCATATATATATATATATATATATAGCTGCCAATATAAAAATTATTTGTATTCTTAATATGTAAGATTGTGCAACATCTCTAGATTCGTTAATATTGGTTTTCAACATTATATTTTGCTACAATATATATAAACTGCAATTCAATTGCTACAATATACAAATTTTTCTGAATAAAAAGTAACGTGTATAGTGTATATTATGTTGGATTATCCGTAAATAATATATATATATATATTATACTGTATAATTAATGATAAAAAATTTTCTTAATACATAAATGATAACATAACAAAATGAAAGAACTTCATTTTTTATTTTTTATGATGTGACGGCGTGAAAAGTCGATTCCAATTTTGTTTATATATATACACACACAGATTTCCTGCCTCTCTCTTTATATCAAAATCTGCTTTACAAATTTGCAATACGATGCACACGCAGTGTGAAGACCTCTCGAGCAAGATTCTTCGAGAACCGAAGGGTATCTTAGCTCGGAAAGCTATCAAGATCACAACACCACCATGAAAATCAGTAACTGTCAGGAACAAAAGCATCCCGTCAGCAGATCAGAGATGAACCTTCAAATGTTGTCTCATACTTTATTATATCTATTTATAATTGTATATATATGCTCAGCAAAATCTCCCCCATGACATTGGGATCAGTCAACCTTCGGTGATGATAAGCAAAAACAGTATGCATCACGAATCTAAACGAGTGTAAAAGAAGACACTGAGAAGAGAAGGAAAAGTACAACAGTTGAGATATCCAAAACTCTATACAAATGAAGGACCCCGGATTTATCTTGATCAGACACTTGTGATCAGGCTTTTCACAGAGAAAAAAAGCCTCGTTGCTCAGCATTTAGATTGCTCAAGTCATGTTTGTGTGCCAAGAAAGTGCGGGGAGGTAACGGAGTCTGATACCAACTCAGTCAGGTAACTTGAGGCGGTTGAAGAGAACAAGGAAACTTTGCTCCGGGACAACGTACAGGAATCCAAGATCAGCACCTTTCAGATAGGGTCCCATGCCCTACACATATAAACACAAAAAGAACCAATGTTATATGATGGAGAAACCTCATTATGATGGTTAAACAAAGTTGCTCAGGGTATGAGTACCACCCTGCCATTCAGTTGAAGAAGCTCCCCCTCGACCCATTTGGGATTTCGGAACCCAAATTCTGCTATTCTTCCCTGACCTTTGTAACTAGCAACCTAAAAGAAAGGAGTTTCTGAGTAAATATTCAGTTGGAATTGTCCAAATGGCAGGCCTAGGTTCTAGTAAGATCCTAGGCCAAATGGAAATGACTTTTTGAGAGAATAAACAAGAAAACCGTCAAAATCTTTTGATGAAAGTTCAAGAGAGATTTACCACTCCTAATTCATCTGGGTACATCCCGCGATTAGAAGTTCGGCCCCCTTTTCCAATTTTAGCACGAAATGTCACCTATAATATTCCGCAGATCCTCTCCATTATTAGCATTAAACCTCCAGGTAAATAGCTCGGATCAATAAAATCATTGAAAAAGAATTTTTAAGAGCTAAACAGACCTGCCCTGCTGGTACATTGAGATCCCCAGTCAACTTCACTGCCTCCACATATTCAAAAAATTCCACTTCTGATTGGCTATCATCAGGGCTACTATTCCAGTGCCCAAATTTACGTCTCAGTTGTACCACTTCGGTTCCATAAGGCCCGAATGCACCGACATAAAGGCCTGAAATTTCGCAACTAGATTTTAGTCCTGTGATTTGAACTAACTTTGAAACGTGTATTACCAAAAAAGAAAACTCTCATAGGCAGACATCAGCAAAGGAAAGGATAACCAGAACTAAAACCCACCATCAAGTGGATCCAAATCGCCTCTAGAAGTACTGATTCG
Organism: Punica granatum; assembly: GCF_007655135.1. Classification (NCBI taxonomy): domain Eukaryota; kingdom Viridiplantae; phylum Streptophyta; class Magnoliopsida; order Myrtales; family Lythraceae; genus Punica; species Punica granatum. Next base: position 26,776,395 of record NC_045134.1, on the reverse strand, counting down.
ATTGAAGGTTGTGAATTCAGATAGCTTTTTACGTTTCTCCGCCTGAGTAACAGCAAGTTTCACTATTTCCCGCACATTTCTTGAAACCTGCATGAGCAAATATATATGTTTCTTTAATGGAATTTCAATATTTCGTAACTGTGCTGAGCAGGAATACACTACTACCTGTCAACCAAAATAAAAGGAGATAATAAGCCAAAAGAAAACCTAGAATGCGTAGAGGTCAGATCCCATTTCAAATGTTTAGGACCAATAATACTCAATATGATCAATTTCGAATTGGAACCGAGTAATAAATTACTTAGGTGTCATGACTAAGATTCCTGACCCTTGAGGATTGGTTCTTGATCTCACTCACCTTTGGTGAAACCTTGTCAGCAGCCCAAAATGCCTTGGCAACATCAGGTGGCATCAACTCGGAAATACCTTGAGCTGCTATAGCTGCCACTTTTACCTTTGACACTTTACTATTCCCACTATCCTGATCTCGATTCTGACCAGGAATATGCAACAAGAATGAATCCCTCTCCATGTCCTTTATCTCAGCAGGAAGACGAACGAACTCATCCTTTGAAGGAGCCTCCTCATTATGAACAACCCCACCGAGAAAAAGCTTCATATCCAATTCCTTCTCATCCTCTTCGGCACCGTCAGCTTCACCCAGAACAACCTCATCTGTCTGAATTCCTTCCAAATCATCATCTTCATCTTCAGAGCTATCCACAGAGCTTGTGTCTTCGTCATCTTCCTGAATCAGCTGCTTCAGGGAATCAGTCTCCTCTATCACTTCCTCAGAAACATTAATATTCATAACTTTTACTTTCAATTCCGGGATTTTCTCCTTGAGAAAGTTTATCACACTCTTTATCCCTTCCTCGGTTGCTCCTTCAATGTTCAAGCCCTTCTCGTCATTAGTCTCAGTCTTCACTTCACTTTCCTGCACATCTACTGAAGCTGCATCATCCACTTTAGCAGAGGTTTGAGCTTTTGAGGATTTGGAGGAAGAACTAGTGGAGGCAGCTGAACTCCCTTTGGTTCGATGCAGATAGACTACCTGCAAGAACAAAGTTGAAACCATCTCATGTGAATATCAGAAGAAATAAAGCGAAGCCCACAGATTCCATTTTCTATCATAGTTGTGTTGAAATCTTAACTATGGCTCTTAAGGTTTTCATTCAAAACTAAATCCTAATGTAGAGAAGCTATGAGAAGAGACAATCTATATCTCACCTGCATAGCATATGTTTCATCAGTTTCCTTGACCACAAAAATTTCAAATAATGGAGTCCCGGGGGATGCTGTGACCAACTGCCTGTGATGAATAACACAATCACCAGCCATTATATAATATAAAGACCAAAAAGAGGAGAGCGAGAAGAATAGATGAAAGAGTACCCCTTACTTTGGGCTGTAACTCCTGCCAACAAATCTGCCCACACCAGGAGTGATGCGTATAAGCCTTCCAAAGGGGTCATCCGAATCCTTTGAATAACCAACCCACCATCCTACCTGCCAATCAACCAGAAGAGGAACAATTATATCAAGAAAGACCTCCTTTTCTTTTCTGTATAAGTACCCAAAAGAATAAAATGGAAGTTCATATCAAGAAGGTTCCTCAAAATGATTTAACCCATGAATTAGACCACTTGACATTTTGCTAAAGGATGTTCATTTGACGGGAAGATCATTCATTTGTGAGGTTCCACCGACTAATATGACAGTATAACAACATGTTTCGCAACTGTTATGGTTAGGTGACTCTGCAACAGTTCATGATCTTTTCCAATTTATATCAAAGGGCAAATAAAGAGATTAACAACTTCTTTCTTTTCTATTACCTCTAATCTTATATGTATCGATGGATTATTCATGATGAACGAGACAAGTTAGAAACCATTAACAAGAGTGAAATTTTGTCAATGTTTATGCACATACCCACATAGTAAAAATAGAATGCTTGCCTATAAAGATCGTAAGTTGAGAATTACCAGTCCGCTTCCTGTATGTTTACACAACCTTGAAGCATCATGGTATCGCTCCTCTTCAATCGCTTCCTGCAAATAAACAAGAGAGAATTAATTAATCTCTAAAATAGTAAAGCCAGCAGGAGCTTGCAGCATCATATGGTGTCCTGACCTTCAACTGACACATGATTTCAGATATAGCATCCTTGGATGTAGCTTCTGCAATGGCCATTTTCAATTTAGCGGCTTCATGGAAGTCCTCCTTCTCAACTGCTTCTTCGAGTTGAAACTGAAGGAACGTGATATCATATCAAGTCAGGTCAACAACTTTCAAATTGCTCTTTTTTCTTCCCAAACCCCCAGTCGGTATCAATTACTGTTCCATGGAATTCAATCTAATCAAAAAAAGGCAGACCTTGGCGTATCAGACACCTGAAAGACAGTTTTCACTGACTACCAAAAGAAACATTTGCAGGTGGCGCTAATGGAACCAAAATCCTCTTTAACTTCTTCGTCCAAAGACTACATAAACTATGGCTTAATTCTTTCACAGAGCCATGGAAGAGCATCAAGAACCCAAAAAAGACGATGGAATTCAAGGAAAAATCACATTTTGGCGACAACCCACTAAACATTTTCCCTAGCAACTAATCCCAATCAAGCTCGGATGACAAAGGAAGAATAAAGGCGCACCTTGAGAACTGAAGCGAAGCTCTCCGCCTGTTCAATTTCAGAGAAATGGCGGCTCCACCTGTTCCAATCCCAATCAGAGTAAGAACTTCCCCCTCCGGCGCTGCTGCTAGTATTGACACCACTGCCACTGCAGCGGCAGCAGGATGAACTCGAGCTCCTGCTGCGGGTTCTCTGAGCGTGTGAAACCAGACCACCGGGCTTGGCCGGACCTAGGACGAAGCAGCAGAGGTTACTGCCGTTTTTCCTCGATTTCTGGGCGGCTGAGAAATCGATGTGGGGGAAGGGCCTGACGAGCTGGGAGGCGGGGAGAGTGTGGTGCCCAGTGACCCAAGAATTGGCCACCGCCATGGCTCCTCGGCGGTGCTCTGTTCCCTCCTCCGGCTTCCTCCGATCTCAGTCCCGCCCACGAGTGGTGCCGATTGGGAGCTTCCGGAAATGGATAAAATCGCCACAGAAAGAGACGAACAGAGTACCAAAGACCACAATCGACTTGTATTGTTTGGTTTGGGGGATTATTTCCCGTGTGGACATTTGCTATCATCGGATCCTGTATCATCCCACGGTCCAAGTTTAGTTTTCAGAATCGGACCGGATATCGGCATATTTTGTAGATTCATACGGTGCGTTTGATTTCAGAGTTAAAAGTAATTTTGATTTTGATCGTGGAAAAGGACAAATGTTATATAGTGTGTTGAGTTAAAGTTAAAATTAAAATTTTTTACTTGAGAATTATGTATTTTTGTCATGTAGTGTGTTGAGTTAAAAATTAAAGTTAAAATTTTTGTGATTTTAGATCTGAAAATAAACATGCGAGTAGATACTGGGGGTGAACACAGGTGGTAGGTTCAATTTTTCTTGATAAAATTTCGAACCCCTTTCTTTTTTAGACTAGTTCTTTTAGCATAAAAAACCATCCAAAAACTATTTGGGGGATAAAAAACCAACCAACCACCGTTTGGTTCTTCTCGGGTGGTTTTTCAGTCCCCGAATATAGCAAAAAATGATAAAAGTAAACATAAATGAAATGCAACGAAATAGAAAAAAAGTTTCAAAACAACGTAATAGATATCAAATTTAACAATCTAATTAAGATAAAACATTCTTACCATCATAGACAACAAAGTCGAAATAATAGAAGTATGATATACAAACTAAGAAATTAAGAAACTTAAGTGGAAACAATAAACTTCGGGTGTGTTCGGATATCACCCGGTTGTTTTATTCGGGGACCGTTATTTCGGCTTGGTTTTCTTTGGCCTTGAAAACCACTTGAAAATCATTTAAAGAGAGAGAGAACCTATATTCTAGGGTCGAGTAGGTTCGGGATTTTCGGACTTTCGATTTTTCAGCTTTTCTCTGACACTCCTAGTAGATACCATGGATATTTTCAAGCTTAAAAGGGCGGTGTTTAGTCGATTTAACGATCCACTCCGCAAGCGTAATCCTTCTGTAGCCACTTTTGTCATTTGTCCAATTTGCTAAACGCAATAGGCAAATAGTGGTTGAGCGGCAGAGGTTGTTATGCCACGGTAGCGAATAATATTAAAATAATAAATAAATATAAGAAATTGTAAAAAAAGAAAAAACAATCAGAGCGAGATAGGGGATGAGCATCCCCGCCGCCCATCAGCCCTCGAATAGAGGGCACCAGCGGGCTCAAAACCCGCGGGCGACTCAATTGGGGGATGGATGGGGGCGCTACGCTGCATATCCACCTCTAATCGTTTATATGTCCAGTAATAATTTTACATGGTATCAGAGCAAGTTACTATTTCGCGTGCCCACAACTCATCGACTCGATGTCAATAGCAGCCAATAGTGCGTTCATATTAGTCCCCCATAACCCGAACACGAAATAAGATGCTCAACTCGTAGTTAGTTATTGAGAGCAGGTGTTCAATGGAACGTGTAGGCATATATGAAAAATAGACCACACATTGCCATGTGAGGGCAGGTGAAGTTACTATTTCGCGTGCCCACAACTCATCAACTCAATGTCAATAGCAGCCAATAGTGCGTTCATATTAGTCCCCCATAGCCCGAACACGAAATAAGATGCTCAACTCGTAGTTAGTTATTGAGAGCGGGTGTTCAATGGAACGTGTAGGCAAATATGAAAAATAGACCACACATTGCCATGTGAGGGCAAGTGAAGTAAAATGAATTAGTCTCATGTGGATTAGAGAAAGAAAAATAGTTGAACTTAAAAACCTAAAGAGAAAATGGAAAAGATAAAAATGTCAATAGGAAGGAGAGAGAGAATCTGTGATCGTTGAATGGAAAAATTATTTCATGTTTGATTCATTTGTTATAGTGTTTATGAGAAAGAATATGCTAGGTAATTTTTATAGTGAAAAAGTATGAAATGGCGCCTTGAAATTGAAAAGTCATGAGAAAGAATTCGTAAAAGTTAGTTTTTCTATTAAAACTAATGAAATGATGCCATACTACTAAAAAGACGCAATACTTAGTAGCATTCGTATTTTTTGTGTAAATGATAAAATAGTAATATTATTAATTTACCAAGAGTAATAAGAAAGATGGAGGAACACTTTCGGAAGGGTCGTATTTAGAAAAGATGTACAAAGTTTAACTCAGCTGAGGCAATATATGATAAAACATGTGAGGTAACAAATGTTGAGAATAAACAATAAATACATAGTTGAAAGTGTGTGATAAAAAGGCATATTAACAAAGCACACAAAAAATGTGGAAGTAAAAAGTATGAAATGAAATATGGAAATTTACGAAGGATACATGTATCTTTTGGAACTGAAATTGGGAAAACAATCACGTAATTCATGGCGATAAAACAAAGAATGTATGAACATGTTAGGATAATAGAAGTTGAAAACGAACATATAGTTCGATGAAATTTTAAAATTGTAAATCGTTATGAAATAATAATAAAACAAATATACATGTGATGAATGGCTAATTCGGTTGAGAGAGATGCGAGGCAATAAAGTGTCGAAAATTAGCAATGTATAGAAAGAACATGTTTATATATGTAGTAAAAATATGCAACCAAAAGTCACCAGCCAAAAAGGTGAGACGAAAAGTCACGAGGATATAAGAGCATTTTTGAAATATTAAAAATTGAAGAAACTTGTCATACTTTTATATATAGTATAGATATATTATATATACATATATATATTCTCACCCATACATATATTTATCAACAATTACAATAATTATTTTTTGACTTTTCTTATTTTAAAAATAGAGTAGAATAAAATCTCAATCATACTCTAAAACCAAATCCAATTTTTCTCTCGGAATTAAATTATCCACACTTTTTCGTTTGATTTTGCAATCAAGTTTTTAAAAATTTAACTTTAACTTTAACTATATTCACTACACAGCAAAAATCAACAACATAGTTATTACTTTTCCCTTTTTTTTTGTAATTTTTAACTATTTAATTCAATTTTTAATATTAAATTCTATCAACTATCCATTACTTTTTTCAAAAATCAACATCACAATCATTACTTTCTCTGAACTATTCACTGCTTTTTAACATTTTTTCTCATAATTCAACAACACAATCATTACAATTCAATTAAAATCAAAACTCAACTCTACTTAACTCTAAAACCAAACATACCATGATGATCCCATCAAATCCAACTATCAATTACTCACTGCAAATAATCTTGGAGTTTAGAGCTCATACTTTTTCCTAATCAAATTCTCCATCTACTTTTACATCTATATACACATCAATATATATATTCTCACCCATACATACATACATACATACATACATACATACATATATATACATATCCCATCACTCATAATTTTTCCTAATCAATTTCTTATCTACTTTTATATCTATATATACACATATACATTATCACCCATACATATATTTGCCAACACTTATAATAATTTTTTTTCTCTTTTCTTATTTAAAAATGGAGTATAATAAAATCTCAATTCTACTCTAAAACAAAAAACAACGGTCTCTCGGAATTAAAAAATCCAGAGTTTGATGATCCCATCAAATCCAGCGATCAATTGCTCACTGTAGATAACCTTGGAGTTTAAAGCATTATAATTTTTTTTCCATAATGCGCTCACATAATTGATTAATTAAGCATAACAAAGAGTTGTGGGGATTGTTTTATATAATTTATTTATTACTTATTAAAGGTACCCGTTGTTAACTAAAAATTCTATCATACATACGCCTAAAATGCATGTATGATGTCAAAAAAGGATTAGCGCATGCCCTTGCTTGATAACCAATAAATTTCATGTTCGATACTCGTGTGGGACTACTCGTGCCCCTTTATTTAGCTATTAGGATTTCTTTCATTGTATTATGTCCATGTGCATCCTTTAAAATCGAAAAAATACATGTATGATACATAAAAGTATTTACCTGAAAATTACAAATAAATTACTTAAAACTTAAGTAAATTATATAAAAATTAAGTAACTAGTTACATATCCACACGTTGCAGGGATTTTTATAAGAAAATTAATTAAGTTTGATAGCTTTCGCAAGTAACTATAAGGTATATATTTGGATTGAGGGGTTTGGGTAGGGTGAGATGGAATTTATGGCTTGTTTTGTTTGCAAATGTGATTTTAAAATCACAACTTTAACATGATTATACCAACAACAAAACAAAATAACTCATACAAAATCAACTAGTGGACCCCATTTATACCACTTTTTTTTCCACAACAAAACAAAATAATTCATACAAAGTCAAAAGATGAGCTCAATTTATATCACTCTTTTTCAAAATCAAAATCTGATTTAAAAATCATATTTTGAAACTAAACGCAGCATTAGAATCAATTGTTTGGATGTTGGGGTTTTTAAAAAGAGAGAGGTTTGGTGGGATTTCAAACCCCACCAAATTGGTGGAATTATATGTGTTTAATTTTTTATTATTTTTTAGTGTAATTGAAAAGGCATAGGTGGTTTATATTCCACCATCCCATCCTTTATTAGTGATAGCCAAACAATGGTTGGTGTATCCTTCCCAACCCGACCCCTTCAAATCTCACCCCATCGAACCCTACAATCCAAAACAAAAGCCTAAGGGGTATGAACAATGATGAAATATATATCAAGCCAAATGCATCATCCTTTTATCTTTGCGGAGTTCTCAATAATTCCTTATGCATGTCATCTTTCTCATAGCTTTTGATAAGGAAGATTTGATCATGAAACCTTTACTAAGATCATCATAGAGACGGAATCCGTAATTTTTTTGGTTGTTCATAAAGAATCCTAAATTTTATTAATGTAAAGAGAATAATACCTAAACCAGTTGAAACTCTACATCTCTTATAGTTCTAGCATCGCGCAATATTGCTCTTCCAAGCTTGCAGCTTGAGGACCCTCATGTTGCACAGACTCCTAAATCAAGGACTAATGTCTTCCTCGTCTCTCGTACTTTGCAACCATGGGCTTGGTTTGTAATCCACTAATAATTATGCAAAGCACTCAAGCATAGAAATATGAATATTTATAGGATATTTGGTACTTTGAACTAGAAAAAAACTTATACATTAAGATATTTTTCAATTATGGAGAAAACCTTTTTATTTTTCGAAAAATTCTTTAATTGTATATCACTCCGTACAAATAATATGGACAAATGTTCATGATGCATTGAATATAATACGAATAAAATACAGTAAAAGTTCATTTAATCGGAATCGAAAGGTCAACTAAACGTGGAGCTAGAGATTTATAATTCGAGTGCAACTACAATTCGCTTCTCAGCTCTTATTCATTATAAATTGATTGCTTGAGATCAAGTAATTTACTTAAAAAAATATAAGTATTTCGGGTTGGTCTATGATATATTTGGTTGAAAATACATGTATGGTAAACACAAGTAAAATACATACGTGATGAAAATGAATTATGGGAGGTGTCAATTAATATTTGAAAATCAATTTGAAGTTTATAATGGTTGAGGAAAGAGGTTTAGTGAAGTGACAACAAAAACAATTTGTAAACGTTTATTTATGATTTGCTTTTTGAAAAATCTGCATAGACATGACTTAGAGAATTTGAAGAAATGAGCGAACATGAACTGAGAATTTATCCAAACACACATAATATATCAGCGGGTTATATGCCTCGTGCATATGTATTCATGTATGTGTTATAGTAAGTCAATTAAACGTCTTATATATATATATATATATATAAAGAGAGACAACTTAAACGTGATCTTTTTGCAGTATAAAGGGCATACGGTATAGATGATATAGGTGAAGTCGGACTAATCGAGCGGTGTCCAAAGCTGAGAGAATTGGATCGGGTGTCGGTTGGGAACAATGGAACGGGTTAGATGAAGTGAAGCGGGCCGTTCATCTCCACTCTCCCTTTGCCGACGACATGGGCTAAGGGCCTTGGGCCTAAATAATATGTGCACCCAAATGTTGTGGGCTATGGTTTATAGGACCATATTCTGAGGCCCATATCAATAGGTTATATTTTGCAATTCTTTAGCATAAGTAGCTCGATGACCAGGATCGATATTAGAAATTAACAAAAGAAATTAAACCTTAAATCGAGTAGGTGAACAGTGAACACTGTCCTTTTCTGTTTTTTTTTTTTTCTCGGGCAAGGGTCAAACTGAGTCGTGATAACGCAGAAACAATATATTAGATGTGTTGCAATTTCTTTGAGTCTCGTGATTGAGTTTTCAGTCACGGCACAAATACAAAATCCTTACTCTTACAATATAAGAGTCTTGATTTTTTGCTCAAAAGCTGAAACTCTAGTATTGCATGAGTTTTATTTTTGTATTTGCGCCGTGAAACACCTGTGACTGGGCCGAGTCCCAATAAGTCCATGGAATGTCTTTTATTTTATTTTATAGGAAAGTAGTCTATGGGATGTCAATTCATTATGGGAGTCTTTCTTTTCCTTGAAAGGAGGAGATTTAGGAAATTTTATTAATTAGATAACGACGTAAAGCCTATTTTTATATGAATAAGGGGAGGTAAAAGCAAAGAGATGATCAATCACGAACTAAAGATTTATTCAAAATGCTTATGTAAAATATTCTTGCCACACGAATGAGAGCCTTCAAAGAGAAAAGTCCGAATTAATATATATAAATAGATGGTTCTCAATCATATTTTCCTCACACTTTCGATTATTATTTTCTATCCTATTTGACAAAAATTTTCCTTCCAAAGGAAGAAGGATAGCATTCGATTTTAGTGGTGGAATTATTCGTATCTTTTTATTAATTATGAAGATTTATATTTTATTATACTAAATTTATAAACCCCGTTTCTAATCGGAAAGGGAAAAAAAAAGAGTCTTTCCTTCCGGTTCCTTTCTGCCGAGGAAAAGTCTTTGATTCCCATTTCGGTGAACTTTCTCCTTTTCTGATAATTGCTTGTCAAAGTCTTGTCCGTGTTTTTTCTTCTCAATCCATAGGTTTGATTTTTTTTTCAATCAAAGTCTTTGTCATGTCCTTAAATTCCTTCACCACACCATCCAACAACAGTGGAGAGACTCCGTGTTATGGTGACACGGAGTTACATAAGAATTTTTTTTTTTATATTATGGTTTTCATTAAACAAATATAAAGTTGATATGTTACTATCTGAGCCGATATGTGTGTACATTAAACTATTAAGCTATTTCATTATTATATTATTAACGTATCGATTTGAGCCAATATGTGTATATATGTTTACGATTATCCTAGAAAAATATAGCCAGCTAATCGTAAAGGAGTTAATATGAAAGAGGGAACTTAATCTCATAAAAAATATTTGAGCATCACTGCTTCCTTCATTCATGGCCTTAAATTCTATTAATGCATGCACATCCACTACACTTACTATTAGGTCAATTGATTTGTGATGCTGATAAATGAAAAGGTTGGTTAAATTAGGGTTTCTGCGACTTCTCTTGATCTGTAAATGAAGGACTATCTCAAGTTGAGGCTCTTTCGGCAAAAGTTGTCCAGCCGAGAAATTTGCTCTATTTATTTTAGTCTGAGAATAGGTTTGATTTGCTCCACCTACGGGAGCCGAAGCATATAAAGGAAGGTTGCCCGATCTCTTATCAAGGAGAGTCGGGTGCGTCTTCTCTTTCTGCCTGGGCATTTTTTTTTTTGGATTACAAAAAGAGGCTCATTGGCTTAGTACAATGAAATAAAAATCATAAATATCTAATAAAGATGAACTGATAATCCCACTTGAGTATCGAATTTGGAACCTATTAGTTATGAGGTGAGGGTATGTGTTACTGCGCTACACCCGTTTTTCTGATTCCTAACCTTTTAAAATAAATAGAAGTTACAGGATTAGTTTATGCATAATTTAATATGCAAGTACATTGAATATAAATAAATAAAAACAGTAGGCAAGTAGATGAATAGAGAAATCAATATTGTATTGGTTTAACAATGTATGGCATTTTATGCCTCAACCATAACGACTCATACGAGGCCTTCGGTTTCTTAATAAGAAAATTTGGGTTATCAGAAACCCAAAACGATTAGGACATGAAAGGGAAGGGCAATATCTAGGAAAGATGAAGAGAATAATTTATACTTACAAAAAAAAAGAAAAAAGAAAGAGAGAATAATGAATGGATATTCAATTAAAAAAATGTTCATGGTTCGGTTTTTTAATTTGGGGAAAGGAAGAAGGGATGAACAATAGTTGAGAAAATTATAACATACTTGCAAATGACATAATATTATTGACGCACTCAAAAATATAAATGGGGATGAACATTGGAGAATCTACTATGTTAAGAAGGAATATACTTCCAAAAGTCAAAATAATTGATATTAGAGATGTTATATAAATGTGCTAAAACAAATACTTACAACGCGATATATATAAACACCACGAAAAAATTCAATTAATCATATATATAGAATTTTGAGAACGATAGTGTACATAAAAGAAAAAAAATTATGATATATCACTATGAACTTAATCTCATAAACAAAATAATGAAATTTAAAAATAAAGATGACAAAACACTATCTTAAAAAGAGTGGCTAAACAAATTTTCTATTATAATTACTAAACTTAATTAATGTAATTGACAAATCTCCATTAACAATTAGCTTAAATATCATATACGACTTATTTGACCATATTATAATAATCAACTTACTCCAACTTCTAACAAAAAAATTGAATAATACTATTTGAAAATATTTCTGATAAGAAAATTGGTTCTCAAAATATAATAATTATAATAAGAAGTTATATATCTAAATATAAAAGAGAATCTCTGCAATGCGCGAAAAAGAAGACTAGTAAATGTACTATAAGATGAAACAACGACATTCAATTCGGAGCTTGCATGGTGCTGCTGTAATTCCGAGCTGTCGAAGGTTGAGGCCCTACAACCCCTCGCGTGAATTGGCTCGACAGAGGGCATATCGGAGTTTTACAAAAGTCATGTCAGCTTGAATGTTACAACAATAGCTCCTGAATAACGTATGAGAGAGAAAGAGAGAGCGAGAGAGAGAGAGAGAGAGAAGCATGTATGAAAACAAAGAGAGTTGCATGGGAGAAGACCAGGCTTAATGCGGCGTTGGTCAACTTTAATAGGCACGTGAACAAAAAAATAAAAATTAAAATTAACAGCAATTATTTTTAAAAACTTTCGGCACGGCAAGAGATTTTTATTTCTCAAGAATTGATTTATTTGAATATTATTACAAATAATTTGAATACTTGAAAGGATATACATTGAATCGAATATAACAAAAAACTGAGATATAATTTTTTCATGTGACGGTGTTAAAGTCATTTTTAAACGAGGAGTTAAGAACTTTCCATTTTGAATTGTGGCGGCTTCACGACATTGCTCCCCCGCTTCGATTATGGATGAATATACGAATCTTTTTATTAGAAATTTAATTTTTCGAGCAATTCAAGATTCAATTAATCACGAGCTTGAGAGTTCACAAAAGACGACCATCTCGGGATTGCCTGAGCACACTGTGAGCCTCGTATGGAATAGCGGCGGAGTCGGAATTCCAATTCTGACCCCAAAGTGCAACCGGACATGGGCTTTAATATTTTGTAGATAATAGATTATCCCTTTACCCAAAAAGATAATAGGTTATTCAAATAAAGAAACAGCAAAGCATTGCTGGTCGTTGCGAATCATGCCGTTGTCTGACTTTCTCGGCCGCGGCAATTTTCCATGGAGTGGGTCGACGCGAAATTAACAGTACAAATTAGTCAAAGAAATAATCTCTCCCTGCTTCGTAGAAAATGCTATTCCCAAATTCGGCTTCGGAAGTTTCTGCACAGTTCTCATTTTTCAGAAACGGCGATTGACTGACTGTTCTGCCCCCAATCTTACGTAATATATATATGAATACACAAAATAAATATCTTTAAAGATTAGAGCAAGAATGGCTGAATTCCTCAGTTTAGGTGAGGTGAGTATATTCTACTATATAGACACTGTACATGATTGCTAAAGGAAAGTACATAAATGTATATCGATACATGCCTAGAATACAACAATTATAAATGGAAATCTATGATCGCATATCATCCTCTATTACTCCCCGGCAAGCCGAACGGGGAAGTCTCCACGTGAAGCTTGGATCGAATATCAGCAAAGCGGAATGACGATAAACCCTTTGTGAGTCCATCAGCTAGCTGATCGCTGGAGTTGATAAAACAAATAAGAAGTTGCTTGCCCATAAATTTCTCTCGCACAAAGTGATAATCAATTTCAATGTGCTTAGTTCTGGCATGAAAGATAGGATTCGCCGCAAGGTAAATCGCGGAAATATTGTCACACCAGAGAGTGGGAGGATGACGTTGTGATATTCCCAGTTCTTTAAGAAAGGACTGTAGCCATAAAATCTCCGCCGTGACATTTGCAACACTTTTATACTCTGACTCGGTACTAGACCGAGCTACAGTCCGCTGTTTCTTGGAGCTCCAAGAGACTGGATTGTTTCCAAGAAAAATCACAAACCCACTGACTGAGCGACGATCATCAGGATTTCCTGCCCAATCAGCGTAAAAAAAACCATGAATGGACGATGTAGAACTGGGATGAAGATGAAGTCCATGAGTGATGGTTCCCTTTAGATACCACAAGATTCTTTTCACGGCTTGCCAATGAGTAGTGGTGGGATAGTGCATGAACTGACAGACTTGATTAACTGCATAGGCAATGTCAGGTCTAGTCAGAGAAAGATACTGCAAGCTGCCCACTACACTTCTGTAGAGTGAGGGATCCTCAAAAGAACTTCCACCATGAAGAGAGAGCTGAGATCCCGTAGTAACAGGAGAGCTAATAGGCTTGCAATCTTGCATAGCGGTGCGAGCAAGGATGTCATGAATATACTTGGACTGAGTGAGATAGAGTCCAATGGAATCCCTGCGAGCCTCTATGCCAAGAAAGAAATGAAGTGAGTCAAGATCCTTCATAGCAAATTCCTTCTGCAGAGCAGTGATTATCGATTGAAAAGGTGCTCCTGGTGTCCCAGTTAGAATGATGTCATCAACGTAGACTAGGAGATAAATAATGTATTGTGGTCCCCAGAGCGTGAAAAGAGAGGAGTCAGCCTTGGAATTTGAGAAGCCAAGACGCCGAAGATAGGTGCTAAGTCGCTGAAACCAAGCCCTAGGAGCTTGCTTAAGCCCATACAGAGAACGACGGAGTCGGCATACATGATCAGAACGGGAGGGATCAACAAAACCAGGAGATTGGTCCATATAGACTTCTTCAGTGAGATAGCCATGGAGAAACGCATTCTTGACATACAGCTGTCGAATAGGCCACTGAGAAGAAACAACACTGGAGAGGACTGTCCGAATGGTGACCGGCTTGATAACTGGACTGAACGTCTCTGAATAATCGACCCCTTCCCTCTGATTAAATCCTTTTGCCACTAATCGAGCATTGTAGCGATCAATAGTGTCGTCAGCGTTCTGTTTAATACGATAAACCCACTTACAGCCAACAACATTGTGAGCAGGAGATGGTGGAACAAGATCCCACGTATTATTCTGAAGTAGCGCCGTATACTCCTCCTGCATTGCTGCTCGCCAAGCCAAATGTTTACGTACTTGAGCAAACGATCGAGGCTCGTGTAATTCTGCAGAGACAGTGAAAGCAGAAGGATGACGAGATATCATAAAACGAGGAGGAGGAAGAGTTCCATCCTTGGACCGCGTTGTCATCCTGTGTGTATTCTGAGGAACAGGTGTAGCATCAGAACCCACGGTTTCCTCAGCCGGTACTGTAGATCCTGCAGACTGGTCAGAATTCTCAAGAGTGGGGATTTGTGGATCAGTAGGAGTAGTGAGAGAGTTACGAGAATCATGAGGTGGTAGTGAAATAGATGAGGGGACAGGAATATGTGTAAAGGTGGTACAAGAAGAAGAAGGAATAGACGTACCAGCAGCACATACAGGCCCAGGGGAGGACCCTAGAGCTGTCCCCGAGATAGGTGACACTGTCCTGTAAGGAAATGAATGCTCATCAAAGACTACCTTAGTTGACAGGAAAATTCGACCTGTGATGGGATTAAGACACCTATGTCCCTGATAGTGATAGGGATACCCTAGAAATACACAAGGCTGAGACCGAGGTTCTAACTTATGACGAGTGTAGGAACGAAGATATGGATAACAAAGACATCCAAACACTCGTAAATTGGAGTAATTTGGAGTGTGACCATGAAGGATTTCATATGGTGATTTGAGTTTAAGAGACTTGGTAGGCAGTCGATTGATAATATGTATTGCGGTTTCAAAAGCATAGTCCCAAAATTTTATAGGAAGCGAAGAATGAAAGAGTAATGAGAGACCTATATCAACGATATGATGATGCTTTCGCTTAGCAGACCCATTTTGCTGAGGTATATGAGGACAGGAGATTTGATGAAAGATGCCATGACTTGTAGTTCAGACTGAAAATCTGCTGATAGAAATTCCTTAGCACCATCAGATTGAAAATATTTGATTCGATATCCATAGATATTCTCAATTTGAAGACGAAAGGCACGAAAAACACGAGGCACATCATGTCGAGATTTTAGGATATAGAACCAGGAGAATTTGCTATAATCATCAAGAAAATGAATATAGTAATGATGTCCAGTATGAGAGGTAACTGGTGCAAGTCCCCAAATATCTGTATGAATAAGCTCAAACAGAGACGTGATTTTATGATGAGTCAAAGGAAATGAGTTATTTATTATTTTCCCTTGTTGACAAGCAGAACAAACATAGTCAACATGGTCATTATTAAGAGAACAAGAGGGACTCAAAGCACGACGAATGATGGGAAAAGAGGAGTGACCAAGACGCTGATGCTAAAGAATACTAGAACTAGATGTGGACATATGAGCTTGAGGACTGTCAGTGTGCCTGTCTCTCTGGTGAAAGCAATAGAGCCCGTCCTTAACTGGACCACGCATAAGCTCCTAGCGAGTATGAAGATCCTTCACAAGAAAATAGTTCGGGTGAAGCTCAAAAAACATCTGTTATCCTTGGCAAATTTAGATATAGCGATAAGATTTTTGGAAATATGTGGTGCATATAGGATATGATTTAAGTGTAAAGGACGTTGAGAAATTTTAATGGTAGAGGAACCAGAGGCTAGAACTGGAAGTGCTTTACCCTACAAAGACATTATCTGAAGTCGGAATGTCATCACGGAGATTAAGATTGGATAAGTCTGACGTCACGTGATGTGTAGCACCTGAATCCATATACCAGTCGAGGTCATGGAGTCCCGGAGAGGAATTGTGGGTTAGATGTGCCTGAGCCCCAGAAATGTGATTGGATGGACAAAATGGTGCTGTGTGACTTGCACGATTACACAGCTGACATAAGACTGCGGATCTGGGCCCAGAGTACTGAGCCGACCCAAAAGAAAGGTTGCTGAATGAAGTTGGGCCTCGGGCTGAATAAGTAGATGAGGTGGGCCGGTGTTGGAAAGGCCCAGTCGGTCCAGTAAACATTCGCGAATCGCGAACTGGACCCGCGTCGAAAAACTGATTAAATTGTCTGTCCGACTCGAGAGCTTCTCCTCCTCCACCCGACAGCGGATTAGGGTTTCCGCCTATTTCTCTGCTCGCCCCCTCTCCTGATGAATTCCTTCCAGAGCCGCCCTTGCCCTTCCCTTTCCCTCCTTTACTATTCGCATAATTAATCTCGACCGGGACTGGTCCCAGAAGACTCGAGAGGGGCGCGGGAGAAGACGCGGCAGTGGGCATCGTGTTCTGGACTGTTGCATAGAGACGGCGCTCCACATGGCCGACCAAAAGAGATTGAAGTTCCTCAGTTGTCATGGTAAGCATGCTCTCCGATTGGGTAAGGATGATCGGTTCCCAGTCGGAACCGAGTCCTGTATAAATACGCCTGTTGATTTCTGCATACGTTTTTGGCTTTCCAATCTGTGCATATCGTAGGGCATGTTCCTTTACTGAGTTAATGAATTTCACCATTGATTGATCTCTCTTTTTCAGGTCACGCCATTGTTGATCAAGAAGGTCTTCTTGTGTAGCGATTTGAGTGAGGAAGGCAGTGGCAAGCGACGTCCAGGCTTCTGAGGACGTTTTGGCAGAGAGAATGGTTAAACCGATTTCTTCGGTGACTGCCAACATTATGCAGGTAAGAGCAAAATTGTCCCTTGACTGCCAAGTGAGATAATCAGAATTTGCATTGACTGTGCCATCTGCTCCTGTTGTGGTTCTGCTTGGTATTGTGACTTTGCCCTCAACATAATCAAGTAGCCCATATGTAGTAAGCAGTGGAGTCATTACTCCTTTCCAATATAGATAATTCCTGCCATTTAGTTTGACAGGTATGGTTGGAAAGGACGAAGGAAGAGTAGTGAAGTTTGAAGAAGAAGAGGGAAGAACCGTGAGGGTTGAGGAGGAAGAACTATCAGCCATTGATGCCGAAGAAAAGAAAGATAGCAGATAGGTGAGTAAGAAGAATAAGCAGAAGCAAGGAACCGAACCAAGTGGGTGTTACCCTGCTCGGGCTCTGATACCATAAAGATTAGAGCAAGAATGGCTGAATTCCTCAGTTTAGGTGAGGTGAGTATATTCTATTATATAGATACTGTACATGATTGCTAAAGGAAAGTACATAAATGTATATCGATACATGCCTAGAATACAGCAATTATAAATGGAAATCTATGATCGCATATCATCCTCTATTAATCTTGTTATATTTAATTGTAGATTTAAGTTGAAATATTAATTAAGTTCTCTCCAATGTTTCATTTTCCTTTTCACCCAAGACGGCATCTCAAATGGGACCTTACTTGTCATTGCACTATATGATTGAGGGGCGTTGAGTGATGATGGGGATTTTGATGGTTTGCGTGATTGGAATTTGTAGGAATTTGATTAATATGTAAATTTATTTGTTTTTAGTGTTTCTTTTATGCTTCTTTCCTATCTCGGTTTCACTCTTGAAGAAATAAAATGGAACGCCCTCAGTTGAAGCCGAACGCACTGATGACGAAGCTATTGCATAGGAAATACTTTGTTGTTAGGAGAGGGGAAGGTTCTAAAAAATGGGCGTGTAATTTTGAATCATAATTATAAATAAAAAAGATTCTAAGTTTAATTCTTACCGGTCAGAATTTCCCCTTCTTTTTTTTCTTTTCCTTACTTGTATCGGTCTTTTCTATTGAAAGGAAGAAATCTCTTTCATCCACCAAAAAAAAAAATTATAATCCCTTCAATGTAAATTTTACTCGCCAAACCTTACACGTATTAAGCCTTTTTTTTTTCCCAGCTAGCACCTGATACCTAAAAATCAAATGAGCCTCTAGCTATTCAAAGTTCAAGTAAACTCGACCCACTAAGAAGTAAAATCAACCCAATCATGAATTTTCTCCATTTACAATACTCAAACTTTAAATTTTAATTAGAATAAAGAATTGTCAAATCACTTGAACTAATCCACATAGTGATTTATATAAATAATTAATGATTAGGATGAGGTTAAATGATAAAATCATACAAACAGTTACCCACCACTTCTGATCTTTTTTACTGGAGTAAATTGGTTAAAATACTCTCGAGAGATGAAAGTTGTCTCAACTGCACCTTGATTTATTTTTTACATCAAACTAAACCATGACAGTTAAAAATTACATCAGCACAACCCTTTCATCTATGTGAAATATCAAACGAAATCATCTGACGTGGTTTTTTTTATTGTTTCTTTGTTGCTTTCCCTTTATATTAACAGAAGCCGTGGGATTGAAATCCCTAATCCCCAAATTGAAGAGCCGAAATCCTTATCCTCCAAGATCCCTAATCAGCTCGGAAATTTTGCTAATGGGCACTTCATATTTTTCGAACCATCCCCAAACTGTAGTTTCACTGGGGACCATCATCAGCTGCCAGTTCCTCATCAAGAGCCTGGTAACTTTTCTGCCCCATCTTCGGTGCTGAGCACAGAGGTAGATTCTCTCCCTTTCGATGACAATGATTTCTGGGAAACCGTCTTCAATTAGATCAGTCATATGCTCATGGGGGAAGACAAGGAGGAGAAACAGAGTGAATTTTCAAGACCCTTTAGATCTTGAAGCCACTGAGAAATCCTTGTTCGAAGCCCTGGCTGAGCAATGTCCCTTTTCCCCAAGCAATTTCACATGCCGACCATATTCCCTAGATAATAGCTTCAATGATAATGATTCTGGAAATAGCACTGATTACGGTGGCAAAACCAGCTCCCCTAGTAGTTTCAACTCTATCGAACCTCAGTGGATCGATGATTTCGGAGAAAACAACCTTTTCCTGTTGCAAAGTCCTATATCAGGGAACTTCATTCTTCAATCCACTGCAGACTCTGGTTTGCAGCCGACAGATCCCTTGGTGAGTACGCCTCAAGTCCAAACTTGTATACTCAGAGCGATTTGACCCTACATTTTCAGAGTGGGGTAGAGGAGGCGAGCAAATTCCTCCCAAAAGATAATCAGTTCTTCATTGATATGGGGTCGAGTTCGTTCAACCTGGGTTCGAAGGAGAAGCCTTCGACATGTTTAGTTTTTTTGGCTAAATAAAAGGTCGGGAGGGGGAGACTAGCGTAGCAACCTCCTCTGGAGACCAGAGGGGCTCCACAGCCGCCATGGAATGTTCCATTCGCCCGAATGGATAAAGGGCTCGGTGAGACATAGCCCACTTAGGTCACCATGACCCCACTAAAGCGCACAGTAGACTAGAACAGCTCCCATAGGGTAGATGACAAGGGTCTACTAACGCAAGCGCTTTCGTATTTGAGTCGAGTTTCAACCCCTTAACCTCCCCTTGGAAGACGAAGTCCGTTACCAACTGGGCTACCACCTTAGTGGTTTTGACAGGTTTAGTTAAGATGGAGAAGGAAGAGGAGCAGTATTTGCCTCCTACTGGGAACTTGAGGACCACGACCGGCTTGTATCACCAAAAAACACCAAACTCCACTTCGATCTTCTTTTTCTAAACCCTAAAAAGAAAAGGAACTTCACTAAACAGAGAATGTTTGATATTATCTGAAAGTCACACTCAAACAGAGGAAGGAAATAGAAGTGAAATACTTTTCTTATTTTATTTTTCGGTAATTAACATTCTTTAATTTTAGTTCATTTTTAATCAACTACTACATTATCTAAAAATTTTCATGTGTATCACATGTCAGCATCTAATAGTTATAGTGCGTGTAAAAGGGATAGGAAGAGGATAATGTAAGTGAATACTAATTCAGTTCATGTTGAATTGATATATTAAGAGATAAAATTCTTTTAAAGTGATTTTTTTCATTAATAAAAGTTAAATTCGAGATCTTAATTAAAAAAAAAAGCATTGAATTCTTTTAAATCAATCCGCGTTTGTTCAGAGCCATTCTTCTAGCTGTTCCCCCTGGACAGACGCAACCTACTAAGGTCGATTGCATGTGCTCCGTACTTTGTCCTTTTTGTGAAATTTTTTTGTTGCTTCTCGGCTTGTAGCTAGGTGGCCGTGAAGATTCCCATTTTGTTTCTTCTTCCTTAACAAGTTAGGGTTTCATCATACGTAGAGAGAGGGAAACTGGTCTCTCTCTCTCTCTCTCTCTATATATATATATATATATCATCAATTAGGTCCAAGTGAGTAGCTCCGTAGAGGGGCAAATAACATTATATATACAGTAACTAGATAATTATAAGTAATAATAATTTCATCCTCTAAGAGAAAAGTAGCAATGGAGGAGAAGACAGGGAGTATAGGTAGAGTTAATGAGCGGCCAACAGCTGGGAAAATGATTGATCGAGGAACAGTCGAGAGGAACCAAAGAGATCACATGAGGGGTCTCTGCAACGAGCTCTTCTCCCTTCTTGCTCCTCGGCATTTCACCACTTCCAAGGTTCTCTTTCCATTTCCTTAGTGAGGTTAACAATGAATCGCGACAATGATATAACAGTCGCATTAGAGATATTAGGGTTGGAGAATTGCGCTGTAATGTTGCTGTTTATATATTCTTACATATCGATCCGAGCCAACATGTATATATGTTTATGGAATTATATATATGTAGGAGCTAGCCAATTAGAACGGAGTCATTAACAGAGAGAACTTAATCTCATGAAAGCTATTTGAACATCAATTCCCTACTTTTTTTTAGGTTATAAAAATACAACAAAATAGAAATCTTTATAGTTAATTAAAAGGCAAGGGTAGTAGTTTCACGACTCCCATCATGAGAATTAAACATATAATCTTTTGGTTGAAAGATGAGGGCTTACACCATTACGCTATACTTTTTTTTTTCTCATTCATGGCCTTAGATTCTATTTATGCATGCATACACATGTACTATTAGGTCAAGTTTGTGATGGTGATAATTGAAAAGCTGTTCTTGTTAGGGTTTCTGCGCAGAGTCCCTCTATTGATCTGTAAATTATATATATATATATATAGGTATATAGATGCATGGGATAGCTATGTACTACGTTTATCTATGTACAAAATCCATCCACCATCATTTTGAGGAAAGCAGCAGCAACACTAGCTTCTTAAACTCGCAATGATTCACACACAGATTGTTCAATAAAACTAACGTTCTGTACATCTAATTTTTTTTATGATATACACATAAATATAACGTAGTTTCTTTCTAATGGAATACTGTTTCACGAGGAGCAGATTTATGAGGATTGAGCTGATTCACCAGGAAAACTGTGTGTGTTATAGTATATCCGTGTGTATTACATATAGTTCGATTTCTAATTATTTCTGTTCTCCGATTACCTTTGGGGGGGAAAAGAAAAACACAAACCTTTCACCATTTCTATTTTCAGGAAATGCTATCACTGCAATCCCAGATTGATGAAGCCGCATCCTACATCAAGCAACTTAGAAGAAGAGTGGAAGAACTGAGGGTGAGGAAAGAACAAGCGGCAATCACGACCAGCATAGTCGCAGGCGACCATAACAACGACAACGGTGATTGTCAGATGATGGAACAGGATTCAGATGAGTTAAGGGTTCCGATTCTTGAGTTGAAGGAAGTATTCATGGGTTCTGGTCTACAAGTTAACTTGATAAGCAAAAGCAGCTCGAACAAAAGTGACAACAACAGAAGCAATTTCTTCTCAGTATCGTGCAAATTGATTGGTGTTCTTCAGGACGAAGGAGCTGAGGTTGTTGATGTTAGCTTTGTCCATAGAGGCTCCAAGGTTTTCTACTCCATCCATGCTCAGGTAACTATATATTTGTGATTTAATTAACTCATCTTATCTTTACACATACACGATAAAATACACATCTAATTTCCGGCGCAATGTCATTCCATTTCTCAACAAATAAAGTATGTGCGAAAGATTAAGAAAAGTCCTAATTACAGTCCATATATATTAACAAGCAGGGCCAGATTTCCTCCATATATCTATATTATATAGCCGATCAATCATGCAAGCTTGTTGTGCAGTAACTGTTAGCTCACTGAAATATTCATTTATCGAAGAATCGGAGCATGACAACTTTTGACAATCCAAATCACACCTCGAGTTCATTAGTTAATTTATGTTTATATTTTCAGGTGAAAATATTAAGAATCGGGATTGAGACTTCGAGGGTACGCATGAGGTTGGAGAAATTAATCGCACAACTTATTTGATGATTTTCTCGGACATTTTTTTTTCTCATGATCAAATTTATGGCGCCCATGGATCTCTGGCTGAGTTTGCTTGGCGGAGTAGGACGATCAGTCGGAATTTGGTCAGCTGGGATTAGAAGACGACCGGACTAAATCACATTCGAGGATGAAGAGACAACAACGTCCATTATTTCTGCCGTCCTCCAACAGGTTGTGCAGATCGTGAAACGTTAGAACTTTATTCTTCCCTTCCTAATAAGCATGGATCTCGTGCCGTTTTTTGCTCCTTGTTAGCATGTCTGAAATGTTCCTCTGCAGATAATAATTCTCGAGGAATCAATGAAAACACTGCGTATCCATGAAAAATAACGGCGTCACAACAGAACATCCGCGTGCCTATTTAGAACATGTAAATAAAAAGAAACCCTATTATGTCCAGACACGGGCCCATGTGATATTTGTAAGATTAATTTCTAATATAATAATAATATATTATGCTACGGAATAAACTGACCTTAAGACATTGCTTTGATAACGTCGATAATTTTCACACGTCTCACGAGATGTCTAGATGGAGACACATGCCCTGTTTAATAGGCCGAACTAAAAACCGCTCAGAATATTATATCCTCATATATCATCCCATCAAAATGATATTAAATTATAATTCACAAGATATGGAATATGTCACTTAAATCATGGAATATATTGTGACATGAGGGTCACCTAATTGAGAGATTATTTCCTTAATTATGTAAATACACAATATATTCTTACAATATTTCATCGTTGGTCCAGAGAGCGTTTCGCTCTTATTTCTAATTGAAAAACGCCCCCAATTTTGATCGCACGTGGAAGAAAAGACCTTACCCTGGACACTTTTGTGGGAGGAGCCCAATCGACAAAGGCCTGCACGGACTAAACCAATGACCAGAAACACTGAATGTTTACATATAACTGACATGTTATTAGAACATATATATCGCTGTGTAGATTGAGAATTGAGATAAAAACTACTATTTTATAGTTTTTCTGAGTGAAAAAAGAAGCAATTAATTAGAAAAAAACAATCTAACAAAGTGAGTATTGGGCTAAGCAAAGTGGTCATCTTGCAAGTTATAGGACATCTCGCATCATAATTAATTGAATAATTGAATCCCTATCTACCAAGAAATCAAGAGTGCGTTTGGATTGAGAGTTGAGTTGAGTTTTGATTTTAATTGATTTGTAATGATTGAATGGTTGAATTATGAGAAAAAGTGTGAAAAAATAATAAATAATTGAGAGAAAATAATGATTAAGTAATGATTGTGTTGTTGAATTGTGAAAAAGTAATGAATAGTTGAAAGAATTTAATATTAAAAATTGAATTAAATGGTTAAAAAAATTTTAAAAATAAAAAAAGTAATGATTATGATGTTGAATTGAAGTTGAGTTGAGTTGAGTTGAACATTTTTTCGAAAACAAACACACCCAAATCATCCCTAGTGTCCTGCCAGGAAAAAAAAAATCGTTCCTAGTGAGTCAATTATACATTTCATGCATATGCATTTATATATATATATGTAATAAATTAGATATTGATATGTCTATGACTTTTTTTTTGGTAGGGGATATGTCTATAACTTAGAATCTACAAGTCAGTTTCAAGAATATGTGGATTAAATATATTAACTTGTGTGTCTAGGATGACTGGGCACAATCATATGATGGGCTGTGCCGAGAGACACATGATCCTTCCAGTGGATTTGGGTATTGTACATATATATAATATCCGTTATATTAAAAGCAAGTGGAAGCTGATGTACATATATTATATATATAATGATTTTGAATATTCAGAAACAATCATTGAATGGAGTACGTTGCATGCTCATAGGAAAAAAGGGAGAGAGAATAATGACTCTTGCAATGACTATTTGGTTGAGAAACTTTGAAGTTTGAGAAAAATGATGACGAAGTGATCGAATAGTATAGAAAATATTTAATGAGTATTATTCATTCACTTTGATTAAATAAAAATTAATTAAAATATTTATAAATGAGAATTTGTGAGCCCATTGTGGAGTCAATTTCATTTGCTCTTGAGTAAGGAAGTTTTAGAATTAATTTTCATCTTTCAAAAGGGTCCGTTTTGTTTGATTCACGAGTAAAGTAATTGATCCATGAAAATGAAAGACGAAATTTTTCTAACTACGTTTGAAAAAAATATCTCCCAATCAATAAAATAATTTTTGAAAATTTTACGACTTACTTAATTGTTTCATTGGTTATATTTATGTTATATCGCATGTCCCATTTTGTATGTATGAGATTGAGTTTTCGTCGTTGAGTGGAAAAAACAGAGTATCATACAAGATCGGAAAAAACCAAGTTTCATCCTATGACACCTAGAGAAACATAATAAATTACCTCCAGATAGCTAATTACTCGAAGTAAAAGGAGCCATGTCTTTGGAATTGCACATTCCGGTTCTCATTTCTAGTGACTTAGGACATATGTTCTCGGAGATACTGTTGCGACTTTCGTACCCTGAATTTGCAGGGTCCGATATACTTTGGCTCCGGCCCGATTGTTCGTCCAGCGATGGTGTCTTGAAGTATATATCATTCGTCATTGGGAAGTTTCCTTCATGAGAGAGTTTTGAGTGTTGTCCAAAACAATGGTCATGAGGGAATCATGGTTTAATTTTATATCACGAGGGTTCAAAAGAAGAGTCTTTTGGCAATGAATAATCCCGAGCAACCATATAAACTCTTCCATTGGAATGGAGGATCAATTTAATTTATCAGTCAAATTAATATTAAATTTCTTCAAGGAAAAATGTGAAATTATCAGTCGGCATCTTGATTTTTTTCCCATAATAATTTAATAATACATCCTTTGTCCCTGTTTCTCTCTCTCAAGTTTCCGTTTTAACACACACACACACACACACACATGGAGGCAGAGGCATAGCCCTCCATTTCTTCTTCGAGGCTGCTCTGTTTCTGCCTTTCCAAGCTACCCTGATCAGATTGGATGAACAAACAGACGCACACATCTGAGGCGAACCAGTCGTGGGGGTCTCGACAACATCAAAGATTCCGAGTTCCCGGCCCATAAAATGATAACAAAAACTGGGGAGGATTCATCTGCTCTGTTTCTGCATCTGCCATGACAGTCTCATTTAACATGGTAATGGAAATTGTCCTGTCCCTGGCCCTGCTCTTCGCGGGGATAGCTGTGCTGGTGGTGATCCACATCTACGTGGTCGGAAGGGCATTCCGGGACAACAGGTACCCGAATGGCCGAGCCAGAAGCTTTGTCCAGGGAATTGGTCCGACGCCTCCGAGAATATCCATCGAAGACCTGCAGAAGCTTCCTCAGTTCACTTGCAAGTCGGCCTCGCCCGCAGTCGAATGCACTGTATGCTTGGAGAGCTTCCGGCCCGGGGACAGTTGCAGGCTGCTGCCCAACTGCACGCACAGCTTCCACTCCCACTGCATCGACTCGTGGCTTCTGAAGACTCCCGTATGCCCAATCTGCAGGGCCGCCATTAATCCTCCGCCTAGCTGCCAAGCTCTCGAGAACGAGGAGGGAGGAGAAGACAGAGCATCTCCAACAGATGTTCATGTCGAGTTGACATAGGAACTATAGGAAACTGAGCAAGCAAGAACAGAACTCCATCCGTTAAAGCTTGCTCCTTTATGATTCAGGACAAGATTCATAGGACAGGCAGATGAGAAAACAAGAACATCAAAGTCTGTAATTTTTGGAAATCAGTTTTTCTTTTCTCGTATGTAATGGAAAACAGGTTCCCTACAGATTCTAATTTAATTTTTTTTCCTTAAACTTTCTCTGTCATAAGATCTCGTGGATCTTCCTGCCCATCATTTGCTTTTAGCCATGCCTTTTCCATGGTGTTGTGGTCCCCGATGGGACCAAAATCGAACAGGACGACTCATTTTCATCTATGATAATTGATAATTGAGAGGTTGAGAATATATTACGGAATTATGGTTCGGCTCGATCAAACTATCAAACATTGGACTCATATATGGAATCTCATCAACTGTTCTGAAGGATGTAAAATTGGGAAAGGATGTAATACGGTGGATCACACCCGCTTTCACCTAGGTTATACTTTTTTATTACTCTTGGGATTAGTCTAAGATACAACTCGCTGAAAATGAATGTATTTAATTTTAAAAAGATGAGTCAAGTAATTTAATATATTTTTAACATAATTAACTTGAATTATGAGTAAATTACTGGAAATTTTTTAAAATCGATGGATATTTGTCATCCACGTATGGATTGCATAATATACGTATTAGACATGCATTTTGACTACGTGTATTGTAGAATTTTCATTAACACTCTTGGTCTGAAAGAAAAGACGTTAAACCATATTTGATATTTCAAACTGAAACGGTTCCTTGAACATCAGAATATATTTCCGCTCTTGACCTCGTCGAGGCCTACGAGGCTACTCTTCAAAGACCAGGAGTTGCGATGATGCTCTGCGTGAGGTACAGAGATGCGGAATACGGAGTGGTACGCAGGCCATGCATATGTGTATATACTTTGCGTATGGCTTATTGATGATTGGGCTTTAGGCCTAAGAAGGGTTCGACCCTGTGAAATTTCAGCTAATCGGGTCGTTGAGCCTCCATGCCGAGACCCAAATTTCGATCCAACCACAAGAGGAAAAGCATATCATCATTCCATCAAACTACGCATCAACCTCCTCATATCACATGTTCCTTATTTTCCATGTACAATCAAGTAGATATGTGTCTCTGTATATGTAGATCTTCACTTTCATAACCAGGCAGGGTTGCTCAACGGAGTGATGATGGCCTTCACCTGCAAGTATGCGTTGAGGCTATAGATCCCCTTCTCCCACCCGATCCCGCTCATCTTGTACCCTCCAAATGGGATCGCATCATCAAACACGTCATAGCAGTTCACCCAAACTGTCCCGACTCTCAGGACTCGTGTCAGCGTGTTCGTGGTGTCCACACTCCCTGTGAAGACCCCCGCTGCTAACACATACAGCGTGGGATTCGCCCTCCGTGTCACTTCATCGAGGTCCCTAGGACCAGAGAGAAAACAATCAGATACTGCACTAGACGTATCTAGTTGACATGCATAACAGCATGCTGTGGGAAGACTGTCTGGTCAACATACTTGAATTTCAAGATAGTTTGGACTGGGCCGAAGATCTCATCCTGAGCTATCGGCATGTTGTTCTGATCAAACAAAGCATATCCGACTCAGTTTCATGTCATGAGGTGCTCAAATCATGCCACGGAGAGATGCAAGTCATTGATCAAGCAGCACAGGTGTTTTGTACCAGAACGTTTGAGAAAACCGTGGGCTGCACGAAGAACCCTTTGGAGCCAATTCTTTGCCCTCCACACTCGAGAGTTGCACTGCTTTTTTTTTCTTTTTTTTTTTCTGTATCTTATGTATCGAAGAACTTTCTCAAAATGCTCCGTATCAATCTGAGATTTTCCTCTCCAAGGTTATAGTTTGATAAGAGATGTAAAGAGAAAACTCAAACTCATGGTACAAGGAGAATAAATGATATATACCTGAGGACCTTGTTCGACACCCTTCTTGAAGGGATCACCGACCACCCGACTCATAGCACGGGCCTTTGCTTTCTCAACAAATTCATCATATATTCGCTCATGCAAAAAAGTTCGAGATCCAGCACAGCAATATTGGCCCTATACAGAAATCCAGGAAAATTTTTGAACCTTTCGGTGATTGCTGTCATCACAGATGTGCAACTTATATTCGATTCGAGATTATACCTGATTGAAGAAAAGAGCAAAGGGTGCAGTGTCTACAGCCTTGTCCACATCTGCATCCTCGCATATAATGAAGGATGATTTTCCTCCAAGCTCCAGCATGACAGGCTTGAGATTGCCCTTTGCCGCAAGTTCGAGGATGATCTTACCAGCCTCAGTTGATCCTGTGAAGGAAAGCTGCAATCCTGTATGTGAAGCAACATAAGCACATGACAACGAAACTGAGCTATTGATCATCCTTCAACAATGTGTCTAAGTCTAAGATCATGTTTTCGAACTATATTAGGCGCGTAGAGTCATTCCCAGAAGAGAATGTTCTCTCACATTTCTTGTTTGTATGGCAACAAACTCGACAAGTTCTATGAAAGAGTAATTTATAAACATTAGGAAAAGAAACCGCACATTTGAAATTCGAACTTCTTGCTAATGAATACCTTGTCCGCCTCCATATGGCTCGCAAGGGCTGCCCCAGCAGTCGGTCCATAGCCAGAGACAACATTCAAAACACCCAGAGGAAGGCCCGCCAGTTTTAGATCAACAGATTCATATAGGAAAACCCGAAGACAGAGAAGAAAAAACACCGACATAGGCTAAAAAGTAATCTCAGAGGAATCATTGAGACCGGGAGACTTACCTCATGTAGAAGTTTAGCAGCATAGAGAGCAGTCAAGGTGGTCTGCTCTGCACTCTTTAGGATGACTGTATTCCCCCGAGCTAGCGCTGGCCCCACCTTCCAAGCGAATAGGCTGAGGGGAAAGTTCTGCGGGATGATCTGGCCAACGATGCCAATAGGTTCGTGAAGGGTCTGCAGATGGTAGTTCCCATCAGCAGGAACTTTACAACGAAGAATTACGCCAAGTTTATGATCCGGCATGTTAGGATATCATGTAAATGATGTTGTACGGAAAAAATTTATCTGCGTAATAACGAAGGAGACCTGCCAGTGAAGGCAACTCAGAATGTAAAGACTGCTCATAGGGCTTCCCGTTGTTCCATGTCTCTAGGGCCGTGAGCTCCTCGCTGTGCTTTTCGACCAGATCAGCAAACCGCAGCAGAACCAACGACCTCTCCTGAGCCAGAAAGGTCAAGCACGTAAATGCAAAATACCGGATAAATTATTAATCTTTCAGTGTTGTACTAGGATGAGGCCAGGGTCCCTCATTGAACGCCCTGCGAACGGCGGACACTGCCCTGTCGATATCTTCATGATCCCCTTCGGCCACACGAGCAATCACCTCACCAGTCCGCGGGTCGTAGGCAGGGAAAGTCTTGCCTATTTATCCACCAGCACATCAACTTCATCACTTAATAATGTTGAGTATGGCTCGAATTTTCACCCGAGATTTGAAGGCAATGGAAAATACATAGACTGCGGACAGTTGACTGCAATATATGAGTTTTCTTTCAACTGATCGATACATAACAGAAGCACTCTCCGTAAATCTACCGGTAAGCAATCCTGCAACAAGACACTGATGATTTGCTTGAAGTGATCGTGCAAGCTCCAGATAGACAGTAGGTTTTGTCACTCGTTTTTGTATGTCAAGTCCTGGAATTTGGCTCTTGTTAGGCTCATCCGACCGGGCAACTGATCTTGCTCCCCGAGAATATGTTTGGTATTGAATGCTGAGCGATGATTAGACATCATTGAAAATAGCAAGAGATTCACAAATACAAAAGAATTAATTCGTGGCGGCAAAGAAGATCAACAAATTGTTTAAAACTCAAATAGAATAACAGAAGCCCAATTTTGTAGGTCCAGTCATCAGCCCATATAAGTATATACTCTAAAGTTCTTTCCCGCTTAGTAATTTCTAAAGGAAAAAGGAAATGCAATACCGCAAAATTACACCCGGTTACCAGCGCAGGCATGCGTTGCACACCCGCCTTGATCGATTGATTTATTTATAAAATAATGACACGTGGTACAACTATAAATCATTGGCGGGGATGCTAGCTTGTTAGTATAAAGAAGAATTCATAGGGACACATTTATGTAATCGAACTCTTAATAAGAGGGTGAAAAGGGGGAAAAAAAACAATTAAGGCTTCTGATGTGAAATAAAATTATTAGGACTTGATCTTCTCTTGATGTTCCCTAATTTTGAGATCTTCAACTGGTTCTCCCACTGATATTTCGTGTGTTAATCAAACACTTGATTCCACAGAAATAAACGTTAGTGGGGCCCAGGGTTGATCTCGAGAAAACCTTATCCGACGCTCAAGTGAGAACTTCTATCAAATCAATAGGAATCTTTTTCGGGAAATGTTCCCTAACCATGAACAATGAAAGAGACACTGGTATGTTTGGTTTTAGAGTTAAGTAGAGTTGAGTTTTAATTTTAATTGAATTGTAATAATTGCGTTGTTGAATTATGAGAAAAAAAGTTTTTAGAAAGTAATGAATAGTTGAGAAAAAGTAATGATTGTGTTGTTGAATTGTGGAAAAAGTAATGGATAGTTAAGAAAATTTAGTATTAAAAATTGAATTGAATGGTTAAAAAAATGAAGAAAAAGAGAAAAGTAATAATTATATTGTTGATTTTTGTTGTGTAGTGAGTAGAGTTATAATTTTAAAAACTTGATTGCAAATCCAAACGGGCATTTATAGAGATTTCTCCCATGTGTCGTGGGCCTAGCCCAGACTTAAGGCCCAGTCTGAAGGCCAAGGGCCCATAAGGCTTAAAAATTCAGGTAGATATTTCACCCAAGAAAGTGTCCTCCTGTCGATAATATCAACTTAATCAACACGTTGAGCCACTCATACATTATTATAGCTATAATAGAAAATAAGAAAACCTGCTCTTTATTGTGCTCAACCTATGGAAAGGGACGTCGGGTACCGTATAATAATTACGAGATTATTGCTCTAACCGAACTTCTCTTTTCCCCATGTGGTGGAAGGGGTGGCGGCCTGTGCTCCTACCGACCGCAGCAGATAACGGACCTACCGAGCCCGCCCGATATTTTCTGGGTTGAGAAGTAAATGTTGATGTCTATGATATGGGTTAATTAATAATTTAATTCAAAATATTCTCTCCTTTTTAAGGTATAGAAATAAATGACAAGCTTTGAAATGGAGGCAATTGTCGATATACAGGGGCAGTGCATGTTAAACATGGTTGAAACTGGGGCCTCTTATCTTATTTATTGGGATTGTCGGCACATTTTTTTTTTCCAAAAATTCTTGTATGTCACGAATATATCACGTGATATTGTGTCATAAAATTTAATAAAAAAGGATTTTTTTTTGTTCGGTGTATACCCTCATGATATCTAGAAGCTTAATGATTCCCTAACTAATCATGCTCAAGTCGGACCGGCTCACTAAGAAATAAAGCTCTCATAGCATGAATTTTTTCCATTTACAAAATTTAAACACAAGATTTTACTTAAGAAGAATAAACTCCGAACTGCTTGAATCAAACCACATTGGATTTTATTTATTTTTAAGTATAGCATCATGCTGTCAACTAGTACTCTGATGTGCTACACAACTATTGATTTTTGACACATGATATTATTAGACTTTCTCAAAAACATGAGCAGACCAATGTAATAAAAGAAGAGGCACCGCATCAGTTATTCTCGTCTCTATGCAATAAAAATTAAAGCCCAACGCCCTATGTTATCACCGGAAAAAATCCAGAGTCGAAAAATTAAAGAAAGAATTTCAATTTGTTGACAATGGCGAAGAATGTGAGCAGCTACTACCATGTGGATTTGCAGGTGAAGGAGAAGAGGAAGTTGGAAAAAGATGAAAACGGTGATCATCAGGAGATAAATGTCATCTCGTCACCATGACCAGTTCTTCCTCCCGCAAATGGCAATGGCGGGAGAGGTTTGAAGTTCTGCATTAATGGTGGCAGAGGTGTAATCAACAATGGTGGACTATCAGTGTCAGTCCCTGCAGCACCTTCTGATGCGATTCCCGCCAAGAATGACGAGACCCGACAACTAAAGGAACCCAAGATCGTTCCACGATCAGATTTGAGTGACAAACCTTCGACCCGTTGTTTACGACAAAAACAACAACCTTGGTATAACTGACCTCAACCCGTTGTTTAATGTGAAACAAGAACCTCGGTATATAGGAAGACGCCACAAACGGTGATGGAAAGCCGTTTGATAAGTCGATGAAGACGCCACAAACGGTGGTGGAAAGCCGTTTGATAAGTCGTTGATGAACGCCACGGAAACTTCCGATAAGTTCGAATTAGTTCTTCAAGAACCAAAGAGAATACTCTCATAATTTTCTGAATGTTTCTTTTAAAAATTGACTAAGATGAATTTATATAGACATAAACTAATCCTAATCTGGCCATATCTCCTCTAAAGATAAGGAAAATAAAACCTAGAATATCGATAGAGATATGACATAATCTATAAAAATATGAAATCTAAATATCCCTAGAATATCTATATGAGATTTAAACTTTAAACAAATCTGATGATATCTTCTCTTGATTATCAAATATTCTAGAAGCTTCCTTAAACACTTGCTGAATTTAGCATTGTCCAGAATCTTCTATAACTTGAATAATGTTGATGGATCTTTGTGGATCACGTGATTCATGTCCAATGGGCCTCCACGAATTTGCTTGAGCCCAAACTTCTTGAATCAGGCCGTTGAGTTCATCTTTAAACTTCTTTGCTCGTGCTCGCGTAATCGGTCCAATTGAAACTTGAGCTGGATCCCTTGAAGTCGTGCTACAATTTGCATCACCTTCTCTTCCACCTGTGATCTCTGGCTGGTATGCTGATGTTTCCTCTCTTTGCCCAGGTAAGTATATGCCGGTTTAATTAAATCGTGTGACGGAGCTGTTAGAATGTTGTGTACATAATATTGAGAACGTTCAGCATTGCTCGGTTTTCGCTATTGTGCTGGCTGTTTTACAAATATCTTCTGGACAGGGGAAGCACGTTTTTATGAGGTGGAGAAGGTTCTGTTCCATGGCAAGTCCAAATACCAAGAGCTTCTTGTGTTTCAGGTGATTAATAGATCCCTTGCTCGATTCAGGATCCGTAAAAGCATATCTCATCGCGTCTGAACCAATATAATGAACTCGATCCAACGAACCCGATAACCCAGTTCAAACGGTCGGACGAGAAATTGAAAGGGTAGTGTAAACATCACTTCAAATTGAGCACTCAATGTACTACCCTTTTTCTTTTTTTTTTATCCATTTTCTTTGTTTTCTATTTGCATCTGTCTTAATTATTCATGATCTATTAAATTTTAAATTTTTGATAGTCCACGAAGCATGGCAAAGTTGCGATATTGGATGGATGTCTTCAGCTCACAGAGAAGGATGAGTTTGCTTATCAAGAGATGCTGACCCATCTCGCTCTCTGCTCAATCCCTAACCCTATGAAGGTAATTAATTAATTAAGGACCCTCCAAATACATATGTATGCGTCATGCATAATTATCGTTGTAATGAATTGGTATGTGATGTTGATCAGGTTTTGCTTGTTGGAGGTGGGGATGGAGGGATCCTTCGGGAAATATCTCGTCACGCTTCAGTTGAGCTAATCGACATATGCGAGATTGACGAAATGATCATTAAAATATATATCAACAAGCTGACATATCTCCGTCGATCTGAAGTTCACTAAGACCGCATGAGTTGACCGACTGATATATATGATACATCCATAATGGCACGTCTTTGATTTTTTTAAGGCTTACAATAAATTCTTCCCCGATATAGTAGTTGGATACAAGGACCCGAGAGTCCAAGTCTACATCGACAACGGTACAATTTATATCCATATAAATTTATGTTGTTTTTTTTTTTTTTTTTTTTGTAATTTGGGAGGCATATAAGCTTAGTACAAGGAAAGAAAATTAAGGTAAATAAAGGGCACATAAGTCCCACCGGTGAATATCAAACCTAGAACCACTTGGTTCAAGACTGCGCTTTATGCAACTGCAATAAGATTCCTTCCTCAAATTTATGTTCTTTTTTTTTCGGTGTGTACACTGGTATTCAGAAGCTCATTGGGGTCTGACTAATCCAGTCGAGAGATCGAGCATTAAAGGTTATTCTCCCTCCTAATAAGTGCGTTTCCCGAGATTCGAATTTGTGTTCTCCTTCTTACGAGGGTGAACTATTTACCACTCAGTCAACACTTTTGTTGGTAATTTATGTTCTTTTAACTACATTGAAGATGTTCCCAATTCTCTTAACGATTGGGACAGTTTAATTATGTGCAGGAATTGCATTTCTGAAGAAAATTCTCAAGGCACATACGATGCCATCATTTTGGATGCATTTGTGGAGATGGGTATCTGTCTCTTTTACTCTAAACCTATATATTCGGGATCGGGACTGCGAGGATTAGTATGCCGAAACACGGAAATTTATTTGAGTGATAATACCAATAATTCTGTGATTGTGGAACTTTGTTCCAGGAAAACATGCAGTTGAGCTTGCTGATGATGATATCCTACAATCAATCGCAATGACGCTTCGACCTGGTGGGGTTGTATCAATCCCGTCTAACAACCCATGGAGCATAGATTCCTCGATGGAGGATATCATTCTGAAGTGCCGGAACATCTTCGGAGGATCCGTCAACTATGCCTGGACCACAGTTCCATTGTATTACAAGTACGAGTCCTCCCAACTTCTATACGATCTTCTTCCTTCGATCTTTGTTTGATGAGCTACAGTACTGTTTTTCCTCAGCGGGACGATCGGGTTCCTGCTCTGCTGCAAGAAGGGACCAAAAGTGGACTTCAAGAACCCCATAAACCCTCTGGGTCCAGACGACCTTGGAGTGGCCAAAGGACCAACCAGGATCTACAACTCTGAGGTAAGTTTTTCGTTTTTCCGATTGCTAACAGAACCGAAAACAGTTCTCCCGAATCAAATTCTGACTGGAAACAATTTCACAGTTCATGCTGCTGCGTTTTGCCTGCCGTCGTTTGCCAAGAAAGCAACTGGCTCCGAAGTCGCCCGAGCCACGACCCAGATAACGCTGTTTTTCTTTTCGTCCATCAGTTACCTTGAACACGTCGATATTTTTCTGTTGCCGAACAATGTTTATCCAATGCAAATCAAAACCACTCAAAGCTCCCAACTTTCTTCACTTTCCAGAGAAACAGAAAGGTTCCTCTTGTCACTTTTCTCGCAAGACGATTCCTTTTGCTTTCTCAGTATATAGCATATACAAAAGAAAGGTTCCTCGGTTCATTTTCAAGTAATAAGTCAGGAAGCAACGGTTTCTAGAAGTGGACCGGACGTCAAATGGATCCGAGCTATGGATCCATCACTAATCCACAAATTACCAATGACGGATATAACAGAATCACTCTCGGTCCTTTCTTTCTTTTCTTTACCAGTGAGTGATCCTGCAATAAGAAACTAATGATCACCACCTTGCAATTTCCAGAAACACAATTCTCTTCCGACCGGCCAACCACTCATGCTCTTACAAATATGCTCAGTACTGAATGCTGAGTGATGAGTCAGACATCATATTGTCAATAACAAGAAGAAATAATCCGCGGCAGCAGACAAATACATCATATTGACAGTTGATCTTAGCTATATAATAGGTTGGAAACGGGAGGATTAGGGTCCATTTACTTTTGAAAAAATTTCAAAATTTCCATAAAAAAAAAATTTTAAATAGTAGAGAACTACGAAAAAGATGTTTACTAACGTAAAATTGAAATGATTTTTCTAAGAAAATTTTCTTTTCCACTATTCAAATTTGTATAGAGATTAGAAAAGCTTTGTTTTTCTTCTGGTGGATGAAAAACTCTTCTTTTAGTTTTCTAATTTGCCATTAGCCAATTCTTTCCTTTTCTCATTTTTAATTTATGACTTTCCTTTCTTATTTATTAAATATCATTTATTTCCACAAGATTTGAATCCCAATACTAAATTAGTGATTGATTTACTATGAACTACGATTTTTAAACTTTAACTTACGTATTTTTATCTTTTTGAGTGGAGAAATATATGTAGAAAAGGAGAATAAAAGTAGAGAAGAAAAGTTAGATTAAATTTTCTGAAAGTAAACAGGCTCACAGCTCTTGTACAACATTGACTTGAAACTTATAGGCCCCAAACTTTCAATAAGCTTTTAAATTATGTAAAAGATCAACTCCCAGGCCCCAAACTCAAATAGGAAAATAGAAGCTCAACGCAGTGAGCTCAAGTAAATATATTCTTAAATTCTATCCCTTGTGGCAGAAAAAAAAATCTCTCTCTTAGTAAGTTCAAAAGGAAAAAGAAATGCAATGCCACAAAATTTATATATATCTCTATAAATCTATATCTATATTTTCTAGATCAAATCTAAATTTATATCTATATCTAAATCTATATAAATAAAATAAACTTACGTCCTTTTAGGAATTGTGAGAGTGAGTATGAAAGTTTTTTTTTATCAATTCTAGCATTCTTTTCTCATTATATGTTGTTTTTATAATTTAATTTATTATATTATATACTTTATTTAGTTTCTAATAAAGAAAGAAATTTTGTCCACATACGTATTTTGTTTTATTAATGGATTATTCATAAAAATGTAAAAAGAAACAATCAATCCTATTACCCCCCCCCCCTTTTTTTTTTTCTGTGCTTGAACCCCATCATTACGTTCCTCAACAAAATACACAGATGCAGAAGTCGCTCTATACATCAATTTCTTTGCCTCATGTTTTTTTTTCTTAAAAATATTTTGTCCAATGTTGTTTATGATGAGTATAGTAGGTTGCAAATTCAGTGGGCTTATTTGTTCAATAAATTACTAAGTGTAATTCGCATATTAACTGGACGAAATCAAAATTTCAGTTTAATATATATATATATATATATGCCGTATTTACATATTGAGGAACAGTTTTGACCGAATATATATATATATATATATGTACATATCTGAGTGTATTTATATATTGAGGAACAGTTTTGATCGATATATATATATAGATATATATATATATGTACATATCTGAGTGTATGTGTGTGTGTATATATATATATATATATGTATTGGACGGTCAAAAATGCATTGACCGACACTTGCATAATGGGGCGGTTATTTGCAAAGGTAAATGGCAGCAAATAAAAATATTCCTTCGTGCGAAACTTCCTTTAAACACGTCTTTTCTCCTCAATAGTGTCTATTGAACTTTAATAAATAGAGGTTGTCCTCGATAGTACTAATTAAAGGTTGTGTTAGCTGTGGTACAAATTTTTAAAATTACACGATATGATATAATTATGAGTTTTATGTTAATTATGGCATAACTTTGTATTTTCTATCAAAAACAAACGGGATGCATACATGGCGCACACGTGAAATTTTTCTGGGTCTCAATTTTTGCCAAATAGATTCATGTCCGTAACACACGACCTGACCCTAGTTTGGCCACCTGCATATCCGATTCCCATTCTTTCATCAGCAACTCTGTTCAGCATGTCATTTTGGGGAGAAAGGGGATCGGGTGGGTGGGCAGCCAAATTCGGGTAGGGTCGCGTGGGGTTACGTACATGATTTTATTTGGCAAAAATTGAGACCCACAAACATTTCACATGTGTGCCATGTATGCATCCCACTAGTTTTTTATGAAAAATATAACGCCGTGCCATGATTAACAAAAAAAACTCATAGTTTGTGCCATGTCATGTATTTTGCATAATTTCTTTATCATTAATTTGATTGTTGCTATTCACAATCAACTTTATCTCTTATTTTGTTAATATTATTTTTCATATGCGAAATCCTATAGGAAAAAACTAAGATGGATAGGAGTCAACACATTTTTATAGTAACAACAAATTCTTTTTTTTTTTGGAACTATTGAATACGACAATGAGATACTTCACTAGTAAATTAATGCGATAAAAATAAAAAAGATGAGTGGGCCAATTTGCTAGCATTAAAATATAAGATAGGATGGGATTGATATATTTAGAAGCGTTTGGATTCAGAGTTAAAGTTATTTTGATTTTGATTTTGATTGTGGAAAAGGATAAATGAGATGTGATTATAAATTTGACTTGGGAAACGTGTGTTTTTGTTGTATAGTGTGTTGAGTTAAAGTTAAAGTTAAAATTTTTGAATTGAAAAATGTATATTTTTGTTGTGTAATGTGTTGAGTTAAAGTTAAAATCAGTTAACTCTCGATCCAAACGGGCCTAGGAAAAGGGTTGATTTTGGTACTTAACCTTTAACATTTTTGTACTTTTAGTCCTAAATCTAGTCCTTATCCTTCTACATTTGATTCACTTTTGTTCCTTGCGTTATTTTTAAATGGAAACGTTGATATGGCTTCTTATTTAAATAAAAAGCACTTTTCAAAAAATGATAAAAGTACAAAAAAATTAAAAGATGAAAAATCGAAAGGGAAAAGGTAGGGGCCCAAGGGAGCTCGCTGGTAACCACTCTTCCCCATTTGAGGTTGCCGATGGCCATAACTTCATCAATGGCCTCAAAGGGGGAGGAGGGCCACCGGTGAGGACCCTTCCTCCCTAATTAGGACATTCCAAATAAGTACCGGACTAGGATCTCTCAATTAGGGGAGGATGAGG
The DNA here is from genome assembly GCF_007655135.1 of Punica granatum. Taxonomy (NCBI): domain Eukaryota; kingdom Viridiplantae; phylum Streptophyta; class Magnoliopsida; order Myrtales; family Lythraceae; genus Punica; species Punica granatum. The sequence goes on along the minus strand of NC_045134.1, from coordinate 26,737,281 downwards.
CTTCATTGGCGGCCAATCCTCCTCCTTTGAGGTCGTCAGCAAACTTACAGGCCATTGGTGATCTTGAAGGGGGAGGGGTGACCATCAACAAGTCCCCCTCTTCCCCTAACCAGGAGATCCCAACCGAGTTGGGATCTCCCGATTAGGAGAAGAGCAGGGCTCACTAGCGGCCATCCCTTCCCCTTCGATGTTGCCAATTGCATGTAGGTTCACAAGTAATCTCAGAGGGGAGAGGTAGCCGCCGGTGAGTCCCCTTCCGACCCCTTACCTTTCTCATTTCGATTTTCAAACTTTCCTTTTTTTTTATTTAGTATTTCGAATATTTTGAAATTAATTTTTTATTTAAATAAAAAGCAACATCGGTATTTTTAATTAAAAACGTAATAAAAGGACCAAAAGTGAAGTAAATGAGAAGGCTGAGGACTAGAAGTAGTAGAGAAAGTTGAGGACGAAAATCTACCTTGCAATATATTTACTTGCACCGACCATTTCCTCTTATATCCATATGAAGAAATATCTTATACATCCATCCTTTACATCACGTGATACAACGAATTGACAAGAGGAAACTATGATATTTAACAATGATTTTTGCATGTGTGATATAGCGTTGATAGTCGGATTTCTATCATTTATACATATTGAGTTATTGACACATGATGCAATAATAATGTTAGTATTAAATTAGGAATTTCATGGGGACACATAATGAAAGCGAACTCTTAGTATCTCATTTACAAAAAAAAAAAAATCCTAATGAGGGTCAAAAAGTGAAAATAATTATAAGGCATAAAATTTCCATTAAGGAGAAAACATACTTGTTGAAGAAATGAATTAACCCATAACTAAGCTCAAAAAAGCCCGCCTCCTCATCCTCCGGTCAATTTGTCATCTTCTTGAGTGGAAATAAAATTCAAGTTGATAGGTAATTACCTTCCTTCCATTTACTTATATATAGGGCTTAAAAGATTCAGGTAGATATTTCACTCAAAAAAATATCCTGTAGATAATATCAACATATCAAGAGCGTTGAGCCACTCATGCAAATACGGCTATAATAGAAAGTAAGAAAACGTGCTCTATGCTGTGCTCTACCTGTGGAAAGGGACGCCGGGTACCGAACAATAATTACGAGATTATTATCTAACCAACCGCGACAAATAATGTACAATATGTCCGGTGTTGAAGTAGGCCAACATTTCGCAATTGGGTTTTATTTGGTTATTTCTCCTTGAAAGCCATTCTTCTCGACAAACTTCTCTTTTCCATGTGGGGGTTGAAGTAGAATCAAAGGAGGGTGTCTATGCTCGTACCGACCACAGTAGATAACGGACCATATCGAACCTGCCCAATATTTTCCGGGTTGAAAAGTTTTTTTTTTTGTCCATGAATATGGGTTAATTAACCCACGGGTTAATTTAATTTGATTCTCACCTTAGAAACAACTTAGATGGTTTGGAGAGGCCGATATATAGGCGCAGTACATATATGGAAAACACGCTAGGAACTGGGAACTCACATTAAATACATTTGTCCATACATGCATTTGAGAAAGCATGTTTGCAAACGAGTATATCACGGGACATTATGTTATAAGACTCAATAAAAGAAGTTTCAATCTTATTTTTTTAAACGACATTATTTCACAGATATATAACCAATAGGTTTATGTATTAAATAACTGTTAGTTTATGACACATGATACGTGTGATATACCTATTAGACTTTCTCAAGAAAGAAACAAGTGCGGACAATCGTAATTATAGTGAGGCCCCAGTTTCTTGGCTAATACATGGATCTCTATCAGTTATGCTCATCTCTCCATCCGTGCAATATAAATTAAGGCCTGACTCCTCATGTTCGCACCAAAAAAAAAAACAAGAAATCCCGAGTTAAGAAATCAAAGAAAGAGTTTCGATTTGTTGACAATGGCAGCGAATGTGAGCAGCCACTACCATGTGGATTTGCTGGTGAAGGAGAAGAGGAATTTGGAAGAATATGAAAATGGCGATCGTCATCGGCAGATAAATAATGTCATCTCATCACCATCATCAGTTCTTCCTCCGGAAAATGGCAATGGTGGGATAGGTTTGAAGCTCGACATCAATGGTGGCAAAGGTGTAACCAGCAATGGCGGACTGTCAGTGTCAGTCCCTGCAACACCTTCCCTTCCTCCTGTGATCTCTGGCTGGTATGCTGATGTTTCCTCCCTTAGCCCAGGTAAGTATATTTCTTTGGGAGAAAGATTAAAAATATATGCATCATGAACTATATATACGTATGCCAGTTTAATTAACTCGTGTTCCGGAGCTGTCGGGAAGTGTACGTAATCGTGAAGCGAATGTTCAGTGTCTATCGGTATATGCATTGTGCTGGCTATGTTTTACAAAAATCTTTCGGACAGGGGAAGCACGTTTTTATGAGGTGGAGAAGGTTCTGTTCCATGGCAAGTCCAAATACCAAGAGCTTCTCGTGTTTCAGGTGATTAATGGATCCCTTGCTCGATTCAGGATCCCTAGAAACATATCTCTTCACATATGAACTTGATCCAACGACCCCGATAATCCAGTTCAAACAATCGGACCAGAAATTAAAAGGATAGGGTCAACATCAGTTCAAATTTGGCAATTAATATAATTATATGTAACTTTCTTTCCATATATATATATATATATATATTTTTTATTGTCTATATCTATCTATTTCTTAAATGATTCATGACCTATCAAATTATATTTTTTGATAGTCAAAGAAGCATGGAAAAGTTGCGATATTGGATGGTAGTCTACAGCTCACAGAGAGGGATGAGTTTGCCTACCAAGAGATGCTCACCCATCTCCCTTTATGCTCAATCCCTCACCCTAAGAAGGTTAATTAATTAATTAAGTCCTCTTCAAATTAGATCATATATATATGTGTGTGTGTGTGTGTATCATACCTAACTCTGGTTGTAACGATTTGGTAAATGTCATTGATCAGGTTTTGCTTGTTGGAGGTGGGGACGGGGGGATCCTTCGAGAAATATCTCGTCATAACTCAGTCGAGCAGATCGACATATGCGAGATCGACGAGATGATCATCGATGTAATATATTCAACAAGCTGACATAGCTGAATTTCGCTGATAAGACCACATGAACTATCCGACTGATCTGATACATCAATAATATATGCCGGTTCGATTTCTTTCAGGCTTACAAGAAATTCTTCCCGGACATAGCAGTGGGATACAAGGACCCGAGAGTCCAAGTCTACATCGATAATGGTACTATCCATCACCATATCTATATATTTATATAAATTTTACGTAGTTAAAAAACTACTTACATTGAAGACGGTCCCGATTCTCTAACGATTGGGACGGTTTTATTATGTGCAGGGATTGCATTCCTGAAGAAAATTCCTGAAGGCACATATGATGCCATCATTCTGGATGCATTCGTGGAGATGGGTATGTGCCTCTTTAACTGTCAACCTATATACTAGTAGTCTGCTGAAACCTGGATACCCATTCGAGTGATAATATCAGTAATTCTGTAATTGTGAAACGTCGTTACAGGAAAACATGCAGTTGAGCTTGCCGACAATGATGTCCTACGATCAATCGCTAAGGCGCTTCGACCCGGTGGGGTTGTGGCAATCCCGTCTAACAACCCATGGAGCATAGATTCCTCGATGGAGGCGATCATTTTGAAGTGCCAGAACATCTTTGGAGGATCCGTCAACTATGCTTGGACCACAGTTCCATCGTATAATAAGTACAAGTCCTTCCAACACCCATACGATCTTCTTTTGTTGATCTTTGTTTGATGAGATGCTGTTTTTCCTCAGCGGGACGATGGGCTTCCTGCTCTGTTCCACAAAGGGACCTAAAGTGGACTTCAAGAACCCCATAAACCCCCTGAATCCTAACCACTTTGGAGTGGCCGAAGGACCTTCCAAGTTCTACAACTCTGAGGTAAGCTTTTCAGTTTTCCGATCCTTAACGGAACAGAACAGAACAGAACAGTTTTCTGGAATCAAAATCTGACTGCAATCAATTTGACAGATTCACGCTGCTGCATTCTGCCTGCCATCGTTTGCCAAGATAGCAACCGGCTCCGAAGTTGCCTGAAGCAAGTCCTGGATAGAGACATATAAATGCTACTGCTGTTTTGTTTTCGTTCATCGTTTACCTTAAACATGGCGGTCTTTCTGTTTTTTCTTTTGGCTAGATTGATGTCGATGTTCCTGTTAAAAAGTAATGTTCTTCAACGCAGTTTCATTTAGCAGACAGCATAAGACTCCTCAGAGCTTGCAGTCCGTGAATGCATATTCAGACGCTACTATCAAACTGCTCGTAGATACACACACATACACAAGTATCAACCTCATCCTACATTTTCCAACAAGCTATAGCCTCGCTTCTGTGCAGAAAAATAAGCCCGTGGAACTTCCCATATCATCCCTACAGGGGAAGCTCAGATTCCATAACTTTTGCGTTCATGGAGAGTATACACAAACCATGAGGCAGGAAGAAATAAGTGGCTAAAAACACGAGAACCCCAAGATCGGCCTCTTCCCCGACAGCGGGTCTTCGAGGGTCGACCCAATATATCTGAGTCACACACCATAAACAATAGAGACTCGCGATGACTAAAATGAGTTTAGTTGACTGATATGACTTTCTTCTGATGGAGTTGTGCGACTTCACTCTGCAAAATCAAGAAAAGATACACCTCTGAGATGATTGCCGAGTGAATGAGAGACAGAAGAGACGCGTAATGCAGGGAACACTCACCTATTTATGTAAACAAAACCGCAAATTAGGCAAATGCATAAGAAGCCGGTTACTATGACAGCATCAGGGTTGATGGGAGCTCGAGTTTTCCACCAACCAGTGCTTAAAATCCATAAATACGTGGAGGATTGCCCATTTTCCTGCATATTGGGACAGCCCATTAACTTTAAAGTAGAAGGAAGAACGAAGAAGACGAAAACAACAGAGGGGAAAACGACCATGACAGTGTTCATTTGGATATCTCAAAAGATTTAAGACGATACGAACGACGCTAAACTCTAAAGAAACTCCATTTGCAATTCTCTGACACAGTTATTAATGTAAAGATAAAGCATAGAACCCTCTTTGGGGACTATTTTGGGCTATCAGGAGAAGGAACATCTTATAGGAGTATCCATTTGAGAACCAAAGTGACAATCGATACGACTGACAAGCGTGACTTTGCTCAACTGAAGATTTATCACCTCAAACAGGTGATCCAGGAAGAAGTGGGATAAAGAACCAGCCGCCACCAGCAAGAAGCTTTGCCATTTAGTGAGAGGAACCTGCAACAAGAAAAGAAGAATTCGACAACTTTATGCAACTGTCACGGCAAGAGTTCCGATCCAAAGACAAGGCTATTTAATAAGAGAAGGGCGCTCTCAGCAATTCTCCGATCAAGAGACCATTATGAAACATCAAATTCCAGGTACCCAACGGCCTAAAGCCACTAGAATGATCACTGAGTTTGTGATGCTCCATTTCGTTTTCTCAGGCAAGTCAGGTTGAAGTAATTGATTCGCAGTGATCACAACTGAGAAGCTCAAACAACAGACTTCCCTCAACCAAACTTGACACAGCTAATACTGTTTCTCTCTCTTCTCCAGGAACTTCTTTTCAGCAAACTAGAGATGATCCAAGATCCTCAAGAACCCGACTTCCCGACTTCCTTGCACTCATGCAAAAGCTGGAAGCCGGACGAAAAGATCAAATTTTCATCATCGAAATCAGAAGCAGCAGAGTCTGATGACTCACCCCAGAGACAGAATCAAGGACACCCTTTTGGATCAAAACCTTGGAGGCCCAAGAGTAGAGCACGCACAGGGGCAGCCCAAGAATCAGCACGTAGTAGAAGGGGTGGTGGACGGCATTGGCGAGGAAGGAGCCGAGGGAGCCGGAGCCGAGGCCAAGGTCTGCGAGAACGGACCCTAGCCACTCGGAGAAGGACCCCGTGTCCGGGCCGAAGAAGGTGTTGATGGTGTAGGTGAGGGTGTGGTGTGGGGTGAAGCGGCCGTTGGAGACGGTGGTCAGGGCCACCCCGGACCCCATACCGTACATCAGGTGAGCCCCTGGTCCCGGCATGGCTTCTTGGGTCTGCCGGGATCCTGTCGGAGGGTCTCTGCCTCGATTTCTTTCCTTCTGAAGCGATGGCTATGGGATTTCTTCTCTTTATCAAAAGCAAAAAACAAAGACCATTTGACAATTCTCTCAATCAATGGTCCTGTCCTACCATGAAAATGTTAATGATATGCCCATTTGAATAATTTTTTATTAGCAATAAAATTTATCCTATTATTCGTATATTATATATATTTATTAAAATAAAATTCTTAAAATATTTTAAATATTTTATTCTTAAAAAATTAAGAATATGAATAATGGAGTATTTCGGTAATATTTTTAAACCGTTCACAATCGTAGGAGACTTAATCGAGTATTATCTCTCCGGATAAATTGTCACATTTGTATGTATCCATGTTTATTATATAGATACTAATGAAAATTGAGTAATGAGTGTCATGTTATCTGATAACTATTGTCGGAACAGACATGTGATGCTTATATGATAAGTAGTCGAATGTGATATTCAGATAATATTCATATGGTAATTTACCAATGTCAATGAATATTATCTAGATCGTATTAGTGCATATAGTTCTTAGACTTGAGATGAAACGCTATCTCATGTATGGGTAATTAGAATTTGCTTAGCATGAGTATTCAGCAGATAATGTTTCTAGTTAATTATACTTGAATGTAGGTGTCTGATCAAGATGGAATTTACTAACCTGAGTAAACAAGGAAACGGTCCTATGGATATGAGTTTTATTATGGATCGAGAAATCCTCGACCAAGGTAGATAGACTTAAATAGAAAAGGGTTTTTGTTTAAGTTCTATGAATTTAAGAATGAAACTGGAGAATCTATATGGAGATTGTTTCCTTATTCTATTTTAGGAAAATGATCTAGAGAAGTTTAGATATCAGTTTCCTATTCTAGAGTCAAGAGATGTGCATTCCCTCTATATATATGCTATTCACCTCATTGTAAGGGGACATATCAGAAAACACCTATTGATGAATATTTTGAATGAAATTGCCTAGAACGTTTCATCTCTTTCTTATCTGAATAAGTTCATTGTTTAGTGGCGAAAACTCCAATTCTTATCGTTCATCCTTGAGCATGGCGAATCAAAGCGACTTTTTACTCGTGGCGAGTTATCTTATCGAGTGAGTTTAGTTGGTTCTACCATCCACCCTTCTTTCTTATCCAGTTCTGGTTCGTGAGCCCATCATTTGGTATCAAAGTGAAGGTTTTATTCTTGTTGGCCGAGTGAAATACGTGAAGGAGTGAACACACGTGTGATTGAGTAGATTTTGCTAAATATGGGAAGATAATGACTAAAAGCAACCTCAAACGAGTTCGAAGAGGGCTTACTTTCGACTAAGACCTGCTCCTAACATTCCCATGAAGAGAAGAGATTTTAGCACGGCTTAAGCAAGTGACCCAAGCCCTCGACAGTTCAGGTGGAATAAGAAGACACCTATGGTTGCAGAAGGATTATCGCCTAAAGAGAATCCCGACTTTCAACGGAAGTATGAGTGCTGTGGAATTCTTGGTGTGGATTTCGGATGTGGACCGATTCTTCGACTACTACGGCATCCCCGATGATGGAAGCCGAGTTGATAGAGTTGTTTATCGGTTAAAGGGAAAAGCTTCTACTTGGTGGGAGAAATTGCAAAACAATCGTCTTCAAGATGGAAGGGATTTAGTATTTACGTAGAGGCATATGAAACAACTCTTAAAGGTCAGATTCTTTTATTTGGAATATGAAGAACACCTCTATGAATCTGAAGACGGTTGCATGTAGTCTACTTATCCTCTTAAGAATGGAAAAACAAATGTTTTTCATATGACAATTGTTGATGTTGAGGAAAAAGTACAACTTGAAGAAGCTTCTATGAAGGGTGACAAATTAAAAGAAGAAGAAATAGAATCCAAGAATAAAGCAGCTCAAGCGTCACAGGATGATAATGTTCTGATTGAGGAGGATTTAGCGATTGGCAAGATTTTTCAGGAGAAACTAATTTCAAACTCTCCATAGAAAGTCTAGACTGAATTGATTTTAAACTCAGGCCAGATGGAGATTCAAAGTGAAATTGCCATGGAAGATTTATTAGGGGTGTTAAGTCCAATCGAGTCAAAGTTAGCCAAAGCATATATGACTCCACCGGGAAAGCAGCAGCAATTCAGCCAAAGTGATGGTTAGCGCGGAAGCAAAAAGAAGTCGATCTATGAAGAATTACAAGAGAGAGTCCGGACAGAAAAGTTGGTCATTAAGTGGCAAGCTAAAACGCGTTGAACCACACACATGAAAACTAGCAGAAGATTGATGAAGACTCGAGGATGCTTTTTTTTTTTCCAATCGAGAGGGATGTGCTTCAGATTGTAGCCCAACACGTATTCGAATTTTCGGGTCCAAATACGCATTCTAGAAGACTATGGCTGCTACAAGAAGAGAATATTAATACAATATAGTTTCTCTTAATTAGATATTATCTCCTATATTAACTTGAGTCAGTGTCTTAAGTTTCGTATTTAAGATTGTTTCATTATTCTATTTTAGGAAAGTAATCTATAGGAGTTTAGATGTCAGTTTCTTATTATAGAGTCAATAAAGGTATCTTCCTATATATATATGCTAAGAGGATATCTCAGAAATAATATTTTGAATGAAATTGCCTAGAGTGTTTCCTCTATTTTCTTATCTGAACAAGTTCCTTATTTAGTGGCGAAAATCCCGATTCTTATCATTCATCCTTGAGCATGGCAAATTAAAGTGACTTTTCTTACTCATAACAAGTTATCTTATCGAGTAAGTTTAGTTGGTTCTACCATCCACCCTTATTTCTTATCCAGTTCTGGTTTGGGAGCCCATCAGCCATCACCTTTTATAGGCATTAGAATCCCACTAGTATGCCAAAGTTCCCACCATCATTTACTCTGATACGCTCGCGACGGTGAAACGATGCCCAATCCAAAGGTTGAAGGTGAGCAGGGCTAAAACGATATGACGTCTAGGGGGCACGAGAAGGATTGACACGAATTGACCCCCTATCTGCTATGGGATCAAAGCTGATCTAATGGTGCACAGACACTTGGAGTGTGCTTACGGTGGGGTATATTCCGCGGCCATGGAGCGACACGTATCAATGACTTCCTCGACCACACGTGCCCGAGTAGGGGGTCAATGTTGGGGACAGGATTTCGGCCTCCAACTCGATGCGGCCCGAAATGCCCAGCGACCCGAGTGAGTTTCAATGAGGTCTAATCTGGTCATTCACGAGGCATGTCCAGCCCTCCCAGCGAGGCCCACTCGCGAGACCTACTTACGAGGGTCTGTCGGTATGAGTTATAATAGGAAATTTCCTATAACTACGGGATACACTTGCTAATATACTGGGGAATGGGATACGGAAATATATCAAATATCTAGTCATGATGGAAACAAAATCTATTTCTAAACTCTCTATAAATACATGCGTTTTACATGTTTCTCGAGTTCATCAATAATTCACTATTTTTCCCAATATTCACGGCTCACACTAACTTGAGTATCGGGGAGAAAAATCAAGCACCACCCTCAATCTTCCCTTTGTGTAGGTATTCGAGATTAGACGTGAGTTGTGGATCAAGTCTCTTCATCAAATAAACGCACGTGAGTCACTCGTGATTTGGACCCGAATTTCATGGTCCTAACAACACCCATTAACATTGGGGTCCTAAGAGCGTCCACAATAGTTGGTCCCAAGTCCTATTTACTTGAGACCTACCATCGTGCCACATAAGATGGAGTTGGGGTCATCCTCAGACTATCTCCAATGGGAGAAACTCCAAGGGTCTCTAAAGTGGAACAATTTTTGCCACATAGGCATCACATAAATGAGTGATACCCTCAAAAAAAATAGAGACTCGAAAGTTTAACGGTCGGTTTTTTATCAGATCTTCATTGTGGTCTCACACTTTTTTTTAGTAGTAAAAAACCCCACACTTTCTAAAAAAAAGTAATTGTTTGGCCGACTGCATGCCACGTGGCTGGAGCAGCAAGCCCCATAGGGCAAAAGAGCCTCTTTTGCTCATCGCTTAAAAAAAATAAAAGTTGTTGCAGAGGACATGAGCCGCCACATGGCAGCTCATGATTGGCTTAATGCCTTCTCTATGTGGAGAAGCTTGTCTCTCTGCAGAGAGGATACGAGCGCACACTAGAGCGAAGCGCTCCGCTCTGCTCCAATGGAGCACGTCTCTGGTCAAGAGAGATGTTGTGGAGACAGTTTCAAATAAGGACTCACTCCCACAATGGTTGGTCCCAATTCTCATTCAAATTGTGGCCCCAACATATTATTTTCATATTTAAAAAACGAATTTGATATTTTTATTAAATATGTTATCCTAAATGTTATTGATTATACATTTTTATTTTCGGATCCGATGAAAAGTTAATTTTTTAACTTTTGAATTATTTTTAGTTGAAAGTTAAATTATTAATCGGATAAAATATAATATATAATTTTGTATGTTTTTGAGAAAATATTTGACACTAAATTGGTTCGGATCCATATTTCGGATGGAAGAATGGATGAAAATGCTTGTAAGATTTCAATTGGAAAGTAGGAGGAGTGGAATTTGTGTGAGAAATATTTGGATTTTGGGTAGTACTTATAGATTTATTTTTTAAATTTAAAAATTTTAAAATATAATTTTGCCCCTTGAGAGCAGCGCTCGTTAAAGTAGAGCTGCTAAAAAAAACCAAAAGACTCGAAAATTCAAGCCGACCCACACAAACCTATCCGAATATTTAGGTTTTTTAGAACCCGGTTCGATTCTAGGGTCAGTTTACTTTTTGTAGCTCGGATTTGGATACGGTTTCGAGTTTCAAAGGTGAAAACTCATCTGCCCCAAACCGACCCGAATTTATATTGTTTGTATGATTTTGTGTTTGATAAAGCTTTGACCCCTACAGGCCTTTAGTTATATTTGGTGATAGTGATTCTACTATGGTCTATGGAGTTTCAATCATCTCTGCAAAGTTATTGTTGTTAAAGTTTTGTGTGGTTAATCGAGAATTTATCTTATTTGTATTTTTTTACCGAGTTTTTCTTTTAAATCTTTGTTGTATTCGGGTTACTAGAGAACCAATCCGAAAAAATTGGATCCGTGGAAGGTCAATTTTCTTCTTGATTTCGGATTTGGTTCTCGGGGATGATTTTTAAAATAAAAAATCCAACCACTTCGAATCCCTGAAATTTTTTTTCATATCTGCACCGAGTCACCCCGTACACAACCCTACCTTAAAGAAAAATTAAAAAGAAGAAAGAGAGTGTGACAACCACGTCTATCATGGAGCGACGTCCAGCCGGCCCCGTCCCGGATCAGAGGGACGGGGCTGGGAATTGCCTCTACCCACAATGGGGGGGATAGGCAACTAGAATGCTCCCGGTTGTTAGCATCGAGACCCAAAAAGTGCCCCGTTACAATTGTTTTAATAGATCCACCACTATCTTAATAGATACTGAGAAATGGAATATAGTTTTGTTTTCGTCCAACATCTACTTTAATCAAGTGAACTTTTTTGTTGCATAACAATGTTTTTCAATGACAATTCATTTAATCGAGTGAACCTCCGGCTATGATCACCGTCCCATACCCGCAACAAAGGCCCGAGAGCCGCCTCCAACGCTCAAGCTAAAAGAGTAGTAAAAGTGTGTGGAAAAGTGTACTCTTGAGTTACTTTAGAAAGCCTCCAATATATACCAATAACGGAGATAATGATTTCATATAGAATATATGAAAATCTTTTGGGCTTGGTGATGGACCTAGAGGCCTTTATGGGCCGTTATCAGCTTATTGGACATTTACAATGTTATACAACGGCCTACACATCACCTCTCTTGTTTGTCCACAACAAAGAACAACAAAACAAGTTATTCTTTATGGAAAAACAAGAAAATTGTCGATCGAACATACAAAGATCAACCATGGCTTGTAGCCCCGCCCAAGTAAAAAAGGAACAGCCATAAATAAAAAAACACAAGCCAACCGAACCAATGTTTTCGAAGAAGAAAAACAATCGAATTACTAGGTGTGAGGTCAAGGAAGAGGGCGGGTCCCACATGCTGTGGTTGGGCTGTAGTCTAGTGAGCCTTTGATGTACCCTCAAGTAACTTCCCCAAGAAGGTCTTGACTCTTGACATGAGTATGTGTGTGCGTATACATGTGAGACTTGATTGATACTCGAAAGTGCAGTGTTACAGAAACAGAGAGGAGTGAGTGGAAAGAAGAAAAGCCGAAGAAGATGATGAAGCTCCTCTGCTTGACTCTCTTCACCGTCGTCTGCTTCTCCTTCTCCATCGTCCCATCAGTCTGCAGGGTATCTCTCTCTCTCTCTCTCTCTCTGATGAGACTGGGTTGATGAAAGATTCTTCCCTTACCCTTTTCCGCAGGTAACAAATGCGGCAGCGGATCAGGGGCTCAAACCCTCATCATCTCCCTTTGAGGCAGCCCTTGTAACCCTTCAGAAACAGATCGGGTGAGAGCTCTGTCTTATTTGCTCCATAAAGTTTCGATTTTTACTCGTTCTGACCATTTTTATGCCCATAAATGTAAGAATTTGCATTTGCCCCTTGTCAGATTTTTGGGATTGCTGAGGTTTTGTTTCCTGTGATTTTCAGCACATTGGCAGTTGCGAGAATTCTGGTTTTTGAGTCTATGTTTCTTGGTTTCTGTTTCGAATTCAGCTGATGGGCTTCTTCGTTTCTTGTTCTGCGCTTACAGTTACACGTTCGAGGACATCGGCCTCCTCCGCCGCGCAATGACTCACTCCTCGTTCTCCGAGGAGAACAACAGGGCGCTGAGCATCCTCGGTTCAAACATCATCGACGCGTCGGTCTCTTTCCAGTCGCTCCGTAAGAATATCGAGATGTCCCCAAAAGACCTGACTCGACGCATCGCAGAGATCTCCAAGGTGGAGTCATCGTGCGCGGTCGATGGGACGCGGTTGGGGCTGCAGAAGATTATCAGGGTATCTTCCAAGACTGACCCCACGAACCCATCAATCATCTGCGGGGCCTTGAGAGCTATTTTTGGGGCCGCTGCGATTGATAAGGGGGAATGCGACGGTGCTGGGGCTCTGTTCTGGAAAGTTCATGTTGGTGGTGATGGTGAAGTTGGTGGAGCAGCTCTTGATCTGTGATTTCTATGCTTTTGCTGAGTTGATGTTGTGTTTTCTGTAAATGATGATGATGATTATGACAATATTAGTGTCTAAATCCGACTCTGTGAAAGTTTGCTGTTATAAGCGTGGTTTGGAGAACCTGAAAGTTGCATTTCAATTGTCCAAGTTTCTTCGGTTTCGACAAGATGCCCTGCTGGTGCAATCTAATATGCGTGTTTTGATCCTTTTCTTGTGCGTTTGATAAGAAAGGATGGACAGCAGAATTCAGTCTTTCTCAAACAAAGTCACACAAGCATCACATATGCGATAAGATGAATGGACTATGTCAATGCAAATTGATGAATATACTTAAGTGTATCCAATAACACAACATCGGCCGTCTTACAGCTTACTTGCTGACAAGGAATTAGACAAAGTTCAGTAGAATACAAGTGAAATTACCATGTCATAACATCTACGTTCACATGTTATTTCTAATCTTAATCCCAGAAGTTCCCAATCTTTCCTGCCAAAGATCGACTGGTCTTAACTCTTTCTTTGATTCTCACCCTTGATATTAAGCAAGAGGTCACCTACAATCCATGGGAAGCTCAGGAAGTTGAAGTCTTCCCGACAATAGGACGGATGATAAGTTACATGGTACCACGCCGAGGCCAATTTCTGTCTCTCGTTTGGCTTGCAGCTGTTCTCGAACCATCCTTTGGCTTCATTATGTAGGTTCTTCACGGACAGCTGCATCCGATCCTTCATGTCCCCGAACTTACGGTTATCTCGTTGAAGATACATTGCTCGGTTGCGCAAATTGCCCGTCAAGATTTCGTCCTCACTCTTCGTGCCGTAAAAGTGCATCAGGGCACTTAGTTTCTCTGCATACGTTTCCCTGTGACGATCTGCTGCCCCTAGGAAGTCCCTAAACCCGTCAACCTCAAGATCAGTGTCGTAACTTGCCTCGGCAACTTGGCAGGACCAAAGAAAGTTCGACTTATCGGGCTTGGAGTCGAGGGTGGCCCGGTAGAGTTTCCCAAAGACTCCAACAGAGGTGTACATGGGCTTGTCAAACCTCTCCATGAAATCTGGGTACTCTCTCGGCCTCAGACTCCTAGGCATCTCAGCCGGTGCCCCAGTCTTGGCAAAGTCCACAGCCATGGAATGCAGGTTTGCAAGTTCTAGACATTTCTCGCTCCGGGCTTTCTCAGGTTCGCGGTCAGCATGAACCAAATGTGCAGTGGAGATAGCACCAAGAGTGTCATTGATCATGTAATTTATGAAGAACTTGTAAATTTCCTGCAAAAAGAATACAGCAAAGTCGAGGCTTAGAAATGAAGTACTTTTGGTAGCGAATGCCTGTTTTTTTCTGCTAATATCGGAACAAAAGTCATATTGCACTTTAAAAGATCTGCATTTTGATAAAAATATATATATTATATATATGATAGCCTAGACTTTATTCTCTGGAAAAACAAGAAAATGGAATCTAAAATCTAAATGCAATTTTTTCCCGGGGTCGCTCTTTAAAGCAAATATAAATTTGACACTTATAATAACCATTTCAACAGAAATCACCTCTGGGGTCACATCGTGATCCATTATACGCAGTCTCCTTGCAGTGTAGTCCATGGGAGTCTCAATATGAGTCGGGACAAGGTCCTCCTCCCAACTTACAAAAAATAAGTCTCCATCAAGATCACCACCAGAACATTCATTTGGATGAGGCCTGCCAGAATTAAAAGCAGTGAACCATGAGAAGATACATCTAACACATGCCAAATGATCCAGAATGGAGGCACAGAATGATTGATCCTTTTCTTTAATTTTTATTTTTATTTTTATTTTTGTATTTTCCAACATTATTGAGTGAGAAGCGCAACTTTATACCTTTCTCCTTTCTGGGGAAAGACGATGCAGTCCATCAAACCCTTCTCCTCTAACTCCACTTTGTACACAGCCTCGAGCACTCTGATATCTCCAGGGTGAAGACAGGGATTCTTTGTTACTACAACCTTCCCAAGGACTACAGAGGTCATGTCGTCGATTTTCTTGAAAAACTTATGTTCACCTCTATCTTGCTCTTCTTTTGTGAGGGTAAGTCGGACATAGACTTGGCCATATTCTAGCAGACCAGTCTCATCCAAACAGCCAATTAGGATCCGACCACCTGGGACATGAATTCGGCATCTACTTCTCAGATCAGCCAACTGTGTCTCATGATGTGCTTTAAGCATCATTAAGAGGTAAGGCTCGGTACTCGGCTCGTACCCAATAAGCAACATCTTCACCAATATGTTTCTTCGATCTATGCCACTTAAACTCTCCAAGACCTTCAAAGCTGCCTCCTTGTCAGTCAGCATTTTTGCTAGCACAAGCAACTGTTTCTGCTGCATTTCCAAGAACACTTCGTCCTCAACTCCTAAGGTCGAGAGAAGAGAAATGATCTCCCTATTCAAGTAACAGGGCATCGCCTCGCTCCACTTGGTAACATTGAGCATGGTGTTCTCAGATTCAAACTTGCGCATACTCGCACGAAGAGACAGTTTCCTGAAAGAGTCACGATCTACAGCAATCACACCCTTGTAGCCCCCATATCGAATCTGAAATGCTGAAGGGGTATCACCTAACCCGCACTTCTGAGCAACTTGCCGGGCAAATGCTAGAGATATCTTTCCAATCCCATCAGAAAAGCAATAGTCAACTCCGTCTTTGTTGACTTCAACATCAGGGATGATCTCAACATCTTGAACGGGGACGCTGAGGGTTTGGAACGAAGAACTGAACAGTTGACCCATTCTAGCAGCACATTTGGAGACACTCCGAATCTTCTTAAAGCAGCCCATCCACTCTCTGATCTGCTCAGCAGTCACATTATCATTGGAAGCAAACATCCAAACGGAATTTGACCTGAGTTGACTGGCTGAGAAAGCCAGGAACTGAAACCTTTTCCCTCCGATCACAATCCCTTCCCGAAGAATAGTCAGTATCCGGTGGTATAGTCTGGTCCTAAATGGTTTCGCAAATATACCATTATTAATGCTCGCAGAAATGGTGTTAGGAGGAAGTTTGCTCCAATCTTCCTCGACGAAAGAAACTCTCAGGAAATCAGAAGCATATTCTGCAAAGTGCTTCACCACATAGTTTGAAGACTCGAGTTCAGGCCCAAGGCAATATATCTTTGACGGAGTAATCAGAGCCCTGTGGCAGTTCATAACGCGATCACTTAACCTTTTGTGAGATGATGACTGCGAGCTTTTCTGGTTCCTTCTGAGGAGATGCAACTGAGTCTTCACCAATGAGACAGGGTTGAAACAGGTGAGCGTCAGACGGTGAAGCTTCTGAAGAACCAAAATGGTGGTATCGACATCTAATGGGAGAAGGGTATCAATTAGCTCATAAGCAGCTGCTAGACTAATCTTCTGAGTATGGATGAGAACGTTGAGCTGATAAACTATCTCGTAATCTAATTTCGGGCCTTCATCACAATCCATGAGAGGAACTGTCTCAGATGAGGAGTGGAAATCCTCCCCCTCGTCTAGGACAAGATCCAACAATTCTTCTTTGTAGTACGGAAAGCTCGAGAAAATCTCCGAAGCCGGTAGTCCATCCCTGATCTCCCAGCAAAAGGTATTTGACTGCCCGATTGACTTGGAACAAGTAAAGTCCATCGTTCGAACCCAGAGAAAATCGAAATCCTCTCTGCAGATGTGGTACCGGTCTGGTTTGAATTTCGATGCCACATCCGGTCCAGAGATCCTCTCGTAAATTCTCGGCCCATGTTTAAACTATGAAAGAGAAACAACCCGAAGAAACGATCACTACTTATTACCTTTCAATGCAGATGATCAGAGAAGGACAACATCAGAGACAATAACTACAAGATAAACATTCGTATCTCCGAGACGTTTCTTCCCGCATTGTATTGTATCAACGTCTTGTCTCAACTAAGAACACAAGCAATCATGTTATACCATAAGGACTAATTCAACGGTCTAAGCTGGAAAAGTGCAAGAAAGGTATGGCCTTTTTACCTTCAGGAGCAGAGCATTGAGCTTCTCGCTGCCCAGACAGCACCCAACACTCTCCAAGACATCCTCGAACATGATCTCGACCTTGTACTTCCAAACCCCGTCCTCATCCTTCCCGACCCAAAACTCAACCCTCCTCCTCTCCGGCATCACCCAAACCCTAACATCCTTCCAGGTCTCGAGCTCGCAAATCCGATCGTCCTCCACCATGAACCCCACGTGGACGACGCTGCTGTCCTCCACGCGGTGGTGGGCGAGGGCCGGCCTCGGGATGATGTCATCGAAGGTGTCCGAGAGCTCGAAGGTCCGGGATTTCAGGCTCAGGGGCAGGGACTGGGCTTTGGACTTGAGCTCGAGGGTGGAGAACTGCACGCGGCCGAAGCCCCGGGGCTTCCAGTTCCGGTGGTCGGTGACGATCTCGAGGGCGAAAACGGAGCCCGCGCCGAGCTGGGACTCGAGATAGGTCAGGAGGTCCGAGGCCGTAATCGTCTGCGGAATGTTCGTTATCCGTAGGGTCGGCCGCTCCGCCGCTGCCTCCGTCGCGTCCATCGCCGGCGAGAGAGAGGCCGGGGGGGGGGGTGGTGGGGGACTGGATTCTGTGAGTGAAGTAGGATGGAGGGAACTGGAAGGGGAAGCTGAGAAAGAACGAAGAAGGCGGGGCACTTTTTGCCACGTGGCAGCCGGACTCGCGAAGCGGGGCCCACTGACCAAGGTCAACAAATCGTTGACATTACTGGCAATATGTGGACCCCGAAGATCTATTTCCCGCCAAAATATTTCATTTTTAATGCTAATCTGAAGTGGAAAAAATAAAAATGATGTTGTATTTGTTTTCGATGAGATCGCAAGTTGCCAAGAAAAAAAAAAGAAAGAAGTGTTCTGAACATGTCATGGATTCATAATCATTGTCAAGCTTATCGGTTGCTATAACGAAAGTAATCCGATAAAATATTATTTTGAAAAAGAATCATAGAAATGCCAAGAGTATGAACGGAGTTCCAGTTAAAAACTCTTCCATTGCTGATGTATATCAAAGAATTCGATAATTTATCGATCGATCGATTGATTTCGATATTATATATCTTGAAGTCAAGCTTCGGACCATGTCAGGGATCTTTCGTCGTCCTCTTTGATCTTGCTCACCATAGCCGCGACCAGGCTCATGCTCGGCCTTTCCTCGGCAGAGGGATTAATGCACTTGAGAGCAACCTGTAACAGGTTTACCATCCTTTCCTCGCTGGCTCCTTCTGAGGTCAGGGTCGGATCAAAGACTTCCACGGTCCACTCCTCTCGGACCGCCGACTGGACCCAAGTTGCCAGGTCGTACCCGTTGTTTTGGACCATCTTCCCCGTTAGCAGCTCGAGAAGAATCACTCCAAAGCCGAAGATGTCAGCACTAAAAATGCCACTCCTGCCACTGGAATTCCGGTTATTAGGAGTATACGCGGGGTCTTGATCGTCCACGGGCATTAAGCCGTATTCGCTTATCCACAGCTCCATGTCCCGATCGAAGAGGATGTTTGTGGATTTCAGGTTCCCGTGAGCTATACCATCCACGAGAAGCGACTCGTGCATGACAGCAAGGGCCTCTGCAATGCTAACTGCAACACTGAGCCTGCTTCCCCAATCGAAAGTTTGGCTGTCTCGGTTCCCTGAAACCGACAATTCGATGCACAAATTCTTTCAGTTCATTCGATAACAAAAGTAGAATCGATAAGCTTCCTGCGTTCAATCAAACTAAGAGATTGAAACACTTGCAAAACATATTCCAAAGATGTTTTTTGTCCCAGAAGACGAGTTCCCAATGCTGCCATAGAAAAATCGGTCATTCGGAATGCAGCTGAAAATGAATAACGGGAAACCGTCCCAGTTTTTGACAGACCCACGGAAACCAACTGACTTTAGCCGGAAAGAGAGAACGTAACTACCGACTTACCGTGAAGAAGGGTGAAGAGACTCCCGCTCGGTTGATACTCATAAACCAAGAGCTTCTCCTCATTTGAGCAATAAAGCGCGAGTGCTGGCAAAACCTTAGGGTGCTTCGCCCGATCAATCTTCTCCATCCTACTCCTGAACTCCTCTTTTGAGATCCTCCAATCCCTAACCCTCTTCACCGCCAGGAGCAGCCTGTCGCCGAGCATGACTTTGTAGAGGCTCCCATGCTTTCCTCTCCCAAGCAGCTCCGCCGGGGCCCTCAGCAAGTCCTCGAACCTCAGACCCTTTTTAACCAACCGGTTATCCATAACCACAAGCGAAGATGAAGTCATTCCACTCTCCATCGATGTTATGGAATACTCAGATCTGTTTCCTCGGGTGTTTATCGTGCTGGAATTACTAGTACGGTTCGACTTGTTATTGCTTCTGCTATTGCTAACTTCCGATGCCGTTCCTGATTTCACATTCTTGCGACAGTCTTCTTTCCTCTTGGCTCTACGGGACAATTTGAAGGCCACCAGGAGGACAATGATCAACAGGCCAAGAAGTATGTAACCAGAATAGACAAGAAACCGTTTCAACGAAAACCCGCCTTTCTTCTTCGGTGGTGCGGCTGGGGGACACACATTTGGGAGCGGAGTCCCACACAGCCCGGGATTCCCCGAGAAGCTGGCTACCCCAAACCGGCCCTGGACATCAGGAATTGGGCCAACCAACTCATTGTTGGAGACGTTGAATTCGTCAAAGTTTGCAAAGTCGAATTCCGGCAGTCCTCCTTCAAGGCGATTGTCCTGAGCCAGGAACGAGAGCATCCCAGAAATTCTAGCCAAATCTGGCAATTCCCCAGTGAAGTCGTTACCAGAAAGATCAAGCCTTTTCAGGTTATTCAGCCTCGAAAGGCCCTTCGGAAGCTTGCCAGAAAACTTGTTGCTCCTCAGGTACAAGTGAGTCAAGCGCTTGCATTTTGCTATTTCTTCTGGTATGACTGCGCTCACATTGTTGTCATTGAGGCTCAGAACGCTGATAGTTTTCACTGAGCAGAGGGAATCACAGTCGAGAATTCCCGAAAGCTCCAGGCCTTCGAGAACGATCTTTTTGACTGTCTGAGATGGAGAACTGCAGGTCACGCCCTTCCACAGATCAGCACACGGGTCAGAAGACAAGTTCCATCCCCAGCCAGGCTCTCTCTGTGGGGCAAGTTTGTTCATGAATTGAACCAGTGACTTCCTGGTCCCTTCATCCACTGCATATGCTGCTGCCGGTAGGAAGAGGAGGATAGAGAGCACGGAGAATACCCGGAAAAAGCGCAACTGAGCCATTCTTTCCCGGGAAAATCGGCCAAGAAAAATCCGTGGCTCGATGGGTTTGATAAAGCAGGGCAATAGGGAAGGAGAGGAAGGTTTTGATGAAGTTTCTGTGTTGAGATTTGAGTGCCATTTGGCTGAAGTTCCAAAGGCATAGCGGCCAGTGATTTGCCAGTAGGAGCTTGGGAATAAGCCAAACAGCCTAAACTAATTGTTTACTTATTATTAAAAATTAAAAAGTTGTTTTAAAAATGAAAATTGGGAGGCCGGCAGCTTTGAATTGATCTGGTTCAAGGTCATGTTCCTTGTCCTAGTGTAGTTGTCCTGTCATCTTTATTATTCGATGTTGATAACCTTATGTTCCGAATTGCTGTCAGTTATGTATCTGGTAGGAAATCAGTCTACAAAGGTTTACCAAACGACTATCATCTCAGAGTCTCAAAATGGAAAAGTTTTTGTGTGTCTAATAGTTGTACCTGGAACTGGTAAACCCAAAAATCTTCTAGCAAATAGTATCTCGATAGCAAGTAAGGGAAAACCAGTGTTACAGAAAACAAATGCGAATCTTAGTAGTACCATTTGAATGCGACTTTATTATCTTATGAGAAAACTAAGAACATAGTCTAGATTCACTAGAGAAAGTGAACCCGAGCTCCCTCCTGAGCCCATCACCACCATCAAAACCAGTAATTTTCACTTAATAACTCTCCGTCTGCTTTCCTATAATGAACAGCTAATATTTCACCTCCCGATTTACAAATCGAATAATCTGTTGCTCAAACTGAACAGGGAGTGAAAGAGGCGACATACAATAATGGTTCCTCCTCTGATCACCCTCCCATTATAGAGTGCTATTCTGCAGTATATGATCCCTGATTACTTTGTCACGGATCCACGTGCCCTGGTATCTCATCATCACTCGATTCACTCCCTTTACTGCTGATCTCCTCATCATCACTATCTTCCTCTGCTTGATTGGTGATGTGCTCCTTCTTTGCATATTTTTCGCAGTACTCTATGCCCACAAATGAGAATGATCAAAACAATTGTTGATTGCGTTCAGTATCTATAATCGAATCTAAATGAAGGTAAGCATTTTCCAGCAGATGATCATGATCCTACCGTACCTAAAAGTGAACAAACTACGGTGCCATCTTAATTTTGTTAACTGGTTTAAGCAACTTCTGACATTCTAAGGAGATGTCCAATTATAACACCATCATAAGCAATAGCCGGGGCCCCAGTCCAAGCAATCCTCTCTTTCGGTATTGAGGCAGAAAAAACAAATATATCAGCACCACTTCCATTTCATTGGTAATATAACGGGATGATATGATCAGACTACCAAAGCTCCACTTTATCAATTAAAATGATGAATTGAATAACCGCTTCTAATGGTCCCAAGACAGGAAAGCCCTCATAAGTATAAATTTACTCTCCTTATTCCTTACTACCTTTTCGATGCCAATTAATTATTGAAGGCCAGGTTATTCCCAAGAGAGAATTCGAAGGCTGAAGAGATAACTAGGAAACATGAACAAACTTCACCTTTCACTTTTAAATCATACTGCTTCTTGTCTTTCATCATCAAGGAAGCGGCATCACCATTAAGTGGGTCTGATGGATTCGGATACAGCAAAAGCTGGGGAAGGAAAACTTCAAAAACATTTAAAAGATCTGCACCAATTACCAAACAAAAATTAGTTACCCATAGAGGTTGCCATTGATGTAGGTAAGAAAGATCAAGAACTGAACTAACTATTTCTATGAGCACTACGACTAGTGAGGGGAAAATCCTATTTATATCAACAATCGTCACATAGAGAACAGATACCATAGCCCTTCCCATGAAAAGCTGAAGAATATAACACCCACCAAACATAGGACTCCATGATTGGTTGATGACATCTAAGCAGACAGATCCAGACCTGCAAATTGGCCAGAAATTCAACAGGAAGTATTATCGTCATTAATAAATTCCACAGAAAAGGGATGAATCTGATTGCCAACTTTAGCAGGATCAGGATTGCTCACATCTCGTCAACATTTGGGTGATATATCTTGTTGATGAACCCAATCGAAGGAGACTTATAGGGATATGATTCTGGGAGCTCGACACGGATCTTCCAGACCCCACCTTCATACAGGCCTGAAACCACATTAAGACGGGCATCAAAAAAGGCAACAGACATAAGATTCAGGAACCAAATTGAACCTAGATAATTACATGATTCGTATATCATCCGACACTCAACATGAAAAGAGAGGGAGAGAAAGGGAGGATGGGAGCAAAGGAGAGAGATGACATCAACCGAGAAACTAAAAGAGAAGTAGGATCGATACTATACTTTCTTTCGGTCCATGGAATTCCACGTTGAACTCATTGAGCCCATCATTGATTGTCTCCACATTGTAGTCACTCATCATCCTGAATTAAACAATTTGTTTCCCTTACTTCAGGACACGGTAAAAGACGCAACAAACGGCTAGCTTTTCGAGTTTACAAACATCCCGTAGTACGTATGGCTATTGCCAGAGGTCAGAGTTCCAGAAGCAGGGAAATACGAGACCGGGAATGATTAACGAACAACAGACTTACAACTTCATAACATCCATTTCTCTTCTCTTGCTTGGAGACGACATGTTTTATGCTCATAAACTGTATAATCCAAACACCTGACAAATGACAATCCAAAGTTAAGGAAGTAACACTCCTCTCTTCAGTCAATAGTAAAGAAGAAACCACACACGAAAAACATAATTAGATTATGAAAAATCGATGAGCTGACTGTATCAGTTGGAATGCATAGACACGGAGAATATCACAAACAGTGGAAGAGAGTAATTTGAAGATATGAACTTAGAAACAATGCCCGAGGATGCTCGATTGAGATAATGTGTCGGAAATTACGAGCCAAATGGAGAAATTTACTCCTTGTAGATCGATCGCGGAAGCAATCAAATAGCATCAGAAGACGATCTATTGCAAGATCACGCCTCCAAAAATACGCAAAAGAACAACGATTGAGCAGCCTAATGGTCTGATCAAACGATCTTCAACAGTACGAGGTAATTATGAAGACATAAAGCTGCGTGAATCTTACGGCGGCAGCTGGAACCGGAGACGGCCGAGAAGTTTGATCGGAAATGCCGAGGAGCAAACAGAGAATTGAGATCGGAACGCGAAATGGGAGTGAAAAATGGCGTAAAAGGGAGATAGAGAGTACTGACTATTGTTGTCAGACATTTTCAGAGAGCACGTGTCAGGAACAAAGCGGGTGACGTGGCATAAACTTTTCGGGCAAGGGGGGAGTTACTGCGTGCGTCGGGCTCACGTTAGCCCCAGCCGTAGCGGGTCCCACGTCGTTCACGTAGAGGTTGAGCCGGTCCGGGCGATTATTTCTCCAGAAATTGCTGCAATTCATTTTAATACCGAAAAAATTGAGAAAATTATCAATTTGGTACAGGAGATTTGTCCAAACCTCCGATTCATTACGTAAAGAAATTTTGCCATTGGTAAGTGAAGTCCGATTTCGTCTATCAAAATAGCTCGGCACCAAATTGCCATGACGGAAATCCTACATGCTATGTCACGTGTCTTAACGGCGTTAGGAGAATCAATAAAAAAAACTCAAATCGAATGTATCACGTAAAAAAAATTAATATTTTTCCAAAGAAAAAAAAGGAAAAGAAAAACCGAGAGGGGGGAGCTCCACCGACAGTCGTCACGGGTGGAGGTCGTTTGCTGGGGGCGGCTCCGGTGGAGCTTCCCTTCCCCCCAACCTTCCCTCCTTCCCTTCTCGTTTTTTTCCTTTTTTTTTTTGTCTGTCATTTGGTTCGACTTGATTTTTTTTATTAATTGTCATTTGGTTCGATTTGATTTTTCTTTAGTAATTCTCCTAACCATTAAGACACGTGATAGGCCACGTAAGATTTCCGTCATGATAATTTAACATCGGACTATTTTGATAGACAGAATCGAACTTTATGCACCATTTTGATGGCAAGATTTCTTTACATATCAAATCAGATGTTTGAGCAAACCTCACGTACCAAATTGATAGTTTTCTCGAAAAATTTATCTTTAATTAAGTTACTAGCTAACTAGGAGTTACTAGCTGATTAGGTTTTTTGCACGTTTTTCCCAGCGGACCGTTCTGATAATATGATATATTCGTCAAGTTTGTATCGCGCCATAGTTGTACACTTATATGACATCCTGAGAGGCCCAGACCACATCGTTGATGTACGTTCCAAAGCGGCTACATTTCTTTCATACGATCTGCCACTCCAAGCGCATTTCTGGTTTTCAAACTATCACCACCACCGTCACTCCTGCAAGCCGCCTAAACTTCATGTCGGAAGCATATGTTACTTTTGAGTCCAGACTCGAAGCCATGCGCCTCAAGTCCTAAGATATGTCAAGACTAATGTTCGGATTTCCGATAAACCAAACGAAGGAAGACAGACTGCAGGCTCTACAGAATGAAGCACCTGAATATTTGCATTGTTATGAGAGAAAAGGGCACACGAGAGAATAGGCAAGTGCCTTGTGAAGGCAACCTCGATAGGACCTAAAAACAGCGGAAGGATATATTAACTTAGAAAGAAACCAAAGATCCCACAGGGAAGGATCCTGCAGAATGCCATCTTGAACCCGACATTCCTGCCATCGGGAAGTATTGGCAAAGGATGTTTCAGTTCAGTTCCATTAAACAGCACGAAAGGGTCGATTTTTTCCCTTAAGTATGAGCAATGCAAATGCCTTCTTTTGTTTCCCCCTTTCCATCAGTATAAGAATATATACAAAGGGAAAATGTGTATCTGCAGCCCCAAGAAAGATGTCTGGAAACTTATTTGAGAGAATCCTTGAGATGCTCTTCTAGGCTTGGACGACATTGACTTCGGCTACGGATCCAAGTTAGATGATGACCTCCTCGAGTTAGCCCAAACACAAAACCTGATAAAGGAAAAACCAAAGGAGAACCTCCTTAATATTGCATACGAATGACTAAATGAGATAGTAAATAAATACAATGAGAACAAAGTCGCTGCGAACTCAACAAAAATTAGCATAACATGCTTTCCAACCGACACTCAACAATTCCTCACCTCAGTTTGCAGAACAGAGAGCTCTAAAGATTGTCTATGTTCCTCCGTCTTTCTTCCACATGTGTCTCATCTTCCGCATCAAAGTGAGAAAGGTCATCAAAAACAAGCCACCTACAAGAACATGGCATAATAACCTATGAGTGACAGGTTTCTGATTCCCACATTGCACTTTATTCAAGAGTCTCGATTTTTGCAAAAGAATGGGCGGAGGACAATATATAGCACACAAGAAATTATCCTTCAACTTGAAATAGAATATGATAGACATAGGAAACTTACAATCATCATAAGGGAAGCACGATTGAGACTTTTACTGCGGCCATGATTGTCTGTATCCATCCCATCCTCCTTCAGGCTCTTTCCTCTTAAGCAGCCCACTATTTACTTGATACATCCTTGATTGCTCCTCAGGTAAGGCTTGCTGGCCAGCAACAGACAATTGCCTCAATCCAAGAGAAGATGTTTCATCTCGGCCTTCCAGTTCATGGCCACCAGGCCCACTATTAAGGTCCAGTCCTTGCCGGCTCCATTTCTTACTGCTCTCAAGAACACTGTTTCCACTGCCATCTGGAAGACTTACCAAGTAAGGCCGAGAAAATTGGGATGTGACTGCCGCAGCAGGTCCCAAAAGCTGCGAATGCACAGGAGGGATCCCTAGCCTTCCTCCGGATGATGGATCCACATACGTTGATGGACTACCTGAAAGGCTTGCTGATGGTAAAGGAAAGCTGGTCCCGAAGGGGAAGATGGAGTACTGAAATGGAGCTGATGGAAAAGGCACGGCTGGAGAAGATGAAAGCACAGCCCCTCGGTACATCTCAGTATTGAAGGGGATACCACCACCGCTAGAAGGTCCCAACATCCTTGGTGGGCCCCCACCAGCAACAATAGGGAAAGATTGCTCCCCTCTATCAGACAAGATAGATGGAACTGTTACAGCCGGATAGCTGCTCACAGGATGAAACCAAGTTGAGAAATTTCCCACCTCAGCACTGTTCACCCGAATCCCGGGAACAGTCTGCTGATGGGCAAGCACGCTGCTCCTCAGCTGCTGCTGGCCTGAAGTTGATGGTTCAGCAGCATCAATTACAGGTCCATCGTTCAAGTCAAAGTCTCTACGTGCACCTGCATCTGGCTTACGCCTGTTGCTTGTTGAGTAGTTCACACATTCAGTAGGAGCTTCATCGGCACAGTTTAAATCAAGACCGAGCCCCCCAGAGCTACGAGTCGGTGCAGGACTAAACATCTCCTGATGGGCCTTCTCAAAGTTACTCCTCGAGTTGTACAATGAAGACACCTCGAGAGGAGAACACTGAGGAGCTGCATCCTCATTGATTCTCTCGTCTGGAACATTCAAGTCAAAATCCAATGGAGGACGACTCTGTCTTCCTGAAGAAATGTCGGGAGAATGAGTGGTGTATGCAGTAATACTAGGCATCTCCATGATCTTTCTGGGTTCAGCTGGGCGAAACGCGCTCGTGGCCGCTGATCCCTTCCACCCAATTTCCACTTTGGCCCTCAGTAGATCATCGGGAGGAACAAATGTTCCTTTTGCAGCTGCAGCAGCCACAGCAATTGGAGCAGAAAGACTTGCTGATGATGAAGAGGAAGCAATGGGCAATGGGCTAATCAAAGGAACAGCAGCGGCTGAAGATGCAGGAGAATTGAAGCTAATAGATTCACCGAATTTCCCATCCTCAGCGCTAAATCCCTCATTCAAGTCAAACTCCAATTTTGTGTCTCTGTCCGTAGGCCCTGCAACAGAAGCATGGGCACCAGATGAATTGCATTTCGCTGTCTCATTGGCTTCTTTGCTGCTTGGGACTTCACATCCTCTAGATCTGCCCCTCGCATCCATATCTTGCCAATTAAGGTCAGTTGATGACTCGGAAAAAGCTCCACCAACCTTTTTCTCAGAGGCTGCCTCACTTTCTACATGTTTCTCGATGCCTGACGCAGGTCCTGCAACAGTCTGAATGCCCAAAACTATTGAAGGATCTGGTTTCTCATCCTGCTTATGTTTGTTTACACCATCCATTTCACAAACCTCCGCTGCCCTAACCCCATCAGCTGCATTTAGTTCTTGCTTGGTTGCCTCACATAGGATCTTTCCAGTTGGCTTTGCCTCTACCTGCCCCTGATCAGAATCTCTGTTCGAAGTCCTGCCTTCATTGCCAGGTAGAGATCCCACCTCAGCAGATTCTGCTTCAGACTTCACATTCAAATTATCATCGACAACCCTATCTTCAGGCAAGATTGAGGCGTCAACCTTAACTTTGCCATCTAAATGCGGTTCCTCCAGCAATGCGTTCTCTTTGGACTCTTTCCCACCTTCAGAAACTGTGTCCGTCCCAGAAACAGAAGCAGCTACGGCTGAATCATTTGCCTTGTTCCAAGAAGATAGTGCCGCAGCTTGATCCGCATCTACACAAGAAGACTCCATATGCATGTCCAGCTCTTCACCAGCTTGCTCCTCAGAGCGTGAGGTTTTACCATCTGCGTTGCTGGAATTAACTACACGAACCTCAGAATGGTCTTTCTGAGTAGACTCATCCACATCTTTAGATGCACGATCATCTTGTGAATGGCTATCTTGAGGTGATGGCTTCATTTCAGGATCATTACCTTTGCAGGAAGGTTCCACAGATAAGGAATTTTCATGTGGATTGACATCTGGAGATGCCACTCCGGACTCGAACACTTCACCTGCAGCCACACTAGCAAGCAGATTCATTCCCATATCATCTCCAATGGCAACTGATGCATTGGATTCAGAATAATCAACACAACTCTCAAGTAAAGCCTTCATGGAACTCATAGAAACCTCCTGCGCTTTACCCAGCTTCAGCGTGTTCCTCGGTGATGACACAGTATTTTTCAGCGCTTCCTGCGTCTTCTTGGTGTTTTTGCCAGTCTTAGAGTGCTCCGCAGTGGGACTGGCATCAACAGGCCTGTCACCTTCCTCGCGTGCATCAGCATCTGTAAAATCATTCCCTTGCCAAGATTCCGGATTGGCATCAGAGGACACACTGGCTTGAGAAGCATCAGCTGCCTCTTCTACAACAGCATCCAGTTGATCAGGCCTATCCAAGACCACTGGAGAAGAAGCTCTGCTATTCATCACAGAGGATTCCTCAACAGACCCTCCTATAGCCCTTTGAGCAGGACTTCGACTTCTATTTGGAATCTTAACAATCAATTTGTGACTATTCACCTCAGGAGGCACGTCAACTGCCTTCTCATTTGTTACTCCAGACTGAGATGCTTTATCTGGAGCAGCATTCCGATACAAGGAAGGAGTCCTGCTTGACCCAGCCTCCCGAGCAGATGCACCTGCTGCTGCGAAACCATTCGATTTCCTAGAACGAGATGACCAACTTGGCATCTTGTTCGAGGCAGCGTTTGAACTCCTTGCATCTTCCTTCACAGAGGCACCACCAGTTCTGGTGTGGTCACCTGAACAGGACTGGCTATTATTGAGAGACGGGCTAGAACTGCTGCTCTTTTCATCCCTTGATGTTGTTGAAGGAATATCGCTCAAGCTGCTGCTGAGGCGGGGCTGTCCATCTCTCAAGTTAACACCCACTGAGGCCTGAGGAGTAGCCGATTTTGTCGACCCCGGAGATGGAGAAGCAGACCTAGAAGCTGTTTCGCCCTGAAGGAGCTTCGCTGGAGCAGTTTTGGAAGCAGAAAGCTGGACACTGGGGCTCTTAGGGGCACCTTCTGAGGAACCACCTTGGTTTCTGTTCACATGAGCAACCTCAGGTACTCGAGACCTCGCAGACCATGTGACAGCCTGATTTGAACCCATCTTGGCATCATTCATATTCATCTCAGCCTCGACACGTTTCTTCCATGTGTCAACTAGACTCCGCGCCTTCTTCTGAATTTCCAAGTTCTTGTGTGTCCGTAAATGATTCACCGACTTGCCAATGTTGCACATCTGCAAGGCTGGAAGGTTTACGGGGAGTTTGTCCAGCGCACGGAGCAGAACCAAGAGAAATTCCTCGGCCAATTTATCATTATCCTTGACCCCACTGCTATCATCAGTCTTTCCTTTATGAACATCTTGAAGCCAGTCATCCAATATAGACAAGCCCCTTATCTGAACAAATCTGCTCAGGCAATCTGGCTTCTCTGTGCCAACAATTACATTTGTAAGCATTGTTCGGGCAGTCAAATCTATTTTCCTCTCACTTATCTCGATAAGCATTGCATGCACTAATTTGTCAACACCTTCTGTATCTACCAGCGGTCCCTTCTCTACTACTTTAGCAATCTCCGATTTCAAGAAGCTGTCTGAACTATAGCGACCAGGATCGCCATCTCCCATTTTTGCTAAACGTTCACGTTTCACAGGATCTGAGCTCTGGTCTACACGCTCTCTTTTCTTTCCTTTGCCTTGAGATGCCAAGGACGCAGCATTCTGCAGACCTTCAGAGCCAGTTTTCAACTGTGATGTTGACATTGAACCAGTCATCTGTTTCGGAGATCGACCATTCGGTTGCGCAGAGGCATGCATCTCTATTCGCGTCTTGTACAAAAGCTGCTCTACTTCTTGTTGACGTTCCTACGGAGAAGATAAACAAGAAGTTAGCGATAGGTAAGATATACAACTATCATAACATATATGTTTGTACATATACAAATAATGCACAAATATAGGGAAACAAAATGCCTGAAACTCACATTAAAAGAACCCTTGTCAGTTAGCCACCACAGCTGCCTGTTTGCTATGTCATATACCCGACGACAAACAAATGAAGAGATCCCAGATGGAAGCTCAACACCTTTGGGAAGAAATGCAACTTTACACGGATGGAGTAATAATGTAGAAGGAATCTCATTCTTCTTAAAGGTGTAGAAGATTTCGTTTGGCGCAGCATCCAACAAGACGCCTTTGCCAAGTTTAACTTCAGTGGGACGGTAAAGCCAATTCACACCCAACTTCAAGTTCTTGTCCTTAGTTACAGTTACCCAACAAACTATTCCAATGGAAGGCGGTGATTCCTGTAGCAGCTTAAAAAGGGCAGTGTCTCCTACGCTAATCTTGCGTCCGTCCTGCAAAAAATGAAGCTTGGTATCATATTATCCTACATTAATGAGAAAAATCATCCAATCTCTAAGGGACAAAAGTCAGTTCACATTGATTCTCTCTTAACAAACCACAGAACCGATAGGAGGACAAAATCTATAAGGCTAATACTCGCAGTCCCCGTCGGAAACTAAACCATCTCTTTCAGGGAACATCCCAAAGTTTGGAGAAATTCTATTTATGAACCCCGCCCCTAATCCTTTTCCCAAGTAGGCCCCTCCTCCCTCAATTTTATAGAGCTCCCCTCAATTTGCCACACCGAATATGCAAAATCCAGTCCCATCCTCCCCCACCCCCTCAACCAAAAAACCAACGCACGTCGTGAATCCCACTTGCAGACCCGCTCCCGGCCATATTTCATGCCGTATGAATTGTTTCCAATGAAGTGAACCCATACACTTCCCCAAATTGGTCTCACCGCCACCGCATCATAATTTGTACACTCTATTGACCCAATAAAAACCAACTCAAAAAGATAAAGAGATGATCTTTGCCCGAATGGTGTCTCAACAGCTTAAGCAATTGGAACAATGTCGCAAACAACCCAGACAAGGTAGGAGCAGAAGCTGAATGGTATGTCTAATCAAGAGAAGACGATACCTTGAAAAAGAAGCTCGGAGAAGAAGACGCAGTAGAAGACAGGGAACCGTCAGAATCACGCGGAGCTCCTAGGCGCGGGGGGACAGTCCGCATGTGCGGATTCCCGAGCTGCTTACTCGCCTCCTCACCTTCCCTCCCATGCATAGCCTTGCATTTCCCCCAATCTCTTCAATCCCCGCGACTACCATCAATCCTCCACTTTTTTCCTTCGCACACAACCGCACCTCCCGAAACCCTAATCAGATTCAAACCTATCAAGAGAAACACCCTCCCGAATTCCTTGCCAATTCGAACGCCACCAATTCCACCTCGACGAAACCCTAGCCACCAACAGAAACCAGCAACCCCCTAAATTCAGCCTCGGATCGTCCGAAACCCGCGGGAATTCGATGCTCAGCTGCGATCAAGAGAGAGAGAGAGCGATTGTTCGGTGATTAGAGAGAGAAGGAGACATCAAACATCAGAGAGACGCACAGAGTGGGCAAAAGGGAGAGACGAAATCGGACTTCACCGAGAGGAAGGGCAGATCAGGTAGTTCGGGATGGGGAAAGGTAACCTGTCCGGGCGGTGACGTTTAGTGAAATGACGTGCCAATAAAATGTCTAAGAGAGATGAGAATGAAACAGAATGTGACTGCGCTGCATCCGCTTCCTCCAGTGTTGACTAATCTTAAGGTCGTTGACTTGAGCTGCAGGCGAGATTACCGAATTGCCCATCAAAACAGAGCTAATTTGTCTCTCAAACGCGGGCATTTTCGGAGACGAGGCATTTTCCGGAGTGCTGGTGCCATCTCATTACATCGATAGCACGAATAAAGCAGCACCAAACCATGCGAAAATCGACGGCACTGTCACACTATGCGAATCGCAATCGGTTGCAGCTGATCGAAGGAGCAAAATTTTGCTCTCGAAGATGCTTCTAGGTAGGCAAAGAAAGATCTGATAATCACGGGACTCGTGCAATCATCTCGGGTTCGCAACGAAGGCCGACTCGAGAGTGAAAAGAACATCCCACTGAATCAACCTTCCCACGCATAATCTGAATCAACAGTCTCCTTTAAGAAGCTGGAATGGACAGCATAACATCTGATAAATTGCCCATTGCAGCAATAGGCATTTCCAATATACATGACTTTGATATCGCGACTTGGAGTTACACGACATTTCCAGAGGGTATGCATATGGTAATCGATGGAGACGCAACCAATCAAGATACTGAATGGAATTTCATGTAAAGAATTACGCGAACTACCAACCCGCGGATCGTCCTTCCTGAGGAACAACTAGATTATACAAGCATCGTATACCTTAAATTAAACTCCAACGAAACTGATTTGTCCCAAACACTTGCCCGGGCATTACATAATCAAAGGGTGGCATTTCCTAAAACTTCGAGGTCCTCCGCCAGGAAATCTCAGTTATTCTGCCAGAACTTCGAGCTCTCATCAGCTTCTGTCCGTCCCAACTGAGAGTTGCCCTGTCTAAAGCTGATCAAACCCGCAGTTAGCACTCCCGCAGTCATCAGGGCACCTATACATATCGAAAGTAGATATGATTAATCCTAGTAACAATCACATGAAATAATTGCTATTGGAAGTCGCTGAAATTACAGTCCGTGGTATTGTGAGGATCTAGAGATTCTTTAGAAGGATATAGCAAATTCGCTCCATACAATGATCCCATCCCAACCTCATCAGTATGGAGACAAATCTCATAATTAGGATTATTACGTACTACAGCCTAATTATATATGCCAAGTCAGTTGACAACGAAACAAGAAGATATAATAAATCTTAAATGTTTACATCACAACTAAGTACAACAAGCCTAGAATTGATTTCCCATCCTCTTATCTCCAGAACTGATCATCTTAAAGCGCGGAGCTAAAACAAGCGAAAGGAAGACAACCACTACAACTCTAGCAGAAGTCATCCTGCAAATGGAAAATAAAGCCAACAGAAACTCTTCCATTCTCGGGCATGACAAAGCCCCTCTCTACCTGAAAAAATTATATATTGCAGAAATTTGTGAGATTCCATGATGAAACATAGAAACCACGGCAAAATATTGACACATTAAGAACACTGGTTTCTCAAATTACAGCCGTAAAATTCTCACTTTGAGTTCAGTCTGCGATTTTTCACCTGAGAACAGACATAAAACGTGAAGAACCTATTCCTACTGCAGCCTAAGCACCACCAGGTTGCAGATCTAAACATTTCCATAGTATATCACCCATCACAGATTTAATAGACTTCGCAAAACAGGCAAACTCGTCGCCTCCGAAATTCTAACCGTCAAGTTCACTTCTTTTTTTCCTAATAATACTCGGGAGCATTACCCCTATTCAACGAACTCCAAAAACAATTCTTTCTTGCATAGGTCGGGGGCATGAAAGTTCCCCAAACGAGGAACCCCAGTACAACGCCATTAGTGGATGCTATCTTAAGTCCTAAGCAAGCCCCCTGGGAACTTTAATCCATTTCGTCCGACATTAGTCGCTTACTCTCCAAACACGATTCTTATAATTTTATAAAGCTGATGCGATTGAAATACGCAAACCCGTGTTGGGTCTCCTCCTGCAGTTTGCGACATCGATGCTGCGATAAACATTCTCAAGCTGTTCCACAAGATACCTCAAAACAAAATCCCGAGAAGAACCGGGTGACCTTAAGAGGGAAACCAATCTCCCAAAGCCGAAATCTCAACAATGATAATGTTACAAAACCAGCCCAGCTCAAACACCACCAAAATAAGAACGTCTAAACCCCAACTGAATAAGAGCTACCATGGGTCTACGGCCTTCAATAGTTTTTCCAGCATTTTTTTTTCTTTGCATAAACTTGTCAAGTGTTCTGCTAGGGATCATGTCCATCATAATAATAATAATGATAATGATGATATAATTTGTAATGATAATAATAATGATAATAACAATGATGACGATGATTTGACTCATGCAACAGGTATTCATTGATTCCCGAAAGTGCAAACTACACATAAAAAGGAAAAGGGGACACTTACATAGACACTTCCATTATACTCCTCGTACCTAGGAGGACCTTATTTATTATTCCAAATTCATGACCCTTCTCCCTCTACACTCGTAAGCTCTGCTAGCTCTTGGATCATTAAGAGTTACATGACCTAACATTTTTTCCTAGTTAATAGCTCAATCCCTCCTTCCATGTACCGACCTCGACCCCGGGCTAAATATGCCCACCTCCTCTCGATTGTACTTCAACCTCCTGGCTTCCTCTCTCGAGATGCCGTACGAGTTCACCAGCACATCCTCCGGCATGGCCCGGAGCACCGACAGCCTCCCGGCAAGCGGTACAACCATTGCGTTGTCATTGGTCCGGAAGGCGACCCACTCGAAGCCCTCGCTCCCGGCTTTCTTGATGACCACGAAGTTCTGGGGCACGACCAGGACCTGGTTCTCCTGTACCTCGCCATCGAACACAGCCCGGCCCAAGTCACCAGCGATCTGGATCCGTGCGTTGCCCCTGGT
The DNA here is from genome assembly GCF_007655135.1 of Punica granatum. Taxonomy (NCBI): domain Eukaryota; kingdom Viridiplantae; phylum Streptophyta; class Magnoliopsida; order Myrtales; family Lythraceae; genus Punica; species Punica granatum. Next base: position 26,702,439 of record NC_045134.1, on the reverse strand, counting down.
GACATAGATTATTGCATGGCTGTTCATGTAGAAATGCGGAGCCACCACTGCATCCTGGAAGTGTACAGCGCGTGAATTAAAGACCTTGATAATCAAGTAAGAGGACACGAGTCGTTGTATAGATGTATATATGCATATTACCCGGTAGAGGACACCCCTCTCGGCGGAGAGCTGGAGGTAGCTGAGGATGGGGAGGCTGAAGCTATTGAGGCTTGTGATTCGTCCAGCCCGGGGGTTGTAAAAGTCGGCTCGCACCGGATTTTCGATGTTCTCCTTCAGCCTCATTGTGCACAGCGTCTCCTCCAACCCATTCGGGCTGTAGCCGCGACCTTGTCGTGGGCTCCACCATCTCTCCCTCTCCCTCTCCCTCTCTCTCCCCCTCTCCCTCTCCTCCCATCCTTCTGATCGTCCACCCTCCTCTTGTCGTGGGCGTATGACCTGGAGCTCCTCCCGGACCTCCACAATGTGGCCCCTCCTGTCGTCCTCGCACCTCAGCCGCCTGGCGAGCTCACTCTCAACCCCGAATGACTCTGCTATCAGCTCATCGTCAAAGCCCTGGAATATGTTCCCAAAGTTCCCCCCCTGTTGGCCGCCTCTGCCTCTAGTACTTTGGCCACCACGGCGACTACCGCCCAAGAATCCTTGTTCCGGGTTCCCGGCTAGGAAGAATTTCTTGAGGAGATCGAAAAAGAGATTATCAGTACACAAATTATAAGAACAAACATAAATCAAAACGATTTTGTTTAAGAACGAAGAGTCATGCATGCAATGTCGGTCGAAATCTCTATCTAGGACATGCATTATTTCACATACCCGGATGTTCTCGTCGAGCTGGTTCTGCTCGCTGCTGGTGTAGACGATGGATACTAGCACGAGGTCGGATTGGCCCTGGTTGGAAATCCAGTGCGAGATGCCGGCCGGCAGAGCAAGGACGTCCCCCTCTCGGATCTCTCTCACCTTCTGGTGCCTATCACCGGAAACCCTCTCGCTGACTCCGCGGCTCTCTCTTCCTCGGCCTTGGAACTGTGATTCATCAGACTGGTACGTCTCGGGGCATCCTGGAATAGCTACTCCTTGTAGACCCCTCCCTGCATATATATACAAACATGCATATTTCATTACCATTACCAAGTCTAGGCATTGCAGATGGAGGACGGACATATCGATATACTTTACCTTGCACGACATAAAAGAGCTCTGGTGCATTGGTGAAGGCAGGCAGGTATAGCCCGTTCCTCCGGATCACATGCCTGAGGAAGGTGGCTCCAGCGCAGATCAACTCATTCTCGTTCTCATCCCAGATCTCAGTGACCCCAGCCTCGGCCTTGATCGTGCGAGAGGGTTGGAGAACGTTCAAGTTCTCAAGCCGGCAGTCAGCCCTGAAACGGAGTGGGTGCCTCTGCTGCCGACGCGATTGCAGCTGCCCCCCTTGCAGCCCCTGGCCCTGCCACTGCCACGGCTGCTCGAGGATCTGTCCGAAGCAGCCGTGGACGAGCACCAGAAGCCCTAGGGTAAGACCTAGAGAGAGTACGCTAGAAGAGGAAGCCATGGCCTAGCCAATGTTTATAGCCAAGTTTTGGTGGGTTAATGATGGAGAGGTAGAGGCCGGGGTGAATGGGGATTTATAGGGGAATGGAGTGAGGAGTGGCAGTGGGACGTGGCCGGGGGGTTTGCATGGGGAATGTGTCTTTACTCTTTGCATGTCTGCGAGAGGCCTTGGATTGTTTACACATTGTGGTTTGACATGAGATGTGGCGATGAACAGCTGCAATACTAAAAAACAAGGCAGCAGCAGCTCCTGGCACTATCTTTGATGAGAAAATTTATAATGTAAAGTAGCAGAAAATTTGGTTAAGATGATTTGGTATTTCTTATTCTTAAATAAGATTTCAGATTCTGGTCTTATGGATGAAAAAAATCCACGATTAGGATAGTTTTACCCTTTGTTACCCAGCCTTAAGCCAAAATTATGTGGGAACTGCTGGAGTCGCTTAAGCCAAAGTTACGAAAATCAAATCAACATAACTGTGAATTGTTGCTTGCCCGAATGAGAGCAGTCTTAAGAACTCAATGAGGAAAGAAGATCCAAGCTAAGTCTCTCTCCAGGCAGGTCTAGATAGATTTTCTTCCAGGGATTGCCTCCATAATAGTAAGCGGTCCCGACCATAAGTGCCACGGTGGCACCTTGAACCACGACACCAGCTCTCATCAGCTTCTGTCCGTCCCAACTGAGAGTTGCCCTGTCTAAAGCTGATCAAACCCGCAGTTAGCACTCCCGCAGTCATCAGGGCACCTATACATATCGAAAGTAGATATGATTAATCCTAGTAACAATCACATGAAATAATTGCTATTGGAAGTCGCTGAAATTACAGTCCGTGGTATTGTGAGGATCTAGAGATTCTTTAGAAGGATATAGCAAATTCGCTCCATACAATGATCCCATCCCAACCTCATCAGTATGGAGACAAATCTCATAATTAGGATTATTACGTACTACAGCCTAATTATATATGCCAAGTCAGTTGACAACGAAACAAGAAGATATAATAAATCTTAAATGTTTACATCACAACTAAGTACAACAAGCCTAGAATTGATTTCCCATCCTCTTATCTCCAGAACTGATCATCTTAAAGCGCGGAGCTAAAACAAGCGAAAGGAAGACAACCACTACAACTCTAGCAGAAGTCATCCTGCAAATGCAAAATAAAGCCAACATGACATCCTCTTTGAATTAAAGAATTACTTATCTGTCCCCTCTTAGATCACCATAGCCTATTCTTCTGAAACATAGAAACCACGGCAAAATATTGACACATTAAGAACACTGGTTTCTCAAATTACAGCCGTAAACTTCTCACTTTGAGTTCAGTCTGCGGCTTTTCACCTGAGGACAGACATAAAACGTGAAGAACCTATTCCTACGGCAGCCTAAGCACCACCAGGTTGCAGATCTAAACATTTCCATAGTATTTCACCCATCACAGATTTAATAGACTTCGCAAAACAGGAAAACTCGTCGCCTCCGAAATTCTAACCATCAAGTTCGCTTCTTTTTTTTCCTAATAATACTCGGCGCATTACCCCTATTCAACGAACTCCAAAAACAATTCTTTCTTGCATAGGTCGGGGGCATGAAAGTTCCCCAAACGAAGAACCCCAGTACAACGCCATTAGTGGATGCTATCCTAAGTCCTAAGCAAGCGCCCTGGGAACTTTAATCCATTTTGTCTGACATTAGTCGCTTACTCTCCAAACACGATTCTCATAATTTTATAAAGCTGATGCAATTGAAATACGCAAACCCGTGTTGGGTCTCCTGCAGTTTGCGACATCGAAGCTGCGATAAACATTCTCAAGCTGTTCCACAATATACCTCAAAACAAAATCCCGAGAAGACGGCGACCGGAACCCGGGTGGCCTTGAGAGGGAAACCAATCTCCCAAAGCCGAAATCTCAACAATGATAATGTTACAAGACCGGCCCAGCTCATTCCAGAACCATTTCAATTTGCAATAATTTCAGTTGACCTTCGCAAATTATTCAAACTCCCGAAGCAGCCCAAATAAAATGGAATCAAAAGCAGAGAAAGCAATAAACAGAAGACAACTGAGAAGAGGCGAAATTCCATGTCTTCGAAAAACTCTTCCAAGTTGGGCTCTGGTTCCCCCATCCTTCTTCCACTCCAAGCTCGACGAATCTCCAACAAGAAGAAGAAGAAGAAGAAGAAGAAGGAGCAGGTGCAGAGGAAGACATGTCCGATGAATTAACAGAAACTGTGGGAAGGCGAAAGGCGCGGTGGTTTTTATAGTACGTACGGAGGCCTTACTACATGCATCGGTTCGGCCCAATAACAGTTCTACTGGTGGGCTTGGCCCATGCCAATTACTACATTGTATAATTGAATTTTTTTTAAAAAAAAATTCATGTTAAAATGAATTCTTATAATTATATTTTCAGTTTGCATTCTGGTATTCGGAAGTTCAATAAATGTTCAACCAACTCAGTTTGATTCGGATCGTCTCATTAAGGAATAGAGCTTTTCTAATCAAGTATTTTTCATATTCACAACACTCAAAGCCAAGACCTTATTTAAGGGAAAAAATGGCTGAGCCACTTGAAGAATTAACGCTTAATTTCGATTTATTATGTATATATATATAGATCTTTTCTAGTTATTTATGAGTCATTCATAATACATAGCTTAATCACTAATATTTTATCAAATTAAAATTTAATATTTGTTATGTTCATGATGCTCGATCAAACATAATGGCAAGCGGCATGACAATATCATACCAAGAACCATCGGCACATAAGATTTACTTTGTGGTGCTTCGATTTTGCTAATCAAAGAATGCTACTTATAACAACTTTTTGGACGAACAAATATCCTCTCAAATTTTCAATGGAATAATTGATTATAAATTATATTAAATCAACTGATTGAATTGATGAAAAAACAATTGACATGTAGTTGCATTATGTACTTACTTATATTTATAGTTCGTGATGATAAATATTATATTTCAGTCTTAACACGGCTAGAACAACTCCAAGCATATGCCTCTGAAAGGAACTTCAGAAGTTAGATTCGATTTCGACCGGCACAACCGTTTTTTTTCCTGGGAAACTTTGAAGATACGTGATGCTGCAAACTCGGACAAATTCAAATGTTTTTCACCCGATCGAGATTCCAAAGAATGATAATTATCCAGCTAACTGACGTAAACTACCAGCTCAACATAACCGCTCAGATCCTGTACCTCGTTTGGCTTTCTGAAACCCGATGCCTATTCCCGGAGAGGCCGTCCAGCTCTTCCTCAATAAACCCAGAGACCTACAAAACCCAATAGGTAGAACCCAGACAGGAAGCAGCAGCCGATCTATAAGATAAGATATACATCTAGCAAAAATCAAATGAATATATGGCTTTTATGTCTTAAGATCATCAGACATCGCCGATGGTATGCAGTGGGTTTTGAGGATATCGAGGGTCGCTTCTTTGGCAACGACTTCAATATCTTCTTTCAAACTAGCTTCTGTATCTCGTAGGTAGAATATCTACATATATATATATATTAACTCTCCGATTGGATCACTGTTTGTTTTCTGTTTACAAAATATACTTAAAAGGCATTTGATGCCACCCACTTATTGAAATTCACTGGCCCATGCAGCAATTGCTGTTTACTTCGTCTGACATAGCCAGAGCAGGAATTTCCTGGGATGAGATTTCACAATCTTGTTCACATTAATTGCAGCAGCATGAAAATGCATCCGAAATGTTGTATCTTCACCAAATACGTATGGGATGACAGCGTCTTGTTTGCGTTTCAAGGTTCCTGCAGAAATGAATGATCAAAGAAGCGAACAATCTGCACAGACCCTGGATCAATGCAAGTCTCAGTTCTTTGGACCTGTGTCTTTGACCAAGAGTGACTTGCCAGTCTCCTCAAATGACTTGACTCTTTCAAGTCCTGCTGAAGAAGTCGCTTCAGGAGCCAGTGGACCTACAGATGTCGAATCTAATGACTTAAACGGGACAGAACCCATCTTGGCATCGTTCATATTCATCTCAGCCTCGACACGTCTCTTCCATGTGTCGACTAGACTCCGCGCCTTCTTCTGAATTTCCAACTTCTTGTGTGTCCGTAAATGATTCACCAACTTGCCAATGTTGCACATCTGCAATGCTGGAAGGTTTACGGGGAGTTTGTCCAGCGCACGGAGCAGAACCAAGAGAAATTCCTCGGCCAACTTATCATTATGCTTGACCCCACTGCTATCATCAGTCTTTCCTTTATGAACATCTTGAAGCCAGTCATCCAATATAGACAAACCCCTTATCTGAACAAATCTGCTCAGGCAATCCGGCTTCTCTGTGCCAACAATTACATTTGTAAGCATTGTTCGGGCAGTCAAATCTATTTTCCTCTCATTTATCTCGATAAGCATTACGTGCACTAATTTGTCAACACCTTCTGTATCTACCAGTGGTCCCTTCTCCACTACTTTAGCAATCTCCAATTTCAACGAGCTTTCTGAACTATAGCGACCAGAATCGCCATCTCCCATTTTTGCTAAACGTTCACGTTTCACGGGATCTGAGCTCTGTTCTACACGCTCTCTTTTCTTTCCTTTGCCCTGAGATGCCAAGGACGCAGCATTCTGCAGACCGTCAGAGCCAGTTTTCAATTGTGATGTTGACATTGAACCAGTCATCCGTTTCGGAGATCGACCATTCGGTTGCGCAGAGGCATGCATCTCTATTCGCGTCTTGTACAAAAGCTGCTCTACTTCTTGTTGACGTTCCTACGGAGAATATAAACAAGAAGTTAGCAATAGGTAAGATATACAACTATCATAACATATATGTTTGTACATATATAAATAATACACAAATATAGGGAAACAAAATGTCTGAAACTCACATTAAAAGAAGCTCGGTATCATATTATCCTACTTTAATGAGAAAAATCATCCGATCCCTAAGGGACAAAAGTCAGTTCACATTGATTCTCACTTGACAAACCACCGAACCGATAGGAGGAAAAATCTATAAGGCTCATACGCGCACTCCCTGTCGGAAACTAAACCATCTCTTTCAGGGAACATCCCAAAGTTTGGAGAAATTCTACTATGAACCCCGCCCCTAATCATTTTCCCAAGTAGGCCCGGCCTCCCACAATTTTATAGAGTTTCCCTCAACTTGCCACACCGAATATGCAAATCCGGTCCCATCCTCCCCACCCCCCTCAACCAAGAAACCAAAGGTCGTCGTGAATCCCACTTCCAGACCCGCTCTCGGCCATATTTCATGCCGTGTGAATTGTTTCCAATGAAGTGAACCCAGATAATTCCCCAAATTGGTCTCACCGCCTCCACGACGTAATTTGTACACTATATGACTCAATAAAAATCGACCTAAAAAGATAAAAAGAAGATGATCTTCGCCCGAATGGTGTCTCAACAGCTTAAGCAATTGGAGCAATGTCGCAAACAACCCAGACAATGTAGGAGCAGAAGCTGAATCGTATGTCTAATCAAGAAAAGACGATACCTTGAAAGAAAAGCTCGGAGAAACAATCCTCCACTTTTTTCCTTCGCACACAACCGCACCTCCCGAAACCCTAATCAAATTCAAACCTATCAAGAGAAACACCCTCCCGAATTACTTGCCAATTCGAACGCCACCAATTCCACCTTGACGAAACCCTAGCCACCAACAGAAACCAGCAACCCCCCAAATTCAGCCTCGGATCGTCCGAAACCCGCAGGAATTCGAAACATCAGAGAGTCGGCAAAAGGGAGAGACGAAATCGGACTTCGCCGAGAGGAAGAGTAGATCAGGTAGTTCGGGATGGGGAAAGTTAACCTGGCTGGGCGGTGACGTTTAGTGAAATGACGTGCCAATAAAATGTCTATGAGAGACGAGAAATGAAGCAGAATGTGACTGCGCTGCATCCGCTTCCTCCAGTGTTGACTAATCTTAAGGTCTTTGACTTGAGCTGCAGACGAGATTACCAAATTGCCCATCAAAACAGAGCTAATTTGTCTCTCAAACGCGGGCATTTTCGGAGACGGGGCATTTTCCGGAGTGCTGGTGCCATCTCATTACATCGATAGCACGAATAAAGCAGCACCAAACCATGCCAAAATCGACGACACTGTCACACTATGCGAATCGCAATCGGTTGCAGCTGATCGAAGGAGCAAAATTTTGCTCTTGAAGATGCTTCTAGCTAGGCAAAGAAAGATCTGATAATCACGGGACTCGTGCAATCATCTCGGGTTCACAACGAAGGCCGACTCGAGAGTGAAAAGAACATCCCACTGACTCAACCTTCCCACGCATAATCTGAATCAACAATCTCCTTTAAGAAGCTGGAATGGACAGCATAACATCTGATAAATTGCACATTGCAGCAATAGGCATTTCCAATATACATGACTTTGATATCGCGACTTGGAGTTACACGACATTTCCAGAGGGCATGCATATGGAAATCGATGGAGACGCAACCAATCAAGATACTGAATGGAATTTCAAGACACAAATTTCATGTAAAGAATTACGCGAACTACTAACCCGAGGATTGTCCTTCCTGAGGAACAACTAGATTATACAAGCATCATATACCTTAAGTTAAATTCCAACGAAACTGATTTGTCCCAAACACTTGCCCAGGCATTACATAATCAAAGGGTGGCATTTCCTAAAACTTCGAGGTCCTCCGCCAGGAAATCTCAGTTACCTGCCAGAACTTGTAAGAGAGGTATTCTCCATCACGGGTTTATTTCATTTCCATCTCCAGAATCCTACAAATTGTGTGGGAACTGCTGGAGTCGCTTAAGCCAAAGTTATGAAAATCAAATCAACATAACTGTGAATTGTTGCTTGCCCGAATGAGAGCAGTCTAAGAACTCAATGAGGAAAGAAGATCCAAGCTAAGTCTCTCTCCAGGCAGGTCTAGATAGATTTCTTCCAGGGATTGCCTCCATAATAGTAAGCGGTCCCAACCATAAGTGCCACGGTGGCACCTTGAACCACGACACGAGCTCTCATCAGCTTCTGTCCCAACTGAGAGTTGCCCTGTCTAAAGCTGATCAAACCCGCAGTTAGCACTCCCGCAGTCATCAGGGCACCTATACATATCGAAAGTAGATATGATTAATCCTACTAACAATCACATGAAATAATTGCTACTGGAAGTCGCTGAAATTACAGTCCGTGGTATTGTGAGGATCTAGAGATTCTTTAGAAGGATATAGCAAATTCGCCCCATACAATGATCCCATCCCAACTTCATCAGTATGGAGACAAATCTCATAATTATTATTACATACTACAGCCAAATTATATATGCCAAGTCAGTTGACAACGAAACAAGAAGCAATAATAAATCTTAAATGTTTACATCACAACTAAGTACAACAAGCCTAGAATTGATTTCCGATCCTCTTATCTCCAGAACTGATCATCTTAAAGCACAAAGCTAAAACAAGCGAAAGGAAGACAACCACTACAACTCTAGCAGAAGTCATCCTGCAAATGGAAAATAAAGCCAACAGAAACTCTTCCTTCTTGGGCATGACAAAGCCCCTCTCTACTTGAAATATTTTTATGTTGCAGAAATTTGTGAGATTCCATGATGAAACATAGAAACCACGGCAAAATATTGACACATTAAGAACACTGGTTTCTCAAATTACAGCCGTAAACTTCTCACTTTGAGTTCAGTCTGCGGTTTTTCACCTGAGAACAGACATAAAACGTGAAGAACCTATTCCTACTGCAGCCTAAGCACCACCAGGTTGCAGATCTAAACATTTTCGTAGTATGTCACCCATCACAGATTTAATAGACTTCGCAAAACAGGCAAACTCGTCGCCTCTGAAATTCTAACCATCAAGTTTACTTCTTTTTTTCCTAATAATACTCGGAGCATTACCCCTATTCAACGAACTCCAAAAACAATTCTTTCTTGCATAGGTTGGGGGCATGAAAGTTCCCCAAACGAGGAACCCCAGTACAACGCCATTAGTGGATGCTATCATTTTGTCTGACATTAGTCGCTTACTCTCCAAACACGATTATTATAATTTTATAAAGCTGATGCGATTGAAATAAGCAAACCCGTGTTGGGTCTCCTGCAGTTTGCGACATCGATGCTGCGATAAACATTCTCAAGCTGTTCCACAAGATACCTCAAAACAAAATCCCAAGAAGATGGCGACCGGAACCCGGGTGGCCTTGAGAGGGAAACCAATCTCCCAAAGCCGAAATCTCAACGATGATAACGTTACAAGACCGGCCCAGCTCATCCCAGAACCATTTCAATTTGCAATAATTTCAGTCGACCTTCACAAATTATTCAAACTCCCAAACCAATCCCAATTAAATGGAATCAAAGGCAGAGAAAGCAATAAACAGAAGACAACTGAGAAGAGGCGAAATTCCAAGAATTGAAGAGGCGGACGGCAAGGAAAGAAGACGAGGCTTACCGACAGGGACAAGGGGGTTGCGAGGCGGTCTCTTGTCTTCGAAAAACTCTTCCAAGTTGGGCTCTGGTTCCCCCATCCTTCTTCCACTCCAAGCTCGAAGAATCTCCAAGAAGAAGAAGAAGGAGGGGCAGGTGAAGAGGAAGACACGTATGATGAATCAACAGTAATTGGGGGAAAGCGAAAGGCGCGGTGGTCTTTATATTACGTATGGCGGCCTAAATCGGCCTCTTCTCCGGCCAATAGTAGCCGCCCATGGCCAATTTCGTCTTAAATTTGTTCGGGCCAATAACAGTTCTACTGGTGGGCTTGGCCCATGCCAATTACTACACTGGTACAATTGAATTTTATTTTAAAATACATGTTAAAATGATTTTTTATAATTATTTTTCGGTTTGCACTATGGTATTCGAAAGTTCAATGAGCACTCGACTAATTCAGTTTGAGTCGGGTCTGCTCATTAAGGAATAAAGCTTTTATAATCAAGTATTTTATCCATCCACAATACTTGACCCCAAAACCTTACTTACGGGAAGTAAGGGCCGAGCCACTTGAAGAACTAACTCTTGTACGTAAAATGAATTCTTATAATTTCCATTCATTATATATAAAAATCTTTTTTATTTATTTATAAGTGATTCATAATACATATCTTAGTCACTAATATTTTATCAAATTGAAATTTAATATTTGTTCTGTTCAATATATAAACTGATGACGCTCGATCAAACATAATGGCAAGCCCCGCGATAATATCATACCAAGAACCATCGGCACATAAGATTTACTTTGTGGTGCTTCTATTTTGCTAATCGAAGAATGCTACTTATAACAACTTTTTGGACGAACAAATATCCTCTCAAATTTTCAATGAAATAAATGATTATAAATTATATTAGATCAACTGATTGAATTGATGAAAAAATAATGGACATATGTAGTTGCATTATGTACTTATATTTATAGTTCATGATGATAAATATTATATTTCAGTTTTAACACAGCAAGAACAACTCCAAGCATATGCCTCCGAAAGGAACTTCAGACGTTAGATTCGATTTCAACCTGCACAACCACTTTTCCCTGGGAAACTTTGAAGATACGTGATGCTGCAAGCTCGGACAAATTCAAATGTTTTTCACTCGATCGAGATTCCAACGAATGACAATTATCCAGCACTCTGATGTAACTACCAGCTCAACATAACCACTCAGATCCTATACCCTTGTTTGGCTTTCTGAAACCCAATGCCTATTCCCGGAGAGGCCGTCCAGCTCTCCCTCACTAAACCCAGAGACCTACAAAACCCGATAGGTAGAACCCAGACAGGAAGCAACAGCCGATCTATAAGATAAGCTATACCTCTAGCAAAAATCATGATGGTGTGGCCTTTGAGCTTTTCCTGTTCCCGGATCCCACCAAAATCAACATCCAGAGAGGAAAAGTACAGCCATAGTAGTCAAATGAATATACGGCTTTTAAGTCTTCAGATCATCAGACATCGCCGATGGTATGCAGTGGGTTTTGAGGATATCGAGGGTTGCTTCTTTGGCAACTTTTGTTCTCAGAACTACAATCTGCAGAAACACCTTAAGTATTTAAAATTAGAAGGCAAAATTATGAAAGCTGACAGGGAGAGATTAGGGATGTAGAAGGAGAGAGACCTGTTGGTATTCAAGATCGAACTTCAAGAACTCCTCCTCACAGCTCTCTACCATGCTTGCCAAGCTCTTGAGGTTCTTCACAGGCTTACCATTGAAAGCAAGAACCTGAGTGTTGACAATATCCTCGTACCCAATATTGATATCAGCCACAAGAACCTATATGGTTTACAGATTTGCCGATAAATGACGGTCAGACTCAGAGTGATGTAAGTATCATAGGCCAGGCCCCAATTAAGTAACGGCATTTACCCACATCCTATAATCATTGGATTCATCAAACACTTATGACAAGTAATGGCAGCTTTCCTTAACATGGCATCTACTCATACAGTTTTCCTTCACATGGTATAAGTTAATAACTGAAAATCCAAAAATTACTGTTTATGGTGGGTTGAAGGAAGGAAGCAAATGAAGAGTACACTGCCATGGGGAAAGAAGATTATGTGCATAAGATGTTTATTTACCTGAGAAACTACGACAAGCTGCTCGTCAGGCGATTGCGGCATAGAGTGCAAGAGTTTGTCCAAAAGTTTGACTGGAGCTTCATATTCATAATCCTTCCCATACTAGAAATCCATCCAAAGAAGAATCATAAGTAGAAAAACTTTGCAGCCTACACTAAATACTATGAGGACGTATTGATTAGTAGAAAGTGATGGTAACTATGCTGATCTCAAGCACAAGATTTGCAGAGCAAATACAAACCTCAGACCGAAGATAGGGGACAGAAACTGTTGAGAACACAAAGCCAGCAATAATATAATAAGAAGGAGGTCTGCCTCTGTTGTGAGAAGGGATGAGTCTCCTGTGGGAGGCAAGTTTCACATCAAAAGTAAGAATCTTGGACTTCCGCAGAACTTTGATCACCGAATTATCCCCAGTATACTTTTGCGAGACGAGATAACTAAAGCCTATTCTCTCACCATGCCGGAAAGGAACTGAAGAATAGCCCAAAGAACAAAAATTAAGTGAAAGTTCTTAAGAATCTTGATCCAAAAAAAAAAGGAAAAAGACTCGCCTGTTCCATCATTGGCAATATCAACACCATCGAAGCCGAGAATGATGTCAGATGGTTTTAAAACTGCATGCTCCGGAGAGGTCGGATCTATTCTCTTAATGCGAACACCCTTCTGATCAGACTTCATGCCCATTGCCATGCGCAGATCCGGATTTTCCATTTTCTGCCACTCAATTCCAAGAATCGGAAAACCTGATATCCAAGGGCCACCCCAACTAAAGGTCTCAAACACAGCTACTGCCGTATGCAATCATATAGAAAATATAATGCCAGAGTCACAAATTCAAATTATAAATTGAACAAGCTAAAACTGAATAATGTGAAGTCTTACCAGTATATGCTCCATTCTTCTCGTAGTCTTGAATGAAGTGCATGATCACAGGTGTTGGTATGACATAACCGATATTCTCCGCATCCTCATGTTTAAGTGATTGAAATGCAATGCCCACACAGTTACCCTTATCACTGAAGGCTGGCCCACCTGAATTCCCCGAGTTTATCGCAGCATCAATCTGAAAACACGTCCATTAAATATAATAATAATTATTATTATTATCGGGCAACTCGATCAGTTGTCACTAGAATTACAAGAAATCATGCGAATGAAACCTGCAGGCCAAGAAGCTCGGTTGACCCATGAACATAAGATAAGATCTCAATCCGCGATACCACCCCACTTGTCACAGATATCGTGTCACCACCAATAGGATAGCCCACGACCGTCACAGCATCTTGAAGGGCAGGCAGCTCCCCGAACTCTACTGGCAAGACTCCTTCCCAGAATTCATCATCATCAACAGTAAGCATAGCTGCAAAAACCACAAACATAACTAATCAATTTAAAAAGTTCAAGTAAACTACCCACTATTGCTCCTCCAACTAGTAGCATCAAGATCTGTACTAGCTCAGCAAAGAATGTGTCTCTCATTCCAATGCCACCACCCCATGTTTCACTAAGCAATTTCCTACGAAGGTTCCCGCTTATACTCACCTCCCAAATTCGCAAACCGAAGTTCCTTACAGAACTCCAATGTTATTATCATTGCATACAATTTTATACAGTGAATTCCAAAAAGCAATGATGGGAGAGAATGAAAAATTTGGCATGCCTGCCTTGTAGTCATACTACATGAAACCCCCTATGATATTAACAGAACAAGCTCAAACTAGCTCAAGGAAGCTCGAACTGCCAGTAAGTACGATAAAATGCAAAACCCGATAAAATTTTCAGGCAAACTTTAGCATGATCTATGGCAAGTTAGTCTCTTTACATGTAAAAGTTCTTCCTTTATCGAAAATTTAGTCAAAGCGAATCCACTGCAGTCTGGAATAAGCCTGAGAAGATTGCAGACAGAGTGAGAAGGGGGGCGGGGTGAGAGAGAGAGACTTACCAATGTCGCATTCAGTTCCAATGGCTAATACCTTCGCAAGGTACTTAGTATCAGACCCTCTCTTCTTCACCTTCACCTGGGTATAATGCTCCACCGAGTGGGCGTTCGTCAGAACTCTCCTCCCCTTTATCACGAACCCGCTACTGCTACTACTATACTGCCTCTTCCTCTGCCACGGGAGAGAGAAATTCGGCTCCGTGTGCACGCAGAAGACCTTCACCACCGCGTCCATGGCGGGCACCATCCTCGCAGCTGCCTCCGCGGGGCCCACCGAATCGCAATGAATGAGGGCAAGGTCGCCATTTTCAACCGCCCGGGGTACCGCCCTCCGCGAGGGAGAAACCACTGGAGAGGAAGGTTCCGACTTCTGGACCGACTTGGACCGCTTCTTCGGGCGGCCCCCGCGGCGGCGGTGGTCAGATGCTGAGGGCTCGATGAGATCGACGCTGCCGACGGATAAGACCTCTTCAACCGCCGCCGCTGCCGCAGCTGTGGACGGCAAATCTAGGGCATCCTGGGAGGGGCTTTTGGGGGTGGATTTCGGCTTGCGGCCTCTCTTCCGTTTGGTGTCGCCCATAGTTCGCGGGTTTTTGTGATGATATTGGAGGGTTTAAGCCATTGATATGGAGAAGGAAGCTCTGCTAAAAATGGCGGAAGGAGGGAGAAGCAGAAGCAGAAGAAGGCGAAGGGAAGGAGACGGTGAAGAGATTTCACACTGAAGGCGACATTTTTCTTTCTTTTTTTTTAATTATTATTTTTTAAAATTTTGGCTTAAAATGGTACTTACTAACTAATTAGCCAGCGCGCACCCGATTGATTTTAACAGTCTAAAATAAAAATCGAGAATATCATTCGCACTCAAAGGCCTATATCCGCCTTAATACAAAAGGGTTAAAAATTTAAGCGTGGTTGCAAACATTTATTAATTTTGTATTAAGATGGGATTAGGTGATCAATTGCGAAAGGAAGTGTTGATTTCATCTAGATTGCTAAAGTAGAAATTAGTTTGCACGTGCGTGGTGGCTAATAAGAGTTATCACGCATGCGCGGAGCACGATTGCTTTCGGGATTGGCGCAAAGTCGATTATTGGCTTGAATTATTGAACTCGTTATACTATTGTTTCGGATCAAATTTCAGATAACGGATGATATAAAAAAGTAAATACTCGATCAAAGTATGCTAAAATATGCGCAAATAAAGGTAAACATAAAATTCAAGTAAATACTCGATTCAGGCTTTTGTCTCATATTTAACTACCAGAAAAATACTCCGATCCAACATCTATTTATTTTATTAATAAATTTAAATCGTACATGTTTAACAAAATCATTAGCAGATAATCTGTAAATACATACACACACGAAAAAAGACAAAATTGGAAAATGAGTAAATAGAGAAGAAATTGGCTCAACTCTCCATGGACCTTCACCTTCAGCCATTTCTCGGAGACCTGAAGGCAGCCAAAAAAGATATCCATTTTGGAAAGCGATTAATCATCAGCGAAGAAGGGAAAAAGAAAAGAAAAGGAGAAAAAAAACAACTAGAAATTGCAAATTAACAGTAAATTGATTAATATTCCTTGTAAACTTCATTGGAAACCTCAAATGAGTATCAATTCCTGAAATAGAGAGTGGAGATTAAGCAAAATTGAACATGAACTGGAACCTAAAATAACGAAATTATTATTATTGAATAAGCAATCATGCAATATGCGTAATAAACTCTTCTAAAAAATTAACCTGAAATGGGGAAAAAAAGGATTATTATAAACTGGAACGTTTTCAAAGGCAAACGCAACCAAAACAACACATCAGATAAATTACTTTTCGTATTTGTTTTACCCACCTTTTTTTTTTCTCCCCTAAAGAAGGACAGTTCATTAGGTACTTTGAGGAAAAGGAAAAGGAATTGTACCCCTGATTACCCTTGATTACCCCTTCTTGGAAGGTAAGAAATAGAATATGCGCAATGATAAGTTATTAGGTAATCCTATCTAGTCATATGATGTAAAAAAGCACCAATCAAATTGCATGAACTAGAGATTTTGTGCTAATCACTCGGATTATTGTCATAATTATTATTCATTAAAGAATTCTTATTAATTCTTTCTTACCACGTCATTTGAGGTGGGATCATCTAAAATTTTATCCGGCAAAAAGATATTGCAAATATTTTAAGCAAATACATCACTAATCGGAAAAAAGTAAGATTATAATATGATTTTACAAAATTTGATGGAGGATTTTAGAGAACTCTCCAAGTTCGATGCCCCCGTCCCACACCTCGATAAACGTCATACACGAGAGAGAGTGATGAGGATCGCGGGCATGATGATGGGACTAATGGACACGAGCTTGGAAGTTGGATTCGTGAAGAAGGAGCTGATGCACAAAATATTGGAGGCTTGCATGTTCCGAGTTAACCAATCACACAAGCGAATGTAAGACAAATCCAACAAGTTAGGGAGAGCTTGATGCTGGACTTTTCGGGCCAAGAGGAGTCTAATTCAATTGGGCATTCAAAGGGCTTTATTCAATTGACTTACCATGAGATAGTCAATAGTCCACCCAATATTGGAGTGTTTGCACAAGGAAAGTTCAGAAGTGCTGAAGATGGAATAACAAAAAATGTCAACTATTCTAGGCGACCTTTATTTAATTTCCTTTATTATTTCAGATTTTATGATACTAAGGTTATTCCGGTTGCCAAGTTGATCACTTTCCAGTTTTTTCCTAGGCTTATATAAAGGAGACAGAGTAGCTAATCAATGGCAGACTATATTATTTTTGGGGAGGTTTTCTCCTTTGTTCTTCATTGAACTCCTTCGAACGATCAAGTGTGAATGCTTGTGAATGTTCTGCACATATTGATATCATTAGTTCTTGTTTCTTCGTAAACAACGAATCAATAATCATTGTCTTGATATTGTTGGTTCTTGTTTCTCTGTAAACAACATGTCAAAAATCTTCTTTAAATGAATCTGTATTTGGCGATCTGGTAATTCATTTAAATTGATCATTGAGTTTCACAATCATTCGTGAAGTCCACATCAGAGAGGTTGATGTTCTTACGCTTCTAACTCGACGGCGAGCGAATGCAGATGTCGGATATGTCATTTATTAATCGGCATATTTTGGTGAGTCGAGAGCCCTAATGGAGTAGCTCAAGCCCCCATCGGCCCAAACCACTTATTCTTAATTTATAGGTTAACTTTACTTATACGAATCGTAATTTATCAACAGTACTAAAACTCGTTATCATTACTTATAGAATTTTGTCATTATCGTTCCATTATTAATAATAACAATGATGTATATTTTGATTTTGTGTAAATTATGGAAACGCACGAATTTGATTAATGAAATTCCATTCAGTTGGATTCCTAAACTGATCCGTTTTCCTCTATTAATTTTGATGATTAATCATATATGTACAATATAAACTTAATTAATATCAATTATTAATTAGTGCGCTCATAATTTGGGTCAGCCCATTGGGCTGATGGCCCAAATAATTTGAGTCTGTCTTTGATTTGCCTCTCGGATAATCGGATATATTACAATGAAGAAGTGGCCTGAAACTCGGCAATAGTATGGTCACGGACGCTTGTTTTCGCTTCTTATAGTCTGTTCGATACTATGAAAGAGATGAGATTTCACGATTATATAACATGCACATCATTCCCATGTAGCACCACCAACATGCCGTTAAGGTAACAACAGCATTGATCTATGGGTCGTTATCTCGATCATCGTAGATGGTCTTACGTACAAAGTACGTGCTATATCTTTGCTGCAAATAAACATAATATGAGAACTGATCTTAGGCTTGTTTCCTTTGGATTTCGATCACACGATGCTTGAAAGAAAAGTGAGTCAATTTTCAAGGCTTTGATTAACCAAATTGAATTTTTGCAAATTTGCCCACTTCTGGAATCTCATTATAGTGGAAAGCATTGAAGGATAAGCAATCTTTCAGTTGATTATGGAACTCATGATTAATTCAATCAGTGCCCTATTCACTAACAAAATTGCATTTTATTATTTAATATTTACTGGTGCTTTGATTTTTTTTTTGTTATTATTATTATTTTTTTTATGTTTTATGAGGTAAGGGGATAAAATTGAATGGAGAATTTTTTTTTTCCAATGAAATTATAATGCGTATATATTTTATCGATTGTAATGTAATTGCTCCTTATTCGAAAATCAATTATTTTTTCTGATCTATAAATTTTCCACCAGCCTATCGGTAGAGGTAATATAGTGCAAGCACGTGCATGGATGGCTTCCCCAAATACAATTACCCGAGAGAACAAAAACGAAAACATGATTTTAATACATTTTAACTCTGATGATGAGAAGATGAAATTGGATATATCTTAACATAATTTTCCATCCTAATAATTTTTTAAACACCTTTTATATGGGGGAAGGGTAATTCCTCTTGTCTCTTACCTTTGCTTAATCTTTACTTCTCGTGTCTTCTTCTACCAAACCCACGTTCAAGTCCACCGATAATTATTTCATATCCGAATTTTTTTCACACGTAATTTCCCTCATAATCATGCATCAGAAAAAGACCTTGAACCAGCGAAATCTAAAATAAAATACGCATGCACTCAAACGATTTTATATGCAGTTTCAGCTAAGCATACGTTAATTTTCTTAAAAAATGAAGAAGCATAATTTAGATGACCAACTAAATAGACCAAATAACTGCAATAGATTAAAAACAATTAAATTCTATGAATTACTTACGTAGCTAAGGCCTGCACATAGCTTAATGTTCAATTTTCTAATGTATTATGAAAAGATTAACAATTAATTAAAGATGGTTACGACCCATTAAAAATATTGCACCCATTGACAGGAGTTGACCACGCGCCATGGGAGCTGCGCTGAGCTTCTTCTTCTTCTTCTTGCCTCCATTCTTAACGGCACCTACTCCATTAAAGCTCTCTCTGCTGTCCCCTCTCTCTATGTGCAATTTCTGGGATTAATAAATGCTCCCAACAGCAACAGCAGTAACAAGTTGTCTCATTTCCCAAGCTATAGAGCTTCTGCAATGAAATTTAACAGTGACGGGCAATGAGTGAGAATCATGTGATCTTCCACCTCCCGTAAAAGCCACCATTAATTTCCTCAGCCGAGGAAACTGACTGAAACAACCCCATCTCAATTCTCGTCTCTCTGAGCTGAGCTGAGGAGGAGTTTCTTCAATTTTTCTTTTTTGTTCTTATCTTTAGATATTTCCTTTTGTGGGGTTCCTTTCTTTCCTTCCTTTTCCGTTTCCCGATGGCTGCAAGTGCTTCGAGGTTCATCAAGTGCGTGACAGTGGGCGATGGGGCTGTGGGGAAGACCTGCATGCTCATATGCTACACCAGCAACAAGTTCCCTACCGTAAATGACCTTCCTCTTTCTCCTTCTTCAAGATATCTCATTCTCATCTGGGGTTCTGCTTTGCTCCGTCACTGTTGCTAAATTTAGTGCCTTTTCCTCGTTTTCTCGGATAGTTTGAGGTGTTTCTGTTTCTGGGTTTTGCTTGCTGTTGCTGTCTGTATATATGTCAACTCTGAAGCTTTTGAAGAACTTCCAGCTAAAAATGCCCCCTTTTTTTTCACGTACGAAAGCGAAAATGTGAAACTAGGAATTCACCAGAATCAGCTCTTTCTGATGTGTTCATGTCTACCTATGCAACTTTCAGTAAATTACTGATCATTTGTGTATTTCGAGGTGTTTCTGCTTCTGGGTCTTGCTGTTGCTAACTGTGTTTGCCGACTCTGCTGCTTCCTGGAGAAGCTTTAGAACGACTTCCAACAAAAAATGCCTTCCTTTTCTTCTGTGACAATGAAAATGTGAAACTGGGAATTCGCCAGGACCGGATGATTCTCCGTGGAACTTTCAGTAAATTACTGATCATTGGATTAGATAAATGGGATTTGTTTGAAGATGGTTGATTTCATGATTTATAAACATTGATCTCTCTGTGCGCTTTTCCTTTGTTTCTCTAATAGTTTTCTCTTAGCGCTGACCAGGATTACGTACCAACAGTTTTTGATAACTTTAGCGCCAATGTAATAGTCGAAGGCACCACAGTCAATCTTGGACTTTGGGACACAGCTGGTATGACCTTCGTTTCTCTAAACGTGATCGAAAGCATTAGTAAGGCCAATATTTTGAATTTGAAGTATAATAACAAGGCAAACAAGAGGTAGAGAGATCTGAGTGGGGGGTCTTCTGCTCTGGTTTCAGGAGCAAATCTTAGTCGTATGCAACAAACTGCTGTTACGGTAGCTTAATTATGTTGAATATGTTTGGTGATGATATGTATAGGTCAAGAGGATTACAATAGATTGAGGCCCCTGAGCTACAGAGGGGCAGATGTCTTTGTACTGGCTTTCTCATTGGTCAGCCGTGCCAGCTACGAGAATATAATGAAAAAGGTGGGACTGCTAGACTTGTACTTGGTTTCTTGGTTCGATGAATTCTTGGGGATAAAGAGGTGTACCATGTTAATGATATTGTCTTGTGGCCAGTGGATCCCTGAGCTCCAGCACTATGCTCCTGGAATCCCTGTTGTCCTGGTGGGAACCAAATCAGGTGCGTCAAAAGATCCATAGAACAGATGGTTTATTAACAGCCCTGCTATTGGTTCTATTGGCATTTCTTGCTTCCATTTGGATATTCCAATGTTTCATCTTAGTATTTTCAAATTCTCTTTTCTACTTTTCCTTTTACTAGCTTATTGCCCATTCCTGCTGGGAATGCACTCTGAGCTGATCTGGTTAATGGTGGCTCGTGGGAATTGTCGTTAATTAGCTGATACGAACTGCTACACACTGCACATGCTATTTGATTAAGCTCTGTTATCAATTATATCAGACGGTGTGCCTTGTTTTCATAGATGTCCTAATTCAAGGATTCAGCTCTTTGAACTGCGGCACGATTTAACAGCCATATCCCATATACTTCTGAATTAACCACCTGCTTCATTCAGTGAGCTAGAACAGTGGAGCATGTTGTCTCCCACCAATTTGTTGCTTTCATCCTCTCATCATATATATTGCAACCAACCCGATGCTAATTTTGACTGTCTCCGCATGCCATTATTTTGATTTGTAGATCTTCGTGAGGACAAGCACTTCTTGGCAGATCACCCAGGACTGGTCCCTGTAACCACTGCCCAGGTTTTTCCATTTTTCCTTCTCTTTCCATTTTAATCTCCTTTGAACTTTTCCTCTACATCTTGTTTGCATGTTATTTGCAAGTTATGTCACTCATTGCTGCTAACGGTGATGGCTCTTATGTTAATCATGTCAGGGCGAAGAACTGCATAAACAAATTGGGGCTGCCTACTATATAGAGTGCAGCTCGAAAACTCAGCAGGTGCCTTAAGTCAATCTTTTGTTTCACTAACCGAATTCAACTGACTCAAAGTTGTCAGTCGAAGACTTTATCTTAAGCCTGAGAAATGTTACCTATGTGCGAAAGTTGCAGAGGGCAGAAAAATATATCCATCTGGTATATCCACATTGTAACTGTTTTCTTTATCGCAGAATGTGAAGGCAGTCTTCGATGCTGCAATTAAGGTTGTCATCAAACCCCCACAAAGAGAAAAGGAAAGGAAGAAGAAGCCCCGTCGAGGATGTCTACTGTAAGTAACGTTGCTCTTGCACTAAAGCACTCACAGTGAGAGTGAGTTGTGACGAGTTTGGATTCTGGAACCATGCGCGAGTTTTTTCAATTTCAATTAGTTTGAAGTCGATCATCGTCCCAACAGTTCAATCATAAAACAAATTCTGCTGAAAATATTATTGGCAATCTGCATACAGAGTAATTCCGTTCTACCATAAAACTGTGGGTGAATATTTTGGTTTAACCTTTGCATATGTTTGAATGACAGAAACGTCTTCTGCGGAAGGAGCCTTGTGTGCTACAAGTGAACACCACCGACTATCGACAATAGCATGTCATCAAGTCTCTGAAGATCGATTCATTTTACATTCAGTTATACACAGTATCTGCTCCGTAGATAGCTTTCTAGCTACACAGCTTTTCTAAAACTGACTTGTAGCGTTGATTACGTCCTTGCTCTGATATTTATGAGACAGATCTTTTATATTACTCCAGCTCTGGAAATCTCGAGTCTCCTGCTCGAATCTCATTTACACCAGATAAAGAAACTGGAAACTTGCGCGTTCAACTGAGAGGAGAGAATAAATAGCCGGTAAACCAGGAGAAAGAACCAATGATCGAAGTTTCGTGTTATCGTAAATTGTTTTTTCTGTTTTTTTTTTTGGGTGTGTTTTAGAGTTAATTCATATGTTTATCCATCTTTCTCTGCATCTTCAGTTACGGTGCATAGGCAATCTTTGTCCATATATTCTGTCGTAACCGAGCTTCTTTTTCCAAAGAAAAAGAAAATGTTGCGTCCAAGTTCATCAAATGGATGAGAAAGGATAATGAGATTAGTGATTTCATGTTTGTATTTAGGAGAGTTTCCAATAAACCAAATGACGAAAAGGGCAAAAAGTCGCGGGATTTTACAGAATGAAGCACCTGAACATTTTCATTATGCAAGAAAAGGGCACAAGAGAATAAGCAGTGCCTGATGAAGACAACCTCAAAAGGACCTAAAATAACAGCGGGACATAATATGAACCTTAAAAACCCAAAGCTCCTGCAGAGACGGCTCCAGCAGAATGCATCTCCGGCCCCACATTCCCACCGTCAGAAAGCATCGACAGACGATGACGATTCGGTTCAGTTCCATTAAACCTTGCAAAGGTTCCATTGCTTTTGAAGTACGAGCGATGCAAATCCCTTTCCTTTTTCCCCTTTCCTTTTTCCCCTTCCGTTGGTATAAAAATATATACAAAGGGAAGATATGTATCCGCAGCCCCTCAGAACAAGTCTATAACTGGTACGAATATTCTTCGAGACGTTCTTCCTGGCTTGGACGAAATTGACATCGACTACAGATCAGAGTTAGATGATGACCTCCTCGAGTTAGCCCAACCCCAAAATCTGAAGAACGAGAAGAGAGCCTCATCAATCACTCTATAAGGAAATGGCAAGGTTCACATGTTTTCCGACCGAAACTTCACGAGTCCTCACCTCAGTTTGCAGAACCGCGAGCTCTAAAGATTGTCTTCATCCTTCCCTGTTTTCTACCATCAATGTCCCCCTCTTCCGCATCAAATTGAGAAAGGTCAACGAAAACAAGCCACCTAAAGGAAACATGGAACAATGATCTATGAGTTACAGGTTCCCGAAATCCTCTCCCCCCATATTTTGAAGAAAACGAGTAAAGGAGGATAATATCTAGCCGATAGGATATTGTAGATCAACTCAAATTAGAATATCATAGACGTAGAAGGCTTACAGTCTCCATAAGGAGTGCAGGATGGGGATTTTACTGTTGCCACGAGGATTGTCTGTATCCATCCCACCGTCCCTCAGGCTCTTTCCTCTTAAGCAGCCCACTGCTTACTTGATACATCCTTGCTTGCTCCTCAGCTAGCGATTGCGGGCCAGCAATAGACAGCTGCCTCAGTCCAAGAGGAGACGTCTCATCTCGGCCTTCCAATTCAGGGCCACCAGGCCCGGTATTAAGGTCCAGTCCTTGCCTGCTCCATTTCTTATTGCTCTCGATGGCACTGTTTCCACTTCCATCTGAGAGGTTAACTGCGTAGGGCCTAGAAAACTGGGATGCGACTGTCCCAGCAGGTCCCACAAGCTGCGAATGTACAGGAGGGAACCCTAGCCTTCCTCCAGAAGATGGATCCACATATGTTGTTGCATTACCCGAAAGAGTTGCTGATGGTAAAGGAAAGCTGGTCCCAAAAGGGAAGATGGAGTACTGAAATGGAGCAGATGGGAAAGGCACGGCTGGTGAAGATGAGAGTACAGGCCCTCCGTACATCTCTGTGTTGAACGGGATACCACCACCAGTGGAAGGCCCCAGCATTCTCGGTGGGCCCCCACCAGCAACGATAGGGTAAGATTGCTCCCCTCGATCGGACAAGATCGACGGAACTGTTACAGATGAATAAGTGCTTGCAGGATGAAACCAAGTCGAAAAATTTCCCACCTCAGCACTATTCACCCGAAGCCCATGAACAGGTTGCTGATGAGAAAACACGTTAATCCTCTGTTGCTGTTGGCCTGATGTTGATGGTTCAGCAGCATCAATTACAGGTCCATCATTCAAGTCAAAGTCTCGACATGCAACCGCATTTGGTTTACGCCTGTTGCTTGTCGAGTAGTTCACACTATCAGTAGGAGCCTCATCGACACGATTTAAATCAAGACCGAGCCCCCCAGAGGTACGAGGGGGTACAGAACCCGCCATCTCCTGATGTGCCTTCTCAAAGTTACTCCTGGAGTTGTACAATGAAGATGTCTCAAGAGAATACTGAGGAGCTGCATCCTCATTGATTCTCTCGTCAGGAACATTCAAGTCAAAATCCAAGAGAGGACGATTCTGTCTTCCCGAAGAAATGTCAGGAGAATGAGTGGTATATGCAGAAACAGTTGGCATCTCTGTGATCTTTCTGGGTTCAGCTGGGCGAAAAGCGCTCGTGGCCGCTGATCCCTTCCACCCAATTTCCACTTTGGCCCTCAATAGATCATCAGTGGGAACAAATGGTCCTTTTGCAGCTGCAGCAGCCACAGCAATCGGAGCAGAAAGACCTGCTGATGGTGAAGAGGAAGCAACGGGCATTGGGCTAATCAAAGGAACAGCAGCAGCTGAAGATGCAGGAGGATTGAAGTTAACAGATCCACCATATTTCCCATCCTCAGTGCTGAATCCCTCGTTCAAGTCAAACTCCAATTTCGTGTCTCCATCTGATGGCCTTGCAATAGAAGCATGGGCACTAGATAAATTGCATTTCTCCATCTCATCGGCTTCTTTGCTGCTTGGGACATCACATCCTCTAGACTCCCCTCTCGCATCCATGTATTGTCCATTAAGGTCAGTTGACGGCTCAGAAAGAGCTCCACCAACCTTTTTTTCAGAAGCTGCTTCGCTTTCCACATGTTTTTCAATGCCTGAAGCAGGTCCTGCAACAGTCTGAACACCCAAAGCTATCGAAGGATCAGGTTTCTCATTCTGCTTACTTTTATTTACAGCATCCTTTTCACTCACCTCTGCTGCCTTAAGTCCATCAACAGTCTTCATATCTTGCTCATAAGTCGGCTTGCATAGGATCATCAGAGTTGGCTTTTCTTCCACCTGCCCTTGATCATCTAAATCTTTCTCCGGTTTCCCACCTTCCTTTCCAGACATAGTTCCCACTTCAGCAGCTTCTTCTGATTTAACAGCCAAACTATCGTTGATGACTCTACCTTCAGGCAAGATTGAAGTATCAACCTTAACTTTTTCATCTATGGTGCCATCTAAATGTGATCCCTCCAGTGATGCACTCTCCTTGGACTCTTTCCCTTCTTCAGAGTAAATGCCTGCCTCGGAGATAGAAGCAGCTACTGCTAAATCATTTCTGACCTTGTTGCTCCCAGAAGATGGAGCTGCAGTTTGATCGCCATTTACACTGGAAGAATTCAGACGCACATCCTGTGCTTCACCAGCTCGCTCATCAATACATAAGGGGTAGGTTTTACCATCTCCTTTGCTGGACATAAGAGCAGAACCCTCAAAATGGTCTCTCTGAGCACACTCACTAACCAAGCCTTTAGAAGCATCATCATTTCGTAAATAGCTATCTTGAGACACTGGTTTAACTTCCAGATCATTGGCTTTGCAAGAAGGCTCCATTGACGAAGGGTCTCCATGTGGAGAACCATCTGGGGATGCCGGTTCAGACTTGAACATCTCTCCTGCTGCCACACTAGCAAGCAAATGCATTCCAACATCATCTCCAATGGGAACTGGCGCATTAGCTTCGACATAATTGACGCAGCTCTCAATTAAAGCATTCATGGGGCTCAAAGAAGGCTCCAATGCTTTACCAAGTTTCAATGTGTTTCTTGGAGACGATGTAGTACATTTTGATACTACCTGTGTCTTCTTGGTGTTTTCATCAATATTACAATGGTCCTCGCCAAGATCACGATCAAGTGGCCCACATGCAGTCGGAGGATCTCTAAAATCATCCCCCTGCCAAGATTCAACATTTGCATCCGAGGACACATTAGCTTGAGAAGCATCTGCCCTCCCTTCAACAACAGTGCCCAGTTGATCAGGCCTCTCCAAGTGCGCAGGAGAAGAAGGCCTGCTGTTCATCATGGATAAGTCATCAACAGATCCTCCAGCAGCCCGTTGAGCAGGACTACGACTTCTAGTTGGAATCTTAACAATGAATTTGTGACTATTAACTTCAGGAGCCACATCAGCTGCCTTCTCGCTTGTTAATCCAGACTGAGATGCTTTATCTGGAGCGACATTCCTATGCAAGGAAGTGCTTCTGCTTGATCCACTCTCCCGAGCAGATGCAGCTGACACAGGAAAACCATTAACTGATTTCCTATGACGAGAAGCAAGACATGGCACCTTGTTTGAAGAAGCACCAGCAGAGCTCCTTGCGTCTTCCTTCACAGCAGAACCCCCAGCTTTGACATGGTCACCTGAACAAGAGTGGCTGCTGTTGTGAGACGGACTAGAACTGCTGCTTTTCTCATCCCTAGATGTTGTCAAAGGTACATCGCTCAGGCTGCTGCTAATGCGGGGCTGTCCATCTCTTAAGTTAACGTTTGGTGAGGTCTGTGCAGTAGCTAATTTCATTGACCCTTGAAATTGAGATGCAGACTTGGAAGCTGTTTCACCCTGGAGGAGCTTTGCCGGAGCAGCTTTAGAAGCAGAAAGCTGGACAGTGGGGCTCCTAGGGGCACCCTCCGAGGACCCACCAATGTTTTTATTCGCATGAGGGGCTTCAGGAAGACGAGACCTAGCAGAGCCCGAAACAGTCTGATTTGAACTCATCTTGGCATCATTAATATTCATCTCAACTTCGACGCGTTTCTTCCATGTGTCAACTAGACTCCTCGCCTTCTTCTGAATTTCCAGGTTCTTGTGTGTCCGCAAATGATTCACTGACTTTCCAATGTTACACATTTGCAAGGCAGGAAGGTTGACAGGCAGTTTATCCAGAGCACGAAGCAGAACCAAGAGAAACTCCTCGGCCACCTTATCATTATCCTTGAGGCCACTGCTATCACCAGTCTTTCCTTTATGAACATCTTGAAGCCAATCATCCAATATAGACAAACCCCTTATCTGAACAAATCTGCTGAGACAGTCCGACTTTTCTGTTGCAACAATGATGCTTGTAAGCATTGTCCGAGCAGACAAATCTATCTTCCTCTCATTTATCTCGAAGAACATCGCTTGCACTAATCTATCAACTCCTTCTGTATCTACAAGTGGCCCCTTTTCTACTACCTTTGCAATCTCCGATTTCAGCGAGCTTTCGGAACTGGAGCGACCAGAATCACCATCTCCCATTTTCGAAGAACGTTCGCGCTTAACAAGTTCTGTGCCCTGATCCTGGCGCTCCCTTTTTTTCCCTTTGCTTTGAGATGGCAAAGATGCATTATTCTGCAGGCCGTCTGCACCAGGTTTCAAATGTGATGACATTGGACCACTCGTTTGTTTAGGAGATCGACCATTCGGTTGTGCAGAGGCATGCATTTCTATTCGCGTCTTGTATAAAAGCTGTTCTACTTCTTCCTGCAGATTGTGCAGAGAAGGTTAATAACAGGAACTAACAATGAGAAAGAGATAGAAATAAAAAAGTTCTGGACAGCAAGATGATTGGGACTCACATTAAAATGATCTTTGTCAGTTAACCACCATAGACGCCTGTTTGCAATGTCGTACACCCGACGGCAAACGAATGAAGAGATCCCTCGCGGAAGTTCAACACCTTTTGGAAGAAATGCAACTTTACATGGATGGAGCAATGATGCAGCAGGAATCTCATCCTTTTTTAAAGAGTAGAAGATCTCGTTCGGCGCGGCTTCCAACAGGATGCCTTTGCCTAGCTTAACTTCAGTGGGACGGTAGAGCCAATTCACGCCCAACTTCAAGTTCTTCTCTTTAGTTACTGTAACCCGATAAACCAAACCAATGGAAGGCGGTGAATCCTGTGGCAGCTTGAAAAGAGCACAGTCTCCTACACTGATCTTGCGTCCATCCTAGAAAAGAAGATGACAGACACAATGAAGCAGCAGTTTACGGAATGGACAAGATCTTTTTCTCAAACATATAAAGCAAGGCGTTGAATCAATTACAAGGAGAAGTGAAATTACAAAGCCAGCTCCAACAGCTATGTGCCAAGTCATATTTACTCCAAATAACAAAGCAAACTATGACATGGGAAGCAAATATGATTCAGGACACAGTATTCAACAGCCGAAACAAATCCATGTCAGACCGCAAAACCCCAGCTCTCCAAAAGACAGGACCTTACGTCAGCAAATGGATGAATTATTTATAAAAGGCAATAGAACGTCCTGCCTGTCAAGGGCACAGATTTCACCATAAATGCATATACTAGATGTGCGGTCACAATATAAGGTGCAGCTATCAACCATGAGGACAGTACGATACCACATTCAATCTCCACAAGTAAAGACTTCGCGATCCAAATATGTGAAGCATCCCGAGGAGATCTTCTTTAATATCTGATAAAATTTCCTTAATGAAATTAACCGAGATCAACGAACGTAAAAAGAAAAGGTTCAGCTTCAGCCATCCCATGTCATCTAGCCAGAAAGCAAACTGGCTATCGTAAGCTCATACCATCAATCTCGCACAAGAACTAAACCATCTTCTTTAGGAAGGATCAAGCCGGGAGCTGGATAGAAAGTGCACCGTCAAACTTCTGACAAAATTCCAACGACCTTCAGTTAATTCTTTTTGCAATTTAGTCCCCGCGGCGATTATACAGAGCTTCACTTAGATTTTCGGGCGGAATCAGTAGCACACAAGGCAATGGCATTTCCCCCCTTCGAACCCAATACTCATCCTAAATATAATGTCAAGCCTTCTCTCAGATACATATCGTGACCTGCAAATCATTTTCCAAATGAACCGATTCCATATACTCCTCAAAAGTGCGATCACCTCCAAATACTTTATGCAGCCGGGAGCGCATATCAACCAGCTCACCCCGCCCTAATTGTCAAGAGAATAGAGCAACCGCACAAGCTAGCAAATGACAGAACCGTCCGGAAAACAATAGCTGAGCTGAATCATACGTATACACACACACATATATATTATATAATTATATAAGAGGATTAAAAGAAGATTATACCTTGCAAAAGAAACTCGGTGCAGAGGAGGCAGGAGAGGATAAAGAACCTTCAGAGTCACGCGCAGCTCCTAGGCGCGAGGGCGCAGCCGGCATGTGCAGATTCCCGAGTTGCTTACTCCTCTCCTCACCTTCCCTCCCATGCATAGCCTTGCATTCCCCCCAATCTCTTCAATCCCAGCGACTACCATCAATCCTCCGCTGTTCTTTTTCCACGCCCACAGCTCCGAAAACCCCTAATCAAACCCGAGAAGAGAAACCCCACGCCGAATTCGAACGCCGAGGAGACCTAATTACACCACCAGGAAACCCTAGCCACCACCACGGAAGCAACCCAGCCACCAAATTCAGCCCCAGATCGACTGCAACCCGCACGAATTCGAAGCTCAGCTCCGATCTTAGAGAGATAAAGAAGTGAAAACCCGATAATTAGAGAGAGAAACGAAAGAAATCAGAGGGACGCGGGTTCGTAGCGAGAGAGAGAGAGAGAGAGGGAGGGAGACGACGGTGGCAGAATGGAAAAGATGAAATCGGGACTGAGGGGCAGATTGGGTAGTTCGTTACGGGGAGACATAAAGTGACCGGGCGGTGAGGGTTGGTGAAACGAACGCGCGGGTAAGTTCGATTGATTGATGAAAGGAGAAGAACGTGACCGGACTGCATCCAGCGTTGACTGATCTAAACGTGCGTTTGACTTTTGGATTTATTCTATTTTTAATCGCCTAATTGGCCATTAGTGAGCTGATTAAGCAAGCAAGGCGAGATTACCAAACTGCCCCCGTCCAAGGGAAGCTAATTTTTGTCCGGTACCGCCGCAGTCATTTTTCTCTGATCGAGAGAACTGTGCCAAATTTATCCAATTTTTTTTCCGGAGGGCCTCGATCTCTTCGATATTCAGCCGATCAGTCCCTCTTAACTCTATGTTTACATCTTCACGATGACTAGAATGAAAGTAAATGAAAAGTATGGGGGCTAAAGTGAAACTTTCACTTCCCAGTGTCCATAATTGACCGTCTGCGCAAGCGGAGAAGAGGGGGATAGATGAGGTCGGGGGATTCGTCAAAAGTTGGGGACGGATGTTCGAAATCGAGGGTCATAGAAACATATAACGCGAGGAGCTAAAAAGACCAAACCGAAATTATTTCGATATCCTCAAAATTCTAGTGGATCTGACAAATACTTGTGATGTCTATACAACTTATAGAACTATATTAAACCGTGTCAACGATTGCCAAGGTGAATCAATATATGTCACTGTGCAGTGTTATTTAGCTAGTGCCGTATGTGATATGAACACGCAAATGACAGGGGCACAATATCGATGGTGACTATGACGGTGACCGTGGTCATGATGGGAGGTGGGGCAGTTAAGGTTGTTTGTCGGATAAATAGTTCATAGGTGTCCCCTGACACATACACGCACTAATGAAAGGGCAGTGAGTGAAAGTTTGCTGCTGACTTCTGGGAAGGCTGCAGCCCTTTGCTGCATTAAATGGGTCTGCCTCTGCCTCTCTGTATAATGTTGCAGGAGGTGGCTGACTGATGATATCATAAGGGTCATGCCTAAGTAAGCATTTCACCGTAACCATAAAACCCATTTGACCAATTAGGGGAGCCTTATAGGGTACCTTGATGACCCCAGTGGGGCAAGGTGAAGGAGTGCGGAGTCGCGACCAAACCCATTTTCGTAATTAGCATTCCGAATCTGGTATCATGATACGGACCCCATATATAGATGATGAAAGCTCGACTTCTGGTCTCGACGGACGATCTCAATTTATTTATTGACATTACACCTTACTAGAGTCGAAAAGGTGGTATACATTTATTGACAAAAATGGTACAATATAGTCATAAAAGGTTCTTCAAGACTCAAGAGCCCAACATAGTCAAAGTTGGCAAGCCACCAGAGAAATTGAATGGGCATGGGCTTCTGTAATTAGGCCCGTGGAGACCAACTTAATTTCAAGGGCCCGTTAAGGAACTGACAGGTTGAAATTCTAGTGGACCCTTGAAAGCGAACTTGTGGCCCATCTTCGATTTTTTATTTTCTTTTTTTTGGTCTAGCATTAGTTAGAAAAATTAATAATTAAAATCAATCAATTTATGCACTATTTTTTGGTACAATTACTAATATTTACGCTTTTTTATTTTGATTATGGTACAATTATATTCTTATATGACTTAAGCATGATGAGAGAATATGTACCATACCATTTTTTCCTTTTGTAATTCGTTTCTTTCTTAATATTCTCCCTGTGTAATTCGTTTTTCCTTCTACAGAGAGATTTATGAAAAAATCTCTACGAGTTTGGAATAAACTACGATCATATATAGAAAGAAAGTCATGCAACTCAAAGAACTTTTACGATATGTCAATATTAAATGAGTAAAATAAGTATTTCTTCATTTTTTAAACATAAGATGTAATCGCGATTTCAATTAATATATTTCAATTATGTTCATTTCTATATAAACTTTGATGACCTGCCATAATTTAATAATAACTAAAAATATCATTTATATTTATATTTTACGATCTATAATTAGCGAGTATTGATGACCGAGCGTAGCACGGGCCATCTCCCCATTAGATATGTAGAACAGACAAAAAATAGTAATAGTATGCGCGATGTAAACTCGGGGTAGTGTGCGGTGACTGGCTCGTCAAGGGACGGCCATTCGACATTTTTTTTTTCGAGGATACATACATTAACATAGACCTTATCGGAGGAACGAGAGGTTCAAGCTTCAAAAGGGCAGCCAGCCATTCAACGTTTTTTGCCAACTAGTTTTGACCCCAACCCCTACTTTTCTTGGTGTAGAGATTGGGTATTAGTAATGGGAATTTTGGGTATCTTCTAAAGGAAGGGAAATCAAGCCCCCACCTCGTCTCTTCACTCCTTTTCTCCCATCTCCTTTAGTTTTGAAGTTACCTTCTTTGAAGCAATAGAAACTTCCCAATCAATTCACGTATCACAAGGAGTGATGTTCGTATATATTCGAATATTTTGGACTTACTTTATAAAATGTCTGTATCAACTTTGCTTTTTTCCTTTCTGTATAATGATCATTCTGTAGATTTTAAGCATATATTTGCATCGTGTTTAAAGAATTAAATTTATCGAGGGAAAAGAAAAAGATCCCCGCAACCTAAAGGTCTCATCATTTTATGGGACAAGCTTTATTCCTAATCCGCTAATTAGGGTTAGGTGGTTAGAGACAGATTAGACCCTCCCTTACATTTAAAATAAAAAATAATTCTCCAAAAGCTTTTACGTTATGATTTTTTTTTCTTTTTTTAATTCTTGATTGATGGTAATGTCCAAAAGGGTATGCATTAGACTAAACTTATACGGGTTTGGACCATCTGCAACAAAAAATCTCAGTGGGTTACTAGACATAACCACATATAAGCCACTTCCTTTTTTATCTTGGGAGTGCAGCTGGTCTTAAATCATGTGATGGAAGCGCGATAGGAACTATTAAGACAATTACTGATATTTGTACGACCAAACTTTATTATGTTTGTGGAGGGATACTCCCAAACACTATCAAACTCAGAATACATGGGTATTTATAGATTTAAGACACGAGTTATGAAACAACTCTTAAACTACCACAATTACCCTAAATTATTCCAATACATTAAATAGACACGAATATATTTGGTTTTAGAGTTGAGTTTAGTTTTAATTGGTTCGTAATGATTGTATTGTTGAATTATGAAAAAAAAAGTGTGAAAAAGTAATGAATAGTTGAGATAAAGTAAAATGATTAAGTAATGATTGTGTTGTTGAATTGTAAAAAAAATAATGAATAGTTGAGAGAATTTAATATTAAAAATTGAATTGAATAGTTAAAAAGTTTTAAAAAGAGGAAAAAGTAATAATTGTGTTGTTGAATTGAAGATAAGTGGAGTTGAGTTAAGTTAAAAAACTTTTCTAAATCTAAACACACCAGACTCTTAAATGAACTTGGTTTACCGAAAAGACTTCACTCTTCTAATAGCCTTCCTTAAATCGAGCTCATCTCAACCATCCAAATCAATTTCTTGAACTTAAGGGAACTGTCCGCCTTCAACGGATGTCATTGCTGTCTCGATTGTTGGAATTATTTGGACAAATGTTGCTACTTGTTCAAATTGAACACCAATGCAGCAAGAGGTTATTCCAACGTTTCGGTTTAGATTGTCCATACATTAGAACCAGTAAGAGGAAATTATGACGTTCGAATTAATACTGTCAGAATATGAATACTGAGTAACTCTCCTCTTACCTGAATGGCTCTTAACTTCACCATTCTATCACCTTCTCCCAAATGATCAATCCTTTCGCTGCATTAGCCCAAGCACTCAGTAAAACATAATCACAACCATGCTTGAATCCATGCATACCTCTAGCCACGACCATAAATGTCAATCCTGACACTTTGTCCTACTTGTCCATGAACCCTCCCGGACTAGTTTTGCACCTTCAGCCATGACCACAAATTCATCCCTGTCCGTTAGTCCTCCTGGGGTGGTTTCTGTGCACTTTTAGCCACAACTACGAACTCATTCCTGTATGGTAGTTTTTATGGGCTACGAACTCACTCCCGTATGGTAGTTGTGCCTCCATCTAAGTCCTCGTTTTAGGACTCCAACAAGCCTTTGTCGCTGGGATACCTATACCCTCGATGTCCATAAACTTTCTCTACGGTCCTTGCATGCGCGCCCTTGATTGTTCCTGTTGATGACGACAAAAGCCCCAAACCAGGTTTTCTGCTCCTCCTGATTCTACTTTTGCACGAGCATGATTTTCATCACCCTATCCTGGAGGGAGAGCTCCATGAGATGTCCACAATTTGGTATTCCCTCAAGATGTTAGACCATCTATAACAAAAAAATTTAAGTCAATGAGTTACCAGACCTTGTCACATATAAGCTCCTTTTTTTTTTTGGCATCGATGGGGGACAATTCATTTGTCCTTTGACTCTACTTCCATCATTATGAATATCACGTCGACCCGTCATATAATTTTTGCTATATTATCCCATGATCAACTTTCAAAATAAGAATCCCTTAATTTGAGACAAAACAAAGCCAATAAAGAAAAGGAAATTGATGATTTTCGATTATAAAGAAGTTCTATAAACTCATTTATCCAAAAGAAAGTAGTTACATGGATTTAGTTAACAAATTAGAAATTAGGAGCAAAAGGCAAAAAAAAGAAGAAGCTATATTGTCAAAAATCATATTTAAGAGTGTAGCGCAGTGATACATTATTTTGTTTGATAGCAAAAAATTTTTATATTTAACTCGGAATTACCTTTTTATTAGTTATTGAGATTTATATTTTATTGTATTAGATTCATGAACCTTATTGTAGCAGAAAAATTTGTAATTTCACAATCTCCCCAAGGTCAATTATCTAAAAGAATCTAACTCGTCGCCCGTCCTTTTATTTCAAGCAGTTTCATTTTTGTTAAAGTAATTCAAACAGTTTAATTCAACCAACGAAAAATCGTTTTGTCGGTTAAACTTGGAAAATTGGATTTTTTTTTTCTGTTCTTGCCATAAATGTCAAATTCAGAGTGCATTCATGATTTTATCGAGAATTTCTTGGGCAAAGAGAATGAAGAGCGAAAACAATGAAGCGAACCATCAGCAATAAATGACATTTAATCAAATTCCGCAAAGAAAAGAGAAAAGGAAAAAGAATTCGACAAAAAAATTTCCTTAAGCCAAGCAAAGCTTAAAACAGTGGACTGATTCACTGATCAGTGTCACTTACTAGTAACCGTTGCATTGTTAGCATCAAAAACAGCATTATTCATTGTTAATGGAGGAGCTTTCCCCTTCTCCTGTCCCTGTCCTCTGTCCTCTGCCCTCTGCATTAACTTCCCTTAATCAGAGAGAGAGAGAGAGAGAGAGAGAAGCCATGAGCAGAATGCTTAGTTAATGATCTTCCTCAATCCTCAGGTTTTAGCAGCTCCCTTGGGAAAAAAAAAAAAAGAAAATCAAAGAGAACAAAACAAAATTTCTCAGGGGGTAGAGTGAGAGAGAGAGAGAGAGAGAGAGGGTCCTGCTGCTGGGCTGATCTTTGGGTGCAGAGCCTCCTGCAGATTCTGTTACCTTCACTTTTTGCTCACGCCTTTCTCGCCGTATTCCACATTGTCTCTTCTTCCTCCTCCTAATCTCTGCTACTCGGAGCTATTATCCGCCATTACCGAGCCACGGCCTTACACTGCTGAGAACCCTTTTAGCTCTGTAATGTAATGTCGTCTTCCCCAACTTGAGGTTTTTGCTTCTCTAGGTGTGAAAAGGTACCCCTCCTTTCCTCTCGCTTTTCCTCTTCTTTTCTCTTGCTGAGATTCACTTTGGTTCTCCACTTTCTTCTGCATATACTGTTTTTCCTTATCTTCCTGTCCCTTCCTCTTTTTTTTCGGTGAAATCTTCCCTTTTCCTTAGCCGACCTTTCTTTTCCATATAACAGTGCATCTGGTTAGGCTTCTTTGCCTTTGTGAATCTCTTGTGGATGGAGTGCTTTCCGCATTTTCTGCTCATTTCCACGCACCCTTTTGTGCTTTGGGATCTCGGTTGTGCTTAGATTTGGGTGTTGTAGTATAATACACCGCTTTGATTTACTGATTCTTGGTGCATTGTCTAGAGAGAGAGAGAGAGAGAGAGCTAGAGGGAGACAGAGAAGGAAGCATTTCAATGGCAGGCGGAGGAGGGGGAGGAGCAAAGGCGGAGGAGCCACAAGCACACCCACCAAAGGATCAATTGCCAAATGTGTCTTACTGCATTACCAGTCCTCCTCCATGGCGTGAGTTCCTTCTCTCAGCTCTCACTTACCATTTTTTTTCCACAGATTCACCGGTCTCTGGTCAAGGCTTTTAAGGTTGCCTTGATAATGTAGGAGTTTCTGAGCTTTGAGCTGAAATCTTTTGTAGCCTATGTTGTCTGTTCTAGCCTTGTGCTGTGTTTCATAAGTGAAACTGACTGAGAAACCGATTTGTTGGAATGTCGGGGTCGTAATGCAGCTGAAGCTATTCTCCTCGGCTTCCAACATTTTATCGTGATGCTGGGGACGATTGTTATCATCCCCACCGCTCTCGTGCCTCAGATGGGAGGCAGAAATGTAAGACTAAAGAATGCTGAATATAAGAATATTTCGTTTGCAGTTCAAGTTCATTGTTTCATGTAACTGATATTAAAACCTTGATCCCAAACAGGAGGAGAAGGCAAAGGTGATCTCCACCTTGCTGTTTGTCGCTGGTATAAACACACTGCAGCAGACATTGTTCGGGACAAGATTACCTGCTGTCATTGGAGCATCTTATACCTTTGTCCCAACCACTATTTCCATCATCCTTGCTGGTCGATACAGTGACGACTCTGATCCTGTAGAGGTAAAAATATAATAAACCCAGCCTGATTTTATCTTGTGCTCTTCCTAAAATATAGACCCAACCCATGTCCACTTCAGAGATCAGTTGTTATGTCCACATTGTCCAAATCTCATCTTCGGAGTGCAACTAATTGATACAACAATTAAACAACTTCACTGAAGTATTTCATGTAGCAAGAGTAGGAAATGGGTTCAGTGCATCTTTGCAATATGGACCTTGCTGACATTTCCTTACTCCCCGATGGCTTCTCAGCGGTTCAAGAGGATAATGCGGGCAATTCAGGGATCTCTTATTGTTGCTTCTACTCTTCAGATTGTTCTAGGATTTAGTGGGCTTTGGCGTAACGTTACAAGGTCAGTTTCAGCTTCTTTTTTGTCTTAAAGGAAATAAATTTTTCTTTGCAATACAAAAGAATGCAATTCTGGGCATAATATGGGAAGCACATCTACTGCAACTTTTTTATGAATGCTAACTTAAAGCATATGAAAGAATGCAGAGGCTGGTTTTTACTAACCCTGATGAGAAACTTTACATTTGCAGGTTCTTGAGCCCACTGTCATCAGTCCCATTGGTGGCTCTAGTGGGTTTTGGGCTCTATGAGTTAGGGTTTCCTGGTGTAAGTTTTCTGCCTCATATAGGCTGGTTACTGGATGCCTACAATGTTAAATCTTGATACTCAACACCAACTCTTATTTGGATTTTCAGGTTGCCAAATGTGTGGAGATTGGACTTCCGGAGCTGATACTTTTAGTCTTTGTTTCTCAGGTATGGTCTTTTATAAACAGTAACATGGGGATCTCCATGTATATTTGTGAAATTATCCCTTTCCGTTCAACTTTTTTACAATTGCCTCTGTATTGTTTTGTCTTAGAAAAAAGCCTCATATTTCTAGTGGCTTCTATTGTTGTCATTACCATTCTTGAAAGCTAAGATGTGGTTACAAATGATGGTTTTGCAGTACATGCCTCACATAATCCACTCACGGAAAAATCTGTTTGATCGGTTTGCTGTCATCTTCTGTGTTATCATTGTGTGGATATATGCCCATTTGCTTACTGTGGGTGGGGCCTACAATGGTTCGCCTCAGAAAACTCAAGCGAGCTGTCGCACGGACCGTGCGGGTCTCATAGATGCTGCTCCCTGGTAAGGATTTCCTCTAACTTTAATTCACTTCTTAACAAATCAAAGAGGAACCATATCATCGAGGTCATGATTGAAAAGCAAATTAGATTAAGGCGGAAGAAAAGATAGCAGTCAAAAGTTGAGGGAAAAATGTCCCTGGCCTCTGTTGTAGCAGTAACTTATGCAGGTGTGCCTCCCCATCTGTGTTTGCTTATCTGGTGAGTGGTGGAAAAGGTTATGTGCCTGTAATTCCAAAATATGAGGGACTTGGATGCTATAAATTGAATTAGTTAGGTTCGCTAAGCCTTTTTTGCTTATTTACCTGAAATAAAAGATCGAGGATCAGGTTTAAGACAAATTTGTCTACTTGATGAAGAAAAGGTTCTTGCTGGCTTTGTTCTCGTTTCAGTTGCTGCTACATTTGAACAGATGTAGGGTCATTAGTATCACCCACAAAGGCATACTTAGAAGGCAGTATCTCTGCCGGGTCGAGATCTGAAGAAGGCCTATGATGCTAAAAGTTTAGTTATTGTCTCAAGTTTAGACCATTTTTAATATTCTTATTCAGCAGGTATATCTAGTTTTTCTTTGACAACTCTGTGATGTGATACGTATTCTGTCTTTAAATTAAATTTCATGGTTGAAATCATACTTAACTGACATTGAATTGCAGGATAAGAGTCCCGTACCCCTTTCAGTGGGGACCACCTTCATTCGATGCCGGTGAAGCCTTTGCAATGATGATGGCTTCTTTTGTCGCTCTCGTAGAGGTTTGATTTTATCTTCTTCGATGTTTAGAAATTATTCAAACTAACCCATATTCTTCTTCTTGATCATTAATGATGAATAAAAGATTTTAGATTAGATGAATAACTGCGCCAAGAAAGTGCAAACCAAATACAAGATCATTCAATAAGGAAAACAAAATACAATTCCAGTTACGATAACTTCAACCAAATAATTACGATCTGTTACTGCTTTTTGTACAATGAGTTGTTGAATGGTTTTCATTGGCTGTGGAAAGCGATTAAAGTTTCTTGGCAGTGGGTGTTCGGTGTTCCTATGCTTTTTTTCTACTTTTGGATTACTGCAAGTGGACGCCTTAAATCTTTCGTTCCTTTGAGATCATTCGGTACTCACGCCCACTCTTCCTTTCTTTCTCTTAAAATTCTTCATAATTAGTCCACCGGCGCTTTCATTGCGGTGTCAAGGTCTGCAAGTGCAACTCCATTGCCCCCGTCAGTCCTCAGCCGCGGAGTTGGATGGCAGGTAATTGATTTTTTCTATTGTAATGAATCCTCATGTGTTGGATTGTCCTTTTCAAGAGACTTTACGGTCCAAAATCATGTTTTGAAGTACAGATCCTGCGTGCTCTCATTTCTGTTTTCTTCAAAAATGATACATTGGGAACTGGCAAAGCTTCTTGAACCAAATTGAAACTCCTCCAAACATGAACTTACAGATGATTGCCTTGCTCAGGGTGTTGGCATTTTGATATCAGGAGTATTTGGAACCGGAAACGGCTGCTCTGTGTCGGTGTAAGATATTTACACCAAAGCAATGCACCCATTTTACCCGAAAAATGAAAACCTATCATTTACAAGTCTTGTCTTTATTGATTCTCTGCAGAGAAAATGCGGGTCTGATAGCACTAACTCGTGTGGGGAGTCGAAGGGTCATTCAGATATCTGCTGGGTTCATGATTTTTTTCTCCATTCTTGGTATGTTAATTGCCTTCCAAGGCTTTGATCAACAATTACACATGCTTAGTCTAAAAGAAGGTTTCCCCTTTCTGCTTCTGTGTTTTTTATTTTTTTACCAGTCAATTATTACTGATTATGCAGGTAAGTTCGGAGCTGTTTTTGCATCAATACCTGCACCCATTATCACTGCTCTCTACTGCATTTTCTTTGCATATGTGGGTAAGTTTGTCTTCTTCAACCAATCTCATCTGCATTTTCTTGGAACTGATTTATATATCTTGAGTTGATTGTTAATTTATACAGTAAAAGAATGTAATTCGCCATTTTTGGTGCTGTGCAGGCGCCGTGGGTGCGAGCTTTCTCCAGTTTTGCAACCTCAACAGCTTCCGGACAAAATTCATACTGGGCTTCTCTGTCTTCATGGGTTTGTCTGTTGCCCATTACTTCAATGAGTACACAGCGATCAACGGTTATGGCCCAGTTCACACTAGTGCAAGATGGGTATGCATATCTTTCTTTCCTCGAATTTCAGTTTCAATGCAGGCTCTGCTAGTTTCCGTCAAAACTGTGTTCACTCTTGAAAATCTTGAAAAACATTCTCGACAAAAATGAAGCTGAGTTAGGCAGCTAGGATTTGATGTTGATCTACCCATCTAATTGTCTTGAAACGGCCGGAGTCCTATTCTTAGGCTTTTAGCTTCAATACCATTGAAATACGTGGACCCTTAACTTTTGGTTTCTGATGCAAATCTTTGTTTCTTCTCCTGGCAGTTCAATGATATGGTCAATGTTCCCTTTTCGTCGGAGGCCTTTGTTGCCGGCATCTTGGCATACTTCCTCGACAATACGCTGCACAAGAAGGATGGAGCGATCAGGAAAGACCGGGGCAAGCACTGGTGGGACAAGTTCCGGTCCTTCAAGGGCGACACAAGGAGCGAGGAATTCTACTCCCTACCCTTCAACCTGAACAAGTACTTCCCATCCGTTTGATTTTGTAGAACCACCAAGCCACAAGAAACCATTTCGATTGGTCTTTTTTTAAGTATAGTAGGTGCATTGCTACGCTGAACCTTGGCGTATATATAGAATAGAATCTTCTCCCTTATAGAAACATTAGAACATTAATGTTCATTGCTTTC
This sequence comes from Punica granatum, assembly GCF_007655135.1. Classification (NCBI taxonomy): domain Eukaryota; kingdom Viridiplantae; phylum Streptophyta; class Magnoliopsida; order Myrtales; family Lythraceae; genus Punica; species Punica granatum. Next base: position 26,661,717 of record NC_045134.1, on the reverse strand, counting down.
CGAGGCTGAGGGGAAGAAGAGTTTGAGGTGATTCATGAAGAGGAACATTATTAATCGACATGGTAAGACTTAAATAACAAGCTTTCCTACTCAGTATCATTATCAACTAGGTGCATTGATCTGATGAATTGCCCTTTTAAAGGTTTTGACGAGCTTGCTTGTTTCGGATTTCTTTTATCGATGATGTGGTATGATATGTACTGAACTAGAAATAGAGCACGAGAGGCCACCAAAACTTCAGGTTCTGGTTCGAGTTCTCAAATGGATTGTTGACGGTTTTGCTCGATTCCACTTTGCAAGAATTCAACTAGGATGCAAACCAATTCGCAGGCCGGTTTTGGTTCAGGCTAGCGGGCGCTTGATTCGTGCTAGCATTGAAAAACCTTAAGACTCGAAAAAATGAAATTCCTTGGAAATGATGTATTACACAACCCTCTGAGTTTGCTACAATCTATTGTTGAAGAAAAATGAAATCTCCGTCTTTGACTATCATATGCACTCCAACCTCACACAAAAGAAGATATAACAACAAACCATGTCTATAATCATCTACAGAGACAAAAATCAATCACAACCTCGATCCGGCACTATGAAAACTCATCGATCGGTCACCCAAAATGAACCGGTCTAGCATATGAGAAAAGAATATCGAAAAACAAGCAAGAGATAAGGGTGAGTTTTCATGCAGTTCCATTCCCATTCTCGGTCACTGTCACTGTGAGTTCTTTCACCACCTGCTCGTGATTATCGAGCTTGGTAGATTGCTCGTGATTGTCGAGCTTAGCAGATTGCTCGGGATTGTCGAGCTTGGCAGATTGCTCTTCGAGCTTGGTGAACTGCTGGTGATTGTCAAGTTTGCTGAAGTTGCCTTTCTCCTTGAATAGTTGGCTATGGTGGTGTTTACAGTAGATCCGGTTCTCATGCGTTACGTAGTTCAGTGGCGTGACCATGCACCCTCCTCGAGCGCATCTGAAGCAAGGCCTGTGGTATGATTTCCCATCGACTGCCACCTGAAAAGAGGATCACGAGATAGCTCATCTTCCGAAACTTTCACATAAGCCAATCTATATCACCGTCCTCTACCTTTTCGATTGGGTATACAGTTTTCTTGCAAGCAAGACACTTCTCCTGGGTTCCGGCGAAGAAACTCGAGAATCTGCTGTTGGTTTGGACCTGAAAAGGCAAGTGATCTCACTTTCATAAGAATATTTAGAGGATTCTACTACACGAAATCTTAACGAATCGTACAGCAAGATAGAATAGCAGCTAGTTTAAGCACAGATGGAAAGGTACCTGATCGGCCGGTCTGTTAACAGTTTTCGGAGTACCTGAACAGAAGAAGAGGACCGATCAGTAATTGACAGAAAACGGGAAACCGATCATCATCGGAAGGAACATAATCACATATAAATATATATGTTCACAATCACCTTCAAAACTTTTATCTAATCGTCCAGTCATCTTGAAGAGCTGATCGAAATGGGGCTTGCAGTATAACACGCCGTCGTAGGAGGAGTAATTACCCAGCTGCAGAACATACATGAAGTCAGACACTGAACGGCGTAGGAACCGGAGAACTCAAACTCGTCTCAAACTTATCAATCTTCACAAGAGAAGGCCATAACAAGACAAGTTACCAATCTTCGAAGATTGATAACTTGTCTTTTGACGGATCCACAGATGGCATCTGGTAAGTCATGGCTATCTTACGAATCCTCAAACTCGTCCAGTTCAGGACTAGAAACATAACCCGAAAGGATCAAACTGTGTTCCTCAGTCAATCATTCCAAGATGCAACTATCAACGAATATTGAACCATCAACCAGACAGATCAATTTTTGGGTACTAATCAACGAGTTACCATCACGAATCATGATCATCGAACTGGTCCTCGATGTCAAATGGGAAGAACTAAAACACAGACAGGACAAAGTACCAGTAAAACAGAAACTTCAGCTTCAACCAATTCTCCCCAGTGTTTCTGAACAGATTCATAACCTTCCCAACATTAACTCGGGCACTATAAGAAGCTCGAAAGATGTTAAAACTCAGACCGGAACCCGGAAGAGAACTGCTTCAGTTACCTTGAGGGTGCCCTTGCAGTGATGGCATCTGAAGCAGGACTTGTGATAGACTCTGTTATCAGCTGTGAGCTCTTCAACCCAATACACAGTCTTCTCACATGCCGTGCACTTCTGCTTCGTCCCTCCATATGAACTTGCCATCTCCTCTTCTTCCTCAATTCAGAGCAGAAACCAAAAATCAAGAATCAGCCCACAGAAGCTGAAGAATGAGATTTGAAGATGAGACAGAGTCTTTGGCAGACTTTTTTAGAAAGACAGAGAGACAATAATAAAAAAAAGGGTCGATAATAATAACAAAAAGCTTGAACTCATGGTTGGCCAGCTGGTCCAGTGGTACGGGTTACGACTCCCTTGGTAAAGATTCAAATTCGAGCCGTCAGAGGGTTTCGATTTAAGTGATCTGTGTGATCATTAAACTGTGCGACTCTTACGATAAAGATCTAAATTCAATTTGCTCCCATTTAATCGAGCTGTGTTATTTTCTATGTTGCAGAATGTTCTAGTGGATCGTAAAAATTTAGTCGAGTGCAACCGAACATCCTCGTTATTAAAAAAAAAACTCCATTCATTCCTTACTTTTGCTTTATTTTGATGAGCTGTGGTTTCTTTCTGATGGGAAGTAGTTGATTTTTGGCGCGAGTATGGAACTCTAGCGTACTCGGTCTTCCCCTGACAGGGGCAGGGGAGTCATTTCGCGACACGTTTCTTTCTCAGATATGAATCATGACGGCGCCAAATCATCATCCGAGGATTTAATTTTGTCCCCCGAAGACAATAAAATATGTATTTTTTTTCTTTTGCCGGTCAACCACCAAGGCCGCGAATTAGTCTGATTAACCAATTTTTAAGATACTAATGACCTCGTGAAAGTGGATTTGCTCGAATGATCCAGGAAAATCATACATGTTATCTTGGAAAATTCAAAAGGACGATAAGATAGTTCGGAAATGAAATAGAAAATAAATCATAAAGACAACAACGATTTGAATTTTGAGTCACTTTCAGTTGTGCGTCTCCCTTTTGCGAGTCGAATCGAACGGCAAAGAGGAGGACAAGTTGAATATAAATAACTTTATTTGTCTAAACAGCCGACTTGGACCGAAAGTTAGGCCTAAAGTCCAACTCATCCCACGTAACCATACCTTAACCTTTTCATTCATTCACCAAATAATTTTACTATTTAAATTTTAAACCCCCCCAAAAAAAAAAACAACAACAACAAAGTCATGTTATGGCCATTATGGGCCTTCCTCGTGGTGGAGCCCTTTCCTAGCACTATAGCACAATACATATTTTAGTATTTTGCAATGGAATTCGCATTGATCTAGAAATTAATAATGTATTTAGTTTTAGAGTTAAAAGAGTTGAGTTTTGATTTTAATTGGGTTGTAATGATTGTTTTGTTGAATTATGAGAAAAAAATATGAAAAAGTAATGAATAGTTAAGAGAAAGTGATAATTGTGTAATGACTATGTTGTTGAATTGTTGAAAAAGTAATGAATAGTTGGTATAATTTAATATTAAAAATTGAATTGAGTATAATGGAGTTGTATGTTAGTTTATAACTTTATATATGTGGCCTACATTTTTTAATTGAAAGAATTGATTTTTGTTGTGTAATGAATATAGTTAAAATTATAGTTAAAATCTTAAAATCAGATTGCAAAACTAAACGGGGTGTAAAAGATTTTGGACTCGATTATGTTTTCTGTTTTATTAATTATGAAAAAATCTCCTTAATTAACTTCAAAATAATAGGATAGTTTCCTCATAGCTCCTTTCCCGGTAGTTATATTTCATCCCGCTATTGTCCCGCTGTTGCCAGGAAAAATAGGATAAAACCGGTCGAACGTGTGGCTCAGATCCTCGCCGAGCACTTGCATGCTCTCGAGCTTCCTCTTGCGCTACAGCTTTTGAATGGATCTCATAGCAACATCCAGGATCCTCCTTTGTTAACATAATTGATAAAAGGTTACGATTTACATAATTATTGCCATTAAACGGCTATTCAGACTCCGCTTGAATTCTTATGTAGAATGAAATAGACATGTTATAGAATGATTTCATTAGCCCTTGAATTATCTCTCAATCGATCTTTCTCCCACGCTTGACCAGCTTCGCGATGAACTCTTCAATGTTCCTGTCTGAGCTACCGCCTTTACTAACTGATCCTTTGGCTTTCTCAGCCCAATTCGACGCATTCGCTCTGAACTCATCGCTCCTCTCCCCGTCCATAACTTCATGGACACACCTCTCGATTTCCCGAGCAGTCAGGATCCCTGCCTCATCTCTCTTAGCCCGGACGCCCAAACCTAGGACCTCATCCACAAACTTGGCATTCATCGGTTGGTCGCTCCATATCGGAGCACCCACCATGGGCACCCCAAGGCTGATCCCCTCGAGGGTCGAGTTCCACCCACAATGGGTGAAGAAGCAACCCACGGCCCGATGGGCCAATACTTCGAGCTGATTGCACCATTCCACGACTAGCCCTCTCCTGAACGTCTCGCCACCCGAACCGAGGCATCCTACCGGCAGTTTGTCCTTAGGGTAGTCCTTCAACACCCACAGGAAGGGCTTGTTTGTGAGTTTCAGGCCCGAGGCGAATTCTTCAACCTGGGCCTGTGGGATCTTGGCCATGCTACCAAACGAGACATAGATCACCGAGTTGGGCTCCCTCTGGTCCAGCCATTGGAGGTAGGGCTCATTGGAAGGGTCCCACAGGTTGGCTCCATAGGCTGTGTCTTCTTCACTCTGATGTGATGATGAATAGGCCAAAGGAATGAGAGGGCCCACCATCACCAACGGCCATTGCCCGGACATTGCTTTCACTGACTAATCCACAATCAAAAGCAACAAAAAGTTCAGAGAAAGAAAACGCAAAGAGGATAAAGCATAGATGCTATCATCAATCACTCTAATAGAGCTGCAGATTAGAGTTGCTAAAGAAGATAATCATGATCCAGAACCAAATCAAATTCAACCCGAAAGAATTATTCTTTTAGGTCCGGTTTTTCGATCGGTCATGATCATCTGCTTCTTGAATCTGGGATAGAAAACAAAGCGAATCTATAATGTTCTTTGGCAAAACAAGCGAATCGAGCTGGATGCACCTCATGATGCAGAAAGTCCCAAAACCATAACTCGAAAACCGGTTCTCTTTGGTTAGGATCTTTTGGTGACGGGGTTGGTTTCAGAGAGAGTCGGTAATCCGGAATTCAGCACGTCAATAGTATCACTACCTTATATATATATACATATATATATTTTTTCCCGAAATTTATAGGATGTCTCGGGGCCAATAAGTGCAAAAGGAATTGCTGTTTACCTCAATCTCCAGCTCTTCAGATGAGTTGCAGAACACAAAGTCATGCTGGTCGAGAGTTGCATACATTCCCATAATCACACTCAAATAAGCCGACTGGTCCTCGGGCCGTGCAAGGAAGGTTGGGAGCTCACCATGCCTGATCGGTGGAATCCCCGGCACTGTCAGCGGCTGATCATCCTCCTCCAGCTTCACCGGAAAGCTCAACTGTCCCCTGTGGATATGCCAAAATAGAGAACTAACGGATGCAGAGACGGTCAACAGAAGAGCCGAGTAGATCCCAAACTTCCTCGCCACGTCCATGGCCCAAGGAAGAAGAGAGTCGTAAACTATGCAGGTCACGGGGTCCTCGGTGTGGATGAACTTCTGGACGAGATCAGACAGTGTTTTAGAGCCAGCCGTCTTGAATGATTCCAAGTAGGCTTCAGTTGAGGGGGCGAGGCTGAAGCCGCCCTCATCGAAACCGTCGGATATCGGCTCGAGGCCGATGGTGGTGGATCGAATGGAAAGGATGGTGTAGGGGGTGGTGGCAAAGGTGGCCCTGAGGCCCTTGGCAGCTAAGCGCTTCGTGAATTGGAGGAGCGGGTTGATGTGGCCCTGTGCCGGGTAAGTTAGCACAACGACATGGCTTCTCTTTCCCTGTTCTTCCATTTTGCTTTCTCGCTTCCTCTGCTTCCAATTCCTTATAAGTGCGAGCTACGATTTTATAGAGGCGCCTTCAGCTTGTCAATTGCAAGTTGAACTCTGCTGCTAGACCTGCAGACGAAAACAATACACGAAGTCAGTTCATCGAAGCTCGAGACAAAGAAAGATCAAATACAAGGTTGTTAGAATATCAATTCAACGTGGAATTGCTATTCTAACAACCTTGTATAGGATCATGAAATCGTGAATCGAAAAATCAAATTGTGAATAGTAAGATTCTATCTATAATTTAAAAACAACGCATATATACATATATATAAATATGTATCATACTTTCCTGAGCTAGAGAAGATCAATCCTTATTCATTCAAATAAAAACCACAAACTAATAATAGATCATAAAAATACGAGACATTATTACAAATTATCGAAAATCAAGGTCCAAATCAGGGTTATCAGGATCGTGATCCTAGGATTGGTTGGGAGTCGTAGGATCGTGAATCGTAGAATTGAGTCGCGGGTCATAAGACTCTGTCTATAATTAAAAAAGAAAAAAAGTATATATATAACATACTTTCATGTTCATTATAACTCGTAAGTCACAACTTTTGTCTAGTATAAAAGATCAATCCTTGTTCATTCAAGTTTAATAAAAACCACCGATCAACAATAAGTCATAAAAGCACACGACGTCATTACAAATTACCAAAAATCAAATCACAGTTCATAACTCAAACTCTCGAAACAAAAATAAAAAGCTAACAACATAACATAGGATGAATAAATAGATCAAATCTATCCAAATCTTCATCGCCAACACCAACATTATCGACGCACAACAGGACAGCAGTAGAGAGCTTGAAGCAGACAACAGCATACAACAGTGCTCGAAGGAAAACGATTATAATCGGCAATTTCAACCGAAGGAGGAAGGACGACGATTACAATCGGCAATTTGAGAGGGGGATGGAGGCAATTTCAATAGGAGAATGCAAGATTTGAGCAATCGGAGAAGGTACGACTGGAGTATTTCCTTTCTTCGAGACTTCGACAGAATTCAGAAGTCATGAGTCAATTTTCCATTCATTCATCGATCAGTAGAAGAGGGAAAAAAAAATCCAGTCGGGCTGCTCTATGGGCCGAACAACTGAATTGGGCTTGGTCCAATTTTTAGTTTTGAGTCTAATGTAGGATCAGTAGGATCTCACCGATTCTACGATTCTAAGATTTCGATCCCCGAGGTGAAATCAGGGCTAATCTCCCGTGAGAATCCTGCGATTCAACGTCTCGACTCGCGAGTCTAATAACCATGATCAAATATTCATGTTGATGATTAGGACTATACCAAGGAATCAGAAGCCTGCGGTCCACCTTGTAGCTCAAATCGCAGGTCCACCTGACTATAGCATTAACAAGAGATTTTCAGGCAGGTGATCGCCACATGGACGAAAACACAGGAGGAGTTTATTTGTTATCCAATAAGCAAGATAGATTTCGAAGTAAGCAACGGTATAATCTTTAGCCTCAGAAGAAAATTGTCAAGTGCATGGATTGACTATTCAGCTTGAGTACTATACAGACAACAAAAGAAAACCTGATTTGCTGACTAAATAGAGCCGCATTAGTTGAATAAATGCGTAAAATAACTGATGCTTTGTGAATATAATGTCTCTATATATATGGCATGTTCACAGATGGTCCATTAGAATGCTCAAAGACAGAAAAGAGAAACTCAAGGCATTCATTTAATCAGCATTACTGCAACACGTGATACAACGTGAAAAGCGAGCGAGCATTTAGAAGCCAACATTGCCACTTCGAGTTCAACCCATCAGGCAGCTCGGTCGCGGCTCCCTAATCTGCCAAAGCAGATCTACATAGATATAAATATTTACATAAGATATAGCTGAAAACAAATTGCCAATTACGCCAAGAAGCAGCCCGAAAAGCTAATAGGCAGCCCTCACCATCTTCGTGGAATGTGAGAAATGCTTCTTTATAAGCAGCCCGAAAAGCTATTAGGCGCCCTCACCATCTTCGTGGAATGGGACAAATGCTTCTTTATACGGGATGTAGACATAACTCTTTACCACCTTTCAGGATGTGCACGAATTCGGGTTCTTCTAATTACAATCTTCCTTATCGCGAACCACTTCAAGACACTGAAGAGCTTCGTCCACCTCCTCTGAGCATTGCCTGTAGAATTAGAAATGGACGAACGCCTCAGTAGGAAGCTATCAACTGCACATTGGAGATCAGCCGTAGACTCGAAGTTTGGGATCTGCGACTCAAGGGGGCAATCAGCGTCGAAAAACTGGAGATGATCCTCATCAAAGAAATCTTGTGTGATGGATCTCGTGTCGCACATCATGGAGGAGCTAACTTGCGTGGGAAAGCTCAGGGCCTGATCATATCGAAGAGCCATATTTTCTATGCTAGGCAAGGAATAATCATCCAACCCGCTAACATCCCCTGTGGAATAGATGGATGAGATTATGTCAGGAGATGAGGCACTGGGTTGTGTGTAATCGAACCCACCAACTCGATCAGAAGCCATGACCCGGTTACTGTTAGAATTCTCAGTCTTGGGCGAGCTTGTGTTGCAGATAGTGGTGCTTGCCACACAGGAAGAGCTGCCTGCCAAAGAGGATTCTTCGTCGAAGCATACTACATCCTCCCAATGCTGGAATGCCGAAATCACCAAGCCTTGGGCATCAGTCTGATGGTAAACAGCAAAATCAAGAAGTCAGAGAAAAGCAAGCTAGTTCTTCACAGCCAAACAGATGGTGGTTGTAGGAGCTTGCCTTTTGGGTTTCGGACAATTTATCGATTGGAACATACTGACATTCTGAAAGTAGTCCCATCACTTGTCCGATGATATTGAAGACGACACCTGTTTTAATCTCCGAGGCAGGAGGAGGGAAGTACAGATAAACTCTCTTATCAAGGACACATGTTCGTGCATGATCAACTGTGACTTCCCACATCTTTGCAGACATACCGGTGCCCAATATCTGGAGATCCACCAAGACAATATACAAAATCAAAGGAAGTGGATAACTCAAACACCCCATCTAGATGAAAGTTGAAATGAAAGGGAAGAATGAAGTGGAACTCCTGCCATTAGAGTAAACAACTTACATTTCGGAGCCTTGATGGGTCTAAGGATAGTAGAGTAAGGAAATCCTTTACAGTGAAGATGTTTTCTCGACTAAGTCGCTTATGGAAAGCTCCATCTTTCCCAATCTTTTCTAGTCTCCATACTTCATCGAGCAAGGAAGGAGGGTGGTGCTTCTTGTATACTGAAAGCACAAACAAGAGTGATATTGTAATTTCCTCCATATCGGAGTTGATATATCTGCACCTAACCTGATGTTGGGTCGTCAACTAACTTATACAATTTAGATAATTCAAAAAATGTAAAATAAAGTGAAATTTATAGTTACGATAGCTTAGGCATGAAAATCCATATTTATTGTAGAAATCGATCGAAAATAAAATATGAGAAAAAAGACCACTCGCTAGATCTGCTTCACTAAACTTTTTATGATGTATAGGTCATCATAACTCATAGTAAAGAATGTACGGACAGATTTACTTACACTCTCCACGGTGATCTCGGACAACAAATGATTCTGTCTTTGCTTCCTTTATTCGAACACCTTCAAAGTGATCCACAACTCTTACTCCGAGCCTGAATCTTCGGCTCCTTGTCCAACTGGAATTATCGGTGAAAGAAATCTCACCCACCAAGCCAATTCCATCTTTGAGATTCAGAACTGCCTCTCCGGTCAGAAGGGGCTTCTTTCCTTCCCTCTCACGAACAATATTATTCTTGAACTCTTCACTGGTCCAGTTCTCACCCTCATCACCATCAAAATCACCCTCAAGGACAACAATTTCAAACTTTGCCAATGACTCGGGTCCGGAATTCACAATTTGTCCAGTGAGCATATCAATTAAGGCCACCTTTAAGGCAGAACAATCTTCACCTTCAATTCGTGCACCGGTAAATACAGGAAGAGAGAGACTGTTCAGGAACTGCAACTGCAAGCTCCTCAGCTCAGAAGCATGTACTTCTTTCCCGCAACTCCTGGAACAAGTGTAACTGCAATTCATGAGTTCTTGGAGGCCAAGAAAAATTTCCCATCTTATGACAAGGGGGGACGGAAATGCCGTAATTCATTGGTGGTTGCTTACCTTTTCATGGAGTTCATATGCTTTCTCAGAGCAATTTCAACTTCTTCTTTCACCTGTAATTCCACAATATGATGAATCTTACTTATTCTGTCAACAAGCAACCGTCTCATCAAAAATTTCCATAATTCAAGTTTTGCAAATGGAAAACTCACCACTTTACGGATCAATGGCTCCAAAACTGGCTCCAGCAAATGCTGAACAGATCGCATCTTCATCATATCAACAACCACACTAGACAGTCATAAAGCAAGATCAGAGTCCAACCAAATTGAAATATCATTCACTACAAGGGAATGCATGTCCAGAAAAGAACGGGTACTCTGATCACCACAGATCACTAGAAGTCCACGAAGCAGTTTAACTTAAAAAGCAGCTTTATAGTGCCTGCTAACGAAGAGAAAACACCCATCGGCCGCATAAAATTTCTGAGAAATCTTGTCACCTCAAAGGTCAATTTTCATGGAGAGACTGTAAGCTCGCTTAGCAAACACAAGGCCCGCACTCGTGCAATGCTGTCTACCCTTCAGTTCATTATGGGACGACACAAACTAGCTGGTACCATAGTAAACTACGGTGATTCAGGGACAATACATCAGATTCTCGAACTTCCGGACTCCCAAAGAATCAACAGACTCACATGGGTCCTCCTTAGTTTTGAACAGCTATATCACGATGACATGATCTAAGCTAATAAAAAATCAGAACTGTTGCTGTTTTGTCATGAACAAAGAACCAACAGAATTCCTCGGTCAATTTAAAAAGAAAAGAAAAGGTTAAATCTTTGAATAAAATAACAAGACAAACTTGACTCTCAGCAGTAGTAAGAGTACCTCTCGAAGGTGGGCATCCTTCGACGCTTATCATCCACCCCGCTGCCGTCCGACCGAGTCCTCCCGTCCTCCTGCTGCCGTTTCGGCGACATTGTCGGGAACCCAAATGACCCAAAACTCCCGACGCCGGCGTTTCAGGTGAAAACTGGGCACATTGCAGTATGAGAAGAGAATGTCTTGTATTGATTGATTAAGGCACATACATATATATATGTGTGCGTATTATATATATGTATATACGAGGGCAATGAATGCGAGGAAGAGGAATCAAACGTTAATGAGCAATGAATGACAAGGAGCCAAAATGGGATGTCTTCTTCCTTACCCGTAATCTGAGTTTGGCCCAGTGCGGGATGCTTCCTCCCTCAGCATGTCTGTTTCTGCTATCTTATCCGAGAACAGGAAGGCACGGAACCGTACCTACCCCTGTCTTGGCTCGGCTTGGCTCGGCTCTGTGGTTGCTAAGGGGCCGTTTGTTTGTTTGTTTGTTTGGCTTAAGCCATGGAAACCGGTTTCATTTCGTGCCAGTGAAATGGCTATGCTACAGCCTCTAGTAATAGTATCATAGTATGCAATCTCAGGTGGTTTGGCCCAATGATTAAGGGGTAGTCCATGTAACCACTTGATTTGAGTTCAAAACCCTTGAGGTCAGAGCGTTTTTAGCGTGATTACCCACATCATACGTTGTGGGAGTTTACGAGTCCCGGAGAATTAATCGAACGAAGTCCAAACGCCTTTGGATTACGCAAATGAAAAAAAATAGCCTTTAGCATGCCATAATTCTATAAAGAACGAATATACTAACTTGGCAATGAGAATTTCTTGAATTTAAGTGAAGATATATCCCGTTTACATAAATATGCGTAATTCGAGGATGTCCGTTTTGTCATAGACAAGCTTCCATTTTTATGGTGAATTAACGACTCATCAATTCTTCTAAAATTCAAAAAGAGCTTCTAATTAATTATCACTTTTCTTTTAAATATATCCGCATATATTTTAAGTGACTGTTAGCATCGTATTATAATTCATGGACACCATTATTCAAGTGAGTATTGATCAGTAAAAGCGTATTGTCACTATCCCGCATGATATACCCCTTGATTGTATATGTTTCGTGCCACGATTGCATGAGCCTTGGGCCCGCCTAGCTGAGTGGGATGAAGTTCTAATTTTAAGCCACGGGATTGGGAGGGGGGAGCGGACGGGAGAGGGCAGGACCACGGGAAACGCGTTGTACGGGACGGAGGGAAACGGGATGGGAAGTTGCCGTTTTCAGTTTCCTAGTTTGGCGCCTTCCTTCACTAGTTTGAGTTTGACTCGTCTTATTTCCGTACGACTTCGGCCCATAGGTTTGTGTGGGCCCGTATTGCTTGTGTCGGCCCACAATGCTTGCGTGGAACCATTTTGGAGTTCAAATATGTTTTTAAAATTTTATCTCTAATTTTAATTCTACTCACTGCATAACAAAAATTAACAATACAATTATTACTTTTTTCATTTTCTTCAATTTTGTTAACCATTTAATTCAATTTTTAATACTAAATTTTTTCAACAATTCATTACTTTTTTCACAATTTAACAACTAAATCATTACTTTCTCTCAACTATTCATTATTTTTTCACATTTTTTCTCATAATTCAACAACACAATCATTACAAACCAATTAAAATCAAAATTCAACTATACTTAACTTTAAAACTAAACAAACCAGTACATTTTTGCAGTTAACTATCCGAACTCTCATGGAGTTGCAGTGTCCTCTCAGACTCGGTTTTTCGTTAAAAGAAGATGAAAATACACACGAAAGTACTCGTAAAACAAAGATAGAATCCGCTTTCATCAAAACTCTTAGCTCGCCGTGCTACGCGTGACTACGTAACTATAAAATCGCATCTTCATGTAAAATACTAAATATTTTTCTATCAGTTACGTGTCGTAACTCGTGGTTACGTACAACAACTTACATCTAGACTTAGTAGGAAGAACTTCACAGGCAAGGGAGGAATCGAGACTCGGAGCTCGATTTTGTGAAAGTAGTGCAGGTTTTTTAAGCGCACGAGTACAACTAACGAAGAGTTAAGCGTGTGTTGAGAATTGGTTATCTCAAATAGGAAAATCAAAAAAGAAAAACTTGGATATATTTTTAAATATTTATAAGTTAAGTGAAATTTTTTACGGCGAATGTATTAAAAAGATCGATAGCGGATATGAATAAGAAATGTTTTTGAAATCAAATCGAGATATAATTATGATTTTTAGGAGGGGTAGGAAAGAGACAGATGGAGTAGTCACGGTCAAAATATTTTAATTCTCCACCAAAGATGTTATGTTCCAACTTATTTTCCAGGAATCTTCCTACTGCCTAAACACATCACAAAACAGAGTTCAGCCACTGAAGTACGTTTCCTAACAACAGTCCCAACATTTCAGGCATCCTCCGAACCTGTCCCATCCACTCATGTCCATTTCGAGAGTGAATTATTGAAGAAAATAAAAAAAAAAAATCGGGTTTTTCGATCTGATTCTCGAAGTTGATGCTTGAAAGAAACAATCACGACTTTATGGTGCCTCGAAGGAGCCTTCACGAGAGCCTACAATAGATTCAAAGATTCGAGAGAATTATGTCAATCACATATCACTTTCACCAAAGATTTAGAGGACGATGGAATTTACGGATTCCTCGCACCGTTTGATGCTTCGCATCCCTCAGCTTGAATGAAGTATTGCTTATATCACTTATCTCTTGGTAACCCGTTTCCATACCCAAAATTAATCCGCATTAATCCTAGTACGGTACTGCATGATATGAATCTCATGTGACAAATTGAGAATCAAGAAGATTTTGTTCGTTTAGCGCAGTGATACGCACTTTTGCCTGTCAATTAAAAGATTGTAAATTTGATACTCAATGGGACTACTCATATTCTTATATTAGATATTAGAATTTTCATTTAATTGTACTAAATCCATGAGCCCAATTCGTAAACGAAAAATTAAGCAAGTCAAGAAAAGAAATGGTCAAAAAAATAGTTAAGAAAAGAAATGCATAGGAAGGATGTCAATGATAAAGATGAGAAATAGTCTTATAAGGGGTAAAAATTACTAATAAGTGAAAGATAATTTATTTCATCAACTCAATTTTTTTTACTTACCGACTAAATAGATTAGTCATGGCTTTGTTTGTTTATGAAGTAAGTCATACTCCATTTAATTCTACTTTACTTATCTCTCCATTTAACAATACAATCATTATTTTTTATCTTTTTTTTTTTCAATTCTCTCACATATTATGTGTTAACAATTATTACAATTAATTTTTAATATTAAATTCTCCAAACATTTCATTACTTTTTCCTCAATTTAATAGCAAAATCATCATTATTATTATTTTTTACTTCAATTTAATAATAAATTTTTTACATTTTTTTAACTATTATTACAATTAATTTTTTAATAATAAATTTATCCAACTACTTTTACTTTCATTTCGTAGAGTTTAGTAGAATCACATTCTACTCTATTACCAAATGCTACCTTATATTTCATTTTTTTCTATCTCCTATTATTTTTTCATATAATTAACTTGTACTTAATTTTTAAACGCTTATATTTTGATTATAAGAGAAGCTCATTCACCTAGTATAATGACATAGAATTCTTAACAACAAATAAGAGACACGAGTAGTCATTAAGTATCGAATCTAAAATCTCTGTATTACTAAGCAACAACGTGCGCCATTATACTATGTTCTCGTTTAAGCAATTATTTAATTAAATTGTGATAAATTATTCAGGTTTGGCATAACTGTTTTAAAGTAATCAGAGAGGAATCAATCGCAGAGAGCCTACAATAGGCGCGTACAATCGATAGACTTATATATCACTTTTGACAAGAAATCTGCAGTACATAAGAATCGGGATGATTAACAAATTTATTTACCCTATTTCAAATTGAAAGCATGCTGGCAATCGGTTCTCTTCCATACGCGTTTTTATGCGTCGAGTCCGTTACAAAGACAATCTTCTGCTGCATTACATGAGTCTCATATGAAACTATTCGGATTGAGAATCTAGATAATTTCGGTTATTCGAAATAATAATTAGAAAGGAGTGTTCAACCAGAGAACGTGCAATGACTTATCGGGGTCCCGTCCCGTCCACCACCCCCGCCTCCCCCCCCCCACCAACAAAAAAAAACAAAACGAAAAACGCGGGCGTCCTGTCCTACGTGGCCAATGGCTTGCCACGTGTCTATAATCGTGTGCGGCCCGAAATCGTCAGAGAGTGGGGATATTCCCTGACATGGGTCCACAAAGAGCCCATTATTGCTAGAGATGGGCCCACTGGGGTCTAGTTGCTCGCCTAATGGGCTAAATGTTTCAACTTCATAACATCAAATCCCTCAATAATTGCATTTTCTTAAATTATTTAAAAATAAAAAGACAAATCTTCTTTGTAAGTTTCCTTTTTTACATAATACACTGAACTGACAAATGGCAACATGGTGGGGTCGCAGGAATGTAGAATTACGCTTAAAAAATGGGTTTAAATTCTTTTAAAATGAATGCAAACAAAATGATAGTTCAACCCGAACAAGAAAAAGAGAAGATGGTCAGTTTTAAAGGACTTCCTTCTTGAGAAGTTTTTATTGGGTCCAGATCTCTCAAATGATTATCTCTAAGACAGTCAAATCTGCACTGGGACGGTGGGCTAGTGCAAACTATGGGACTCGGATAAGTTTCCATCTTGAAATATCATTTTCGTCATCACTTTCTCCGAAATGTGCTAAAACAGACAGCTTTTGCTTGTTGTCCCAGAAAGCATCAGAATATTAGCCAGCAAGGACATCCTTAAGATACATGATTTTTTCTACCAATCCAAAATATTATGCATCAAAGAGGCTAAGCCGATGCCAGAGACCAGAAACTATCACGTCGATTCATTGAACGCGTCTTGCTCGGAAGTCTCACAGTAGTTCAACAGAGGACAACTGATGGGAAGGGATTCCTTCCTCCGGGGTTTCTCCTTTCTTTTACTGCACTCAAAGCAGAGTTTTCCATGGGTGAACAGGAGGCAGTTCAGGTCGAATTTAAGTTCATCTGGGATCCGTCGATTAAGATGCAGATATGTCTTGTTTCTATCAGCCCCCGACGGAACCCAACCCATCCTCTTTGCGATCTCGAACACCTGCATTTCAATTTTTAAGTAAGAACATGGTCGAGAAGATGATTGCAAGTGTTGCAAAATCTATGTGATGACAACACTCACATGGGTGTCAACTGGGAAATCGTCTTGCTGGAGATTAAACATCAAGACACAAGCTACCTGCCAAAGTGTTTCCAATTGATAAAAAGCTCGAGCAAAAACCCAAAGGCAGTACTAAATAGGAACCCGGATAAGAAATGAGCTGCATTGAGCAAGTTTAGTGAAAAATTAACTAGAGGAGTCAAAGTCAATCGTTCTCATTTATAGGATATACAGCTATATTCTGAGACATGAACATGTGGATTGCGATATTATCTTTTGAGTATTGTTCCTCATCATAATAAGACCGCATCCCCAAAAAATTCCCGACAATAATTGATTCGCAACCTCAAGTGGACAGTGAGTATGAGATGAGACTGAACTTCATCATGTAAAGATCAGATGCAACCGTTTTGCATTTTGATATCAGGGACATTTAGTAGGCCCGAGTGCTCCTACTCTATACCACCATAATTTAATCGAAATACACATTAAAATGAGAGATGAAATTACCGTCTTGGGACCAATCCCTTTGAAGTTAGACAGCTCAGCCTTAATTTCATCAACCGACAAGTCCCGCAAGTACTCCAAGCATAATTTGCCCCTCTTCTCGAGCAAGGAAGTCAGTATGTTCTTGATGCAAGAAGCTTTTGTCGGAGCTAACCCCCCACATCTTATGGCGTCTTCTATACATCTCGGTTCAGCAGCAAGAACCTTGCAAGTCGAAACACCACAACTCAACCAAGTAAACAAAGAGACAGATAAGGGATTGAAGAAGGCTTGTCACAGTTCAATAACATATCAATAGACATCCAAAGATGCGGACCTTTGCCAGCCTCTGTAGTCCAAGAACAAGAAAAATATACAATCATACGAGAACGAAGCATGGCAAATTGGAGATCTTTATCGCAAAAAGATATCACGAACGACACCCGACATGAAGTCACCAATAGTAACCAGGAACTGACACAGCATAGCATATGGACCTGTTGATGCTAATTCAGCATAATTTGACTTTGCTATATCTCACAAATATCATTTGACACCCCAAGGTGTGAACTTTCAGTATCCTGGGAAGTCCAAAAACAAGATAAACTACATAAGTGTCAGAATCCCCGACGAGAAAAAGCATGGCGGTGGATTGGAGACTTCAAATAACAGATATCGCGAGCAAAAACCAATATGAAATCACCAAAAGTAACTGAAACTGACACTGCATATACACATTTTGATACTAATTCAGTATGATTGGACCATTTCAATGAGGGAAAAAGGAAATGCAGCTCATTTCCAAATACTCACCGACTAACGCCTGAAAAGAATGGCGCCTAACTGAGCAGAACATACCCAACTGAGCTCACAACAATAGGGGAAAAAATTCAGAAAATATGCTTCGAAAATTACCCAAGAAAACTCACATTTTCCCATGTGGGGAAGCTTGATTTCAGTGAAGCAAAAGCCCTCTGGGAGTTGACATCGGTGGTGTTCTGCGACAGGACAATCTTCACCAGCCCATCTAACACACTCTCATCATCCTCATCCCCATCGCCATTGTCGTCGTCGTCTAACTGCTCCGATTTGACACCACACTGGACCCCATTGAGCTGCCTCCACCTGCGGTACTTGGCAAACTCCGGGGGGAAACCATGGAGGGCTAGGAGGTCGTCCCGGACTGCCCGGCACTCCGCCGAGCTGGGCCGCGTGTTGTCCGGGTAGGGCTCTGCGTTGCAGGGAGCTGCATTCGTGCAGTTGGCGGGTTTGACTTTGACCGATTTCTCCGAGGAGGCCGAGCTCGGCGGTGACCGGAGGAGCTTCCTCTTTCGTGGAGCTCTCTGCATTGTCAGTTCCCGTCCGAGAAAGGAAAGGAAAGCTTGGTTGGCGGTGGAGAAGCCTCCCGCCTCGGATTCACAAATGGGCCTCGTTTTGGGCTTTCTGTTCTGTCCGTGGACGTGATTTATCATGGGCTCAAAATATGGGCCGTGGGCTTTTATCATAAAGGCACCAAAAGCCCGGAAATAGAGAAGATCAGAGGAGGAAGAATCTCTTCTGATTGCATGGGGAAAATGTCCATCGACTCTTTCGATAATTAAAAGGCATATGCAATTCAAAGAGATCCGGCACATGCGTGGCCGGATGAAGCTAAACTTTCGGACACCACAAGGAACTTCTTGAGTACGATACACTGTCGCTTCTTTTTTATTGTTCTGCTCTTCGCTTGTCTACGACTATTGCTCGGGTCTGGTGTTATTGTTGCACCTCAATTCTCAAATGCTAGCTTGCTGGTACATTAGCTTCGTTATCAGCCACACTCTTTTGATCCGCTGGAAAATATTTATGCTTAGTATCTGATCATTATCTTTGTTTGTCTTTCCCAGTTGTATTGGCTGAGAATGGGAGGCTCAGAAACATGGAGAGCATCACGAAGAGGTTCATTGAGTTGACCATGGCACATAAAAAGGAGAAGTCAGTGTTACCGTGACAAGTGTCATTTTGAGTTCTTGCTCCTTTCTTGGGATGCTCCTGATTTTGGATGTAGAATAGCACAATATGACAAGTGAGGCATGGCAGTGTCCTGGCCACCAAGTACTTCGAGATTCCCTTCCTGATTTATAGATTTAGCACTCCAGTTAAGGTAATAAATATGCTTATGATTTGACATAAATATCGAGGTATTATGCACTATTTCTTCTCGTAAGAACCCTGGTTAATTTGAGTGTCAGAAAAGAAAATTGGACTATCATCCCGATCTTCTGTTTTTGGAGGAGAGAACTAGAACTGCATATGGATTCAACGGTTCATAACAAGTAGCAATTGAAATCGGTAGGTATATATTCACCATTGTGTTTAAATTTTATGTAGGAACTTCGAAGAAGAAGAAATACCAGGAGAAGGAAAAACATCAGTAGCAATTGAAGTTGGAATATATAAACCAGATGTGATTAAGGTTATGGACGACGGGGACCTGCAAATTAACCCTTGGGATAATGGACAACAACACATTTTTTCGGTGCACGTCATCCCTAAGTCGCCTGTCACGGATCATAACTATCTCGTGGTATTAAACAATCCAAGGGCTAGCGAGTATTTTATCATAAAAAGAACAAGTTTTATTTTCACGCTGAGGCCACTTTGGTGCGAGTGAAATGTTTATCTTCAGTTGCTCCGCATTGACATCATATGTCACTTACCGAGTCATTTCCAAGGATCGTTTCGTGCATGACTTGGTACTGATTATAATACCAGTGTCCACCTGACCATGACTATGCCATCACCGAGAATTTTATGCCATATTCCCGGATCTTCCATTTTACTACCCCGAAGCAATCTGATATACGGAAAGCATAAAGAGCTTTTTTTCGTAAAAGAAAAATATAAATGATGTGATATGATTACATGATTAGATTATGTGATATGATTATGTTGAAAAAGAGAATTGAGGATGGAAACATCTTTATAATGAATCATCGAATGCCGCGCCGACATAGTTCCAAAAGGAGCCATAGAATCACTGGATCTCATGAAATTTAGCATAAAAGTTTAAAAAATAAAAGGAAAAACACAAAAACTCCCATATGATTTGGGATCGGGATAAATCACATCATGTTCTTTTATTTAGGACAATTAGTCCCTTTATGGTTTGCTCAATTAGACATAAGGAATTACGACATTAATTTTTTTTATTTAATTTCAATTCTCAATTTTTAACATTTTAATCATTTTGATTCTAAATTTTTTTCTTTTATCATTTCTATCATTAACTTTCCATTTTATTTCATTTTAGTTCTATAAAAAAAAATCAAAAGGGAATGCAAGGTGAGCCCGTCAATCGGCTACCCCGACCTTTCCACCGAGATTAATGGTATCCACGGAGGACAGCGGCGACCTCAATAGAGGGGTCGAGGTCGCCGATTGGTGACCCCAACCCCGAATTGATCGGGGACTTCATATCCTCGGTCGGGGCTGCCAATCGACGACCCCAACCCCTCCACCGAGGTCGTCAACGTCTTCTGTGGGTATTGGCGACCTTGGTGGAGGGATCGGGATCACTGATTGGCTGCCTCGACTCCTCATTCCCTTTCAATTTTCTTTATAGGATTAAAATGAAACAAAATGAAAATTTCAGCATATAAATGATAAAAGAAAAAGATTTAGAAACAAAATGATTAAAAGATTAAAGATTGATGACTAAAAAAAAATTAACGTCATAATCCCCTATGTCTAATAGAGCAAATCATATGAGGCTAATTGCCCCAAACAAAAAAAACATGATGCGATTTGTCCGATCCCAAATTACTATGGAATTTTTGCCTTTTTTCCAAAAATAAAAGTCAATTTCAGTTGAAATTTTATTTAACTATTAATGTTCACCAAATCACGTTGAACTTTTCTTCATAGTGCACAGCTGGGTTGGCGGGTCAACACGGGTCATCTGCATTCAATTCTAGTATAGACTGCCAAGCCAATAAAGTTTCAGTGTTCACTCGGCGGCCAGCAAGTCCCGATCAAAACCATTACATCTTCATAATTCCTGTCGTGTTAGGTTCAGTCGGTCAACAAGGCCCCATCAAAACAATTAGAGCTGAGAATTCACATCCTGTCAGATCTATAGCATATCCGATTATGCCGAGGCAGCAAAAGTAAGTTTATTCAGAAAGAACCTGATGAGAGTTTGATGTATGGAAGAGATAGAAGAAAAGCTGAGGAGCCCAAGCCAAATGCTATTCCAGGAATTCAAAAATCATTCTTCTGTTCAGACTGATTCTGTCACATGTACAGATTCACAAATCACATTACAAAGCCCTCTGTATAGATTAAAACATCAGCAGATTGATCAATTCAGGGACATACGGATTCTCGGAAACAAAACCTGAACACAACGATTCCCCGACTACGTAGTTACCCTGACAACCTAATATATACACACATAACACACACAAAGCCTCGCAAAATTATCAACAGTTAGCTTTTGGACCGTAGACATCCGTGTTTATACCGAGACTGTTGCGGTCCATCTACCAGTTCCGTGTTTCAACAGATTTTACTAAAGGACGTGTTGTGGAGGAGTTGAACTCACCAGCTTCTCTGGCACTATTTCATTAGTTGCAGAATGAACAGACTAAGATGAAATTCGTCGACCGATTTACCAACACTGCACAAGAATTTTGTCCGATTGATTCCAACATGTGACGATACCATTTATCGGGTCCGCCTCACTTCACCCGATTCAAGGAAAGCCTCCCAATCCACGCTCTCACGGCTCTCCACGTCCTCCCTCCCTCTCATCATCTCCAACAGCCTCTTGGCCTTCTCCCTCGCCCTCTGGCTCCCCGTTTTCTCAACCTCCCTCAACAACTCCACTGCCCTCGCCTCCTTCAGGAGCGACTTGAACCTGAAGTTCCCTTGACTCAAAGTGAAAAGGGCTGAGACACAGTTCTCTCTGGTTGATTCCAAACCCTTCCCTTCACTCTCTCTCAACAACTCGACCAGGACCTCGACCCCATTACTGTCAAGCATCGCTGCTCTTCCCTCCGGGCAAGCAGCTAGGTTGCACAGAACAAGCAATACCCGGCTCGTTAAATTCCCCACCTTCACCATCTCCAGCAGGTTGGGGATCGCCTTGAGGTTAACTAACTTGACCCGGTTGGTGTTCACCAATGTCAAGTGATAAAGAGCGAGCGCAGAATCATTACGAGTTTGCTCACTCTCCGATCTCAGAGCATGTAAGAGAGGCTGCAGAGCACCTAAAGCCCCGATAGCCATCTTATTCTCTTCCTCGAGGGCTAAACTGAACAAAGCACCAGCAGCATGACTCTGGGACTCACTGAAGCCCCCCGTCAACACATCGATTAAGTACGGGATGGTACCTGCACGCACAATCTTGACCTTGTTCGAGACCTCGAGAGATAAGTTTACCACCGAGGCATTGGCATCAACCTGCACGGAGTCGTACCGTGAGATTAGAAGGGGCTTCAGGGCAGACAAGAGTCGCGAAGTGCAGAGGCTCGCCCGGCTCTCAGGTCTCGTTTTGGTTATGCTCCGAAGTGAATTTACCGCCTTTCCTTGCTCGAACACATCATTGCTCCTCAGCTTCAAGACCAGTTCCTCCTCTTCAGGGTTCGGGTTAGTGTTTGGGGATCGTACTTGGGCCGGGTTCAGGGTCTCGAAATCGAAGAATTCCAACGACGAGGACGACGAGGAGTAACAGCAGGGCCGGGTCTTGAGGGGCAGAGGCGTCTCGGCCGTCACAATGACCGACTCTTCCGATGAAGAGCTCGAGCAGAACCGGTCTGCAACCGGGTGACCCAGCTCGCTGGCGGCGTGTGTGTGAATCACCGTCGGGGGGTTCTCAGCCACTTCCTTCAACAACTCCCTCTCCGAGACTGGAATCGGCCCGCCTGCAACTACTTCATCCCGAATCTTCGCACGGACAATCTTCTCGACGGAGTTGTAGTCCGGTGGCTGAGGGTGGACGGAGCCGGAGCTCTTGCACCAGCTGGCGATGGCCGATTGCAGGGCCAGGTTAGGGATAACGGCGGCGAAATCCGGCCGGGTCCCAGATTCAAGAACCGGGCAGAAGCCCAAATCTTTGCAGACCTGGACGGAGACTCGCTCGAAGGTCTGGCCGGTGGAGACGACGACTGGGTCGGACATGAGGGAGTCGGAGATAGGGCAGAGGAACTCCTTGGGGGGCGGCTCTCTGGGTCCCTTTTTGGACTTGGGGGAAAGGGACGACGAGCGGGAGAAGGAGATTTTCCATCGGTGCCTTCCATTGCCGCCCATTCTCTGCAATTTCAGTACCTCAAGAAAGGGACTGATTCATCGAGTTGAAGGCTGGGAGATTGGATGTTGGGGGAGGGAGGGAGCTTGCTTTTGAGGGTTCAACCTCAATCAATGGCATTGGAGGAAGCAGATAAAGGAGAGACCTTTGGAGGCGTGTGGGGACTGAGTCAGCTCACCTCACCTCACCTCACCTCCAGTCAGCTCAGAGGAGAAGACGAGAGAGGTTCCGTGTCTGGCGGCTGAGAGAGGAGAGAGACAGAATGAGCTGGAGAGTTCCTCTAGCCCGAGCCCGACCAGGTGAACCGGCCGGTCCGACAGGGTGGGTTCTGGTTCGCTGACTCTTCTGACCTCCTTTGGCTGCGGTTGTTGGAAAATGTTGAGACTCCGTTGATCTTCCGTTTAAACCGTTGACGGGGAACATACCAGTCAACGGTATCTGTCCTCTGGGTTTAAGACAAAATAATGCAATTATTAGTTGATAACAATAATATAGACTTTCTCGGGGGAATGTTTAAAAAAATTGAAAAAGGAACCGAAGAACAAAATTTGTGACTTCTCATTTGTATCAAATCTAGATGGTAAGTGTATCGAAAGTTTTGTATTGGGTGAAATCATCCAGGGAAGGTAATTGATCAACTTGCATATCGAATCAAATTCCTTTTTTTTTTTTTTTTTTTTTTTTCATGTCACAACTAATCGAATGACAGCTGAAATCCGACATGCCATTCCCGTAGTAACGGCTTTCATCGAATTAGAGTAGACTTTGCCCCTCCAAAGACCTCTCCTTTCATATATGGCCACCCGCAGCTTTTATCCGATTCTCATCGGCCATGAGAAATAAATATCCGCGTGGATCTGCATTTCAATTTTTTCAGAAAGAAAGGGTATGAGCATTAACGATGTTCAAACCACCGGGCTTTTCAGTGTGGAATCAAATCTTGATCGATCAACAGGATGTAACATGTAACTATACACTAAAAGTAAATGATCTCAGCAGAATGCTACAGCTCCAGACCGAATTTCAAACCCGAGAGATGTCTTTCTGAAGTATAGAATGGTAGGTAGCCCACAATTAAAGATAAAACAAGCGATTGAAGCAAAAAGCAAGCAATACTTTTCCAAATTAAAAGGGTCTAAAAGTGGAAGCACTTGCCGTATTTCCTATGAATTGGAATTTCCCCTACCTTTTGTAGTGCATGCAGATATAAAGTATGTATAGACAATCAATCGATCAATCATTCCTCTTCTCCATCGGATTTCAAGTGAGTCCTGCAACTATCCTAGACCACATAGAAAACGGTGCCCCTTCGGTCGGGGCAAGACCAGTCCCGGAGACCTAAAACCGTTGGATGGGGAGCCTCCTGTGGCACGAAAGCTGTCTCCCCATCCAACGGTCTTGAAGTCTGCATGACAATCCAGCCCGGGACTGTAGATTTTTCCCCCTTAGAACAAAGTGACAAAGCATCCAATATGACAAAGTGACAACTACAACTTCCAAAAACTCTTACACTGGAGCCACATTTGACAACTCATGCGATTGGGCCTTGTTTGCTTCAAAGAATGGACATCCTCACCTTTCGTATCAAGTTGAAATGGGGAGAAACAACATATTGTATAGACAGAGACAGCCTTACAAAAAGGGCAACACTTTTCATCAACTAATATTTCACACTGAGCAATGTTACAAAAAGAGACAGCCTCACTCTAACGACTTCAGAATGATTATAGCAATATACAGATTCATAGACATGATTGCAAGTTTGTAGCTGTATCAAATAGATTTTACTAACAATGGTTTGCCTTACAGAACAATAGCCACTTTTCTCCGCCAACAAAATATGGATAAGAATGATGGCAAAATTTGTAAACAGGATGCGAGTTCCCGCATGAAGTAATTGGAAACCCGAGCAATACTACATTCTCCTTGAAAGAGATGAGAGGGATAGAAGAATCTTCCTCCTAGGCCCCTGAGAAGTGAACAGTTTTTGTCATAAAAAAACATGTTGAGACTCTCAATCAGGAACTTTATTCGCAGCAGTCCAATTTCTCCCAACATGGGCAGGCATAAGGCTTTCTGTTTTCACCAATACTTTTAAGGGAAAGAAAAACAAACTCAACGCCTCTAAGTATTGAGCCACGATATAGACATTCAGACCACCACTTTCGATTTAGATTTCGGCCAAAGACCCAACACCAAATACTATGCAGGACATAATCATTCAAGAGGGGCTGTAGGCATTTCAAGATATATCTCTTTTAACAGTTTGTACCACAATCTCTTTAGAAAACCAATTTGTTAAGAGAGCACCTTCCTAACAAGAACAGTTTATCTCTGAGCTATACGAGGAGGAAAAAAATAAAACTCTGATATGGCAAAGAAGCTAGATATACCATTGGTATCCCCAACTCCTTGAGATCATTGTCCTGCATATGCTTTAGCACAGTCATGTCAATCTGAAATAAGTAAAGACGTGTACCATTATCAGAGCAAGAAATGTAAGCTGCGGGCCACTAGCATCACCAGCATCAGTGTATAAAAACATCAGATTTGAATTCCGGTATACTTTGCAGACCCAGCTCAAGTTGTCAAATCAAACTAAGTTGGTAGCATGCCCTAACACTTTGCCAACAAAATACTAGGTTGCAGCTAAAGATTACCTTTTCAACAAGTAAGAAGATCATTAAGCCCTATCCTTCAAATCCTAAAGGAACAGCCCTTTTCAGTCCTTTTCAGTTAAGACGTGTGAATTTTTGAATGACCGGCAGCACTCACAAGATTAGCATCTAAGGAGAGGGAATCCAAATAGCAAAGCGCGGAATACTCACTTCCTCAGCCTGAAAGAGAATAGCATACTTGCCCAAACCAAGTGAATTCAAAAAATTCCCAATGGTAAGTGGTTCCTGTCCATGCCAAAGAAACCCCAACTATGAGTGGACTCCCCAGAGGCTTAATCATGATATAGGGTCTTTTCTTATGACCACAAAATATCTCAACATTATCAAACATCAAAGGCATGTCAATGACAAGTAAGAGCAGCTCACTATACCAGATATGAGCCCTGCTGCAGCATGCTGCTCTGAGGATGCTGTCGTGGAATGGGTCTTGTAGCTTCAACAGACAAAGTTGTTCTTGTCTCTAAAGGCCGCACATGGTCATAGACATTTTTTCCAGCATAGGGAGGATGCTGTGATACTTCAACTGGTCCATGTGATAGTACTTGGTGCTGACCATTCGGTAGTTTCAGTGACAAATGTCCCATAGAAGCTCCAATTCTACTATCTGGAGATCCATATCTCAGTGAGAATTCCCTTGAAGCCCCCGCTATCCTATCTGGAGATCCATGTCTCTGTCCATCCCAAGAAGAGTAAGACTTCCTCACTGCGTTTAGCTGGAGCAGATCATCTGCACTTCTAGTGGGTGAAATTCTCCGTAAAGAGCTCTCTTGTTCGGGGTCACGCATGTGCTGCCTTGACCATGTACCCAAGGTCGAAGTTTTTGCTGTTGATATATTACCATGACGGCTCATGTTATTATGGTTTCCGTGAACTTGCTTCGCTTTATTCTTTTGCATGAGCTTCACTCGAAGGTCCTCCTCCTGCAGTCCTTTGGCAATTTATGACCAAAGTTTACAGAAAAAAAGAGTTTGCTTATACCTTTTGCTGCTATGAGGGATCACAAGACATATAATTTATATCATCTAATGTAAAAAGAAAGCGATTCATCTGGTTTGGCTCCGTCCTTACCATTTGAACTCCCATTAATATCCCCGCGTTGTCTGCAGTCATTCCACATCAGATCCAACACTCTTCTTTTAGATGTCTCATCGAAACTAAATGCCTAATTTAAGAAATGAGAATGCAGAGCAGAACGCTTTGTCCCAAAAAAGAAAATTCTCTCGACAAATTATAGCTCTTTCCAGAAAAGTGCTGCCCATGACGTGAAGAAGGCAATCAATTTTATAAGAACCACAGTCAAGACAAGACAGCGACACGAATGCACTCATGATCCAGTAGAATGTCGGAACCTTTATTCTCAGTTCCAACTTAGTGCAATCCAATGACATGTACATAAATTCAAGCTAAACAGTTAAAACTGAACTAACCGCTTTGCATTCGAGTGGCTCCCAGACCGAACATTATTGGCATTCCCGCCAAGTCGGTCTCTTATCAGCCTCTTACTGCCCGATGATGGCAGAGAATTGAACCGAGATTCATTGAATGCGTTTCCTTCCCTCTTCACCACCTGGTCCAAAAAAACACCGATTGAGCTTACTTTCTAACCCCCCAAAGTTCCGATCGATCATAAAGTGCAATCTCAGCTTTTACTATCGTAACTGTTGAATTATCAGCTGAAAATCAGAAGAGCAACAGACATTTTCACGAATCAACAAACTTACCTGACCAGAGCGGCCGAGAGTGATGGTGACCCGAGGCCTGGACATGTCAAAATCCTCCAATGGAGCAACAAAACCTCAGATCATCGAAATCGTGGAGAAGGAGACAACAGATTAAACGTCGGCGGGATCAGTGGCAGGTAATTCGGATCAGTGCTTCGCCAACGTACAGACTGAGCTGAAGAATTCTTGGAAACGTACCGCTTTAGCCAGGAAGACCGACCTCAGCTTGACTTATACTTTCCTTCTTCCTCTCTCTCTGTTTTTTTTTTTTTTGGCTGAAGGCAATCTGCGTTCATTGTATCCCCGGCGGTGAGATAACGTCAGTCACAGGCAAGGCCAGTCAAAATAAAAAGGTTCATGACCTAAAAAAGTGTCGACTTTGAATATTTTTCAATTTTGATGCGAATTTTATTTTTTTTACAAAAAATACGAATTTTGATTTTCTTATCAAGTTAGACATCCGTGTCATTTTTTATCAATTTTCTCGACATGACGGAAAATAGTGACTATGTGGGAAACGTTGTCACGTCATGTTAGCAAAAATAACAAAAAAAATTAAAGAAAAATATAAAAAAGAGAGAAATGCTTTGATTGGAGAAAGAATGAGAGCCCTTGCTAGTCACCGTAATCCCGATTAGGGTTGTCATTGACCTCGAAGGGTGTCGGCTACCCCAATCAGAAGGTTGTGACCTAGATCGACTCCCTATCCATCGAAATTGGAAGAATCCCAAGGGTGGCTGTTGGGATTGAGGCTCCACCCGTAGAAATAGGGAGAATCCCTAATTTAAGGATTTTTCAGATTCCGCCAATCCACTGCTCCCGTAGTTAGGTTTATTGGTGCCCTCTAAGGTCACTACTTCTCCAATCGGGGGACGGTGGTCCACCCTTTCTCCGATCAATGCCTTTCTCACTTTTTTCCTTTTATTTTTTAAATTTTTTGTTGAAGTGGCATGACACAATTTACAGTGTAAATACCGTTTTCCGCCGAATCAGCAAAATGGATGGAAAATGACACAAATGTCTAAAGTGATAAGAAAATCAAAATTAGTACATTTTTTTGCCAAAAAATAAAGTTTGTGCCAAAATTTTAAAAACGGTCAAAGTTCATGCTTTTTTGGATTATTAACCCAAATAAAAATCGAAATGTACGATCAAATTGTAAAACGGTAAATTTGTATGAGTAATGAATATAATATTTTATTTACCAAAAAATGAATATAATATTTTAAAAATAATTTTATGCATATTTTTATGAAATATAATCGAGGTAAAATTGAGAACAATTTTATTTATAGTTTCTAAATGTCAATTTTGCACAAAAAAGTGGGGTTCGAATAAATTATAAATCAAATCTCCATTTTTCTAAACCGTAAGAGCTTAAAAGTTCATTAGTCCCTCTAAAATTTGGACTGAAAATGATAATGAGTATATATATACATAGGTATTTAAAGTATACTCTTAAAGTTCATGCGACGAGAGACCTCCGTTCGTCTAATGAGAACTTTCGCGTAAACTCCTCAAGCATTTTCCTTACACTCGGTTGATTGTCATTCCTTACATCAATGAATTTCCTTTTCGTTTTTCCTTTTCCTTTTTTGTGAATGATGTTAATTTCGGCAGAGATTTAATTTGCATTAATTAGTTAATTAATTGATTGATTGATTATAATTTCTAATTTCAATCCCTCTGCTACGCGCCTCTGTACGTTACAATCTCCTCCTCTTCTTTCTTCTCCTCCTCCAATTTTGGCTCTGAGGTTTTTTCCTCTGCTTCTTTGTGTGCTGGGTCTGCCATGGAAAGCCCATCTGGTTCTTTTGCTGGCAAGTGGAACTGAGGAAGACAAAGACACATAGACCAACTTGTACATGAAAAAAGAACTGAGGATTTTTTTTTTCTCTATCGACCATTTTGTCTAACCCAATATGGTGTATTTCAAGCCTTGTTTTTGTTCAAGCACATGATTCACTTTGAATATGAATCAGCAATTGGCAGGCCTGGGAATTCCCAAGCATGTCTTTATAGGTCTGCATTGTCTTGGCATTATTAGTTGTTGCTAATCGCACTTCCACTTCAATATTGTTTCTTTGTGCTCATCTGCTAAATAATACTGGTTCCCTGTGTATTTCTGCTATTAGAACTAAGAAGATTTCACATGGTGGTGTTGATGATGAGCAGGCAGGATCAGTTATATTAACATATAAGAGGTTCTCACACAAAAATTTCATTGCAAAGAAAGGAAAAAATAAAATAAAATAACACAAGGACATGTAACTAAGTGAAAAATAGAGCATGGCGTTTACAAGTACATTATATTTCAACATTTTCTCCTTATATTATTTTTTTTCTCTGTTATAATGGTTTCTCTTTATATTATTTTATGAATTCCGATTTTGAAATATTCTTCATCGCTTGCATACTTTTATACTTGCTTGAAAAAATATCATCAATTATATATTTGTCAGTGAATGCTTTTCCATCTATTTGATATATTATAATAATAATAATAATAATAATAATAATAAATAATAATAATAACTATTAAAACTAATCTCTATAACTATCGTATTTTTTCATGCCATCTATAATTATTACAAAATTTGTAAATCTAATTTACAAACTATTAACTAAATCAAGCGATTGCAAAATTTATTTAGTAATGAATCTGTGCATGTAATTTATAAAACATAAACAATAAAACTACAGGTCACCATTCCATTATATTTCTAGATGTAGTTAACGTAAGATTAGCTAAAATATATAAAAGTAGACGCCCGTGCGGCGCACATGCAAGAAGACCAATTAGTTTAATGTTTGACTCGGTAAAATCGAGTTTCTACTGTTTTTACTAAATAAACTTTGATTTCTACACGAGTATACCAAATTTAAAGTTTCTAAAATAAATTGACTCGTCATGGAAAGTGAAAACGTAAAATAATAAGTTTTTAATACTGCGTTTGGTTTCAAAATAGGATTTTAAAATCAGATTTTAATTTTGAAAAAGAGTGATATAAATGAGATCCACCCTTTGACTTTGTATGAGTTATTTTGTTTTGTTGTAGAAAAAGAGTGGTATAAATAGGACCTACGCTTTGATTTTGTATAAGTTATTTTGTTTTGTTGTAGGTAAAATTAAGTTAAAGTAGAATTTTATGGTGCGTTTGATTTCAGAGTTAAAGTAACTTTGATTTTGATTGTGGAAAAGATAATGATTGTATAGTATGTTGAGTTAAAGTTAAAGTTAAAATTTTTAACTTGGAAAATGTGTATTTTTGTTGTGTAGTGTGCTGAGTTAAAGTTAAAGTTAAAATTTTTGTAATTTTAACTGCGAAACCAAACGGAGCATTAAAATCTTATTTTGAAACCAAACGACCCATGAGGGTCGGAATCGAGTTTTTGACAACATTGGGTCATACGGGAGCGCCATTGGATATCGGGAGGAGTTGGGCCCACAGTGAAGATCATGGGCCCAATTATTTGAGCTAATGGGCCGACAGATGGGGGCCAACAGTTTCATTTTCTAGCCACGGGTCCGATAACTAATGCAATATTTTAGTGAGCTCACTAACCTTGGGCCTAAAAATGGCTTCTGAATCCAAATTTTCAAACCTGGACAGTCTTTCTCTCGATTCTGATCACGCACATATATATATATATATATATATATATATATATATTTTGGATAAGTAGCGGGTACATATATATATATGTATATTTTATATACGAAAACCTCAAATTCACAATTAATTATTTTGATGTGCTTTGGAAGGGGACATGGTTATTTCACCGTTATATACACCTTGTAAGAAATTACGGGATTGAATGCTGATCCCAAACCAGTTGCTATAGGTTGTGCTTGTACGTGAGATAAGGTTGCATGTCGTATACATGATTCCATTCCATTCATCTTCATTCAATCAAAGCCGAACATGGCCATATATATGAGTTTCAAATTATTAGGGATATGTGAGCACTTCAGATGTCTCTTGGCTTTCCTTTATCCTAGCACCCACCACCTGATTTAAGAGCCTTGATTTTCGGCAATATTGTTGAGGCCGCCGTACCCTGTCTCTGTATTTCTTAATTTCTTTTATTTTTCAGGTCCTCTTGGCTCCGTTTTACTATTGAAGGATTTTTTTTATATAAATATATATATGTGATATTTTCACGATATTCTCATATTTGATGTATCTCGATGTAATCTATAAATTCTCCTCACATTATATATACATCACAGGGCAACCCTATTGGGATATCGCCTACAAACTTACATGGTATTAGAGCCACACATATACGTGGCTTTCTCTCTATTTTCTTCTTCTTTCTCACCTTGTGGTAAATATGGCTAAGCAAAACTCGTCGAGTCCACCTACGAGATAAATTATATATATATATATAAATAATATAGGGAAAATGACAACACATATCACAGTTTAAAGATAATTTTCACCGTGCATCACATTTTGAAAAATTTTCACGATGCATCACCAATTTTTTTAAATTTTTCGCCGTGCATCATTTCCGTCAAGTGATGGACGGAAACCTAACGTGGTTATTTGAACAAACGGTGCCCATGTGGCTGCGCTTACTCAGCATCTAAGTCCCACTCCCTTCTTTCCCTCGCCCCCAATTCCGTATTTTCTGCCTTTCTCTAAAACAAATAGTGTCTTTTCATCTCCTCTCACAAGCAAGCAGAGTTGATCAAAACCCTAAATCTTCAATGATCACAAGAAGGATAGATGAAATTCCGAAGGAGAAAGATGTCGATTGTTGAAGGGTGTCGACTACTTGCCAGAAGAGGAGCAATCGTTGGTACATGCATGAGCAAATAGAAGGATCGATCACGGGTACTGTCTTATTCCATTTGCATGTGGACGATCTAAGATGGTGTTGATGATGGCATTAAAGTTCATGATGGTATATAAAATGATTTTTTTAGTTGCAGGAAGGGTAAAACTTGGATAAAGTTGGCGACTTGGAGCAGTTGGTGTCATGCCAGTGAATCATGTCATTCTCATCCCAACAGAGGAAGACAATGTAAGTTCAAAATGATAATTTGATCGACTAGTTTGGCATGGTTTTTTTGTCTGCTGCTAGAAGACTGAGGATCAAGTGGTGTGTACTTTGAGTCTTTAGTTTAATGGTGTCCTTCTCAGCCCACAGTTTTCTTATCTGCTACTAGAAGACTGAGGTTTAAGTGGTGTTTGTTGTTGAGTCTTTAGTTTAGTGAACTTGTGTTTTGTTATTGTAGGGTGAGAACTAAATTTGGTATGCAACTATACTACGAAGGCCACATGAAACTAACTCCGCCAGTTGAGTATATTGTTGGTACAAGTTGTATATTAACTATGAATGTTGATACAAGGTTGTGGCATGAGATGAAGGGGCATCTAAAAGACTTTGGTTACAAAGAACCTAAAAGAATGTGTTATTTACTTTTTGAAAGTAGTTTAGATGATGGTTTGGCTGACATGAACACTGATCCTGAGGTGATGTCAATGGCTGAGGTTAGATTGAAATTTGAAATAGTTACTATGTATATTGAATTAGATAGGATGGAAGATAATGACGATGAGGGTGATGAGGACTTTGATTTTGAGAGTGATGGTATAAGGAATGACACTGATGATAATGGTATGGAAGCAAGGGAAGTAGGTATGGTGATGAAGATGACACTGATGATGATGTTTGGAAAGGAGAGGATGGTGAAGAGGATGAGACTGAAAGGAATGATTTTGATATATGTGGGTATGAAAGTGTTAGTGATGACTCTTTTTCGATACCATATGAGAAAGACAAACGAAGTATCGACCTCAGGATCACCCATCACCACTTCTCTTTACCGATTGCAACTGAAATTAGGGGAAATGAATATGCAAATGAAGCATTGAACTGAAATGAACCATACCAGCTGAGGAAGACAAACGAAGCATCCAGCTCAGGATTGTCGATCGCCTCTTATCTGAAATTGGGGGAAATGGGCAAATTGAACTGAAATTTGGGGGAATTGAACCTAAGACCGTTTAATTGGGGCCGGGGGAAAGAAGGGAGTTGAACCCAGATGCTGAGTAAGCGCAGTCATATGAGCACTTTTTATCCAAATAATGTGCCACGTTAGGTTTCCGTCAATCACTTGACGGAAATGCTGCACAGTGAAAAATTTAAAAAATTCCGTGATGTATCGTGAAATTTTTTCAAAATATGATGCATGGTGAAAATTATTTTCAAACTGTGATATATGCTGACATTTTTCCTATAATATATATAGCAAAATGGAGAAACTAATTAAAGGAGAAAACTGGCTCGCGCGCGTTTGAAAAGAAAGCAAAGCAAGCATGCTTGCCAACCGTGGCGAGGTGTGTCTTCACTTCTTTTGACGAAGTGAAAGCATGCGGAATTATATTTTACACATATACATGTAGACCAGAAAAAAAGAAAATAAAAAAAATGTTTTGTTTCCGTACGCGATTTGATTATTCAATAATTTCTCAATTATTTTTGTCATCACATCAACACAGAAAGACCTAAGTGTAGTCAAAATTCCCATTCCAAAAAGTGCAAACGTACTGTATTTTAATTTTTTGATATAATGTCGTTGATGTACACCACCCAGTTTAGGATTCTTCGCACCAGTTCGGAGCAGTCGATAATTAAGACTTTTGCAGACGAAAAGAAAGGAAAAGAAGAAAAAAAGGGAGCAATTGTTAGTCCATGACAATTGCCAGCTGCAGGCAGAAATATATAACTGCGAAGAGCCCACCTGCACAGAAAAACTAAGAATATTTTCGAGATTTCACCCAAAAATCAAAGCCACTGCAAGAACGTTTTCGATGGAAACGACGGCGAGGAGCTAAGGCCGCTGATGCAGAAGCAGTATTTCGACTTGCATGACTCGTTCAAAAAGAGTGAATTTGCAGAAAATTAAAGGGAAACCCTACCTAGTTTGTCTCTCTAAACCTCTCCCCTGCCCTCTGTTAATTTGCTATATATCTACCAGCAGATGTATCTTGCAGTTTACCTTTCTCATGAGCAACCGACGACATGCAAAGCGAATGCATATATTTTTACTTGGATCACTATATGGAAGACAGGGAAAAAAAAAAGATCGAAAACATCTATAATAATCGAAAGAATATCTAGAGTGACTCTTTGGGTGTGTGAAATTATGGAGAGATTATATAATGAAGAGTACGAAAGAGAAAACATGGTCCTTGGACCTATTTGACTTTCATCAGAGGTAACATTATTCATCGATGAGTATATGAATAAACAAGCATGCTACGGATGGAGAAGACAAACATCGATCTCGACAGAAATATCTAACTAGAACTCTGTTACTTGGTTTTTGTTCATAGAAATAAGCAAAAGTGCACGAACGGATGATGATGAAATGAAGCACACAAAATAGACTTACAGACCTTGGAAATTAAATGAAACATCTGTATCCGAAAACTGATGAAACAACTTGGAGAGAAAGCTGAATGAAGAGATCGAAGGATGGTGTACAACCCTAAAAAATATTGTTTGATGTAGCAAACAATAGAATTCGGACCGAGACGCTTGATTCCCCGAGACGAGAGAGAGAGAGAGAGATAGAGAGCTAGCTAGCTAGCACACAATCAAGAATCCTCCCTCAGCTCATGACAAGAGATACCGATGGTGCGGCGATGATCATCTGCTAGCTTTTAGCTCTAGGGCTTTCCGGCGAGCACGATGAAACCCTCTTGAGATTGCATCATCATCTTCATCTTCTTCTCCTTCTTCTTCCTCCTGATCTTGTTGTGGCTGGGGCCTTGCTTTTGGTCGATAAGAGATGAAGAAATGGTGGTGGTGCTGGTGATAGTGGTAGGGTTGATGGATTAGGATGGGAGGCTGGGAATGGCAAGAAAGGATGGTGAGGGGGTAATGATGATAAGTCAGAGAGAAGGAGAAGGATGAAGAAGACATTATGATTGCTCTTTGCCTCTCTCTCTCTGAGCCCCTTCTTGTTCTTGTTCTTGTTCTTTGTTGATGATGATGATGTTGTTTTCTCTCTCTCTATCTGTCTGTCTGTCCTTCTCTCTCTCTCTCTCTCTCTCTCTCTAAATTTGTGTGGACTCTGGAAGACTGGAACAACAAAAATCCGATGTATTTCGTGCCCTAGAGAAATTAATATTATTAATAATTTCCTTGAAACCCTAAATCATCTATCTGTCTGTCGGTCCCCTTTTTCCTTTTAAGATCGCGAGCGGGATATCATCAACCTATCTGGCCGAGACCGATCTGATCACCGTTTAGATGATGGCATTACTTTTTTTTTTTAGGCAGCAGAGGCTGAATACAAATAACTTAAACAAAAATAAAACGGGATAAGGCGACCCCTGCAATATCGCCTAACAGTAGTGAGAGCACCCCATTAGGAGTTGAATGAAGAACATGCGTCCCCAAGGAAAGATTAATCGCCCTCTTCGACAACCAATCCGCGCAAGTATTCCCTTCCCGGTACGTGTGTTGGATGCAAACCTCCCAATCCCTTTGCAATAGATTTCAAATGCTCCTCTGCAGCAGCTGAAAACACGACGGACACGAGTCCTGTCTCGATATCAATATTAGAACCACCATAGAGTCTATTTCAAGGATAAGTCGTCGGCACCCTGCATTTCAAGCTAATTCCAAACCCATTAAAACTCCCCAGAGCTCTGATACATGATACTTCTAAATCATTTTGAAGTGATACACTGCGGTTAAAATCCACTAATTAGGAGAACAATTTACTGTTGAGCCACATGCATTCTTATGATTTATAATTTGATATTATTAATTCTTTCTATTAATTGAAACCCTAGTATTCATCTCTTTCACTGTCAAAAAAAGGGAAGAGGAAGTATAAGGACATGCCCGTGGGTGTGGTTAAGCTTTTTGGTGCCCCCACACACACCTCAATCTTCTCTTCTCTTGTTCACTCAAAGGCAAAGGCAAAGGAAAGGAGTCCACTCTTTTTCTATAATGTTAATGGGGGAAAAAGGAATCCATCCTCGGAGGCAATATCTTGCACGCTTGTGTCCCATCTCATCCCCTCCCTCTTTCTCACCATCTTTTCGAGCTCTTTCAAGTTCTTTTTCTTTTTCTATGTTTTTATATTTTATTTTTTCGGTCAGAAGGAAGCTCGTCTAGTATAGACTAGATCAGAAGAATATATAAATGGATACAAAAAAATTCTACGCACTAATGAGAACTAAAATTAAAATTTATTAGTTCTCAGTCGAAAGAGAGTGTCATTGTACTCGACCCATTCTCACTTCTTTAATTTTGACATGCTTTTAACAATCAAATCAACTATATGTGTTGTTGATTTATTAAAATTTTTCACATGATATAAGAGCCTTTTGATGTCTAATACATGCATCTTGCTTGTTCACAATAGATATAGTCTTACTCAGATTTGGATCTTAGCTAGGTGGAGCAAAGTGAATCCAGTGAGCTACTTAATTAGATTTGCCCGTACACCTTATTTTTGGTTGTTATGACGAGCGACTCATATATAGTCTTGTTGAAGAGTCCTTTGATCATGACAAATTTGACAAGTCTTGTTAGAAGTGATTTGTATCTAGTACTCATGAATTTCTTTTCGTAATGTTAACTAATGGCTGCCCTAGTTGCTTATTGATTAAACCTTTTCGAAAGCTAATGTATATAATTGGTGGTATATCTATGTAGATCGATCGATACATAGACCCTTCTAAAGGAGCGTCTTGTTTTTTTCTTTTTATATTGCATAATTTATTAACTAATATATGTTATAATATACATTTTCCACTAACTGGAAGTACTGATGCATGATTGGTGGCGTTCCACAGCTGATTAAATCATAATTAATGAATTATTAAGTATTTTTAATTTTCGTGAGAATATGCAAATATTCCTTTGGGTGCAGGAAGATGTTTATTTTATTCGACACAGCAAAAGGCTGTTTGTGACTGTATGTGGGAGAGGATGAATGAATGAATTGGATCAAAAGCTTTATCGGGTAGAGTTAAAGATGGAATTTTTTGCAGAATCGAGAGGTTGATCCTTCTTTCCTCACACACACACGCATATATATACACTAATTGGTATTTGAGTGTATATATATGCGTATTTGAGTGAACATTCTTAATTTAAAAGATCGTCACAATTTTTTGACTCTCATAAAATTCAGTTCTTCTTAGAACAGATAATAGAGGATATGATTGAGGATATTCTTGAAAATAGGATATTAGATTTTAATAGTTTATATCATATATACAGAGTAAAGTTTAATTTTAGGAAAAATAATGTTTGTAAAATGAAGCGTTTCCTTGAATAATAGTAAAGATATTATACGATAGTATGTTTTTACTTACGTTTATAATTATGTATTAATTAATTAAATGGTATAAAATAATCAATAAGTGACAGTACACAAAAGGAATCATAAAACTCAGAGACTAGGGATGAATCTTAAAGAAAACCGAGGAGAGACGCAGAGGTTTGAGTACTTTGAGGAAAAATTCAACCATGGGGAGGGGCACGAAGCTGTTTCTGTTCCCCAAGTATATGTATATATGTCATATGTATATATATATATATATATAAATATAAACCTCTATTATTGAATAACATAAAAAACTTTACAACTTAATGAGTCAACCTGACCGAATTATATTCAAGAACCGATTAAGCTTTCAGATTAGGGCTCACACCAAAAGAAAAGAAGTATCTCTTCTGATCAATTTTCTCCTCTTTATTGCATCAAGTGTAGGGCATTAATGACACAGCTTCATAAGCAGCTAAGTATGCTCTGGTGCGTGGAAAAAATTCGGTTATAATCATAGAAATGTGATCCTTTTCCATCCTTTATGTAACTAATCGAAGAGTTTTAGTGTGTTTGGTTTTAGAGTTGAATAGAGTTAAGTTTTGATTTTAATTGTGTTGTAATGATTGTGTTGTTGAATTATGAGAAAAAATGTAAAAAAAAGTAATTAATAGACGAGAGAATTTAATATTAAAAATTGAATTGAGTATAATTGAGTTATATGTGGATTTATGTATGATGCCCACCTTTTTTACTTTGAAGAGTTGATTTTTGTTGTGTAGTGAGTAGAGTTAAAGTTAAAGTTAAAATCTTAAAATTCGATTGCGAAATCAAACGGTAGCATTTATGCGTTATGTCTTTCTATTCTAAAGACGATGTAAATATGGTTCGTTTTTCATTTGTTGATCAATCACTTGATATGCATTCATATATAGTATTGAGTATTAATTGGAAATGGAAATACATCTGTACACAATACACATGAGTACTTTTTCTGGGTGATAGTATATATACATGAGTTTATTGGTATCAGAAAAAAGAGTATATAACAAATTGTACCATATATATCCTACATACATAGATATGAATGTATTCTCCTCCGCCTATAGATAACATGCTCTGTGTGTCTTCAAATAGTCATATTTATGCATATTTTTGAAGGAAAACGTACATTCGTTTACCCAAAAAAAAGTATATTCATTTACCCAACAAAAAAGAAAAGAAAAAGTGTATTGTCGTAGTGATAGCTAATGGAAGAAAATAGAGAGGGAATAAAAGTTTGTCTTTATGGAATGGACTTCTTCTTTTTAAATGACAGATGCAATTTATTGATAATATCAATTTTTATGAAAGTGTGTTAAAACAAAGCAGAAAAGAGGAACCCTAGATATATACGAAAAACACAAGACTTACTTAAATTATATTTCTCAAGCTAAACTGATTTGTTACCAAAAAAAAAAAAGAAGTTGTAGAAACTAGAATTATGTATAAAAGCCGCTTTAGGACTTGAGTGATCCACAATAAGTCGTAGCAGATCGAGCCATTTGATTTCATCGATTCGCTCCACTATAAGTCACTTTGGATTTTAGTTAATATAATTAATGTATGATCACATCAAATCAAAGATCAAATTCAGCTAAGTATGGAGTGTCTTTGGGCAAGTGACTTTCATGTTTGACCTCTGATAAAGTTGCTCTCTTGAGCCAGTCCTTCCTTCCCCCACCACTTTTCCTCCAAAAATTTCACCTTACCTTTTCTAATTAAATAGGAAATGTGTGATGCCTTTCCATTTTACTTTTTTCCTTTTGGGCCCAAATTAACCAGAGAGAAATTGCTATTGCTAGCAGCTAGCGCTTTTTTCTTTTTTTCTTTTTCCCTTTTCTGTTCTTTCTTGCAATTTCTTTCAAGAAAAAAAAACAGTGGACACATACTTCTTTAGAGGGACAAAAGTTGAAAATTTTCCGGAGATTCAAATCTTTTTAGCTCCAAAAGAAGGTCCAAATGTAACATCAAAAAGTTGCCATGTCTCCTTCACTAAGCAAGCTTGCTAGCTAGCTCTACCTAGATTCCTTCACTTTAAAAATTTCGTAGTACATCAATATCCCTTTACTCATAAAATTCGGATCGAATCTTTAGTCAATGACTGATTTTATCTACTCATTGCATGCATAGATTCATCACATCAAACTTCACTGGAGAAAAAAATGAGTTTATACGAGGCTTGAAGTCACATGTATGCTCTCTAAAGAGAAAAATATGTGATAGTAACTCGTATTTTAAAAACACCTAATAATATTTTAAGATGAACATCCGTGACTCATGTGCTTTAACAAGGAAAAAGTTACAGAAATATTCCCCCACAGGCAACTGTTACCTGTTTGGCTCCTCCCTATATGCATGCCTTTAATCATTACGTTGGAGAAAGTAGGCTCACAAACATATCACTATCCTCATCAGCACCCCCATATAAATGAAGTATGAACATTGTACCAAAACCAAGGTGGGGCCTCGACAGTTTTCTTATCAGCAAAATGGCACATGAACGTGAATAGAATTATTCCTATGTCCTACAATGCATCCGCAATTTTTGCAATCGGCCCCATGATATTATACATGATTAGCTAAGCTAGGACACTATCACGGGGACAGATCGATGTTGGCTCGAACTTATCGATTGTCTCTATATATGAGATGCAGTGCAGCAAGGACATTCAAAATATCAGCAGGCTAGACAATTAAATAAAGTGCATGGGCCATGCATGAGGGAACAATTCTCTCACCTAACAAATTAAGTTAATCTTTCGGCTAAAAAGGGGTCAGCTTATAATAATAGATAGCGGGCCTATACAGGCCGATGATCTTTATGTATTGGACCTGCTCACAGCAGGCCCGTTCTTTCCGTGGTCGGCCCATTACTATTCGGTCCCGAACTGCTCGAGTGTGGTTTGGTCCACTCCCGCTTTTGCAGTTTTTAATTTCTTTGCACTTGGGATTCCATCCGGTTTAGATCAACCAAATAGAAAGTCGATATGTATAGCACGAAGAATCAAGTTAATATATAGATACAGAAAAGATATAAACACCATGCCGAATATGATGAAAACAATTATACTTTGTTCTGCTGCCTTAACTCGGCTTTCTCATGCAAATTTGCAGCAAAAAGAAAAAGTTCTGTTGAATAACCTACACAGGCATAATATTGATGCATAGAGATTGTGCATCGAAAGCTTAGGTCGGACCGGTAGTATGTCTAGTATATACTGCGGTTGTACAAGCATTTACTAGATCATTCTCAACTTCCCGTCGGCTTCTTCTCCGCAACCTCATAGAACCAAGTGTTCCATGCTTCTATGTAATGAGAGAAGAGGTCTCTCAAGGCTGCAAAACCGACCACAAAATTTTTCTGAGCAAATTAGGTTGCAGCATTTCTTTCGAAAGACAGCGGCAGTGTCCTCACAGGTTAAACCATCCAACAGATGTTACAGATTAATCAATCATGACGAAAATGTAATATGAGCATTAGTTCATACTACTTAACAAGCCTCCGAGATTCAAACTGAAACATACCTATAAACGCTATTTTCGGAGAATAGTTGCTCCCTTCATTATGATTATTCACAGTCATGCGATGATTTAAGCAATTTTTGTCGTAATAGCGTATGAAGCATTCAGTATTACCTTGATTTTGATAATGTGGACGAAACTTGGATGCAAAACTATCCCAATCTTGTGGCTGCTTAACTTTCCTACTCTCAGGGGCATCACCCTTGGATGCATCAACGGGCGCAAAGGGACCAAACTGGTAATGTTGAATCTGTCTTGATTCCTTCAACTTGCTTCCATTAGACTCACCGACCAAACTCTCCTGCTTATATAGTTTTTGCACCTTTGCCATGCAATTTGAATCCCTCTTAACTGAGGAACTCCCCTTACTTCCGTCATGAATGGTGTTTGTTATATCAGTCCCAAACATTCTCTTCTTAGGGTCCTTGATCTCCAGAACACTAGCAGTTCCGACATCAGATTTTGGTTTCGGCCCCAACCACCTGAAGGCAGGCTTTCTGGTGTCGGAAGTATGGGTCTGAAATAGAGTTGACAGGACAATTTGGACAACAACAACGAATTCTCCCATTAAGAAGACCATCTTGAGATCAATGCCACAATATAATATTAACAATGTGTAATGTGTTGGGTGGTCGTCCTCATAAGTGAAAGCGAGGATGTTATTACCTTCTCAATAAGGTTCATGGACGATAACACGTTAGCAATATCGTATAGCCTTCTAACTTTTGCTGCAGGATATTTGATTAAGAAAAGCTCCGTCAGAAGTCCAAAATTCTCAAACTCTTCCAGGTTCCAAGCAATGGAAAGCGCAAAGATGAAAATGTTACTTTTCAATATTGCAGAATTGCGGCCATCCCCCAGCAGTAGTGACGCGGCTTCATCAAGAGAGTGCATGTTCACCTTGAAAACAGTTCCCAATCAAGTCCAAGACATTCAGCAGATGTGACAACGAAAACGAAATATGCATACTGTATTGTATTGAAGCAATTTAAGTATAAAAGCTAACTCACGTCAGTGCAGACAAAAAGCTTAACAAAGTTCTTGGTTAGGAGCCCCAGTGATTTCTCTCTTCTACTATCTGAAAAAGAGAAAGACATATTGAAAAGATACTGCTAAGTACAATTCCCACACGATCATTGTCCCATAAATTTTGAACTTTTCCTCAATATTCCCAATGAAAATCTCCTTTCATAATTCTAAAGTGCTTACTACTCACCAGCTCTAGATGATGCAGAAACACTGGGCATGGAAGCATCAGACTTGTCATTTTGGCTTCCCGTGTTGGGATTGGATAAACTTTCGTCGTCGTCGTCATCTTCTAATTCCTAAGCGCGGGAGAGAAAACACAGATTTACTATAGTTTTCTCAATAACAGAAAATCAAGCCATCTGAATTCTAAGGAGGTCTCACTTTCACACAACTCCCGTCAACAGACCCATTGAGAGACCCCTTCGTTGGCCCTTCCTCCTGAGATTTGCAAAACAGTATCAGTGCCATCTCCAAAGAGCTCTATTTCTCGCTTTTCAAGCATTGAAAAGCCAAAGCACAAATAAACAAAACACATACCGCCATTAGCTCCTCCAAGGCCCTCGGAATTCCTCCGAAACCCTTCCAGGCGTACTTATTCTTTGCCGTCCTAGCAAGCATCTAAATCCAGCAGCACATAAACAAATCATGTCCATGAATGAAGAAACCCCCGAAAACCAGGACAGAAACTAAACACGCCTGTACGGGAAACTCACCCCGATGCTCTCCAGCACATTGACAATGTCATAAATGCGCCGCCTCTCAACACCTGCAGAACCCAAGCCAATGAGATCAGCAAGCTCAAACGCACCAAAGCTCATCTAGAGAAAACATAGCCATCCGGTTAGTGGAATACCTAGCTTTGACGTGGCATCATCCAGGCAGATTGATTCGATGCCTTCTCGGTCGTAAAGGCTCAAGAAGCTGCACCAAACCAATTCGAATTGAGATGTAAATGAATTAGGAGAAACAGAGAGAGGAGGCGGAGAGTACTTGGTGCAGAGAAGGCCGAGGGATTTCTGCTTTCTACTGTAAGAGTAATGCCTTTGCAGAGACTTAGCGGCAGAATTGGAGGTCAACGTCGTTGCTCGTTCTTCCATTTTCTGAGTCAAGTCAAACCTCTGCCTGCCCTATGTGAGAGACTTAGCGGCAGAATCGGGAGGGACGACTATGGCGGATTCAGGTCAGCGTCAGGAACGGAGACCAACGGAAAGACGGAGGAGGAGAGGAAATGAGGGGGAAGGTTTCCCGGGTTCCATAGATTTGAAAGTGAACGGCCAGAGAAGAAATGGGCCTCTCTATTGGGCCTAGCATACCCCAAACCGTGGGCCTAACGCCCAACACGACATTATCAGGCTTCACATCCCTCTTTTCATTTTTGCTTCTTCCTACGCGGGGACTAAGGAAGACTCCTCTGTCGTAGCCATGCATAACCAGTAATTGATAATAATAATGATGATGATGATACCTTGACACAGATTGCAGAGCCCAATACATAGAGCAGTAGATGATAGTCGAGGATAAGTTTCGATCTCTTTCGAAAGTTAATGGAGCTGAGTTCGATATCGAAATACTTCCATTGATAATTTTTTGCCGTTTGGACCTTGGATTGCTCCATAGTGAAGTGAAGGTTCTAACGGGAGGATGATCTTCTCATCCTTTCAAGAGCAACTAAAGCGAATATTAGAAGTATCAATGGCACTCTAGACAAATTTTGCTCTTTAATTGCTCGAAATCAGACCCCTTTTTCTCCCGGAATACTAATGCAGACACGAAGAGAAACGCAAAAGCCATTCTAGGTATGAAAAAGCTAAAAGAAGTTGCCAAATACCTAGGAAACCCACTCTTCATCAAAAAGAGAGAGAAAGAATCCTCCAAGTTCCTTATTGACAGAATTAAAAGCAAACTTACATCATGAAAGATAAGAACACTTTCCTGGGCGGGTAGAGCCACTTTGATCAATTCAGCAATTAACAATACGCCAATCTACACTATGTCACTTTTCTGACTTCCAAAAGCCACATTAAACTCTATC
This sequence comes from Punica granatum, assembly GCF_007655135.1. NCBI lineage: Eukaryota > Viridiplantae > Streptophyta > Magnoliopsida > Myrtales > Lythraceae > Punica > Punica granatum. The sequence goes on along the minus strand of NC_045134.1, from coordinate 26,617,273 downwards.
GACAAAGTGACAAGAAGATTTTGGCGAGGGACTAACAAGGAGGAAGGCAAAAATGAAGGACTTGGCTTCCGAATGCGGAGGACTCGAACAAAGCGATGTTGTCCAAAACTGCATGGGCTCTAACAAGAACAAATGACAGCCTCGCAGGCAAGGCTCTCAAGGCGAAGCACAGTAACTTTCTAAATTCTTCTAATCGCTCCTCGCCCTCACCAATATGGAAAGGTCTCCAATGGTGCAGGGACACCATACAGGTAAGTACATGCTATTCAATAAGGGTTGGCTCAACCACTTTAGCTTGGACAGACCCATGGATCTCATGAAAGGAATGCCACAAAGCATCACCCAAGCCAGATGTAGCTCCAAACTCAGATATAAAAGTTTGTGATTTGATGCTCCTTCACCCGAAGAGATGGAACATTCCACTACTCACGAACATCTTTGACCAAGAAATAGTGGAAAACATTCTCAAGATACACCTACCACAAGAAGACCACGAAGACTCAGCACTTTGGACTCCAAACACTTCGAGGAAACATTCTTTCAAATCCTTCGACCTCATAGATAAGAAGCATAGATTCTTAAATCATAGTGGAATAGTGTGGAAAGCCATTTGGAATTTAAAAATTCTCGAACACTTTAAACTCCATCTTTGAAAAATAGCTAGTGAAAGCCTCCACCGGTTTAGCGAAGAAAACACCCCATGTTCTCTTTGTAAAACCAGTTTCAATAAATTTCAACATCTCTACGGAGATTGTATCTTTTATAGTGTTGTCTGTAAGGAATCACCTTGCAATATAAAACTCAAACTTCATTCCATGTTCTAGTCCAAAGGACCTGGTTAATTATGTTGCTTGCCCTCCACGCAGTTTTCTAACTAATAGCTCTGATAGGACTATGTTTTCTCTATATGTAGCTATCACTCTATACCAACTGCGAAACTCATGTAATGAAATCTTGCATGCAGAAAAAACAATAGACCTCCATGAAATGATCAAAGAATTCATAGGTCCTTCGGGGAACATAATGAGAGCAGACGCAACAAGAAGAAAGCTCGCACTCGCGATCTCTACAACTCCAAGCATCACAGGAGCCTACATGACCTGACTAAACCATCATCAATACAGATGCATCCTAGAATTACAACATATCATGCCTAGCGAGAATTCTACGACGCCTGAACAGTCCACCTACACTTTCATGGTTCCAAGTAACGAATGAGAACAAACCACTTAAGGTAGAAGCCCTCCTTGCCCTCAACATAATTGCAGAAAAGAGGATTGAAGAAGATTTGACTACGTTGTGATGCATTGCTAATCGTTGATGCCATTTTGCACCCACAAAACTGTCCATGAGAAATTAGGAGCATAGTCTCGGATATTTTTGTAACCCTAAAACTTTTTTCAAATTGATTATGTTCATGGATCCCCAGGATGGATAACTCCCTAGCCCATGACTTGGGTCAATTTGACTCTTTGTCAAACTTACACTCGCTATGTATTTTTGAGGATTATCCAGATGTAAGCCTATGAATCAATGTAAACACAACCACCTATTAATAAAGTACTTTATTCAGCAAAAAAAAGAAAAAAAAGAAGAAGAAGGTTCTAACGGGAGAAAGAAGATACAACTGCAGAAGTTCATGATACATCTCAAGCGAAACAAGAGAGATTTACCATGATCTCATACCCAAACATACGCATTCCCGGAATGTTTCACCAAATCTCAACCCCCACCCCCCACACCACACACCCCCGGCGCCCAAAACGCCAGGAAAAAAAAAAACCGAAAAGATAAATACTCCCTAAGCCTCAGTTAATTGCACCAAATAGGCTAATTACTTCCACTCGACCAACAGAGACCAAAAGGAACGGGACTTGTAAAGCAACGGCAGGTTTGCTGATTTTGGGAGATCAGCTGCAAGTCATCTTCCCAAATATAGCTTTTACCTTCATGGAAGTCAGTAAGCTTGTTTTGATGCCTGCCACATTTCAGCAATACAACAGAAAAAATATTGCAAGATGCAGCTCTTGATGATCCGTGCAAGACCACGATTCAGATTCCTCCAACTCTTGAATATCCAACTCCAACTATGTTTTACGAGCTCGGTCTCGCCATGAACCTTGCTGCCTTGCAAGAACCTTCATGAACAGCAAAGGTGACTCTTTACTTTCTACCCATAAAGGTACACAAAGACGAAGAAAAACTGCGACTGGGCCGTCATGTAACTCATCACATTACCTTATCGCTTAAGAGGTTTGTAGCAGGGTTGTTCTCATTGCTTGCTTTATTGTTCCCTTCCAAATCGGCATCCTCAGTAACATCTGGAGCATGTGCCGACGATCCAAACATGGCCTCATCATGCGCAGCTTTGATTTGTTCCTCTCTTCTTGCCTACAGGAAGACAAGAAAGATGCAGGGAAATTGTTCAGAAATCTACTAGTTCCTATCACGCAAATGAAATCCCGTGAGAAAAACCAAACCGGCGATCACCTCCACAGCAGAGAACCGGAAGCTCTGGCCAATATGCTTAACAAGAGCAGCATCATCTTCGGCAACTGCAACAATTAACGTACTATATCATTTATTCCCTTCACTGACAGACACTTATTCACCAGAAGAACATAATCCTTTCCAAGTTCACTACCACCAAGAGTATTCGCTAATAATGTAAAACTTCAGTAAAATCGAGGCAACCACGATTCGCAATCAAAAGTATTGATATTCAGAGAGAAAGGACAATCACAAAAAACGATTTTAACCTTCGATTTCTTCATCGTCAAGGGGAGTGTCCTTGTCGAACTCAAATCTTTCCCAACCAGAGCCCATCCCATTGGCTTCATCTCTTTCAGCTGCAACAAATCAATCAGGGAGATAAATCAGTACACGAATTTATCATTTTGATCAGTGGAAATTCTTTCATAAAGAGGTCGATTACAAGTTTCGGCAAGCTGAAGCTTCATCTTGGCTTTAACTCTTTCAGCTGGAGTCTGCTCGAGATGAACAAGACGAAGGCGTTAGAGACCAACACAAGAAGCTCCGGCAGACGATTCGACTTAATCGGATACAAAACGATGAACTGGACAGAGCAAATGCTGCAAAATGGAACCTTTGAAAAAACGAAATGCAGCATTCAGCTGTGAGAAGCATTACCATCCGATCATACCCATCGATTAGCTTGGAGTAATCAGTCGATCTTCCGCCATCATTCCTCTCCTTCCTCACCTTCTCCGACCTCCTCTGGTCTCGAGGCGAGACACTCCGCCTATTCCCTGACCTCCGAGGTGAAAAACTTCTACTCCGACTCCTGCTCCTTCTCCTTCGATGCCTGTCCCTGTCCCTGTCTCCGTGCCTGTCTCTGCTCCGGCTTCGCCTCCTCGAACGCCTGTCCCTGTCCCGATCGCGATCCCGCTCTCTGCTTCTCGACCGGTGCCGTCTGTCCGAAACCCTAGCCTGGCGGTTCCTATCAGCATCACCGTCCCGGTCCGGTTTCTTCCTGAGCTTGTTCTGGATGGACTCGAGCTGAGCTTGCTTCTCGAGCTCCGAGGCCTTCGTAGGGCTCGAGGCTCTGACGAAGCTGCTCAGGAAGGAGGAAGACGTGGACGAAACGAACGCGGAACCTCTCGCAGGCGGTGGTGCCGAGTCGTCTCCGGCAGCTGAGGAGGAGAAGCCGAGCCCTTGCTTGAACCTCGCGGCTCCCCCGCCCTTCCGAGTCAGCTCGTCGTAGTAAGCCGCCGCCTTTTCTTCGTCCATTGCCGAAGCTGCCGGTCTATCGCCAACGGACGGAGACCGGAGCGGTCACCGGTTTGGCCTCCCGTCCTCCTTTTCGGCGAGAACCGCGTTACGATGTCGTTTCTGTCCAAACCAAAGCGCAAAGCATCATACCATAAAAATACAAAAAAGCCATCATTGTTTTCCCGTAATTAGAAATACAAATACCCCAATTATTCACCGAAAAAAATAAAAAAGAAATAGCCCAATTAATTGGGCCTGTCGCGAAGATTATCTCTTGGGCCGACAGCCCATTTCTCGGAAATGGATTGCTGGGTCGGCCTTGAACTGATGTAACGGTTCGGAGAAATCAAGATTTGTTTTTTTCTGTCCTTTTCGTAGTTTACTAAATTTAGTTTCGATGATTCAGGCATGAGATGAAAGATCCAGGAAGGACTTTTGTGGCCATCCTGCCATCTTGTTGATGAACACCCCGGTTGCGAATTGCTCCAAGGACTTTAAAATGAGATTGAAGTCTTTCGAAATTAAGACTCGGGAATCGGATTAAGAAGAGAGACTCGTCTTAATTCGTTCTGAATTCAGCCTCGAACGTAATTTAAATTCATCAGTTAACCTTGCACGTCAGTCTTGACCGTAATTTATATACTTGTCGGGTGACAAATCAGAGAGGAGGAAGGGAAAGTTCCGAGCGATGGAAAAGAGCTTCGACTTTGGTCGGGTCTTTCTCTATTCCTTTTAGTTTACCCCTTCCGTCCCTATATGGCGTCTCTCCTTCGCGGTGTGGTTCGTCGAAGACAATGTGAAGGAAGGAAGGAAGGTAGGAACGGGCCAAGTCAACTGAAGTGGAATCAAGTCGACGAGGAGCCAATGACAGAAATCCCCACGAGCAACTACCCCCACCAGGCCCGGACAGTGGGGGCATTTCGGTAAACCCAACGCCCGCCATCTCTGCTCTATAACTACCAGCTCAGCTGCGCCCAATCGCCATTGATCATTCATTCACCAAACCCCAGAGAGGAAAAGGCCCCGACTGATGAGCTTACACATGGCGGAAGACGGCGGGCTGGGCAATAACCTCAGGCATGAGACGGTGAAGAGAGCCTGCCACTTGGCGTTCAAGGCACATAAGAGCCCGGAGAAGGGTCCCGGTTACCTCGCGGAGAAAAGGAGCTCGGAGTCGATCTTCTCCTTCGCCGGGTGCTGGTCCCCCGACGAGTGGTTCGCGGGCGGAGCCGGGGCGTTCGGGGAGGCTAAGATAGATCTCAGGCAGTTCCCTTGCCTGAGGAGCATCAGCAACGACGAGCTCGCCGTGGTCAACCAGGCGTTCCTGACCAAGTTCCTCCTCATCTTGGAAAAGTCAACGCTCCGCAGAGAGGTAAAATAAAAATTTATAAGAAAATTATCTGAATTTAATTGATTGAGGCATTTAATCGTGTAAATGTGTATATATGTGCGTGTATTTATTAGATTAGAATTATATATTTACAAAAGCCAACTTTTTTCGCTGAGATGGAAAGATATATTCGCATAAAAAAGAAAATTTGTTTATAGTTACTAGATTTTGGTAATTATTATTTACGAAACGAAAATTAATATAAAGTCAGTTTGAAGGAAATCAGCAGGTTGCTTAGTACTAATGAATATATATCATTGAAACAATAAGATGACTCCATTGAAGGCAATAAATCGATCGAACAGAGGAAGAACCTAACATCTGAGCCCATATTAAAGGGTCAAGATCGAAGGAGAGTATGTTCCCGAACGTCTACGTCCCCATTTATATGGTGGTGGCCCATTTAAATGGTGTCGGGTGGCTATCCGCATGGACTTCACGAAGAGGATCTGACTTATCTAATATTACGTAAGGGCTTGTCTCGTGTTGATTGTTCATGTGAGCTGAGGAGGAGAACGGCTTGCCGTTGCCCGGTTGATCCATCACTGACATTGATCCTCTTCGGTCACGATTAGTATGAAAAAATGAAATCGAACCAACCTGTTAAAATGTTCATATTTTTCAGTAAGATCAATAGATTCTATTTTAACCCAAATGCGATGCGTTTGGACAATTGACTCCATGGCCATATTTCGGGAACTGAATGGTGTCAAATTTTTCAGGTGATGAAGGCTTTAGATGATAAAAAGCAGATAATATTCACAGGCCATTCCGCAGGAGGCCCTGTTGCAATTTTTGCAACCATATGGCTCTTCGAGCACCTAAGATCGCTGAAACAGATCCAAACATCATTGACATCCCACTACTGCCTCACATTCGGGTCTCCTCTTGCCGCAGACCGGATATTCTGCCACGCGGTTCGTCGCGAAAAGTGGTCTGACCACTTCGTGCACTTTGTGATGAGGTATGACATCATACCCCGGGTCCTGCTCGCTCCTCCCTCTTCCATGGGGGCAGCCCTCCCTGAGATCCTCTCCTTCTTCAACCCAAACTCCCGAGGCCCGAAGAACTTGCCCGTTGAGAATAGTGCGCTGGCCTCCGATTTCTTCGTGAACGTCCTGAGGAATGCTTCTTGTGCTGCAAGCCATGCCGCTTGCACTATGATGGGGAGCACGAACATGCTGATGGACACGATCTCTGGGTTCATCGAGCTCAGCCCTTACAGGCCTTTCGGTACATTCGTGTTCTGCTCCGGAAATGGAAGACTGTTTGTGGTGAAGAACCCTGATGCTGTTCTTCAGCTGCTGTTCTACTCTCTTCAGCTGAGCTCCGAGGGAGAAGGGCCTGAGGTTGCGAAGGCTTCCTTGACCACACATCTGGTGTATGAGGATGAGATAAACCAGAACTTGGGAAGGGCAGATCCAGTTTACTTCGACAAGTTTGTAGATATACCGTTGAACTCCAATGATTCTATCGGCACCGATATGAAAACCATAGATGACGCCCTTACTGACTTTGGTCTGGTAAATATCCTTTCAAGGGGTCCTCGATGTACAAGTTCAAAAAACTTCTGCTCATATAGTTCTAACTATTATTCTTCCCAACCATCATTTTCCCAAGTGCAAGATACTTACGAGGCTTTAATTTGCAGGGTGCGCGGGCAAGGCTGTGTCTCCGAGCTGCGATAGGATTGGAGAAGCAGAAGTTCATCAACCAGTCCAAGATCGAAGAGAGGAAGGGGCCAATGCAAAAGGCCATGTCCGAATTAGAATGGTATCGAAGCATTTGCGAGACTCGAGGTGGTTATTACGATTCCTTCAAGCAAAATAAGTATAATGAGGACTTCAAAGCTAATGTGAAGAGACTCGAGCTAGTAGGATATTTGGACGAGATCGTGGAGATGTTGAAAAGGTACGAGCTCCCTGAAGGGTTTGAGGGTCAAAAAGAGTGGGTTTATCTTGGGACGGAGTTCCGCCGCCTCGTGGAGCCCCTCGACATTGCCAACTACTACCGACACTTGAAGAATGAAGACACAGGTCCATATATAGAAAAAGGAAGGCCGAGACGGTATAGGTATACCCAGAGATGGCTAGAGCATTTTGAGCAGAAGCCCAGCGGGAGTAGAGGGGAATCCATCATCTGGGCCGAGGTGGAGGAGCTGAGTTTCAAGGCCTACAGTAATGAACCATTTACTGCCCTTAGGCCAAAGATCAAAGAGATCGAGGAGAATCTGAAGAAATGGCTTGAAGAAGAAACAGTGGCAAAGGATGCCCTTTCAGAGGGCTCGTCGCTCGTCAAGCTGTGGAAAGATCTCCGTCAGAAATATAACGAAGTGCAAGACATAACAGGATTCATCAGCAGCGGCTGAGGACTTCTGCAGTTTTCATCCGCTCGAAATAAGTACCAAAACGTGAAATGGGAAAGAAGGAAACCGACAGGCAGCTGATTGCTCGTGAATGTATGTCACTGTATTCAACTCATCAGAATAAAAGGCTTTCTTCAGGAGTTAACCTTGTCAGTCTCTATTCATCTCTCTTTGGCCGAACCGATGAGAAGAGGGCCAAGTCTAATTATGTCATTCAAAACCATTCCTATTTCTCAACAGGCTTATCCGAATGTAAATAAAAGAGTGACATTGCTAAGCTTGCAAGTTACAGTAGAAGTATTACCAGGAAATAACCAGAAGAGCTGCCAGTGCTGCAACTGCAAAGATCCATCACCTGAAAATCAAACAAAATGAACAAGCCGAACAATTACTCAGTTATCTCATGCTGAAATGTACTTTCAGCTCGGGCACAAAAATACTCACCAAGATAAACTAAACTTTGTATCTCACCACTTATCCAAGAATCCTACAATTATTCTGCTCCGACATGTAAACCGGAAAGGCATCTGGTTCTTCTATGTTGGTACTGCTGGTTATTCCAATGCGTTATACATGAGCACTAAAAGCCACTTCCCCCGCGGTAACTGATCCAAATGCTTTCTCATTAAGGTTCTCTCTTTCCAAAAGAATTTAAAGATTACACGGGAATTTGAAGACGGTCCTTTGGTCTATTATCCTAGAGCAAGATTCTTTTCATCAAATCAATGTAGTGTAGCTCCACTAGACCAAAGACTTCCTCTAAGCCAAATATTCAGGCATCTAATTCCTCTACATCAATAACAGTGTGGATGACAATGAAATACGGGCTTCCATACCATATAGATCTCTTGCTTCAGTTGCAAGAATGACCAAGAGATATGGAGCAAAACATTTGGAGCTCAAATATATCGAATGAGCAAATAGAAGTGTGCACGTACAGCATTTGAGGGCCCGGGGCATCATCTAGCCCTCAAGCATCTTTATTCGTTTCTGTCGATTTGAAAGTATCCTGGCATGAAAGGTTACATTAAGGCGAATAACACTCTCCTCTAACATTCCATCACTTTCCACAAGATGCTGATTCTTAGCAATAAGAAATGCATTCACAGTTCCAATCTTGTCCCCGTTGCAAAGGAAAAGTAAAAGTTGTTTGGGTTCCATGGAAGAAAAACTTTGATTGAGCCATGAGCAACTTTAATTGGAGAAGAGCATCTCCAAAGACCCAATAACCGGGGTGAGACAAGTAATTCCAACAATCCTTCTCTATAAACATCATTCCTGTAAACTACGATCATTATGCAGTGTTTCACAAAAGAGAACTTGGGGAGAGACCTCAAAAACATGGGTGAAGAGAGGCAGGAGAATAATCTTGAAGTGAGAGCAAAGATTATCAAGAAAGCTTTCCATTATGCCATGAAAGCTCACAAGAATCCAGAAAAGCCGTTTGTTATCAGGAAGCGCTGCCTCTCATCAAACGTCATTTTCGCCTTCCCGGGCACTTGGTCTACAGCTGACTGGATCCCTACGGAAACAAGCACCAGACACTTTGGACAGGCCAAGGTCAATCTCGAGGTTTTCCCTTCTCTCAGAAGCATAGGCAATGATGAAGCTGCCTCTGTCCATGATGCCTTTCTCCGCAGATTCTTATTAATTGTAGAGAAGCCAAAGTTCCAAAATGAGGTGCTCGGTTCTCCTCTTCAGTCCCTTCTGATTTTACCACACTATTAAACTTTCTGTGCCTTACCGATGAATTTCTTGGTAGTGTTGATTTCCGATAGTGAGAGCTGCACATCTTTCTCATTTATAAAGCAAATTTTATGGATTCATCTTCAACCTCTATGAACTTTCATCTTAATCTACATTTGTTAGGTTTCATCTCTGCTCCTTGGTACCAACTGTAATACCATCATAACGAGGCCGATCAGTAAATTGAGAACCTGTCGTTCATGGTTCAACATGCATCCAAATATAGCAAGAATCCTTACTGATGTAACATAATATTTCCGAGTTTCAGGTGGAAAAGGCTCTGAAAAGGAAGAAGCAAATAATATTTGCAGGCCATTCCGGAGGTGGTCCAGTCGCAATATATGCCACTGTTTGGCTCTTTGAGTACCTCAGATCAAAGAAGATTCAAGCTTCATCACCTTTCTGCTTAACTTTTGGTTCTCCTCTGATGGCCGACCACATATTCGGTCATGCCGTCCGGCGTGAGAAGTGGTCCGACTGCTTCATACATTTTATTACCAGATATGACATCATCCCTCGAATTATGCTTGCTCCGCCATCTTACACAGAACAAATCCTTCCGGAAATTCTCCCCTTTTTCAGTAAAAATTCCCAAAATTCAACACAAACATCCCTGGAAAATGATGAGTTCGTCACGGTCGTTTTCGAGAATGTCATGAGAAATGCTTCCAGTGTTGCAAGCCAAGCTGCCTGTAAATTAATGGGTAGCACAAACTATTTAGTGGACACCATTTCCAGCTTCGTTGAGCTTAGCCCCTATAGACCATTTGGGACGTATGTCTTCTGCTACGGGAATAAGAAAGTCTTAACGGTGAGAAACCCTGACGCCGTGCTGCAATTACTGATTTACTCTTCTCAACTAAGCTCCAGAGACGAAGGATCTGAGGTAGCACAGATGAGCTTGAGCGAACATTTAGCATATAAAACCAAACTCGACGAAATAGCCGGAAACCAAGAGATTTATTGCTTGGACAAATTCCGAGAGTTGCCCCTGAATTCAGAGGAATGTGCAGACAGTGAAGCTCAAACCATCAACACAGCCTTAAATGAACTCGGTCTGGTATGTCGGCTTAACTCAGGATAGATTTCATAGATGCTTTGGAAAATTTATCTTGCAGAAACAAGCAGATTATTCGTGAACCATCGTGCACATAGTTAATGATGATATTACTTTTCTAGAGTGTAAGGGCAAGACTATGTCTGCGTGCGGCTAGAGAGGCAGAGAACCATAAGATAGCTAACCAGAAGAAGATCGACACCAACAGGGACAACATGGAGAAAGCCATGACTGTATTAGAAGGTTACCGGACTTCATGTGAGACTCGAAGAGTGGGATACTATGACTCCTTCAAGCTACAGAAATACCAGGAAGATTTCATGGCCAATATAAAGAGACTCGAACTGGCGGGCATGTGGGACGAGATCATCGAGATGTTGAAGAGATACGAGCTCCCAGATGGATTTGAGGGAGAGGATTCTTGGGTGGAGCTTGGAACGAAATACCGCCGCCTCGTGGAGCCCTTCGACATCGCCAACTACTATAGGAACTCGCTGAATGCTGACACTCAGTTGTACATGAAGCCTGGGAGCAGGCCGAAACGATACTGGTACACTCAAAGATGGCGTGAGCATAAGGAAAATATACCGAGAGGGTCGAGTGGAGAATCCACTTTCTGGGCTGACGTGGAGCAGCTCAGAATCGAAATGATCGCCAACAAAACACCGTTCAATAGCGAGAAGGAGAAGGTCTTGGAGCTGGAGGAGAATCTGAAGGCATGGTACGACGCGACGCTGGTGAAGAAGGATGTGTTCTTGCCCGAGACAACTCTGGTCAAATGGTGGAAAACTCTCCCTGAGCAACACAGAGCATCATCATGCATCAAAGAACTCATAAGCAGCTGATTGTAGCAACTTTGCCAGTAATAGCAGACGGAGTGTAAGCTCAAAATGACCTGATTGTTATGTATATGAATAGCATGTAAAATATTTAAATAAAGAAAATATCGAAATCGACCGAGAATGACCCTTCCACCTTAACCCAAAGACAAATCAAGCGATTGCGTAAGATCATAAGTTAATAGCTGGAGGGGTGTCAAGACCAATCAGTTCATACCAGGAAACGGCAGTTGCTCAATCAAATGAGGACAAAAGCTGCTACAAATGAAGGAATACGAGCATCGTTTACCGAAACCAGCTCAATCACTTCCAAAATCATCACCAGAAGAACTGTGGCGATGTCATGCATTAAAGAAAGTCATCAGCAGCTAAGCTCAGCAACTTGGCGAGGAATCGCATACAAATTGTAAGCTATATACACAAGTTTGCTATCAAGCGATTGGATAAACGTTGGTGATTCGACGGGAAATGCAGAGATTGAACAATTGTACCAAAGGAACAGCAGTCGCTCGGTCGAATTTGGACATTCTTCGCTCTGGAAGTAGGAAGAAAAACATCGGTCATCCACACCAACATGATCGCATGCTAAATCTCCTGAAACAGCTGGGAATGAACGGATGCTTCTGGCGGAGAAGCGGAGATGAAAAGGGCGGGAAGGGAACGACGGAGGGAACGGGAAGATGGATATGTTTTTGCCGGGACCGGGGGAATATATGAAACCACGAAATGACTGATATAGCCCTAGCGGTCTGCTTTATTTTCTCAATGGACCATTGGGCGCAGGAGGTGACGGATTGTTTAGGGACGGGCCCAAGCCCATGCGTATCGAGAATGCGTGTTTTCCCTCACTTGTGCTGACGGTAGGCCCATTATATGTTGTCTCGAAAAAGCCCAAAAAAAGCGATTATTTCTTTTGAACCCCTCATTCAAGATTTTTTTTTCGATATGTACCATGATATCCAAAAATCTAACGGACCCCAACTGTTACTAATCCAGTTCGAACCGGGTCGATCCACTAAGGGGTACGGCTCTCCAAATCAAGGATTGTCTCCATTCACAAGACTCGAACATGAAGACATTATTTAAGGGAAAAGCGTCGAACTAGTTGAACTAATTATCGTTGGTAGATTTATTTTTTTTTTCGATTATAAAGGATTGGTTTAGTAAATGAATAAATAGAGAAAGCGTATCAGCGTTCTCATTTAGGAACCAAGAGGTTCCAATTCAATTCTCGTTACTAGGATTATTTAAGCTCGTTTGTTTAAAATTTTATTTTCTTATATTTTAGGTTCAAGAAATTCTCTTGTAAAAAAAGGGGAGAAATTGTGAGAAAATAAAGGGATATAGGAAATTTCTTTCCCTAATAAAAATCGAATCTAAAATCTGTTAATTTCATATAAGATGAAAACATGTAGAACTATACCATATCCAATATCTCAAATTGTTTTTGTTATCAAAGATACATATATATGCTTTCGAGAAAATTTTAGATGATTTTACTTCAAATGAAATAATGATGAAAAATCAATAAAAATTCTTTAATAAAAAATAATTATGATAATTCTCTGAGTGATTAGTATCAAGTCTCAAACTTCATGCAATTTAATTGGTATTTATTCACGTCACGTGATGATGAGATAAGATCACCCAACAACTTTTCATATGCTTTCAAATTATTAGATGCTTGAACATTTGTTGGACCGACGACACCAACCTTGATCCGGGCGTAGGAGATCAAAACAATGCCCCAGCTCGAAACAAGAAGTTACTGAGCAGATAACAAGATCACGTCGAGTGTTGTCAACTGACAAGACCATGATTTGAAATTTGACGACGCAGGCCGATCGGCCATGCCATTGGGGAATGTGAAGTTAATGTAGATATACAAAGAATAATTCACTCAGTCCTACGATATTTTGAAAATTATAATACATATCGTATTAATTTTACAATTAACACAATATTTTAAATTTTTTTATGAAATAGCACAACACGCAATAATTTTATCAAATAGCACAAAATTTTAAAAAAAATTCACCATATAACACAAAAATTTGAGAAAAACTAATGTCGTGTTATGTGATGAATTTTTTTCTAAATTTTGTACTATATAGTAAAATTATTATTTGTTGTGATATGTCATAAAAAATTTTAAAATATCGTGTTGAACGGTGAAATTAATACGATATGTGCTATGTGGTGAAAAATTTTAAAATATCATAGTGAGTTTAACTCATTTATGAATGCTTGAAATGTGCATGTATCGTGTCGTCGAGGCCACACGGAGCCACCAAATTTGAAAAACACGACTTCAAGGAGAATTAATGCAAAGCGAAGAATGTAGAGGGGATTGGGCATGGGAAGTGAATGAACCTGAAGTTAATGCCGTCACCATCCCTTGTTGTTCATCTCTCTATTTCAAACTCACCTTACGGATCCTGCCTCTTCATCTCACAAAATTCGACCTTATCTTATATATGGGTGCTTTGGCCCTAGATAGAGCCCTAAGAGTACACTTACTAATAATACTCAGCTTTTCGTGTCGGTATCCCAAAAAAACAAAAAAAGTTTTGAGAATGTCATTTTGTGAACATTCACTCTCAAAGTAATTTTTTAAAACTCAAATATGAAAAAAAAAAGCGTAAAATAAATCCAAAAACCATTTAATATGACATTTTACCATTTATCCAAAAAAAAACATTTTATCATTTATTAAAAAAAAAATTTTAACTAATATGCTGTAAATGGTTTAACTATAACTTTTACAAGACTGCTACCAAAACAATAAAAAATCTTTTACCACATTATTCTTAGTTCATGTTAGGTTAATACTGGGGATATATGGACAAAGATGGGGACTAAGACTGGCATATGACCCCACAAATTATATATCTCCTATAAAATTTTGTATACTCTCTTTAGTTAATTTTGCTGCAAATTTCTCATATTAACCTTACCAATATTTATCATGTTATTAATCTCTCAAAGTTTTGACCCCCTCTTAGTCGAAAAATGTATAGGTCCATTGCCCGGCTTCATATGTCAAGTCTATATGATCTATACAAACATGCCAAATGCCAATTATGTAACATGAATAGCAAAGTTGAGGATTAATTAGACTAATAAACAATGAAGGAGACCATTGATCATATAAAAAAAAAGAAGACAAAAGACATTAGTGAATCCTCTTGGCTTGCCTACATAGCATGTAAAAACAAGACAAAAGTTGAGGATAATTAGGCAAATAAACAGTGAAGGAGACCATTGATCATATAAAAACAAGACAAAAGACATTAGTGAATCCTCTTGGTTTGCCTACATTGCATGTGAAATTATGAAAGGATGGATTGGACGATGGAATATTGTAATGTCAAAGTCTACCTACCATTATGCATTACATGTTACTTGATGGTCTCTATAGCTTCAAGACAATATAATGCTCCGTTTGTTTTCAAAGTCGTGATTTAAGATTTTAACTTTAACTTTAACTCAAAACACTACACAACAAAACACACATTTCAAAAGTCAAATTGGTGGGCCCCATATATTATTAAAATACAATCCCATTATAATTAATTATCTCTACCTTCCATTCATTTTATATTTCAAAAGTCAAACTGGTGGGCCCCATATATTTTTGTCTTCTTCTACAATCACAATCACAATCACAAATTCGTGACTTTAACTCCGAAAACAAACGCATTGTAAGGGTCTGTTTTCACATAAAGAGATCGAAAGACAAAGGAAAAATTATTAAAAAATACATATAATGAGAAATAATTATTAGTGGTTCCGTCACGTGATGACTTTGATGGTCCCTTGCCATGAGGAAAGGGAAGTTCTTTTCTGATCTTTAACTCTTGCTTCCATTCTAAGTCACACCATCTCTCAAATAACAATTGCTTATGGGGCCAAGGAATGGCGAAGGATGTTGAGTGTGCTTCTGCGTGTAAATTGCTTATAAGTATACGTGTGTGTGAGTATGTATATATATATATATATATATATATAAGATCACAATCATGAAAAAGTAAAGAATCTAGCTAGCTACTTGAATGATTCAATCATCTAAAGTCCTAGATGTTGGTATGTTTGGTTTTATAGTTAAGTAGAGTTGAGTTTTGATTTTAATTGGATTGTAATGACTGTATTGTTGAATTATGAGAAAAAGTGTGAAAAAATAATGAATAATTGAAAGAAAATAATGATTGTGTTGTTAATTTATAGAAAAAGTAATGGATAGTTAATAGAATTTAGTATTAAAAATTAAATTGAATGGTTAAAAAAATTGAAGAAAAATGGAAAAGTAATAATTGTGTTGTTGATTTTTATTGTGTAGTGAGTATAGTTAAAGTTAGAGTTAAAATTTAAAAAACTTGATTGTAAAACCAAACGGGCTAAGGATTCTATAATCCCACATCGAAAATATACAAAGAAATCATGGATTAATTAAAAAAAAAAGTGGGTGTCACCACCTAATAATTAGGATATGTTTATTATTGGAGAATTTCTCAATTTTTCATAAAAAATTTCTAAAAAGTAGAGAACTATAAATATATATATATATATATATATTTACAAATATAAAAATGAAATAATATTTGTAAGAATTGTTTTACTATTTCAATTTGTAAAAAAATTAGAAAAGTTCATTTTTTAATACTTCAATTTTCCATTAATCAATTTCTTTTTTACAAGATAATTGAGTAGACCGTTCTATTAATTTAAATTTTGGGGACACAACTAATTATAAACTCAGTATATATGTATATAATGTTTATATACGAGATTTTTTATGTGTAAATACTTCGATGGAGATGTGCCGTATTTAGTCACTGCATGTGACGTCAAAGTCTTTATATTTCGCGAGACCAGGTATAGTTAGAGTTTGGGATCGGAGACCCCAAATGAACTTATTAATTACAATCAAACCAATTTGATTGAGTGATTTTTCATTATCTGCAACCTTTTTAAAATTAAAAACTCTAGAAGCCCAAAGACAATTGATCGATGCGTTTCGTCATTGCCGTTCATCTGGATATGGCATATACGCCCGCCGATCCACCTTTTTTTTTTCCATAAGATATCTCCTTGTCCAACATAACACCCCAGCTAGATAGTTAGATCTCCATCTATGGATATACAGAATGGAAACATTGAAAGCATGCAATATATATGCGCGCCGAAAAAATAAAAAACAATATATATACATATATACATAAATACATATACATATGGAGATTAAATAAGGCAAGAGAGAACGAAGGGGAAGGGGGGATAGATTTGTGGGACCCAGAGAGGATGCGAGTCGACCATTGTGGAGGTGGCGACCATGCCGTGTTAGGTGTCTCGTGGTCATCCACCTCCAAGAAACCACTGAACATGGACATTCATGTAATATCAAGCCCTTGGACGTTTATTAAGTTGCATGCAAACAAAAACATCATCATCAATCTCACAGAAACAGATCAGACAGTCCATGACCGATATACATACACGTATATAATACACATATACATATATGGACCGACTCAGAGGTACGTACATACATTAATTCCCATTGATCATCAGTTTGCATGTGGCGCCGGATGTGCATGCATGTGCATATATAATAATAATAATCATTCAAACCGCGAGAAAATATTAGATGGCGCGTACTAACACAACAAAGTGGCACATGCTAATTCCAATCAAAAGTCAAGAAAAATATGTTTAAAAAATTTATAGATTACACAGGATAATATATGCTAAATGCTAATTGAAGAGTTGCATATCACAATGTCCGCATTAGTTTCACCAAATATTTTCTTAAAATGGCGCAGTTTCACTGACAATATATATGGGGATGCAATGGCAATGCGATGCATGAGATCTTATGTATTGCTGTCTGCCGCTGAGTCAACAGACAATAGTTCTTCTGTTTGAGCCAATAACATCTGAATTTCAATTATATATGGGCAAAAACTATATCATTGTGGGACAATATGCATATATATATATATATATTTGTGTGGGGACGGATAAATCTCTTTACAAAAACTATATCATTGTGGTACAAAAATATATATATATATATATATATTTGTGTGGGGGACGGATAAATCTATTCGAAAAGCGTTTTACGCACCTTGAAGTCTTCCCCTTTCACAAATTCGAGAGATTGTGTTCATCAGAATTCGAGCGTGTTCGTGTTCATCATCGTCAGCTCCTCCATTTCGAATTCCTCATCCCCAACAGTTGCATGCAGACAACGTTCCAAATTTTTCTCTCTCTCTCTCTTTTTTTTGGGTGAGTACACTGTTTCAATTTTAGTATTTTACTATGGAGCACCAAATGATGCTTTGCATTTCTCGTTTGTTCGACCGACGCCCATGTAAGGTGCCTGCATGGTTTCAGATATATATACATAAATATAACTGAATTTTATATATGCAGTGATGGTTATGGTAATTAACACTTTGCAAATCATGCTTGCGGTCACGGTTCCTTGAGGAATTCATAAATGTAATTAACTCTTGTTTTCATGGACTCGATACACTTGTGTTTAATTTGGTGATATTATTGGAGCTATCATGTCTTGTCTCTATATTTCCTCACTGTTAATTTTTTAATGCATTTGAGTTTCCACCCTCGAATTCACCTAAAAAAAATAAAATTTGGATGAACTAAATCACGACGTACAGGGCTCTCAAGGTCCTACGGCTACTATACCAATGCTATATATTCATTGAGATTTACTGAAGAGAAAGTAAAATAAGAAGTTTAATTAATTGTTAATTAACAAAATTTCAATTTATCTATATATACAGTATATAGAAACCGGAAGGAATTTCCAGATCGAGATCGCTTCTCGTAGGATAAATGAGGCCTTACGTTGATTGTTCCCTTCCTATCCCAACCAATTGTTGATTGACGTTTGATTTAATATGATTATGAACTTTTTTTTTTTCGATGGTGTCCGGTACTGTAATAATCGACTAGTCCACCGAGCGGTGTATTGTACGGCCCGAGGCCCTCCAATTAAACCCCAGACTCCTGAAAGAATAGAATCCTGAACCTGACCTACTGCTTGTTGTCAGTTTATCAGCGGGTCCAATCCCTCGTTGGTGATTATGAACTCATTTTTTTAATTCACGATCGTTGGTGATTATGAACTCATTTTTTTAATTCACAACTCATTTTCGTGCTTCGGTCCATTCCTTATTAAAAAAAAAATTCGAACTCATTTTCGTTTTCACTTTTTATTTTCCTAATTTTGTTTGATTGAGCCGACAAAAGGCCGATCCCAGAGCAGCATCTGAGGGCCGTAATACACTGTTCATCGTGATCAAAATCTTTTTTTTTTTCGTTCGGATAATTCAAATATATATCAATATGTATTTATTTTTATAAATTTTGCTCAAAGGGATAATTAATTATATGCAGTTCGGACACAAAATTATGCTGGAACAATATGATATATTTAACTGAGGTATAATTGGAGAGCTGTTCTCATAATTAATCGTACATGCACTCTTATGTAGACCTTTTTCTTTTCTTTTTTTTTTAACCGATGTATAATCAGATATCTAGAAGTCCAGTGGATCTCGACTAATTCAATTCGAGCCGAATTTACGCTTTCTTTTTTTGGGAGTTAGTACATTTAGCCCATTTTATAAATGCTGAAATTATGAATGAAAGCAACTTAGAAGCCTTTTGACATCACGGTCTAGGTCATTCAGACACTCGAGCGAGATGAATTCCCATAAAAAAGTTTAATAATATTTCGTGATTTCGCAGAAAAATAAAAGGATGCAATTTCGTAGGAAAATAATATATCTGAACCAACTAATACATGAATATATAACTTAGGAGGACCCACTGTCTCACCAACCGTACCTCATATTCCCTTCGAAATTAAACAATTTCCCATGGGACGACCATACAAAAATTAAGGAATCTGTTTCATGGGGCCACATCACAGACAGAGTTGATCGAGTAGGTAGGGGAAAAGTTGTTCTCTGTGTTCCAACTGAAAATCACTGTTTATTACTGATTAATCTCTAATAACGTGTTAATCATATGCCCGAATTGCTAGAGACCTGCGATCATTATGGCGTGACTAATCGGTCAATTCTAAAGCGTGAAAGCAAAAGAAAAGTAGGGCTGAAGGATCACCCTTGCCGACGATCGATCTCTCTTACATTCGGATTCACGTCAATGAAATCTTTATCAGTCGAGATATATTAAAAGCATCAAAATTAAGGTAAATCATCCTTATCACGCTTTCAAATCAATTACATATGTTTAAGATTTTTAGAAATTCGGAACAGTTCTATAAAATTGCAAAATAAGCAACTTATCTTCTAAAACAAGTTTTTTTCCGTCTTAAATCGCAAGTAGGAATTCATCCTTCTCGGCCCGACTCAATCCTTTCACGAATTAATTGATCACAAGAAATTGGAACATTGTCTTGGTTAGGGGGGAAAAAAATGAGCATGGCCATCTACGTTCATTTTCTTTTAACTACGAGATGTGTTATCATATTTCGCATATCCCAGAAACTGATCGTAGGTGAAGTCAGATCAACAAACTGACGTCTTCCTTAGTAAATTAATAAGCAAAAGTGAGTTGTTGTACTGGTTCTTTAAACAAATCTAATTGAAGACGCACAATATATATACTAGCAAAAAGAGCAATAAATTCATATTTTTGATGTGTATGTTGGTATTCGGAAGTTCAGAATTCAGCTCAAGACGATCAATTTATTAAGAAGTAAATCTCTCTTAATATCTATTTTCTTTGTATAATAAATCCATATTTTAAATAAAACGAAAATCACTGCCAAAAAAAAAAAAGCGGAAAACCAAACAGGAGTCTATAAGTTTTAGATTTAGAATTGAGTAAAAGTCATTATTACGAGAAGGGCAAATTGATGGCAGGAGCAGTGGCGTACAGGTTCACGCGCCTGCACGAGCACGTGACGTCCTTAAATTTGGCGCTAGATTACCCGCATTAACTGCCGCTACTAAGGAAAATTTTGCAGTGTCGGGACGGAATGGTTCCAGAATAACATAATCAGAATTTATTTATTTTGTAGTTGGCTAAGTTATTTTGGACTTGTTTCGTCCATGGATTGGATAAGCTCCCGCTAATAAATTCCATTTTAGATTTGCATAAGGGTGAAGCTAAGAAATTATCTCGGGAAGGTAAAATATAAAACGAAAATAGACGTATATATCTCGGGGGATAAATACTTTAATAAAGGCATATTTTATAATATTTTGAGGAAAAATTGGGGTTTTGAGAGAATCTCAAGGGGGCCAATTGCCCCCCGCCACCGCCCTTGGATTTGCATGATCTCATATCATGTTTTGTCATGTTCGCTTTTTATTTACCATCAGCCCCTCTCTTTTATCTGACAATTTTGTCGATAATCTTATCTCGATATTGAACGAAAATAACTCGTGTTTGTCATAGCAAATTTATCGATTATTCTTAATATCAACTATGAATATTCAGGAATACAACCTTTTTATTGAGCAATAATATTACTTTTTCAATATGTGGGTTTCTTTTAAAATAATCAATCCAAAAAAAAAGGAAAAAAAAAAAGAAAAAGAAAAGAAAAGGGGGAGCTCAAAATTGCAATGGGACAGAGGAGAGGAGAGGAGGTGTGGATTCAAAGCCCAGTAGGTGGCGAGTCACAGAGGCAAGGGAAGGCGATGGAGTAGCCATCTCAACGCTACGCGGGCCCACTCCACATCCCATTCCCATCGGTGAATCTTATCTATCGGATTAAGGGCCTCTCCTTTTTTATGCTTTAATTTATTATTATTATTATTATTTATTGTGATGATAATTATTTTTATTTATATCCACAAAAAAAAGAAAGAACGAAAAGATAACTGAATATAATAAAACTTCGGGTGACATTCTCTCCTATTTGTTCCTCCCGAATTTTTCCAATCAATTATTATATTTTATGTATATCTTTAATTTGCTTCAAATTGATATAAGATATCTGTATTAATTGTTTTAAACAAGGAGTACCTGGGAAGTGGAACTATTTTTCACAAACAAGTAGAGGCCCTGCAAGTCTTAGAGCCATGTAAGTAGAACGTTTTGAGTTGAATTTGCAATTACTTCAATATTTTATCTTTTTTTTTTTCAATGTGAACCATAATATTCAGAAGCCCAATTAAGTCCCGACTAATCCAATCGAGCTGGGTCAGTTCACTAAGTGATAAATCTCTCTCAACATAAGTTTTATCCATCAACAAACTCAAATTTGAGACTTTGTTAAGAAGAACAAGTTTCGAACCGCTTAAATCAATTTACGTCAGTAATTTTTTATCTACATTAAAAGTTGCGTTTTTATGCTAAGAGTTCTATTGGTAGGTCATTTCTATAATAACCTTATAATATGCACCATCCAAATGGAAGCATATATCATAGAGATATTCACGGCTTATGGAAAGTTATTAGATAAGTCGTGCTATATACGTGGATAGCTTGAATTTCGAACAGAGAACGATATCTTTGGTAGAGCAAGTTGAATTGGCAAAGGGAGCGCGATGATTATGCGAATTTATTGAAAAATTAAGATAATATATGCAAAATATCAAAAAATAACGAATAAGAATATTGTACAAAATGGTTAAAATTCTCACTTGTTCCTAGAGAGCGAAGAGTATAAATGCTTATTGGCAATGTTACTATCGTGAGATCAAATAAAGAAATATTACAAAATTTGGGAACCTAAGATAAGCAAATTTACGGGTCGATACATCTCTCTCGTAAACTATATGCCGAAACTCACGCGAGCTTGTCCTCATCTAGCGTACATCATGCTATCTCTCGATCATTGACGCTTTAATCCTAATGTTTAAGTTGCCTAATCAGGAATTGTCCAATCTATGCTTATTCCTAATCCTCGAGACCATATGCTAATCGAGCTCAATCCACTCCAATAGGGTAGACAAATCGGCTTACTAAGAAAAAAATTATTTATATCAAAACTTGTAATGCATAAAATAAAATGACCCACCGAAGATAGAACACGCATAAAATAAAATGTCCTAGTATTAATATATATATATATATATATATATATTTTTCATATAGTTTATTTATATTAGTTATTATTTTTCATTAGGCGTTTTATATAAATGGGTATATATGGCCTAATGGCAAGGATAAATCTATTATACATAGCAATTTTCCAAAACTACCACAGTATAATTAAGATAATAATTCAATTTATTACAAGGATAAATCTTCTATTATATAAAGCAAAGTTTGCAAAATTACAACTGTCTGTCAAACTTTTAGTAATTAAGATAATAATTAATTTATATTCTCAAATTGGTAAACATATTTATAGCAAGTATAAGATCTAGATTCCATTTGATGTCATAGAAATCGAATTAGGAAAAATTACACGAAACATCAAAAGAAAATCTGATTTGTCTTTTTTCGGAGAAAAATATATAATGTATGTACACATAAAAAGAAAATAGAAAAAGAAAAATTAGAAATTTTCCATATGTTAGGAGAACGACGCCGTTTAACTAGTCCACAAGCAGTCACTCGCGACGACCCCACCAGTGTTCTGGTAGTTTTTAAAAGGTAAGGGACAGCACGACGCCACCAGCTCAAAAGTGCCCGCACAATCCTTCCTTCCTTCCTTGCCCCCCAACCGCCACCGGGAAAGCGCGCTCCCGCCACCCCCGGCTGCAATGCCGGAGATTCTGGAAGCTCCGCCGCCCAGCCAGTAGCTCTCGCCTCCTCCTCTTCCTCCTGCCACACCGTCCGAGGAGTAATTTCGCAGCTCTTCCGCAGCAATGCCGCCTTCCTCCGCCACTCCTCCGCCGCCTCAGAGCCTGAAGCAGCGGGTGCTGATCTGCCTCACGAAGCTCTCCGACCGCGACACTTACGCCCTCGCTGTGACCGAGCTCGACTCCATCGCCCGCTCTCTGGATCCTTCGTCATTCCCCGTCTTCTTGTCCTGCATCCAGTCCACCGACACTGCCGACAAGTCTCCCGTACGAAAGCAATGCGTGAATCTTCTGGCCACGCTGTCTCTCACTTACGGCAACACGCTTTCCCCGTACATCGCCAAGATGCTCACCACCGTCACGCGCCGCCTCCGTGATCCCGACTCCGCCGTGAGATCCGCTTGCGTCAACACCGCATCTACTATCGCATCGCACGTCACTAAGCCCTCCTTTGAGTCTTTCGTGAAGGCATTTGCTGGTAGTGAAATCATCCGATCAGTTTCTATTTAAAGAATTGTGCTTTTTTAAGTGTTAATAGAGAAAATCAGTTTTCCATTGGCTCTGCATGAAGATTTCGTATACATGAAATTTTTCGGGATGAAGAAGATCAATAGTCGATCTTGTTATAGTAATCATGATGTCAAGGCTCGTGATGGATGCCACATTTCTAGCGAACGATCGGTTTAAAATAGATATGATCTGAGAATTTCTCCATGTAAATCTGCATATGATTTGATTCCTAGTTGATTGATCCTTTCGATATGATGAAGTTGGCGCTTTTAGACTGATACAAGCTGAAATACGATCACGGTGTGCAATTTGCAGATGCCCTTTTCACAGAGCAGGATGTGAATGCTCAAATGGGAGCTGCCCTATGCTTGGCTTCTGCGATTGATTCAGCTCCCAATCCTGAGCCAGCAAAACTGGGGAGGCTGCTGCCGAGATTCGAGAAGTTGCTGAAGTCTGATGGGTTTAAGGCTAAGGCAGGGGTTTTGACACTGATCGGGAGCGTGGTTGGAGTCGGTGGGGCAGGGAGTGTTGGGGCATTGAAGAATTTGATGCCCTGTGTAATGGGGTTTCTGATCTCTGAGGACTGGGCAGCAAGGAAAGCAGCTGCAGAGGTACTGTTGAAGTTGGCAGTGGTGGAGAGAGATTTGTTGGCAGAGTACAAAACTGGGTGCATGAAGGTCTTCGAGAATCGAAGATTTGATAAGGTTTTGGGCTATGATCTTGATATAACTATGCTGGGTTGGACAGGGCATGTGAATTAATTATAATAATGCAATATTTTATGCCTTTCGTTCTCTGTAGTTCAACTAAGAGGTTGATTTCTTGGCAATCTGGGTTTTATCATACCTAATTTTGTAGTTTGCTTGTTTGTATTTGTTGCTTCATGACTATGGGGCTCGGTGATAATCTTTTGAATATGAGTTTGAGATTCATGATGTTTGTTGGTTTTGTAGGTGAAAGTTGTTAGAGAGGTCATGAATCAAATGCTGGAAGCCTGGAAGCAGGTTCCCGATATATCAGAAGAGATCTCCCCGCTGAAACATTCGATATCTTCCTCAAAGGGTTGGATATTTATAATTAGCTCTACATATTCTAGACAAATATTTTAACTGTTGTGTCATTCATTGTCACTGTATGCCTGATGCTGGTAATTTTTTCTTCATTATACTTGGACAGAAAACGCAAGTGATGGAAAATATACAACAGGGGCAAGAAATGTTTCTTCTGCTGGTGCTCAGATGAGGAAGAAACATCCATCAGCAAGGTCAACTCCACCTGATAGTTCGTATACAACCCCTGCGAGGAAGAGAAGTCCACTAATGAACAGTGATAGAAACTCAGCTCCTGCAAGTATCCGAAAGGTGGACCAAAAGAAGCCTTCAAATTGGAAAGTTGAAATCGCTGTTTCCAATTGTTCCTTACCGAGAGGAACTGGTGAGGATGATCCTAGGGAGGGAAATGAGAACATTCCAGACAGAAGCAATGGAGACATATACGGGGCTTCGAAGCCGGAAACAAGGAGAGCCCTGTTTAGTAAGAATTCTGATGAGAGGGTGCACAAGCTTGGGGGGTTCAGGTCTGGATCTCGTGTGGCTCCTTGTAATGAGGAGAGTTCCGAGTCTAACACTATCCAAGATCATCACAGGAATCACAAGGACAGCGAAGATCTATCTTCAATCCGTAACCAGCTGGTGCAGATTGAGAAGCAACAGTCAAGCCTACTAGATCTCCTGCAGGTTTGTTACCTTAAGCATAAAAATTAATTGAGATAAAAAGCACTACACTGTAATTTTAATCTAGGAAGAGACTTCCCATTTAAGAAAGATATGTAACATTGCCATTCAAAGAAAAGGCTATAATTAGTGGCTAAAAATAAAATAAATCGGTATTCTCATGTACATAGGCAATTATTTGCTGATATCGGTTGCCAAAGATTTTGGGTTAAAGCTGGTGATGACACTTATATTTGCAGACTAGGTATGCTATATCTACCATTTGGTGAGTAATTATCTAGATATAAATTTCTCTACGCTAAGTTTCAGGTTCATATTTCCATAATTGGAGACTACTCTTTTGAAGTTTCTATGATAACAGAATCAGATGATAGACTTTCCTGATGATAGAGTCAATTACGTTAGTGTTCTCCAGCCTTTCTTTCTGGCTTACAAAATTTTCATGTCACACAGAAATTCATGGGGAGCTCCCAAAGCGGATTGCGTTCTCTGGAGACCCGTGTGCACGGTTTAGAGTTGGCACTGGATGAGATCTCGTATGACCTGGCAGTAACGAGTGGAAGGATGACTCAGACCGACTCCTCTGCGACCACTTGTTGCATGCTTCCATCGGATTTTTTGAGTTCCCGGTTCTGGAGGAAACACAATACGCAGAGTCTGAGTTCGAGGCTTACTGCTTCTACCCGAACTCCAGCAGCAGCTGGGATGCGTTTCAGAGCAGACAGAAGTGATGCTGAACTTTATGGATTGGAGAATTGTAGGTTTCAGCATCGGGGTGGTGCTGGGTTTATCGTGAATCCGTTGGCAAAGATTCACAGTGACTCGAGGACAATCTCAGACACAGCATAGTAGCCAACACAAACAGCTGATGCAGTACGTTATCCTTCAGTCCTGATCTCCAGCACAATTATTTGCCTTCATATATATTCTCGACACAATTATTGTTGAATTCCACGCTTATATCAGAACCACTCGAACTGATTCCTTATTTATAAAATCTAAAAGCAGTAAACATAATTATAGGATCTTTATTTTTTGTTTTTGCTTGCAATGATTCATCTGCAAGATTCCACTTGATAGTTGAACTGGTCTTACTACCGCATAGTTCCTCCATTGTCTCTGTTTCTGATCAACTACCTTGATTTTGAAATGTCTGCTGCGGTAACAGGTATGTCCGATTCCCAAATTCTGAAGGTGGCTATTCACTCCTCATCTCTTATACCGAGAATTGCCACAAGAGAGAACAACCGATTCAGAGTGTGAACTCTAAATATGCTGATTCGATCCTCCAATCGCATGGATTTAGCATGCCATAGCAGGCAGTTCTCCTCTCGGGTTGCTCATGAGGGTAGCGTCCTCTCTCTCTATCTCTCGATCTGAATCGATACCGAAGGAGCGCCTTAGGAAGCTTCTCTTATATCTTGCTAGCTATAAATGATATTACACCCAGAGGGAGGGGTAAAAGCAAAAAGGTGAGGCTAGTAATGAATTTGGGCAATATATCTACAGCATGGAGGTTGAGATCGACCGAGATGCATCGTTAGATAGTTTACCTTTTCGACCAATTAGCCCGAGTAATCGGTCAGCATGTAAGGTCTCCTCATATCATTGTGTCTTCTGTGTGGAGTAAATCATGATTATGTGCTGTGCATCTTTCTGTGCATTATAAGTTAAGAAATCTCTCTTGCTAGTCGCTACTCATATAATGAAAGGGGCAGGGCCTCTGTGGCGCGTCTCTATTGATTGTTCCAACGCATAGACTTTGCATGCGATAGCAACTCAGTTTAGATGTGTATAATTATCGGTTTGGTGTGAGAAAAATCCATCATTGTCGCGCATGTACATGTGCGTCTGTCACGATTTCTTTCGACTGTTGCGTCCGCCTTTTCACCCGTTCACATTGTAAAAAGTCGATCTGATACTTTTCAGGAGACACTGATAAATCCTTGAAAGACTGTCATATTTCCCCGTGTACAAATGTGTGTATGGGTGGACTGGTATACTTTAGTTTTGCTACTAATAAGCTATCCATGCCTCGATGTAGATCGGCTCAACTTGACCGAAATGGGTTTAAGGCGCGGTGATAGAAGCATCAGTCGTTTTCACTATGACCCGTTATTGTTAGCCAACTTGAGAAATACAACTGTTCAACTGAAAACCAAATTATCGTTTTCAGACATTGGCTTCAACATCGAAATTAGCTAGAGTATTACATAGGGAGCTCAGTAAATATGACTTTGGGACCTAATCAGTTATGCAAAATCACACTGGTCGATTTGAACTGTGTTCTCTACAATTTGGTAAAGGTGAGGTCCAATGGACCTCTTAAAGCACATATATAGTCGACTCTCCGGGTCCTGGTACCGGTCATGCAACGGCGAGGACAGTACGTGGCGTTTTCTTTTTATGAGTGGCTCATTATAGGATTTCACTCCAGATCCGGCTGACCTAACCGAGCAGCGGCAACAATGATATGGGCATCGAAATGGTAATTAAATCCCAATTTCCAGGACCCGAAATGTCAATAGAACTCACCAGAGATGAAGACCAAGTCCAAAAAGTGCATGTGGTGAGCTATTCTGATAATGTGTGTTATGGACACATATCTCTCCGATCTTTCAAAACCGAACCAACTCTCAGAGGTTATAAACACCTAAACCGATCTCAAAAAAACCCCTACGAACACCTCTACTTTTCGGAAGGAATGATAGCCGACGACAACATCAAATACAGTATACTTTTGAACCCATTATCTGTAAGGTCATTCTGGATACAGCTTGAGCAATTAAGGATTGGCAATAATAAAGCTCATCAGGGGGTTCGATCATTCTCGACTACTTCTGATACTGTCGATGGTTCCAAGCAATATCTACATATATATACCATACATATGTAACTAAAGCACTACCTTGGCAATAGAAGTTGCCCCTTGTCAAAGTTCTTCAGCTAGATATTGTCTTCCGAACTATCCTCCAGGCACAAGTTGATGCAGGCCCAGCTTAGACGCACACCATCATTTCTTCTGAGATAAAGTAACGAGCTGCAAATTAGAAGCAACATTTCAGATTTAGAGATCCTGAAACTGATAGGAAAAGATATGAGTAAAATCCACAGTTTCATTGCCGGAGACTCAGAAACTGCGACATGATATCTCTGGGAGGACATAGTATCACATACAAATCAGCAATACTGTTCCATATTCATGGAAGAAGATTACGAAATGCCACTGTAGGTGGACAAAGAAGAGACTGAAGCCGTGAAGATAGTAATGCAACATTTGGTTCAAAGGAACAGATTCTTCATTGGAAAAGCCATGAAAACCACAATCAACACGCAAGGCGATTTCATTCCTTTGAATTTCTATCACTAATGCAGCCTAAGAGATTTAAGCAGCTAAAACAATTAATGCAGTCATGAAAGAAAAATAGTAGCTCAAACAATTAATGATTGTGCATAGGCATGGATTTATAAACTGTGATTGTGTTTTAATCAACCAAACCATACGAGGAAAAACCCTTCAATAAAAGCACAGAACAAGGCCGTACAGAAGAAGAATGATGAATGATGCCAGTTTAGTAAAAAAATTCTTGAAACTTGAAAGGCATATTCCCGGATATATGAAAAGGGAGGGCTTGAGTAAAATCCAGAACAGCCAGCTGTTCATTCTGCTGCCATTGTACATAGTCCCCACCAAAAGTTTCACGAAATTCACCGCTCTCTTATCTATTCACTGGAAAAAGGCACAAAAGGAAAAAGAATCATATAATAAGAGTCAAGCAGCTTAAATAAGAAAAACGAACCTGCTCAGCAACTTCAATTAACTGAGTATCTCCAGATGACACCAAGTCAACCAAATCCGACTCTCGGAAACCATTGCAATCATCATCTATTTCCATCTTTGGAGTAATCTGGTCAACTGTTGAATTCCCGTCACAGAATTGCCCTTTTTTCCGCCTTCTTTGGAAGGTGTACTTAAGGAATTTACCATTACGTCTATCTTCAAGAACAGGGTCAGCTAGATTAGATACATCTACATGCGATGTTAAGTCATTAACTCTACCAACATCGGATCTGCCAGACGAAAAAGTTAAAGCCTCCATCGGTCCCTTTTCCCGTCTTGTGAGTGCTGCTTCTTTCAATAACTTGCTGTCATCCCTTGTATCCCAAAAACTACAAGGTCTAACCAGTTCCACATGACTACTGATGATAGGACGTTCTGATTGCATGCCCATTTGCTCTGTATCCAAGGCTAATCTACGAGCATGATGAGATTCAAGAGAAGATTCGGAGCAATAAATGTTAGAAGCTCGCTGCACCACTACTGGCAGGGGGATTTTACCTTTCTGATATCTAGTTGTCCTTTTCCTTTTTATGTGGAAGGACTTGGGAACCTCAAAATGGCTACTCTTTCCATGTGTCTCTGTCACTTCATGCTCATCTGAATCTTCTTCCATACCAAATGGTTGGTCAGGACTTAGTTTGGGAATCAGACATAACGTCTCGTTTTTTCCTTGCAGCCCATTTGCAAGATGATCATCCTTTCCAGGAAGAGACATATGTCCACAAAGTTTTCCTCCGAATGCTTGAATTTTCTGAGTGAATGAATTATGATAGAGCTCAGTCTCTTCATATCCCATCACTCTCGCTGAAAAATCCAGGTTATGAGCATAAAAATGGGTGTTGTGAGAATATCTTTTAGAAGCTTCAAGATCATTCCCCACTATTGGTTCTCCGGAAGCAGTGCCAGGCCCAGTACAAGTTCTGTTTGAAGAACCCAATCTATAGGACGTTACCTTTGCCAGCTCAGCATGTGCTTCTCTCAATTCTCCTCTAAGCTCTTTTTCAATATCTTTAGCTTCATCAAGCTGTGCTTCAAGCTCATCAATTCTTTTCCGTTGGTTGATCGAAATTGCTTCCGCTTCATTTGTCTGCAAGTAATCCATGCAAAGTTTAATTACAAGTCTTAAACCATGAGAAAAGCTCCGATATGGTAATCAATTACATCTTTAATGAAATGTCATATGCAGTCGGCATGTGGAAATGACAACAATGGAAAAGTTTAGCTTTCGGTATGCTTCTGCATACTTAACATGCTTATCCAAGGAATTTCCAGCCAAAACTAAATGTAAGCACCGTGAATCTTCTCAAGGGATAATATAAACTAGGTTAATTGTTTAGAAGAAGATAAAAGAGAAGGGATAGTCGGTTTCGAGTGACCTGATATAGAGCATGTGTAGATGGATGTTCGACACGGGGAAATACTACCAGTAATAACCACTAATCACTGATTTGAAAGCTCAGAATTGTTGCTACAATGCACAAAATACCGTGCATCTGTCTCTGGTAAGCGCAAAATGCTTTCAAGCTAAAACACGAAAGATGCTTGGCCCAGTGCCAAACAGGAAAATGCTTCAACATTATTGCTTTCTTATACCATACAATTCGAGCAATGAAAAAGATCTCTCTTAAGCTATTCTAATTTTCACATGCGAGAGTAGGTAAAAATGCAATTGCATTTCTAGCAAATCTATAATTAAATCTATAACTAATGCCCTAGTAATGTTCAAGCTTAAATGCTGGAAAATCATCAGATAACTTCGGTGCTAATCCTTGCCCTATGATTATTTGGCGCTTAAAGATTTCGAACATAGAATCAGGAAGAACTTTGAAAATTTTAGTTTGAAAAGGAGAAACTTCAAAATGGGGAAAAGTGTCATGCACATCATTGTTGTTGAGGTCGGTCACTGGTGAACCACATTAGAAACTCATCGGGGCCAGTGAAACAGAGCATATAAATGACAGCGAGCTAAGTAAAATATGCTTCCACAAATAGTTGAAGTGATCAGATAGAGATCTGCAGCAATGGACATGGTTGGTGCCTATTTTTATCCACTTGCTCAGAATAATCTAAAGGGTACCTGCACAATGAAAACATGAAAGCCGAGACATTTACAACCAAACGAAAGAATATAATCCTAGTGATTTCACATCTTCTCATGTTAACCCACGCAGAGAAAAGGCACAAATAATAAGTAACCAAAGAATGGTCATACAGCTAGGATGACATATATGTGCAAAATGTACAGATGTTGATATGATAACATATTTCCACAATCCCTTGCTGGATGCTTGGACAAGAGTAATGATCACCAACCATCTTGCAAACAGACGATAACATCATAGTGGGAAAATCGTAAGAACCTCTTTTGCAACTATACCTTATCATCAAGCATTTTCTTTAACCTCAAAAGCAAATGCAGTCCCTCGTCTTTCACCTCAGACAATTCTTGGTCAAGTCGCAGCCTTTTCTTCTCAGACGCCATAACACGACAAGCTGCCTCCTTGGACACATTCATAATTATCTCAGCATAAGCCTTCTTTAAGGCGCTCAATTTCTAACCAGAAGACAAAGCACCAAGAAATATTACTCAGAATTAATCCAAGATAACCGCACTAGGAAAAGGCAAAACAAAAATCCATCGTCAAGGTCGAACTCCAAAAAGACATAATCAAGCAAAGACTGAAAACAATTCCGCTGCCTGGAAATTCATAACGGAAAAGACTAAAAACACAAGAAAGCAGCAGAACTAGCAGGAGTGGAGTCAAAATGAGCCTCCTTGATCAACAACAACAGAGAATGATAGGGTGCATCAGAGATATCATAAACCCACAGGGAAGCTACTCCATAACTGCATAGGGATCACCAAAATCGCATTTCGAAAATCACAACCGAACACATACACAACCACCGGACCTGACCGATATCCACCGAACTTCAGTAATCGAAAACCGAACAAAAATTTGACCCTTTTCGCTGCATGACGATCGCCGAGATCGAATCACGCACCAGAAGCAGCGCAAGGCAGTAAGATCGAAAGCCATAACCAACCGCATTCATCCATACCGGACAATTAAAAGCTTCAGAGAGAGGGGGGGAAACGAGGACAGGAGAAATTGCGGCAGAAGAAAAGACAAACACTTACCGCTGATTCGTCCATCTTCTTCCTCGGCACTTCGCGGGAGCAGCTCGGAGCTCGTCGGACGGACTCCGCCGGAGAGCGAAGAGCGAGTGGAAGTTTCAGAAGAGTTTCATCTTCTTTGGCCTGTGAAGCAGCAGCAGCTGTCTGTTATGAACTGAAATTCCAGTTGCCCTTACGAGTCTGCCCCTGGGTATCCATTTTATCACGAAGTGGCCACAGGCAATGCGGCCCCGACCCGACGACGCCCCGGTCCGGTCTTTCCCTTTCTGGGACTTCCCCTTTCGTTGTCCGTGGGGCGGGGCTCCAACGAAACCGGTCCCACGGCTTCCTCCGCGTTTGGACCAATAAGAATCATCCACGTGTTCATCGCCGGACTTTCCTTATACACGTGGGCCCCACGTATAAGTAAATGGCACGTGATGAAAATCCTTTCGTGGGCCTGATGGGCCGGCCCAAGCATCCGAAGTCGGGGGTTGGAACTTGGAAGGATTTAAGAGAATAATACAATTCAACTCCATAAGGCCTTGACTCATGGGACTCTTTGCATTCTTTTGATTCAATTTCTTTGTCATTTCATCTTATCGAATATGTAATTACCGTCGCCACTAAACCGCGAAGTTTGCTCTATGCTTATTGTGTCATTGCATGCCAAAGCCAATGTGGAGCCTGAAATATTGAGTGTATAGCGCAGAGTTTTATAATTCGAGCAATGTTTTCGTATGCTAGACATATAGTGAGAAGATCAATAGGCAACTCGAGTGAAGATAGATAGCGAGGCCTACATTAGTTTCAGCTCGTTTACCTGCTGCAAGAGTCCCTATTGGACTTTGCAGGTGGCTAGTAGCCATCAAATTTACGTGAAGGGTCGGAGCTTAAGAGAGCTCTAAATTCTAATAGCAATTGGATTGTCAATGCATTAACCGCCACCTTAAATTTGTTAGGGGAAAAAAAAACCGATTTTGAAAGCATCTCCATCTTGCCAAGATCTTGGACTTCTTAGTTCACTTACAAGTCTTTTCATGTGCTCTTCTTAATAAGCATGCAATGCAAGTATCTTTAATTCTTTACAATAGCTCTTGCTTCTTAGAGCTCCCATCATACTCCATCGAAAATGAAAAAATTTTACATCCAGGAGAAGGCTGGTCATATTACTCTAATGGTAAATTTGGAGTGGCCATCCTAATGGTAAATTTACCGTTGCAAGCACTTGAAACTGTATTCGAAAGAATGGAGATGATATGATATGATTTGGCATGAGTTTCTTTGGATCTCCCCATCAATACCTAGCACGCTTTCATTTCTTGGCTGGCTATGAGAGACAGACTTTCTAGTGGCCCATCCATGATGGAGTTGTAATTTTCGAGTTAATGGAAGAGCAATGCTTAATGATCGAAAAGAGAAAAAAAAATGTTTACATATTACGTTGGAAAAAGTGGTACATAATCATATCTTATGTCAAATCTACACGTGAGTTTCTCGTTTATATAGGCATGATGCAATATGTTTACAGCTATAATATGCATCATCATCATAGAATTTATTACGTAATGGCTTTTCATCACCGAAATTGCAAATGATAATTCCACCAAAAAAATAAATTGCAAATGATAATACAAATTGCGGGCGCGGGAAAATATCTTTTTGAACCGGAAAAGCGAATCCATGGCCCGCATATATTTCCGACAACCCGGCCCATAGATCTCAGCCCCGACCCGTACATCCGACCCGGTTTATCCACCTTGCTCTTCTCTTCGTCCTTCATCACTGCGCCCTGCCGGTGAGCTTCCCTCCGCTCCTTCTCTCGCTCATGGTAGCGAAGGTATAACCATGGCTGTCTCACTCTCTCTCCTCATACCCACTCAGGCTTCTTCTCACCGTCTCAATTCCATCCCCGGAACTATATGCTTCCCCTTTAGCCGGAGAGTCTTCACCGTCCAGCGGAGCTTCCTCTCCGGCGAGCGGTCGTTCCTCGGCGCCGGGAAGGCCAGGGCTAAGCCGCGGGAGCTGGTCCTCGGCAACCCCTCCGTCACCGTCGAGAAAGGTAAGTACAGCTACGACGTGGAGACCCTGATCAACAAGCTCAGCAGCCTCCCGCCCCGCGGCAGCATCGCCCGCTGCCTCGACATGTTCAAGAACAAGCTGTCCCTCAATGACTTCGCACTCGTGTTCAAGGAGTTCGCCCAGCGGGGCGACTGGCAGCGGTCTCTTCGCCTCTTCAAGTACATGCAGCGGCAGATATGGTGCAAGCCGAACGAGCATATCTACACGATCATGATCAGCCTCCTGGGCCGCGAGGGACTGCTCGATAAATGCCGGGAGGTGTTCGATGAAATGCCGACCCACAACGTCCCTCGCAGCGTCTTCTCGTACACTGCGCTGATCAACTCCTACGGCCGGAATGGTCAGTATGAGGTTTCGCTTGAACTGCTTGATAGGATGAAGAGTGAGAGGATCTTACCGAGCATTTTGACTTACAATACTGTGATAAATGCCTGTGCTAGGGGCGGTCTTGATTGGGAGGGCTTATTAGGTTTGTTTGCCGAAATGAGACATGAGGGAATTCAACCGGATCTTGTGACTTACAATACTCTGCTTAGTGCTTGTGCTAGTCGGGGTCTCGGAGACGAGGCCGAGATGGTGTTTAGGACAATGAACGAGGGGGGAGTAATTCCCGACATAACAACTTATAGCTATCTTGTTGAGACATTCAGTAAATTGGGCAAGTTAGAGAAGGTTTCGGAGCTGCTGAAAGAAATGGCATCCGAAGGGAACTTGCCAGAGATCACGTCGTATAATGTGTTGTTAGAGGCATATGCTGAATTGGGTTCGATTAAAGAAGCTATGGACGTTTTTAGGCAGATGCAGGAGGCAGGGTGTGTGCCGAACGCGACCACTTATAGCATTTTGTTGAATTTGTACGGGAAGAATGGGAGATATGACGATGTCCGCGAGCTGTTTCTTGAGATGAAAGTGAGTAATACCGAGCCGGATGCAGCTACTTACAATATATTAATTCAAGTGTTTGGTGAGGGTGGTTATTTTAAGGAGGTGGTGACTCTCTTCCATGATATGGTGGAGGAGAATGTCGAGCCAAATATGGAGACATATGAAGGATTGATATTTGCATGTGGGAGGGGAGGGCTTTATGATGATTCCAGGAAGATGTTACTTCATATGAACGAGAAGGGGATTTTGCCCAGTTCGAAGGTCTATACTGGGGTCATTGAAGCATATGGGCAGGCTGCCTTGTATGAGGAAGCCATTGTTACCTTCAATACAATGAATGAAGTAGGCAGCCGGCCCACTGTTGAAACCTTCAACTCGCTTATTCATACATTTGCACGGGGTGGACTTTACAAAGAGGCCGAGGCAATATTGATAAAGATGGGGGAGTCTGGAGTTTCCAAGAACAGGGATACATTCAATGGTATGATTGAGGCATATAGGCAAGGAGGTCGGTATGAAGAGGCTATTAAGACTTACGTGGAGATGGAAAAGGTGAGATGTAATCCCGATGAGCGGACACTGGAGGCAGTTTTGAGTGTCTACTGCTTTGCTGGTCTTGTTGACGAGAGTGAGGAGCAGTTCAGGGAAATTAAAGCTTCTGGACTATTGCCCAGCGTTATGTGTTACTGTATGATGCTTGCTGTTTATGCGAAAAGTAATAGGTCAGTCATCACTCTGCACATTATTATTCGAACATTCGCTTGCTTTCCTTTGTACAATGTCCTTTTGTTGCTTGACTTTTATGTTCCCGTGCCTCACTAGATTAGTTTCTACTAAGGTGACACCTGTGTGTTCCTCAATCCTGCATGTTAGGTGAATGGTTGACTGCACGATGATTTCATATGTTATTTTCTTGATTCTTGAGTTTATTATGTATGATATAATTCATGAATCTATTAGATGTAAAACTTTTTTCATTTTTTATTTTTTTGGGGTAATCTGGAGTACTATCAATTCTAGAATTACTGGTAGATGAGCTGGTTTTTTCCTGTTCTTACAAGTGCAAACTCTCTTTGAAGTTTGAAAACTTCCATGAAAATGGGATCGCCTGTTTCATTTCTCGTGAAAGGTGTGTCTATAAATTTAACAATTGTAGCGGGGTTGCAGGTGGGACAATGCGTATGGTTTGCTGGATGAGATGTGCATGGACAAGGTTTCGCAAATACATCAAGTAATTGGTCAAATGATCAGAGGGGACTATGATCATGACTCAAATTGGCAGATTGTTGAGTATGTTCTCGACAAGCTTAATTCTGAAGGATGTGATTTGGGGGTGAGATTTTATAATGCACTTTTAGAGGCACTTTGGTGGTTGAACCAAAAAGAGCGTGCTGCTAGAGTGCTTAATGAAGCGACAAAGAGGAGTCTCTTTCCTGAACTTTTCCGTAAAAACAAACTTATTTGGTCTGTGGATGTGCATAGGTATGCGCGGATCTTTCTCTAGTTTTGGTCATGTTAACTTAACTTCCACGGTCAGTCTTTGACGTCAATATTATGACAGATTGTGGGAAGGTGGTGCATATACTGCTTTATCAGTTTGGCTTAACAATATTAGCAAGATGTTTGGGAGTGGAGAGGATCTTCCACAGCTAGCAACCATTGTTGTTCTGTAAGCTTCCATTCTTTCCCTTGAAATAATTCTCTTATTAATTATTTTATTTTTGGGATAGAGGGCATTTGGGATGCAGAGGCAGCTTCTGAGACAATTAAATTGGCCGAGCTACTTTTCTTCAAGGGTAGCAGTCTTTTCTTTTATCAGAGGGGGGCAGAGAGAGAGATCCCAATTGCCTCCTATTGGAGGATTTGTTTCTTCCATTCTAGTTCTTACTGAGGGTTCCGTAGTTCTCCTGACATTAGCCACTGGTATTTACAATTTATCCTTGTGGCTTGCGCATATTGAGCCCTCTTATAGTCCCCCGTGCACCATCATTGGGTATAGGACTCTACATTTAAGTAATTGTTTTAGTAACCACTTTATATTATAATACATGATAATGGTCTTCCAAATCAGTGGAAATCTGAAAGTGCAAGAGAAGGGAGAATTACTGGAAGTTTTGCTTGGTTTCTTTTGGGGCTAGAAAGCCTAAATGGATATACCGGTCATCTTTGCCTCAACTACTGTTAGTTGAAACAGTGAAGCAAGACTATCGATCTGCAATTATTTTGGAATAGATTCTCAGTTACAAGTTTTATTCTGTTTAGTCCCTTAGCTATGTTTAATCCTGGATTTGCACATCTTGCTTTATGAGTTGATCAGTCCATGCAACTATTCCGGTATAATTGGATTTAACGATGTGAAGTAATACTTAAGTTTTGAAATTGATTTGGGATTTAGGATTTCTTTCTTGCATGATGAGCACGTGCTTCTATTTCTTTAACATCATGTTCTTAAATTCTTTTCCTGCGCAGTCGAGGACAGATGGAGAAGAGATCATCTGCAGAAGATACTCCCATCACAAAGGCTGCATTTTCCTTCCTCCAGGATAATCTTTCATCACCCTTCGCTTTTCCTGGTTGGAACAAGGGAAGAATTGTCTGTCAAAAATCACAGCTCAAGCGAATGTTGTCAGGTGCTGAATCTCCATCTGAGGGGTCCAAAAGTGATGCAATAACAACTTTAAGCAATGCTCCTTTTCCTCCTCTACGGGTTATGACTTCCATGAGCCAAAGTCATAGGGTCGAACCTGAAGCAAGAGGGCAGAAGAAATCGGAACTTTTAGGTAGCACAGTTTAATAGGCAATACAAATTCCATCTATCAAATATTCGACCTCGAATGTTTATTCTTCCCATCATAGAAGCAGGAGTTCAAACTGAAAGGATAATTGCTCTCTGAGCTTAGTGTTTACCAACTTTTGGGTCGAGAAATTATGAGCTCACACTGAGCATTCTCTGGCCGTCTTCTTTATGGCCTTAAGACAGCATGAGCTTCAATCTCGAATGCTTCACTTTGGAGTGAAGGGATGATGGGAAGTGATGTAATTTTGTAGCTCTCCTGCATTAGCTGAAGGTGTACATTAAGTTTCTTTATGTAATAAAGGGCTATCTTTTTGGCTTTATAAGCTTCCCTTTGTCCGGTCACATAGCATGGGCAATCTGGAAAATAGACCAACAATGAGAAATCGACCCTGAAGATCAGCAGGCATTCTGTCTCAATCAGACTCTGATAGTACAGTGACACCCCCCAACATTTTGCTACCTTATATTTTATGAAGCAACTATGTGAAACTGATGCTCATCGTATTGACATCCCCGTGCACGAGTCCCCCGACCTCATTAACACATTTTTGTTAGATCTTTCCTTTTCAAAGGTTTCATCCGGCAAAGGGGAGGTTACTTCCCGGAATTGTTTGGCCCCAAGCTGCTGCTTGGATGGAACTTTCAGAGAAAGCTCTTTCCAGGTAATTCTGAATCCCAAACCTCTTCAGTCGACTGCACTGCAAATACAATGTTCTTTCTGATGAATTTCCCTTAAAGAAGGGGGCCTGTTTGACTCGCTTTGCCGTCGTACTTCTACTAAAGAGTCTCTGTACGGGCATGTATTTTCTTTGGATAAGTAAGAGTATATTATTTTAACTGAAAGTGGACAATAGTTGTCGTCATAATAAACCAACTGAAGTTGTGCCAGTTCCGGGACAGAAGTTGAACTTTTGTATTTATTATGATAACAAAGCCAACCCATTGCATAGCCCAGATAGACCAGGGTGTGGTCCATTTCAGCTAACAAATACATAATAGACTCTCGCTTTTAAATTTTGGCTGCTATCGAATATCGGCATACATCTTATCTGCTGAATATACAGTTTTTTGCCAGATGATTACATGCACAAATACATACATATCAATGTGATCAGTGAGAACACATATACTATAGCGAGTAAAACATAGAAAAAGCTAAAAGCCTATGAAAAGTCTCATGTTTTCCGACCTCATAGTGTTTTCGGGTTATGGATGAAATATGAGATGAAAGATGTGCCCTTAGTGCTTTCCATTTGGCCCTCTTTCTTCCTTGCTCCTTTTGCTTTACGAGGGGTTGGTGATTTGCTTTGACACTAAGGAAACTTATCATGCTTTCTCATGTACTCAATGCCTTGATTAGATCAGGAGGTGGGAAAAAGCAGATAGTTTTAATAAAATCACATGCCAAAACATGCATAAAAGAATCAATAGAAGAAAGGAGAAATGGACGTCAGGTTAGCATTGAAAAGGGACGAGGGCAAGCCTCAAATTTTGACCATTTGGTGGAGCCGGAGAAAATCACGAGCACCCGTCTAGCTTTGGGTTTACGCTCGTCGAATCTCGGGCAACACTTAACCTCATGAATCTAAACTCTTATCTTCACCTTTCACATCTTCCCATCCCGAATCTTTGCCCGTCCCAGATTCCATAGTTCGTAACCACAGCCATAGCAGCTCTCCGGTTTACCCTGATGCGCAAGACTATCCACGACAATGATAAGCTTCTGCCTTTTCAGTTGAATCTGGACTCGGCCATTTCTTGGCCGAATGAGCGATGGTTATTGATTGTGATAGGATCCTGATGGGGTTGTATCAGTTGCTAGTCGTGATCATTCGAGCCCCGGCTAGATATTATTCCGACTTTCTTCTCAGAGATAGGGAATCTCCAAAAGACAAAAAAAAGGCAAGAGGTGGGGTGGAGAACTGGACCGACTGGTTAGTGTGAGGATGGTGGTGGAGCCCCACATCACCTTATCTTAGCTTATCCTTCTCCTATACACACCCCACCATTAAAGGTGAATATAAACGATCCGAACAAAAAGCTCTGAATAAATGTAATAATGTGTACGGATATCCCATCAACAACATTAAAGAAAACCCGAAAAAAAAATCTCTGGTATATCTCTCCCTTCTCATTTGACAGTGAGGGAATATCCCGACCCCAAATTGGCCCATATCCCATCTACTCTTCCACCTACGACCTTATGATTTGCCCACAAATCCCTATTGCCATTCTCCTGTGCATGAACATGGCCAATTGCCACACCCATTTAGTTGATATGACCCCACTACATGGCAAGGACTTTATCGCGTCACCGCTTAACGGGATTAGACGGGTCTGATTGACTTGTATTAGATGCCAAGTTGCATAATCTGATGAACGGACATCATTGTGCTAGTTCTAATAGGTGTGCATACTCTCTCGTTATGTGCATGTCGGGGGTGGTCATTTATATCATCGGTAGCCATGGAATCTCTTACCCGCTTCAAAACGTTTCTGGCAGTTGGTGCAGTTGTGAGCACATTGTAGGAACAGTACTTGTCTCGGAACCACAGTAATTGCGAAGGTAGTGGTGGAATGGAATGGACGTCTTAAGGGAAACAAATCAACAAATCCTTTTATCTGGCCAATCATTAAGGGCTTGGAGAGGCCTCCATTGATGATGTTGATGGCTGGTTTTGAATCAAAGAGGGACCAATGATATTCGGATTTTTCTAACCAATATGTGCCGCAAAAGATAAATTACCAAACTTATCATGAACATCTCTATCTTCAATGTGATAATGAAATAAAATGCTTGGATTTATTTGATTTGATAACTTGATGTTTCTAGTTGCAGTAATGAAAATCTGCTTCATTTTATTAGATCTTATTGGGGCATATGTATTATATAGGTAGGAAAAATCTGAAATATTCTATAACGTATTTTTCCACTGGGTGCCTATGTGTACTCTCTTTTATGTTAATGCCAGCTGGGGTGTACAGAACTCCTGTACCTTTAATTAGCAGGTTTTTATCACGTTGCCTTTGCTTTTTCTTTTTTCTTTTTTTACTAACTCGGAATATTCGGATTTCGCATGATTAATTTTCAGGGCTCCGTGAACCCTTGGCGGCGCACGGAGCGGATAATTACGTCAAAAGCACTCTGGTAGTCCCAAAGGAATTCGAACTCGAGTCTCGGTACAAACTTGAATGTACATTAATCATTAAATCGATCCCTTTACAGTTACGTTGCCTTTGCTTTGAATGGTTAAAAAAGGTGGAAAAAGCAAAGCCCATCAAATAATTTACTTGTTTCTTTATTTGATTAATTAGGTTATTAAGGGGACATAATTTGCTGGACACTGTGATATGGACCTGAGATTAATTAATTTTTTATCAGAGCAAAATAATAATAATAATAATAATAATAATAATAATAATAATAAAAAGATCAGACAAAGTTATTGTCCTAAGGTTGACTAGATTCATCCTCCCCAAAGCAAATTGAGTGTACTGTAGAGGAAGAGATAATATTTTCTTTTAATCATGGTGGAAGATAATTAATATTCTTCCCGAACCATCTAGTTAGGGCTTCATGTGGGAATGTCCTTTTCCTTTTTTTTTAAAAAAAATTGGTTATTGGTTTTTATTTATTCTATTCTATTTTAGTTTATTTTTAGAACTTTAATCCTCATCAACCACCGTCGGATAGGGACTCATGCTTTCCAGGAGCCCGCTATCCTCCCAATCCGATGATTGTCAATGAGGCTTAGCAATTTCGAATTTTTATTTTTATTGATTTTTTTATATTCCCACATGCATCATGGGCTTGGCGAGGATAATTTATTTTTTTCAGCCTGGACCGGTCAAGAAAAATCTTGTCTTGGTTTTCTCAATTATTTTAAGTTTTTTTGCTTCGATTGACATTTTATTTTAATCTTTAAAAAACCCTTTTGTCCTTGGAAGTTTTTTTTTTTTGAGAAAATTGTCAATTGGGTACACGAGGTTTGTCCAAACCTTAGATTTGATACACGAAAAAAAATTTCCTTCGATTTGATACATGAAGTTATATTTCGTCTATCAAAATGACCCGCCGTTAAACTTTCGTGACTACGCAGCTTAACGACGTTAAATCGAATCAAAACATCACCGTTTTAAAAAAAAATTATTTTTTTCAAAAAAAAAAACGAGAGGAAGGGAGTTGCCCCGGCCAACAACCTCCACCCGCGACAAGGTTGTTGGAGGGGTCGGCTGCCGCGTGGAGGGAGCCTCACCGGAGCTCTCCCCAGCTCCGTCTCTCTGTTCGACAAAGGAACAGAGCTGTGGGAGAGCACCGGTGGGGCTCTCACCAGGTAACATTTCTCCTCACTGGTGACTTTCCCTCGGGTGATGTCGTCGAAGGGGTCCGACCTCTCCGGATAGAGGAACGAAGTTGTGGGGGAGCACTAGTAGGGCTCCCACCAGAAGACATTTCCCCTCATTGGTGACTTTGGACAGCTCCGACACTTAGCTCAGAGGAAAGGTCATCTGGGGGGAACCCCACTAGAGCTCCCCCACAACTCCGTCTCTCTATCGAATAGAGAAACAGAGCTGCGAGGAGCTCCGGTGAGGCTTTCCTGCCGCAGCGACCTCCACCAGTGACGAGATCGCACATAGGTGTCAATCATGGTTACTTTTTGATTATTGCATTTAAGAGGAGGAGTAGCTTGCGGCAATATATTAAAATCAAATAGATCTATGGTCTCCTACCTTTATTAATTTCATCAGAACAAACGCGTATTGAAGAAACAATTGGCACTTAAATAAGCGTATTTTGTATGTCTTTTGTCCGTTAATAAAAGGGTTTCAACATTTTTCAAAAAAAAAAAGAGAATTAATTGGCCTGATAAATATTTTCTTGTTTCACAAATATGATAATTCAAAATTTTTCTCTTATACCAACTAACATAGGGGCAAATATTGTACCCGATCAATGCCTTGTATTCGTTCATTGCACATGATAAGTTCCCACAACAGATGGAAGGAGTGTAATAGAGATCCTCAATTAAGTCGGAGCATTTTTTTGAGACTAATTCAAAGTATGACACCAAATCCAAATGCTAAGAGAAATTTAGAGATTTAAGTGATAGATTGACATGCATATTAAGGGCTATTTTGTTTTCATTAGTTAAAGGGTACCCCATCTCATTCTTAGTAGATTAATGATTGAAATCTCTAATCAAATTGTCATATTTCGTCCTAAAAATCCTCCTAATCATTCATAATCGTATGAATTTTAATGACATCAATTTGTAATATAGGTATATATTGTTAAATATGCATTAAGACAGTTTTTAAATTGTATCTTGTTTAGAATTTTATATATATCTCCCAAAAATATAAGAGGTGAGGTGAGAAGTGATAAAGTCACCAGCGGGAACGGAAATATCGAGTGGATAGACCGTCGAATGACTGCCACGTAGCATCTCGAGGCGCAAGCCCGCCGGTACTTTTTTGCTTGGCCACGTGGTGCCACCTCACCCGCGTTTTTATATATACCCGCCCTCTCTTTCAAACTTCGATCTCTCCGTTTCTCTCTCTCTCTCTCTCTCTCTCGACAACTGTACGGCCTCCGATCGATTCCTCACCGGCGCAAAAGATCAATCGGCGAGCTGCTCATCCATCCATTTCCTCTCTCTCTCATTCTCTCTTTGCTTCGTGAGCGGCGGCTACCAGATGTCTGGCTCCTGCGAGACGAACGACGACTCGCCGATCGCCGGTGGAGGCTCCGGCTCCGGTGAGATCATGCTGTTCGGGGTGAGGCTCGTGGTGGACTCGATGAGGAAGAGCGTGAGTCTGAGCAACCTGTCTCAGTACGTGCACCCGCAGGACCTCAATTCCAGCAGTAACGGCGGCAGTGGCAGCAACGGCGCTGGTGTTGCTAACAAGGAGGATGCTTCTGCTGCTACTGCTGCAGCGGTCGCCGGTTATGCATCCTCCGATGACGTCGTTCACAACTCCTCTTCTAGCGGCCGTGAGCGCAAGCGAGGTACGTTCCGGAATCCAGATCCCTCTGTGGCCTGTGCCGTCATGTCTCTGTTTTATTCATTCTATTGGAGCTTTGGATTTGAACGATCGTCACCAGGAATTGAGAATCTTCAGTTATCTGTTGCAATCTGTAGGAGTTACTGTTTAAGAGCTATAGTTAAAATCTACCTCAGGTTCGTGGTTCGAAGATTGTCTGATTAATGTCTCTGTTGAACATGCGACTGCGTTTTCCTTGTCCGAATTATAATCCTGCATGTTGGAAATGGATGCTTTGGATCGATTTGAGATAGTTGACTCCTTACTAGTTCGATATTGGAACCGAGTATTCGAGTTAAGCGTGCGGTTTGGATTTCTATGATGCGATCAGGAGTTCCATGGACGGAGGAAGAGCATAGGCTATTCCTTCTGGGATTGGAGAGAGTGGGGAAGGGAGATTGGAGAGGAATCTCTAGAAACTTCGTCAAGACTCGCACACCAACTCAGGTTGCCAGTCACGCTCAGAAATACTTTCTGCGGCGGAGCAATCTCAATCGCCGCCGTCGCCGATCTAGCCTCTTCGACATCACCAATGAAACAGTAAGTGACTTTACCTACTTCTGTTATAGAATTACTTCCTGTGGGCTGCGTTATCTCTATCCATTGTTGAAGGGTTCATGGGTTGACTCAGATTTAGCAATCTATTCGAGGTCTTGTTAGCTGAGGCTTTTAAGAAAATCGCGATGGAAAAATAGAAAGTTTTCAGCTTTGCTCACGGTGGTTACCAGTTTTAGGCGAATCAAGCGGTGATTTTTCATGATATTGGTGAAATGAGCAGAAAATGAAATATATAGATCCGTGTTTTCATCTGTTGTTTCTGGGTTGTCAGCTGACTTATGGTAAGGTTCCTTTAACATTTATGATGAAATACTGGGTTGTCTTCTCTTCCCTGTCCTGCGCATTTGGTCGT
The DNA here is from genome assembly GCF_007655135.1 of Punica granatum. Lineage (NCBI taxonomy): Eukaryota > Viridiplantae > Streptophyta > Magnoliopsida > Myrtales > Lythraceae > Punica > Punica granatum. The sequence continues at coordinate 26,572,464 of NC_045134.1, read as the reverse complement.
CTAGCCAACAATGCATTTTCAGTTTTTTTCTATTTAGAGATTCTCGTCCAGTGGTCTCTCCTATGTTTGGTGTTTGGTTTCTTGGATTTGTAAAGGTGGCTTCTTTTTTTCTTTCACTAGCTGAACATCTTGTGATTGGAGGCTATATGGTTCTCCACTTTCCGGCACTAAAAAATAGCCCAACTTGCTTATCTAGTTGTTAGATAAGGAAACCGGGCATAGATCGTAGATGCGACTTTCTAATCGTTCAGAATCTTGTCATCAGGTCACTGCAAACCCGACGGAGAAAACTCCGGTTTCTCATCAAGACAACGTTACTCCAGCACTTCCTGTGCAACCAGCAACACCTACTTTGGAAGCATGCAGTGGCAGTGGGTTTCCTATGGTGTCTGCAACCCCTTTCACAGTACCTGTGGTCTTGCCGATCTCACTGGAGAATCCAGCGGGTAACCTAGCCCTCAGGCAGGCCATCAAAGTTGAGGACTCCACATCAAACCTTATCCGGCCAGTCCCAGCTGTCCCGGCCCCTCAAGCTTCCATAGGATCTGATCTCAGCTTGAGCTTGAAGACCTTGACAGAGACACCAGCATCCCTCTCCCTAAACCTCTCCCTCCAGTCCGGGCAGAGAGACTCAGCATTCCACGCCATGTCGAGCTTCAGCAATGGGGAGAACATTATCAGCGTTGCCTAAAAATGAAACAAAAAGAAGGGGTGGAAGCCGAAAAAAGGGGTTGCGTCGTGCTTAGGTTAATCGGGTAAGATAAGAAGGGGAAGGAGATTAGGTATCTAATTTGTGTGTGAAGAAATTTGCTGTACAGCCCATGGGACAAAGGAACTGCTATTGTCTTTTTCTTCTTGCTGTTTGGTGCGGCCCTCTGTTATCGTCCATCCGTCCTCAGATCCCTTTGTTTCATTTGTCTGTCTGTCCGTCTGTCTGTCTCTGTCCGTCTTTGTAGCTATGAAAGTGACACCAACAATAACCTTAATTCTCTCTCCGTCTCTCTTGATTTCTGTTCTGTGGTCTTTACATCACTGGGAGCTGAAGAAGATCTATGCGAATCGATGGTGGGGACAGCAAACGAACTCCTCCTCTTCCTCCTCCTCCTCCTTGTTTCTACTATGATGCGAAAGCGATCGTTGGCCATGTCTTTAATTTCGTGAATGTGATTGGATGAGTCCCTCGATAGTGGATTATGTGGTAGATGTGGGAGGTACATGTCTGCCTTAAATGCCGGGGCCACGCCTTATCTACTTTCATATCCCAAACGAGGAACAACCACAGGATGAAGTAAGGACCGAAAAATTGGAACAATTGTTGGAGTCGAGATTCAATAGGGTGGTGGGCTACTGCAGGAAGTAATGTCTTGCGCCTGTATTCGAGGATGTTTAGTTTTACATTCGTCCACCTCATGGACCAATCGAGGGGTACTTATGATTCATACGCCGGACGAGTGATTCTTATGATCCATTCGATGGACGTGTTGGGCTCATCAACGGTTTGTAGCTGTTGGATGAACTGGCTCTTGCCCATCCAATGGCTATCCTCCTCTTTGAACGGTTTGTAGGAGGACGTGAGAATCGTCCACCTAAAGGACCGTTTATGAGGTAGACATGGCCATCGGATGAGCTAGGCTGAATGGATTATTCATGAGGTGGACATGGTCTTTGGGTGAGCTGGTCCTTGCCCTATCCCTCTCTTGAATGGTCCATGGGAGGGATAGGAGAACTTCCCCACATGTTTTACACGCCCAAAATTAGAGATTGAAACACGTATGATATTGTGTGACTAGCAAGGTTGTTCAATTTTCTTATCTATAATCGCGGAGAGCAATCAATGTTCTCTCTCTGTTTTTTTTTTTTTGGGATACGTCGACTTCCCTTTTTCTTATCTATCTATGGAGAATGACCTACAATGCATCCTCTTTTATTTTATCATGTCTATGAGCTCTCCTTATAATGGAAGGACTCTTGCATGATTCATGGAGATTCGTAGGGTGAATATTTGAAACATGTTATTTGGAGTCTTCACTTTAGCCCAGCTATTGTTTGATTAGGCTTTCCCATTCGGCTCATCACATGACGTAACTCTCAATCTAAAGTTCCGATCGAGTTTAAAATGGATCTCGAACATTCGATGTCGATAGGCTATCAATTTCTTCCTACACGAGCCACATTTTGATTTTTACCCGGTCAGCAGGTTGTGCCACAAAGCAAAGCGAACTACTGATCCAGAATATGGGCCAACCTGAGGCCCAAACGAACTACTGATCAGCCCATAGTGGAATATGGGCCGGACCCTTCAAGCTAATTGGGCCAATTGTCTCAGGCGGAGCCCCGCCCGCCATGTATGGAGGGGATTGCAGGCGGATGGTGGTGGGCGGGTAGTTGAACGCGGCGGCGCTAATGGCCCGCCTCAGCACGATATCAAGGATCTCTGTCGCCGCGTCCCGCTCTCTCTCCTCCTCCGTCCGCTCCCGCCCCGCCGTTAGCGTCTCGAGGCTCCCTAACTCTGCAGCTGCTCCTTCTCCGTGTCTGCTGCGTCTCCGCTCCTTCGCGACAACCATGGACGGCGGCAGAGGCAACGGAGGGGACCAGCAGCTCGGCTCCGAGCTCGAGGCCATCTTCAAGGAGAAGCGGATCCTCAGGTCCAAAGTCCGCAAGTCCCTCAGGTCCATGGACCCTCTCCAGAGATCCCAGGAAGGTATTCCTCCTCATCTCATCCTCTCACCCACATGGCCGCGGCAGAGCTTCCTCGATGCTATACACCGTTAAGAGATCCTGTCTTGTTCTTTTGATATGTGATGATTTCCTCAATAGATGATGCAATTCAGCGCATCGTGCTCGATGCTCCCTGGTTCAGATCTAGCCAGAGACTGTGCGCGTATATCAGCTGCAGTGCCTTGCGGGAAGTCGATACTTCAAAGATACTGTCGGAGATTCTGCAGAATACCGCCCGAGGTGCGTCTTTGTTCTCATTTTCCAATGGCAGCAAAGAATCGAGCTTCGACTTGCTATCTGTTGCTAAGTAGATGAAATGAAGAATTTAATCCAATGGAGCTTTTTTTCCGATGATTTCGTAACCTGTAGAAAAAAATGTGGGAATATGCATTTGGCCGATTTACTTCTCTGTGGTTCTTACGGTATTTATTCGTGTCTTTAGACAGTCAGGCGCACTCGAGCAAGAAGGTTTATGTTCCAAGAGTGGAGGACAAGAACTGTCACATGCGAATGTTCAACATCTCAAGTGTCGGTGATCTGATTGCTAACTCAATGGATATACTCGAACCAGCTCCAGTTGATGCCGAGGGAAATGAACGTGAAGAAGGTAACTTTTACATTTAGAAGACTGCCTGGTTGATGGCTCCGTTATTTGCTTTAAGTGTTTCCATTCAATAGCTAGGACTGGACAAGTATCCATTTTTTTTTTCTCTGGATGACTGGACAAATATCCATGAGCCCTTTTCCTTTGCAAAATAAAACATGTGAGGAGATTGCGGATATCACATCTATGTTTAATTGGATATCTGCATATTGTCAATAATCAAAATCTATCACCAGTGAATTTCAATGAAAATCTGAAAATTATAATTTGACCTCACTAGATTGTTTGGAGTCTTCCCGAGGGGCCAGTCTTAGCTTTGAGATTTTCTTTTAAGTAGAGTATCTTTTGACTATCATCTATGAACCGGTAGGTAGTAGATTGGAATAAGTTCTCCCCTCATTGGAGTCTATCTTTCTATGTGGACTCAGCTGCAAGTTGTTATACCTCTTTTGCCATAATGCCTTCTTCTGTACGGATCGCAAGTCGTAATGAGCAACTATTGTTTATGCAGTCATGCACGCAAAGGAACCCATTGATCTGTTCCTCTTACCCGGTAAACCCATCTCTATGTGGTTTAACTGTCCACTTCTCGGTGTAGATAACTGAAATGGTGTGGCCTGCTCTGCTTGGATTTGTTGCTAGGACTTGCATTTGACAGATCAGGAAGGCGCTTGGGTCGTGGCGGAGGGTATGTTTATAAAGGACTATATTTAATTTGCTCCTTGACTGCATGAATATGGTTGCTCTGTGTGGCTTTGCTCAGCAATGTTATCGGCATTATCTTCGATACTGATATCTGATCCTATCATAACTGTTTTGCGGGGTTTAAACTTTTGATCTATGGTGAATGTTGATGTTGCCCTCTGATCTTAGTCCAAATTTCGAGTTAAAACCCAGCAAAAGCCTTTGTTTGTACAGCCTCTTTCTTTAATCATACATATACTTACTGAAATTTGTGCAAATCTACGAACATTTTCATCTATGTTGAAGGTATTATGATACTTTTCTGAAGAGCTACCAGGATCTTGCAAGGGCTCGGAATTGGAAGCTACCCCTGCTTGGTAAATACATCTCCAATGTTTCTTTTTTGTCGCCATACTGCATTAGTAATAATAAGCACCTTACGGGTATTTGTCTTTTTCCAAAGATTGACATGCTAACCTTAAGCTCTGAAATGGAGTGTACTGGTAAGAATAGTCTTTTGCTTCACTTAAACCGACTTCTACTGTTTCCTGCAGTTGCATTATCTTACTCCGTGCAGATTATGGAGGAAGGAGTTATATCAGTTACTTCAGATGATATCCCAGTGGACGCTATTGTCTCCCCTGCTGGTGTGATTCACATCAGCCCTGCTGCTTCTGAGAGGTAACTTATATCTTCAGTTGCACCGTTTCACCATCTTTTTCTTCTGAAGCTGGCCTTCTAATGCTCTCTATTTGGATATTTACAGAATGAAGTCTTGACATCACGGGACGCTGGGATGAGCCATCCTTTTTTCTACAGCAAAGGAACTCTCAGGTTGGTCTCCCCGATTGAAATATGCGACTGATTTCTAGACTCTTTTATATTTTCATCAGTGTTATATATTGATGCTAATAGATTGCATTCTATCACGTGGGGGTGATTGGATCTCTAAGTCAGCTAGCTCCGGAGAGCTCCTTGTGACGTGTTCCACTTTTGAAATATACCCTGTCCATATTAATATTTCAAATGCTGATTTTTATACATACACACATATATATATGTATATATTAATACAGCTGAATACAATGGTGACTGATTACAATCACATAAGCCGAAGGCTTACGAAAGGCCAAATTTTCTGCACTTGTCCTAGGAAACTTGTAGTAATAAAAACTTAGTTCGGTTAGGTGTATGTACAATACAATCTAGATGCGTCTTCTACATAAAAGAAATAGATTCCACCTAGTTCGGAACTGGCCATTCTTAGGCTAGAACATCTTCCACCATAGAGGCTTTCTGGGAATCATTCCGGCTGCTCAAAGTTGGTGCCAATCTGCATATGAAGCCATTCAGGTTCCGGTGCTGACATGTATTCTCGTGCAGTTTGTGGGGCAAACATCATCCCGGTGGCATCAAAGGGCTGAAGCATCATCAAACACCAGCAAGGTTTAAATATATTATTTTTCCGACTTGTCAACTTATACGCATTACCTTCATCATACTGTAATATGTGCCGAACACTCACATCTTTTGGGGGGAATCCATCTATGTTCGGGTTCATGTTCGTCCTCGAATTAACTGCTTCTAGTTTCATGGACAAGAACTACAAGGTAAACACTAAAAACGTTTAAGGGTCAAGAACAGGTACTGCAACAAGAGATCATCAGGAGGATAAGTACGCAAATATTTACCTTGACTTGCTGTCGAAGTGACTGTATGTAGTTGATAAGCTTGTCGAGCATGAGCGCCTTCCCAATTACCTTAATGAATAAAAAGATTGAGCGAACCACATGATTATGGATGATTAGTGTAGAATTTATCAGGTACCTTATTGCATCCCGGGACTATCTCTTGAAGAATTTTCATCCTCTCACTGATCTTCTCTCGCCTAGCCTGCCAAAGAAAGGGGAAACACAGTTGTACTCAATTCATTTTCATAGAGGGAATGTAGCCAATATTCGAGTTACTGGGATTTGTGAGGAGATTCGAACCCGACTTACTCGCTCTGCCAGGCTGTGACTGTCCGTGGCTTGACCTCTTCTTGCTCTCACGTGAATGTAACCCTTAGGTGGCCCCGGAGGTCTACTGCTTTGATCAACCTGCTTATACCAGACAGCAGCAGAGCTCGTTGCTGCCTTGGGTTCGGAGGAATGAATATCATCCCGTGGTTGCCCGATTTTAGTGCTTTTATTGCTCGAACCGTTCTGCTTGCATGCATGACAGAGCACAGATCACTACTAAATCAATGTTGAACGAGTAACTCGACTCGACACGCGTTGAGCAAGCAAATCGACTTGACATGACAAGAATGCGTTTAACTCGATATACTGTATGATGCAGATATACAAACCACTGCACAATTTTTACACAATAATTAATCTTTCGTAAGTAATGAATGGATACTTCCGAGCAAAAAATTAGGAGAGGGGACGAACCAAGATGTTGCCGTGGGTGGCAGAACACATCCGGGAAGACCCGCCATCTTCCTCCTCCATCCCCGCCGTCACCCCCTTCCTCTTCCGTCTGCCGCTGTGCGCTGTAACCATCGAAGCTTCTCCTGTACCGTCCTGTTTTCCCAACCTGCCTAGGCTCCCTACTTGGAGACCCGTAGGCACTCTGTTGGAAGCCTCCCCACGGAGCGGCCAAATCTCGGAGAGGCTGTATGCGGAAAGGCTTGCGGCAGAGAAGGCAGACTCGGTGATCAGCAGAGGGTCCATTGGCACTTGACCGAACAACTCGGGTCCAAAGCGAGTCGTCCGAGCTAAGAGCAGCTGGAGTGTGAGAGTGAGTGAGTTGGGGTGTGTTACTATTTATGCAATGCTAATAGTGGAGCTTGAGAGAGAGAGAGAGAGAGAGAGAGAGAGAGACAGAGGAAGAGAGGAGATGGCATTAATGGCGAAGTGATGATATGATGATGGGCTCTGAACTTAGTATGGAGATAGAAAGTGAGAAGGAGAGTCTGCCTGATCTGCCTGGAGGTTGAGGAAAGTGGTGCGCACTGCGCATACTTTCCCTCTCTTTAACCATCGACTGTGAAAAGTGGAAATATTCTCATTGGATCAATCACAGCCATTTGATGTTCGACTGCTGGTATCATTTGCTCTAATTCAATAACGATCGTAGGCTACCCATCTCGAACTGCCCATTTTTGTCCCGGTGGCGCCACAAGACATGTGGATGCTTTCTCGTAGCTTCATTATGTGTGTCTTTGCAGATGGAAACAGTTACGTAATGCAGTCATATGATGTTGTGAAGAATCATTGTCGACCAGTCCTGACTGTCCGGCTCGGCTCAAGCGTATAATTGGGACTTACTTGGACTCCGAATGTATCCGAAGTCATTCAGTAACTATCGTTATCAGAGTATGACATGGTGATGGCAAATCACTTACGAGATCATTCTACTTGGTGTGATGATATTAATGTTTAGAATATACCAATGCATATGCTCAATTGCCGAGTCCGAGCCCTAGTCTCCCCCTTCCGTCGTCCTAGCACGATGAATTGACCAGGATCATTTTGTGTATCAAACACGAACTCTTCGTATGTTTATTCTTTTTTTCCTTGAGTAGTCATCTCAATAACATTTACGTATTCGCATAGACGTGAACGCGTCATGGTTCACGAGTCTTCATGATTAAGTCGTTATTGGTGCCAGAACCCCTCTTCTTTAATTTCATCGTCATCATAATGAATTCACCATTGTGATCGGTATGTCCAAAATGGAACCTTCATGTTCATATGCAGAAAACTTGCCTAACTTGTCCACCATAAATCTGATATCATAAATAATCTAACCAATCTCTACTTATTAGTCACCGGAAAGTCCCTTTGAACCCATCCCTAAGATAGGATTCCATCCATTAAATTGCTGTTCGGTTGTGCCAGTCGATACTTATTTCCACCATCGACGGGTCCCTGTGAGAAAACGACCCACTCCCTACTCACTAGACCGTGTTTCTCAGACTCGGTATCAAGTTTCATAACTATGGAGGTCATCAATAATACGGGATCTGCATAACCAAATCAGGTCAACCATTCTGTCTGTGATTCTGTGAAATCCTTCCCCTCTCTTATGATCATCCTAACATTCCGGTTCCCACCCACCTTGGTTATGGTAGAGACTCATTTTCATTGAAGTTTCTCCAAAGCTGTATGGGGGAATCCGGAATCTTTAGAGATGGACAGGAGGATTATGCTCAAGTTTCGTTATCATGGGGATCGATTTCGATCAGTTTCGAAACTATGACAAGTGTGTAATATGTCTTTAAATGGCAAGGCAGCTAAGGTTCCCTCAAGATAAGGTTACCAAATTGCTCGTGAAGTCAGTTTTATTGCTGGTGAAGTAAAGATGCCTCACATTCACTTACACGTTACCTCAACCTGCATTTTCCATTATTCAACTTCTTCTCCTCTGTCTGGTCCCTTTCCGGAATTTCCCTTGAACTTAATTGGTGTAATTTTTACGGTTCCATGGAATTCGTCGAATTGCTTGATGCGACTGTTCGATATTTTAATTTGATGTTGTACCTGTGTTCTTCCATCCGAAGGTTGAGAGACATGCATCTATCGTCGAATCTTGAAGGCCCATTTTCAATGGTTTGAGTACCTATATCATAGCCCAAACTGAAGTCAGAAGTCCTTTCTTCGGCCCAAAGAAACTATTTGATTCCCCGATCTATTTGGATTCGTCTGTTAGTCATACAAAATATAGTATTGTAGCTATTCCACGTTTTTACGTACCTTTTGTTCATTCGGATTTGCTAATCTTGTAATTAATGGAGATAACTTTTCCTTTTTACCTGGACAAATTATGCAACGCCAGTTGACTGATGAGAAACCGAATTTTTTGTTTGAGCTTTTAGCGTCAGTGACATTTGAATCTCGACCGTTCGCATCAGCTTGATTAGTGCCAAGAGTTAGATGGAAGACATTTGACTTATCTAGACCAGAAGCCGCTCTGGAGTGTTAGTGAACTACGAGCTGCTGTTTTTACTCCTGTTTTATTGCTGTCTCTGTTCTGTTTTATTGAAGTCCTAGTCCTTAGGAGTGACTAGCTACCGTGGCTATTTTTTAGGATGTCAATTGCTGTTTTTCTGGTCAAGCACGTAGTTGGTAACGTGTCTTTGTGGGTTGCGGTGTTTAGGAATTCAGTTATGAGTCATTTTGTATTTATTCTGCACTTTCACGATTAATGCAGTAATCCCTTTCAATTCTATTCCTTTTGTTTGTCTCTTCCCCAACTTTAAAACATCATTGGTATCATAGCCTACCGATCTTAAGGGGCTGTGAGAGTGACTTGTGAGAGTGATTGAGAGGCGTGTCTGCATCCATAGGAGTTGACACAACATAGAAGCAAGATCGAGCAGTTTCTCTGCCTTGGCTCCACCAGTATTTGATGGGGAGAATTATCAAGCTTGGGCAGTGAGAATGCAAACCTATCTAGAGGGTTGTGATTACAGGGAACCAGCGGAAAACGATTATGAGGTGGCTGCACTTCCTGACAATCCAACCCTGAATCAAATCAGGTATCACAAGGAAAGGACAACCAGAAAAGCCAAGACCAAAGCTTGTTTGTATGCTGTTGTTTTTCACCTGCCATTTTCAGCAGGATTATGGCTTGTGAATCAGCCATAGCAATCTGAGACTTCCTCAAAGCTAAGTATCAAGGAGATGAAAGGATTAAGAGCATAAAGGTGTCGAATCTGGTTAGGGAATTTGAGAGATTGCAAATAAAGGAGTCTGAGACAATCAAGGATTATTAAACCAAGTTGATAAACATTGCAAACAAGGCAAGAATACTTGGTATTAACCTTCTGACAATAGGTTGGTGCAGGAGATCCTTGTTTCTTTGCCTGAGAGGTACGAGGTAACCATTGCCTCTTTGGGGAATACCAAGGATTTGTCTCATATCAAGCTAGCAGAATTGATTAGTGCTCTATAAGCACTAGAACATAGGAGGTCAATGAGGATGGAAGGAAGTGTAGAAGGAGTTCTAATGGCCAAAGTGCAACTAAATTCTGGAAGGAAAGAGAAGAAGTGGAAAAGGAAGAAAGGGAATGACATTAGCTCAGAGGATGCTACAAGAGAAGGCAGTGCATGCAACAAAGGAGGGAGGTACTCTCCATGCAAGCATTGTGGAAAACAAAATCATCCCCCTTTTAGGCGTTGGAAGAGGCCAAATGTAAGGTGCAGAAGATGTCATAAACTTGGGCACATTGAGAAGTTCTGCAAAGAAAAGGGAGATCAACAGCAAGATAAGGCACATGTTGTCGTCCAATAAGAGGTAGATCAACTATTTTATTGCATCTTGTTTCGCTTCTAGTACTCCATGTGATAGTTGGGTTGTTGATAGTGGTTATACAAACCATATGACAAGTGATGAAAAGCTATTTAGAGATCTTGACAAGTCAGTAAAGTCAAGAATGAGGATTGGGTATAGAGAGTACTTAGAGGTAAAAGGTAAAGGGATTGTAGTAATAGAGAGTTGTGCTGGAACTAAGCTGATTTCTGATGTGATGTATGTGTCAGAGATTGATTAGAACCTCTTAAGTGTTGGTCAGCTGCTTGAGGAGATGTTTAAGCTAATATTTGAAGAAAGACAGCGTTTAATCTTTGACTCCAGTGGTCAGGAGTTGTTCAAGATAATAATGTAGCACAAGAGTTTTGCCTTGAACCTACTCGAGAAGGAGCAAGTGACATTCATGTGTCAACTCAGTGATTTAGAGATATGGCACAAGAGGTTGGGGCACTTCCATCCTAAAGGCTTGCAGTTTATGTAGAAAAATGAGATAGCAAATGGGTTACCAAACCCGGAGGAGTAGTTCCCAAGCTGTAAGGCTTGTTTGTTTGGGCAAGCAGACTAGACTTCTCTTCAAGGGATCCACTTGGAGACCACATAGAAGCTACAACTGACCTTTGTGGTCCACAAGTAACTCCACTAAATGACAACATGTATTTTATTATTTTCATTGACGATTATACGAGAATGTGCTGGATTTACTTCACGAAGCAAAATTCAGAAGTTACTGAAGTGTTTCTGAAGTTTAAGAGATGGATTGAGAATCAAAGTGGCTGCAAAATTCAGGTCATCAAATTTGGCAATGGAATAGAATACACTTCACAGAGGTTTAACTCTTTTTGTGAGGAAGCTAGAATCGAGTATCAACTTACTACTCCGTACTCTCCACAGTAAAGTGGAGTTAGTGAGAGGAAAAATAGAACCATTATGGAGATGACCAAGTGTTTGTTGCATGCAAAGAATCTGCCAAAAAAAATTGAGGCAAAAGCAGCAAACACAAAGCAGTTTTTTTTTTTTTGCTGAACAGACTACCTGCGGGGGGGGGGGGGGGGGGGGGGGGGGGGGGGGGGGGTGGTTGGAGAAGAAGACACCCTTTGAAGCTTGGTTTGGTGTCAAGCTAGTTTTGAAAAATTTGAAGGTGTTTTGCTGTTTGTGCTTCTCTCATGTTCCACAAGTCAAGAGGGACAAGCTGGGAGAGAAGGATGAACCAAGTGTGTTTGTTGGCTACAATATTGTGTGAAAAGCCTACAAAATATATTAACCTAAGACAGGAAAAGTAATTACAAGTATGGATGTTCAGTTCCTGAAAGATGAAAAGTGGAATTGGGCTGGTAACACTCAAAACAAACCAAAGATGGTGTCTTTGGAGTAAGATAAATTGGTGGATGATATTTCAGTTAGAGGCACCAAATCTTTGGCTGATATATACCAGAGGTGCAGTGTAGCTGTTCTGGAGCCAACGGGATTTGAAGAAGCCAAGAATGCTTAGAGATGGATGAGTGCAATGAAAGACAAGTTGGAAGAGTTAGTGGAGAGTTAGTGGAGAAGCTTGAAGACAGGAAGGTGATCGGAGTAAAATGGGTTTTCAGGACCAAACTCAATCCTAATGGCTCAATGAAAAAGCATAAGGCTAGGTCGGTGATGAAGGGATATGCATAGGTTTGGGAAGTCGATTGCTCTGAAACCTTTGATCCTGTGGCAAGATTGGATACAAATAGAATGATTTTTACTTTGGCAGCTCAACGAGGATGGAAAGTGTATCAGTTACATGTGAAATCTGCATTTTTGAATGGAGTGCTGCATGAGGAGATTTATGTTGAGCAGCCATAAGGATTTGTCACACCAGGCCATGAGGAGAAAGTTTATTTTCTGAGAAAGGAAGGCTCTTTATGGCTTGAGGCAAGCTCCCAAAGCATGGTACAATAAGATGGATGATCACTTGCTGGGATTGGGTTTTAAGAAAAGTCTCAATGAATCCACCCTATATGTCAATAAGTCAGTATCTGACTTAGTGATGGTGTCTCTTTATGTGGATGATATGCTGGTAACAGGGAGTAATGGTGCTCAGATTACTGCATTCAAGCAAGAGATAATGAAGATGTTTGAAATGACTGATCTCGTGAGATGTCTTATATCCTGGGGATGGAGGTTAGGCAGACTCAAAATGAAGTTTTTATCTATCAGAAAAAGTATTTGAAGGAGATCTTGAAGAGATTCAGTATGGAGGAGTGTAAAAGTATGAGTTCTCCAATAAGTAAGAAAGAGAGGCGGTAGAAGAATAATGGTGCAACTTCTGTAGATGAAAGCCTTTACAGGAGCATGATTGGCTGTTTGATGTAATTCACTGCAACTAGGCCAGACATCATGTTTCCTGTAAGTGTCTTGTCTAGATTTCTTAATTGTACAAGTGAGTTGCATATGGTAGCTGCAAAGAGATGCTAAGGTACTTGAAGGTTACTCTTTCATATGGGATTAAGTTCTGCAGAGTTCAGAAGTTTAAGTTGTGGGGGTATTCTGACAGTGATTGGACTGGATCAATGGAAGACATGAGAAGCACCTTTGGTTATTACCTCACATTTGGATCATGATATTTTTCTTGGTTTCAAAGAAGCAGAAGTTGGTGGCTCAATCAACTACAAAAGTTCAGTTCATTGCAGCAAATGCAATTGTAAATCAAGTAATATGGTTGGAGAAGGTGATGGATGATCTGCATTTGGAGCACAAAAAAGGCATAGAAGTATTTGTGAATAATCAAGCTACTCTAGCCATTTCACAGAATCTAATTTTTCATGGAAGAACAAAGCATTTCAAAGTTAAGTATTACTTCTTGAGAGAGGTGTAGAGATTAGGTGAAGTGAATCTGGTGTATTGCAGTTAAGACAACCAACTTGCATATATATTTACTAAGTCATTCAGTTTTGGTCATTTTGAAGCTCGTAGAGACAAGTTGGGTGTGTGTACAGCTCATGAGGAGAATGTTAGTGAATCAAGAGCTGCCGTTTTTACTGTTGTTTCACTGCCGCGTTTGTTCTGTTTTATTGAAGTCCTATTCTTTAGGAGTGACTAGCTATTGTGGCTATTTTTTAGGATGTTAGTTGCCGATTTTCTGGTCAAGCAAGTAGTTGGTAACGTGTGTTTGTGGGTTGCAGTGTTTAGGAATTCAATTATGAGTCATTTTGTATTTATTCTGCTTTTTCACTATTAATGCAGTAAACCCTTTTGTCTGTCTCTTTCTAAACTTTAATGGCTTGTTTGGTTTCATAGTAGGATTTTAAAATCAGATTTAGATTTTGTATGAGTTATTTTATTTTGTAGTGGGTAGAGTTAATTTAAAATTGTAATTCTAAAATAACACTTAGCAAACCAAACACTACATAAAATATCATGGAGTCTGGACTTCATGATGGGCAATGCGGAAGATCTTTATCCAAAAACAAACAGATATTATCTGTCTCAGTATCGACTAGAAAGCGAATGAGTGCTTCATCTTTCTATGAAGCCGATGATAACAATTTCTTTAAGTTCCTAACAGGAAAATAAAACTCGAACACAGTCCTCGTTATTCTCAACTATGTTTCTCTTTTCCTCGAAACTGAGCTACTAGTAGTGTGGTTCTTCCCACAGTTCAGGAAACTCCATGAACATGTCTCCATCTCTC